>NW_027363425.1:52500-652500 GCF_046119375.1 Phyllobates terribilis
TAAACCTGCACCTAACTTCAACTCGATGTCTCTGAACTTCTGTTTGCAAGTTTTGTGTACACTCGCTACTTCATTGTAAGTACCTTGTGTGTATCTGGTTCTGCTTGTTCACCACACCTGCGGTTTTGCTCTGCCCTGCTTGTACATCGCACCTGTGGTTTTGCTCTGCTCAGCTTGTTCACCGCACCTGCGGTTTCGCTCTGCTCAGCTCGTTCACCTCACCTGCGGGTTTTGCTCTGCTCGGCTTGTTTACCGCACCTGCAGGTTTTGCTCTGCTCTGTTTGTCTACCGCACCTGCGGGTTTTGCTCTGCTCTGCTTGTCTACCGCATCTGCGGGTTTTGCTCTGCTTGTCTACCGCACCTGCGGGTTTTGCTCTGCTCTGCTTGTCTACTGCATCTGCGGGTTTTGCTCTGCTCTGCTTGTTTGCTGCATCTGCGGGTTTTGCTCTGCTCTGCTTGTCTACCGCATCTGCGGGTTTTGCTCTGCTCTGCTTGTCTACCGCATCTGCGGGTTTTGCTCTGCTCTGCTTGTCTACTGCATCTGTGGGATTTGCTCTGTTCTGCTTGTCTACCGCACCTGCGGGTTTTGCTCTGCTTGTCTACCGCACCTGCGGGCTTTGCTCTGCTCTGCTTGTCTACCGCGCCTGCGGGTTTTGCTCTGCTCTGCTTGTCTACTTCGCCTGCGGGTTTTGCTCTGCTCTGCTTGTCTACTGCATCTGCGGGTTTTGCTCTGCTCTGCTTGTCTACCGCATCTGCGGGTTTTGCTCTGCTCTGCTTGTCTATCGCATCTGCGGGTTTTGCTTTGCTCTGCTTGTCTACCGCACATGCGGGTTTTACTCTGCTCTGCTTGTCTACCTCGCCTGCGGGTTTTGCTCTGCTCTGCTTGTCTACCTCGCCTGCGGGTTTTGCTCTGCTTGTCTACTGCGCCTGCAGGTTTTGCTCTGCTCTGCTTGTCTACCGTACCTGCGGGTTTTGCTCTGCTCTGCTTGTCTACCGCACCTGCGGGTTTTGCTTTGCTCTGCTTGTCTACCTTGCCTGCGGGTTTTGCTCTGCTCTGCTTGTCTACCTTGCCTGCGGGTTTTGCTCTGCTCTGCTTGTCT
Organism: Phyllobates terribilis; assembly: GCF_046119375.1. Lineage (NCBI taxonomy): Eukaryota > Metazoa > Chordata > Amphibia > Anura > Dendrobatidae > Phyllobates > Phyllobates terribilis. Next base: position 53,601 of record NW_027363425.1, read on the forward strand.
ACTGCGCCTGCGGGTTTTGCTCTGCTCTGCTTGTCTACCGCATCTGCGAGTTTTGCTCTTCTCTGCTTGTCTACTGCATCTGTGGGATTTGCTCTGCTCTGCTTGTCTACCGCGCTTGCGGGTTTTGCTCTGCTCTGCTTGTCTATCGTGCCTGCGGGTTTTGTTCTGCTCTGCTTGTCTACCACATCTGCGGGTTTTGCTCTGCTCAGATTGTCTACCACACCTGCAGGTTTTGCTCTGCTCTGCTTGTCTACCGCACCAGCGGGTTTTGCTCTGCTTGTCTACCGCATCTGCGGGTTTTGCTCTGCTCTGCTTGTCTACCGCACCTGCGGCTCCGTTCCTGTGTCCCAGTCTGTACTGGTCCCTATTCTGCCCGGATTCCTACCTGCCAGTACCCGCCTGTCTGCATGCCAGCCGTGCCAGCCAGTGCCCACCTGTCTGCATGCCAGCCATGCCTGCCAGTGTCCACCTGTCTGCATACCAGCTGTGCCTGCCAATACCCACCTGTCTGCATACCAGCCGTGCCTGCCAGTACCCACTTGTCTGTATGCCAGTCTAACCTGCCTGTTCCTGCATTCCCCGGTGTGGGCAAACAGCTGTGACCGGGGTCTGACCTGGAGTAGCACCTGGTCCCTCTGCTCAGTTCCTCCCTGGTTCACGGAGTCGACTGAGCCGCCGTGTGACCTTGGTCGGACCAAGTTGATACTTAGTTACGCCCCTCCAGGCACTCCTCGGTTCATGGTTCAGTGGGATCGCTAATCACGCTCACGCCAGTCAGTCCGGGCGTGTGCGTAACAATTAACACATGTGGAATTATATACTTAACAAAAAAGTGTGAAACATATGTCTTATATTCTTGGTTCTTCAAAGTAGCCACCTTTTGCTTTGATGACTGCTTTGCACACTCTTGGCATTCTCTTGATGAGCTGCAAGAGGTAGTCACTGGAAATGGTTTTCACTTCACAGGTGTGCCCTGTCAGGTTTAATAAGTGGGATTTCTTGCCTTATAAATGGGGTTGGGACCATCAGTTGTGTTGTGCAGAAGTCAGGTGGATACACAGCTGATAGTCCTACTGAATAGACTGTTAGCTGCTTTTTTCTTGCCATAATACAAATTCTAAGTAAAGAAAAACGAGTGGCCATCATTACTTTAAGAAATGAAGGTCATTCAGTCCGAAAAATTGGGCAAACTTTGAAAGTGTCCCCAAGTGCGGTTGCAAAAACCATCAAGTGCTACAAAGAAACTGGCTCACATGAGGACCGCCCCAGGAAAGGAAGACCAAGAGTCACCTCTGCTTCTGAGGATAAGTTTATCCGAATCACCAGCCTCAGAAATCGCAGGTTAACAGCAGCTCAGATTAGAGACCAGGTCAATGCCAGACAAGAGTTCTAGCAGCAGACACATCTCTACAACAACTGTTAAGAGGAGACTTTGTGCAGCAGGCCTTCATGGTAAAATAGCTACTAGGACACCACTGCTACAAGGCAACAAGCAGAAAAAACTTCTTTGGGTTAAAGAACACAAGGAATGGACATTAGACCAGTGGAAATCTGAGATCTTTGGTTCCAACCACCATGTCTTTTTGCGACGCAGAAAAGGTGAACGGATGGACTCTATATGCCTGGTTCCCACCGTGAAGCATGGAGGAGGAGGAGGTGTGATGGTGTGGGGGTGCTTTGCTGATGACACTGTTGGGGATTTATTGAAAATTGAAGGCATACTGAACCAGCTTGGCTACCACACCATCTTGCAGCGGCATGCTATTCCATCCGGACAATGACCCCAACAGGACAATGACCCCAAACACACCTCCTGGCTGTGTAAGGGCTATTTGACCAAGAAGGAGAGTGATGGGGTGCTACGCCAGATGACCTGGCCTCCACAGTCACCAGACCTGAACCCAATCGAGATGGTTTGGGGTGAGCTGGACCGCACAGTGAAGGCAAAAGGGCCAACAAGTGCTAAGCGTCTCTGGGAACTCCATCAAGATTGCAGGAAGACCATTTCCGGTGACTACCACCATGGTACTTCGAGCCAATGCCAGCAGGCTCAGTCACAAATTGCATCTCCGTGGCAGAGAGGGTACCATAATAACACAAAAAATCATTAAAGCAATGCAACGATACCAAACCATAGCAAATGATCCTTGATTCAACAATCAACATGTATAATGTAAAAGGAATGTTCTCACCCAAGGCATTGTGGATATGAACATGTTTCAGGTATCTCCTCTTGGTATGCTGGATGAGCCCAGACCGAGCAAAATGCCAGTTTTTCTCCCAAAAATACTGTCCTTGTTATCCTGGCATGTAGCTTAATAGACTCAGTCTCACATCCAATCTTGTAATCTGTTGAACGTTGCCGAGCCTTAGGCCATTGGTAAGCTTCTAGTTGGCAAAGCAACTCATCGCCATCCCAGGATCATATTGCGGGGGAGATAATGGATTGACAGATGGGCCACTCTTTCTCTCTGTCAAACCTGTAATTAGGATTCACCCTCTTAATGTATCTTCAGTACTATTTCTGTCTCCTTCTAAGATTTCCTATTATGTCCTTAGGCGTGCTGTGGATATGATTATGGTGGCTGGAGTTCGACTACTCCTGGATGTAACTTTACCTTTGTGACAAGTCAGTCTCATTTGTATATGGTGCGGAAATATTGACACTCCATTTTTAATTGTGTGGACACTTTTCTATACTAATTGCATGATAGGAAGCTTGCTGCGAGAGTGAAATGTCACTGGTGGTACATCAAGGGGGTAAAACCTGATGCCAGGTTCCCTTTAGGAACTGTCAATTTGCTGTCTAATCTCTGCCACCCCTGACTTGTGCCAATGTCACCAGATTATAAGTGTCATTCACTTTACCCGTCATTGTGTTAATGTTATGGCATGTAGTTGTCCTCCTTATTACTGGTACTTTCACTGACGAGGGTCTTCACTGTGAGCTCCAGCAAATACATTTAGAAATCCCTTTTTTATTCACATCTAATCCATCTTTCATCCTGATAGGAAATCCTTGTGAGAATAACGGTTTATCACGAAGTTGTAAAAAAGAAGATCTCATGAAGCACTCTAAAGGAGAAAACCTCATCACCCTTCCTGCACCTCCTGGACTTCACAGCACTTCACCTTCTTATAATCCTCCTGATCATGAGGAATCATCTCCTGAGCAATCTCGCATTATTACCAAAAGTCCAGGTGACACAGTGGATACAAGACTTCAGTGTGACAAGCAGCTTGCTAAAAGCTCAGCTCAGACACAAAGAAAACACAAAGGAGAAAAGCCATACTCCTGTTCAGAATGTGGGAAATGCTTTACAACTAAATCAAAATGTGTTATGCATGGGAGAATTCACACAGGAGAAAAGACATTTTCATGTTCGGAATGTGAGAAGTCCTTCAAAGATAAAAGGAGTCTTATTACACATCAGAGAATTCACACAGGAGAGAAGCCATATTCTTGCTCACACTGTGAGAAATGCTTTACAGATAAAGCAAATCTTGTGAAACATGAGAGTAATCACACAGGACAGAAGCCATATTCATGTTCAGAATGTGGGAAATCTTTTAAATATAAATCAAGTTTTGATAAACATTATAGAATTCACACTGGAGAGAAGCCTTATTCATGTTCACTGTGTGGGAAATGTTTTACACAAAAATCACATTTTGTTTTACACAAGAAAATTCGCACAGGAGAATATTCATATCCAGAATGTGGGAAGTCCTTCACAGATAAAGGGTATCTTATTGTACATCAGAGAATTCATACAGGAGAGATACCGTATTCATGTTCAGAATGTGGGAAATGTTTTGAAAGGAAATCATATCTTGATGCACACAAAAGAACTCACACAGGGGAGAAACCGTATTTATGTTTAGAATGTGGAAGGTGCTTTGCAGAAAAATGTAATCTTGTTAAACATCAGAAAGTTCACACAGGAGAAAAGCCGTGTTCATGTTCAGAATGTGGGAAGTCCTTCAGAGATAAAGGGAATCTTATTACACATCAGAAAATTCACACAGGAGAGAAGCCATATTCATGTTCAGAATGTGGGAAATGTTTTAGAAATAAATCACATCTTGTTACACATCATAGAGTTCACACCGGGGAGAAACCATATTCATGTTAACTCTGTGGGAAAGGCTTTACAGAAAAATTAGATCTTATGAAACACGAGAAAAGTCACACAGCAGAGAAGCCGTATTCATGTCCAGAATGTGGGAAGTTGTTCACAGATAAAGGGCATCTTAGTATACATCAGAGAATTCATATAGAAGAGAAACCGTATTCATGTCCAGAATGTGGGAAATCTGTTAAACAAAGAACAAAGTTTACAATGCATGAGAAAATTCACACTGGAGAGAAGCCGTATTCATGTTCACTGTGTGGGAAATGTTTTACACAAAAATCACATTTAGTTTCACATGAGAAAATTCACATGGGAGAAAAAACATTTTCTTGTTCAATATGAAGAAAGTCCTTCATTGAGAAAAGGGGTCTTATTCGACATCAGGAGAGACTCCATATTCATGTTCAGAATGTGTGAAATCTCTTATAAATAAAACAAGTCTTATTACACATGAGAGAATTCACAGGAGAGAAGCCGTATTCATGTTCACGATCTAGGAAATCTTTTATAAATACCGTATTTCTCAGATTAGAAGACGCAGTTTTTTCCTCAAAATTTGGGGGGGGGGAGGTGATCTTATAATACAAAGGTATTATACCTGGGGGGCGGTGTCAGATCAGGGTCACAGATACAGGAGGTTGGCGGCGGCAAGAGCGGGGCGATGCTGTGGGCCCCGTCCTCAGAAGGGTCGCTGATTCAAGGCGGTGGTGGTGGTGGCGGGAGTGGGGCGATGCTGCGGCCCTATCCTCAAAAGTCGGTGGTGAGTGGAGGTTCCCTATCCCGTAGCCATAGCCCTGCGGTGTGCTTCGGCAAAATGGCCTCCGGAGCATGCGCAGATTGAGATCTCGGGAGATGTGAATAAAAACAAAAACTTTTATTGAAAAATCCAAATTAAAATCATGGAAGCATTATAAAATATGACATTCTGGGGATAGGAGCAAAAAATCTACGCGTTTCGAACCAGCATTTGTGTTCAGTTCTTCTGCATGACATAATAAATCACCAGTAACCGGCTTCTTATACACATCATAGGGTCTAATGCACAGCGGAGACCCCCAGACCCAAATGGACATGTGCAAGTATGTCTACATTACCCCTATGGATGATCATATGTCCACAACAAAAAGCATCCGTGCAATAGAAGAATGAAGTGTCTGCATCTATAATGTGTATATTATGTATAATTACTATAAAAGAGGAAAAAACACAATTCAGTAAATGGATACAAGGTCTGAAGGAAGCTTCATATCACTGGGGAATCTGGAGTCCAATTCCAGAATCCACAAGGCTTCTCTGGGGTGTACTTTTTATACCAATCTCCCCCTTAGCTGGTCTGGTGACATATTCAATACCCACAACTGTAAAGTGATTAAATTCCTATTGTGTTCTATGAAATGTTGCACAAACCACATTTAGGTCTACCACATTCAATAAAACCTTTGGTATTCAACCACGTGTCAGTTGGCGTTTTGTTGAGATATATGTAAATTGCCTCTTCAGAGAAAAAGAGGACTTGTACTCTATAGCGCCACCTATTGGAAGCCGCAATCCTACAAGTCACAATCAACCCTTTAACGAGTCGTGCAATATGACTTAGGATAGAAGCCAAATCAGAATCTCAATTTGCAGACAAGGTGTTTCGGGCTGTTGGCCCTCGTCAGTGCAGAGTATGAGACCTGATTTGGCTAGGTGAGAGGCTCTGGACCGAGATCTCTGAAGAGGCAATTTACATATTACATTTCCCAGAGGAGCATTGCATGGCGAATAAGCCTCCTTACCTTGACGTGCCAGAGCTGGTGTGTCACTCTCCATAAGGAGAAACGTTACCCCTTAGATCTCTATTGAGATATATAAATTGAGAAGGGATCACCCACACCCAGGATCTGTCGGAATCTTGTTCAATCCCGTACCACAGTCTGGATGATTAGTTCACAGTGTTGAATATATTGCAGAATTATTTCTACTATTTGTGTATATGCTGGATGAAATATTATTGGATAAATTATGAAGAAAAACAATTTGGTGTTCCGCTTTCTATTTTTGCATGGACTATGGTCATTTGGTGTGAGCAGCTGCTATGCGGCTATTATAAGTGAGGGATTTTTGAAATTTTTGGATACTCCTGGATAACCCCGTATACACGCTAGACTAACGTAGGCCGCACTCGCTGATATCAATGGGTTCGGCTCACAGTCTACGGCTACGTTCACACATCTGTGTGGCTGTTATAATCCGAGGTAAATAGACCAATATTTTCTCAGGTGACATCCAAGTTGTACCCTGGTTGCTTCTGTGTGTAGAGGGTCCTTGCTTCCAAGCTAATAAAAAAACTTTTGGAAGGTCACCGTCAGAGAGAGATTAAAATCCATAACACATCTTCAAGGACATGTCCCCCTCACAATAAACATATGGGAAAGAGAGAAAACTAATTATAGCTAAAGAGCGAGAGCACCTCATCTCCTTTTTGAAGCACAGACCTTCTCGCATGGACAGTTGATTAAAACAGGATTTCTGCTGGGGAAAAAGACTGTCACCTTGAGATCTATTTCCGCAGGGGCAGAGCAGTGCAGGGGCCGCCATTGTTCCAAGGAAGAAGCATCCTCGGTTCAAAGGATTTTTCTGAGAATGTTCCAGATTTTGTGTCTCCATTGTCCAGTTATTAATATTGGGGTTTGTATATTTTTGGCGTTGTAGTGAAGGGAACGCATTCACTCACATCACTGTAGGGCTATGTAAGGTGGCTAATGGTCGCATAGTCGATGGGAGTTATGTGTCACAGATATGGCTGGTCTCTGTGATGTAACCCGGAGTGTTTTCTCTGGTGCATGTACAGCTGTGCTCAAAAGTTCACATACCCCAGTTCTTAATACCATGTATTGCCCCCTCAAACATCAATGACCGCTTGAATTTTTGCTTTCTTGGCCTTGTTTCAGAAAATATCAATGATAACAAAAAACTTTTTCTCCACTCATGGTTATTGGTTGGGTGAAACCATTTATTGTCAAACTACTGTGTTTTCTCTTTTTAAATCTTAATGACAACCAAAAACACCCAAATGTCCCTGATCAAAAGTTCACATACTTCAGTTCTTAATACCATGTATTGCCCCCTCAAACATCAATGACAGCTTGAAGTCTTTTGTGGTATTTGTGGATGAGGTTCTTTATTTTCTCCCGGAATGCCGATAAACTGGTCGGACTGGTCGAGACATACCAGGGGGTTGAAGGTTCCTTGGGAAGGCAGCCCACTCCATACTGTGGCTCCCGACAGGAGGCCCAAAGGGGGGTGGGGCATCCAAGGTCCAAAGGGACGGGGGAAGTGGTGCCCAAAGTCCCTACCGGTGATGTTGTTTGCTGGAGGTGCCATGGCTCAGGCCATATAGCCGCCCGTTGTCCCTTGAACCCCGAGCGGATGGACTGCAGCATAGGACGCCACTGTTCATATTATGTGTATCCGTCCTGCAGTGTGAACTGTCCAACCAGCGAGGGGCCTCAAGCATATCCCGTGAAGGTGAACGGGTGGGAGGTAACGGCACTTAGACTCCGGGAGTCTGGTGACCCTTGTGAGGGCCACCCTTCCCCTCCAACTGATCCCAGGGGAAAAAGTTAGTGTACCGTGCATTCATGGTGATGCTAAGGACTATGCCACATGCTATCCAGATGCAATTCTCCTGAGAAACTCCTCCGCAAAAAGTATAGCCCGCAAATTGGTCCACGTTTTTCCCGGACAGGTTTACCAAAGGAGATCATGACGGATCAGAGAAAACATTTTAAGAGTAAGTTGATGAGGGAGTTCTGCAAGGTCCTGGAAATCTCCCAACTGAGGACTTCAGTGTACCATCGTCAGACAGAGGGCACTGTGGAAAGGTTTAATAAAACGTTAAAAGAGTATGCTGAGGAAGGCCATAGAAGGGGACGGTAAAGACTGGGTGTCAGGGATTCACACGATCCCAATTACTCACAGAGACCACCCACTGTGATGTCTTGGGCAAACAGCTCTCTGCTGCCCCCCTCCATAGGAGGCTGCAGGCTGTTCTCCCTAAGTACTTATCAGCAGGCTAGCAGTGAGCGTACAGCATACACACACCTTCCAACACATAGTACGAGGGCATATACATATATTCTATCACTGATAGCCTCACGATAACCCACTTAATATTATTCGCTGCCACCACCAATCAGCTTTAAAATATAATACAGGTCTGATCGGTCAGCTGCTTTCTGGTAGCGTATATGGCTTCGGGGGAGTAACGATTACAGGACAAAAGAAACAAGACTATTAAATTTCATATTTAATCCAAAAGGGATGCAGTGTTTATGAAAAGTATACAAAAGGTTTTACAAAAGGAGAGAATACAGTACAGGGTATACAGTTACATGAAATAAAAAGGATTAAAAAGGGACTTACTACAAAGATCGCAGAGACGATTCAGTTTATCTGGAGGGGGGGCGCTCCTATTAATTTGACCGTTATCGAACGTGACCCCTGCTATATCAAATATATTACTCCCGGCATGAGTATGGACCCATCTTCAGCTGGGTCTTTTATACCGAAGGGGAACCTGCCCACATACTCCCCTGCTATGACCTCACGTGGGTGGTCTCCGCCCTTTATGGTTTTATTAAAATATCTAGTTTCTGCGATAACTTCTCGCTGGTTGATCACAGAAGCCCAAAAGTAATACCATATTTTCCATTATGAATTTACCTTTCTTTAGAGACCACACATGACATAGCTGCGGTCTGTTATATTGTACTTTTGCATTACCGCTAAGCGGAGGGGCATACAGCTACGGAAAATTATGCATATTTTTCCTTAGCTGACCCTGCTACTAAAAATATGAGTCCCATTATTATCGAAAGTACAGAACTTCTGTTATTCCATATTTCATGTCGGTGCCGGCCAGACTGTAGATTTCTGTAGATCAGAAGGGCGATGCACTGGGGGTGAGAGAAAATTCCTTTGAAGCCAGGAACTGCATCCTTCTCACCTAGGTGTATAATTATCACAGGCCCGTGCCACTAGGAAATACACTCGTATGCTAACTTGAGTTTGCCACCTCTCCTGTGTAAGCGATTTGCATGGAGAGCTTCTTTTACTTCTGACAGATGGCCGATAAGGGAGGGGAATGAGGGGCTTGAAGAAATTTTTATTATTTTCTATGACTTTTCCGCTCTATGAGGTAGCGTAAGGGCTAATTTACAGATCGCCCCATAAGCAAACCTCACGGCACCACCCTTCCTGATAATCCGACAAGCCGTGAACCCAACTTGTCCACCACCCTGACCGACTGGGGATCCTGCTTTCCGATAACCCTGACTGGTTCGGGGTATATTTTTCCAACCCCTCTGACAGGCTATGGGTACCTTCCTCCCATACTCCTTACAAACAGTGGGACACACATTTCTTTTACCTTACCCGTTGTGGGGCCTACTTTTCCTGCTAGCATTTTTACCTTGGAAGCCAGGCTAACTATGGGGCAGCCGCAAATGGGCATGCATAGTCTGTCGCGACACAGGACCACTTTCCCTATGATCCCTGTGTTTCTCACTATCCTTTCCCGTTACCCCGGGAGCCGTGCTAGTCATGGGGCAGTTATCACTGACCATATCACCATCTGGCGTGACACTGGTCACCTGCACGGGGCGACCTGCTTTCTGGTGTCTGAGCCTGCTCCCATTGCCCATAGCACTTATGCTGGCTCGTTTTAGGGGATTCTCAGCAGCATAACCCCGCGGTGTGAGGTGGCTGAGTTCCCCTTTACCCCTACACACATTTTTATTATGCATGACATTAATATTATTGACAGTGGCATTACATGACATATCAGATCTGGGAGGGTATCGGGCGACCAACCATCCCAGATCACTTCCCAATAGCACATTAGTGGGGAGATTCTCTGACACCCCCACTTCCCTTAACCCCTCCCTGCACCCAAGTCCAGGAAAACTCGGGCCATCGGTATGGGACGGCGAACACCCCCAAACCCGGTGACAGTCAGGGTCTTCCCAGGAATGAGTTCTTCTGGTAGCACAAACTCAGGGCTGAGGAGGGTACGTTCTGCGCCAGTGTCCTTAATGCCAACAGTAATGGTGTTGCCCACAGTAACCGGTTGTAAGTTCTCACGTGCTCTGCCGACCGCCCCACCCACAAAAAAAATTGGCTGCCGTAGGCCCTAGTGCCTCAGGTGTGGGGTTCATCTTCTGCCTCTTCGGGCAGACAAGGCTGATGTGACCCGTTTGGTCACAAGTATAACACCTGCGGGAGTCAAATGCAGGCAGGGTGCTGGAAGATGAAGCAGGAACCGCTGAGGGTCGGCTGGCTGGAACACTGGGGGTGACTGTCGGCTTAACCCCTTTCCAGCTTGCATCGGCTGACTTCTGCACCTCTGGTGTGTGGTTGGCCTCAAAGGTATCCGCGATCTGGTTTGCTTTGGCGGCTTCCTTTGGCTCCCAGTCAAGCACAAACTGTCGCACTTCCATGGGGCAAAGACGAAGAAACTGGTCCTTCACCTTCAGATCCTTCAAGTCCTCAAAGGTGGTGACTGACAGTCCTTGGACCCACTGCTCAAAGTTGGTCCTGAGCCCATTCACCGCATCACTATAGCTATCATGTGGTCCACGTTGGAGGGCTCTGAACTTTTTCAGGTAAACCTCTGGAGTAAGCTGGTACTTTTTTTTTTATCAAGGCCTGCTTGATGGCCTCATATTCTCCATCTTGGGCTTGAGGAAGAGAAGAAAACACTTCCAGAGCTCTTCCTCTGAGCCCGGGAGTTAAAAATCTGGCCCACTGATATTTAGGCAGCTGATACTGCCTGCAGGCTTTTTCAAATCCTCGCAGAAATGTGTCCAAGTCCCCGTGCTTTTCCATTACCGAAAAATGCTCAGGACGGGGATTAACCCCTTTACCCCCGAGGGTGGTTTGCACGTTAATAACCAGGACAATTCTGACCACTGTCACTTTATGAGGTAATTACTCTGGAGCTTCAACGGATCCCCCTGATTCTGAGATTGTTTTTTCGTGACAGATTGTACTTCATGATAGTGGTAAAATTTATTCGATATCACTTACGTTTATTTGTGAAAAAAACGGAAATTTGGTGAAAATTTTGCAATTTTCAAAATTTGAATTTTTATGCCCTTAAATCAGAGAGATATGTCACATAAAAGAGTTAATAAATAACATTTCCCACATGTCTACTTTACATCAGCACAATTTTGGAACCAAAATTTTTTTTTGTTAGGGAGCTATAAGGGTTAAAAGTTGACCAGCGATTTCTCATTTTCCAACAAAATTTACAAAACCATTTTTTTAGGGACCACATCACATTTGAAGTCACTTTGATGGGCCTTTATGACAGAAAATACCCAAAAGTGACACGATTCTAAAAACTGCACCCCTCAAGGTGCTCAAAACCACATTCAAGAAGTTTATTAACCCTTCAGGTGCTTCACAGGAATTTTTGGAATGTGGAAGAAGAAAATGAACATTTAACTATTTTCACAAAAATGTTAATTTAGACCCCAATTTTTTATTTTTGCAAGGGTAACAGGAAAAAATGGACCCCAAAATTTGGCGTACAATTTCTCCTGAGCATGCTAATACCCCATATGTGGAGGCAAACCACTGTTTGGGCTCACGGCAGGGCTCGGAAGGGAAGGAGCGCCATTTGACTTTTTGAAAGTAAAATTTGCTTGAATAATTAGCAGACGCCATGTTGCTTTTGGAGAGCCCCTGATGCGCCTAAACAGTGGAATCCCCCCAAAGGTGACCCCATTTCGGAAACTAGCCCCCTCAAGGATTTTATCAAGGGGTATAGTGAACATTTTGAACCCAGAGGTACGACACAGAAATTGATAACAATAGTTCATCACATTGAATAAGTTGTCATTAGTCTTGAGCGCAAGTGCTCGCTACTTGAGTTTACATCGGGTACTCAGGTATGCACCATGTATCGCGGCTGCTCAAGTGACATGTGCGTCATCCAGGGGGAATATAGGGGACCCGGGCCTTTTACCTTGTTTAGGATGTCACGGCAGTTGGCTCCCGGGCCCGTACTCTGGGTCTCTCTTTAAAAAGGGGTTTTAGTATACAGTTTGTCTCGTGACGCCACCTGTGGTTTCCGGTAATGGTTACCGGCGCTGCTGCAGACCTCCGGGGGGTGATGGGATGGCAGCTGGGATGTTTCTGCTCCCACAGGTGGAGCGGGCCCCCGGGGCAGTGTAGGTGCAAATGGTGGTGATGCTGGGGCTTGCAGTGCAGGAGAGATGGCGCAGCAGGAGTAACTGACAGAGACAGGAGATTCACTTCAGTACCTTTACTGGTGTGGATGTCAGGTATGGTCTAGGGTACTCGGTAGGAAGGGTGCACTTCAGGACTTCTCCCCAGTGAGCGGGTATAAGGCCTCCTGGTGTCTCCCTCTCTCTAAGCTCCTGGCCAGCCTGCAACTGGGCCTAGCTTCTGTGTCGTGCTCTTCCTTCACCTGTCGCTTGGTAGTAGGACCTTTTTCTGGCAACCACTATCCCTGGACGCCGGGGCCTTCTGGGTTCCTAGTCCTGTCAAGGGTTTAGCTTCAGGTCAATCAGGGACTTGTAGTCCTCCTGGTATGCCGGTGATCCCTACTGGGTATAAAGGACCCCGTAGGTGCAGATCCGGTGTCCGGTTCGTGTCTTGGGGTGAGTCTATGATGCTCCTCTGCCCCCTCAAATCCTCTCTCTCTTCTTACTGCCTCCGGCCACACTCGGGGTTCTCAATTCAGCTGCAGACGTGCTGCGTCTTCACTGCTCTTAGAGGCAGCACACTCTCTGAACTCTCACTAAACTGAACTGCCTGGCTCCACCCTCCATATATATATCTCTATCAGGGCTCCCTCTGGTGGTATGAGGTGGAAGGGTGGAGGTATCTGCATGTAATAAGGGCCTCTTGTGGAGAAGTCCATCCATGCACCCTTTTGGGTCCTGTGGTACCTGTGAACAGCAGGGTGCCACATTCCCCCCTAGTACAATTCAGTACTCCTGGACTGAAGCATTTTGTAACAGGTTACAACAATAACAATAATAATAATAACAATAATAAAGTTACAGTAAGTCCCGTAACCCGGTGTCCATTTCACCGATGAAAGTGCAAAATGAGTAACATGAGGGACCCGCCTGAAAATCCTCAACGTAGGCCCTGGGTGTGGCTACAGGGCATAAGTGATCCAGGTGTTGGACCACGTCTTCGGCCACGCCAAACGGGTTTTTTTGTTCAGTGGTCAAATAAGGGGGGCACTTTTGATGAGTGCAACTATTTACAAGGACAGTTTTTGGCTGCTCACAGTCCTAACCCTAACCCAATTTACACAATAAACAATAGGCAATACCCAACTGGGTAACTATTTATACTTTAGACATTTTAATCCCTAAACCTGGCAGGGATTTGTCCTTGAGTGCATGCACTCTCTGCTAACCTATCAGTGTACGTGCTGGTAGATTATAAAACTGACTTAATTTCTCTATGGGACTGGCAAGTGCACTGATAACTGGGCCTTCAGGCTCTGATTCAACGAGTGATCCTTCTCTTACTGGGGACTCTTCCTGTTCCTGAGCAGGTTCTTCTAGGGCGCTCACAGGTTCTTCTTGTGGTTGATAGAAGTGTATTACTGGTATAATAACTGCTCCATCAAGTTGAGGCCAGTCTGCAGGGAAATCTCCTAGAACTGTGTGGAGCACATCTTCCTTGGGTTCTTCCGGTGCTATAGGAGGTACTTCTTCCTCCGTTGTCTTCAGTAGACCTGGGCACACCTTCAAATGGTCTCTTGAGACTGTTGCGGTTGTCTTACCTCCATCCTTACTAATCAGGCAGGTTTTACTGTTGTCAAATCTGGAGTTTAGCACAGTGATGGCTCTTTTTCCCACTGGTCATCGAGCTTGTGACCTCTTCTTTTCCGCTTCAGCACTATCTCTCCAGGTGCCAAGGGTTCTGCTGGTGCATGTTTATTGTACTGCTCTTCCTGTCTTTCCCTCACCTTGTTTAGACTGTCTTCGACACAGGCCCGTACCTTCCTGTACTGCTCTTGTCCCAATCTTCAGTGGATGTATCTGCAGCAGGTTCTACCCTCCAAGCTCCAGGTCCATGGGCAATTTTCCAGGTCTAGCTCTCATGAGGTACGCTGGGGTACAAATTGTAGAACTCACGGGTATGTGGTTATACAGGTCCACTAGGTCAGGTAGCTTTTCTGGCCACTGGTTCCTTTCTTCCAAGGGTAGGGCTTTCAACAGGTCTATAACGATGTTGTTCATTTTCTCGCACATACCGTTGGTTTGCGGATGATATGGCGTAGTCCGGATCTTCTTGCATCCATACAGGTGGCAGAATTCCTTGAATAGCTCAGCTTCGAAAGCAGGGCCTTGATCTGTGAGCACCTTTTCCGGATATCCATGGGGTCTGCAGAAGTAGGCTTGGAACGCTCTTGCTGCAGTTTCTGCTGTCAGGTCCTTGACAGGGGCTACCACCAGGAACCGGGAATAGTGATCCACCATGGTCAGGGCATAGGTGTAGCCTGACCTGCTGGGTAACAGTTTGACGTGATCCAGAGCGACAATCTCCAGAGGTTGGGTTGTTTTGATAGACTGCAAGGGTGCTTTCTGGCTGCCGTAGTCTTTTCTTCTGAGGCTACAGGGCCCACAATTCCGGCACCACCTTTCTATGGAACTCCGCATTCCAAACCAATAGAACCGGTCCTTCTGCAGGGTTTCCAGATTCTTCCAGCCAAAGTGACCTGCCTGGTCGTGGTAGGCCTCTAACACTATCTGGATATCTGTCCTAGGTACAACAATCTGCCACATCATTTCATGGGTCTTGGGGTTGACATACCTTCTGCACAGTGTCTCTCTGTAGATGAACAGCTGGCTTCTCTCATTCCACAGGTGTTTGAGTTGTGAGGGAGCATTCTTCTCCAGGTAAGAACCTTCTTGGGTTATCAGTCTTTTTATGAGGCTGACAACCGGGTCACTGTCCTGGGTCTCCTTCCAGCTGTGATGAGGTAGAGGGTTTGGCGTCCTACCATGACATCTTCTGGAGGCGTATTGCTCATGGACCATTCCATTTCTGTGGAAAGAAGGTAGTTCAATTTCTTCGAGATCATCCACTTCATCCTCGGTGTCTGACTGGTGGGGCATCCTTGACAAGGCATCAGTATTGGTATTCTTGTGACCTGCCCGGTACTTGATTGTGAACTGATAATTTGACAGTCTGGCCACCCAACGCTGTTCCATAGCTCCCAACCTGGCTGTCTCCAGGTGTGTCAAGGGATTATTGTTGGTAAAGGCTGTGAATTTGGTTGAGGCTAGGTAATGCTTGAATCTTTCAGTGATAGCCCAGACCAAGGCCAGGAACTCCAGCTTGAAGGAACTGTAATTCTCCGGGTTCCTCTCAGTAGGGCGAAGCTTCCTACTGGCATACGCAATTACCTTTTCTCTGCCATTTTGCTTCTGGGACAACACAGCTCCCAGTCCCTCGTTGCTGGCGTCGGTATACAACAGGAAAGGCTGGCTGTAGTCAGGGTAAGCCAGGATTTCTTCACCAGTTAGGACTTCCTTCATTGATGCAAAGGACTCAGTCTGCTCTTTGCCCCACTGGAATGGGGGATTTTTACCTCTCTTGGACCGTCCTACCAGGAGATCTTGTAAAGGTGCTGCCTTTTTGGTATAGTCCTTTATGAACCTCCTGTAGTACCCGACCAGTCCCAGGAATTGCCATACTTCTTTGATGCTTCTCGGTTCAGGCCACTTCTGGATGGCAGTGACCTTCTCCGGGTCTGGTGCTACTCCCTCGAAGCTGAATACGTGTCCCAGGTACTGAACCTTCTGCTTGAGCAGTTGGCACTAAGAAGGTTTTAGTTTCATCCCATACTGGGACAATGCTTCAAATATCTCTGCCAGGTGCTTCAGATGGTCTTCATACGTCCTTGAGTACACGATAACATCATCCAGGTACAGCAGCACTGTCTCAAAGTTCCGGTGTCCTAATTAACACTCCATCAGCCTCTGGAACGTTCCGGAGGCGTTGCAGAGCCCAAACGGCATACTGTTGAACTCGCATAATCCCATCGGGGTGGTGAAGGCTGTCTTCTCCCGGTCTTCCTCAGCAACAGAGACTTGCCAGTACCCACTAGTGAGATCCAATGTAGAGAAGTAATTGGCAGATTTTAGTGCAGCCAGGGATTCCTCTATACGGGGCAAAGGGTATGCATCTTTATGTGTTATTCGATTAATTTGTCTATAATCTACACACATCCTCACGCTACCGTCCTTCTTTCTGACCAGGACCAGGGGAGCAGCCCAGGGGCTACAGCTATCCCTTACTACCCCTGCCTTTTTCATGTCATGCAACATTTCCTTGGCTTTTTGGTAATGTGCTGGTGGTACGGGTCTGTAACGCTCCTTAATGGGTGGATGGTTACCGGTGGGTATGTGATGTTGTACCCCTTTAACCCTTCCAAAATCAAGTGAGTGTTTACTAAACACTTGTTCATATTCCTGAACCACTCTGTAGACACCGTGTTTTTGATGGACAGGAGTGGCGTCAGTTCCAACATGGAGCTGTTGACACCAATCCTCCAGCTGAGCTTCGGAGTCATTGTCCTCCACTGTATCTGGTGGGGTCAAGGATTCCACTGTGTGTATGGCATCATTATTCACAGTATACAATCTGGCAACAGTGGCGTATCGTAGCAATTTAACTTCCTCCTCCCCACAATTTAGGAGACGTACAGGTACCCTCCCATTGCATACATCAACTACCCCTCTAGCAGTTAGGAGTGTAGGTCTGTGCTCTGAGCTAGTGGGCTCCACTACCGCCTGGTAGTTCTGTCCCTTGAGACCTATTGCTGCCCTACACCAAATCAGCATTTCACTCATTGGGGGAATCACAATGGGTATCAGGTCTGTCACCCGTACATTACCAATCTCACCACCTGTTAGTTTTACCTGTTGCTTGTTCAGGAGGGCTCGAATCTCTCTCTGGAGCACCTTCCTCTGCCCTGGTTTGGCAGTCTCAGCCATCTGTTGGAGTAAGAACAACACTTCTACCAAACAGTTACCAACAATATTTGTACCAAGTATCATATACAAGTCTGTATCACCAGGGTTAGACTCCACTACAATCAGCCCTTGGTCCTTTAGTTACGCTCTCCCCACCTTCACTGTCACGTCCTTAACCCCTACTAGGTTAAGAGGAAGGCCATTGGATGCATACACAGAGAGATTTGGGGCTGGCGGATGGAGTTCATCTATGGACCAGTACCTTTTATAGAGGACATCAGGTAAGATTGTTACCTGTGAGCCGGTGTCCAGTAATGCAGGTGTTGCTATGCCGTCCAGCACGATGGACAGGAAAGGCCTTCCTCCTACAAACCGGTTGTGCCAGCTTGATGGGCCTGGTTGATTTACTCCTGGGTTTCGGCCCTTGGCCCCAGGGTTTGCCCGTTTAAAGGACAGTCCCGCGCGGTGTGGCCTGCCTTGTGGCAACGGTAGCAGATGAAGTCTCCTGGAGGGCGACGTTGGTCGTTGGTCCTCCCACGGGGTGGCGCTGTCCTCCTCCTTCTCCTCATCCAGGGGACATCCTCAGGACTGTCGGCGAGTAGGATCCTTCCTTTTTGCTCGGGCTCCGTCTGTAGCTACTGGGTGCTAAGGACAGTGGTCAGGGTTTTACTTAGCTGACGCACTTCATAGCGCAGGCTGTCCAGCTCGCTAGGGGGCACCGTTTGCATCTTTGTTTCAGCCGTTAATGAAGGAGCAGTGGGTGCTGCGGGCACTGGGGTGGCCCCACCCTGGTAATGCTGGATAGCAGTATCTGTTGGTTCCAGGTGCTGCAGACCCTTAATAGCCATGTCTTTAAGGGCGTCAAAGGTGGCATTTGGATGGTCTAAGGCCCACCACCTTACGGTTCTGCTCTCCTCCGGAGACTTCAATCCCCGGATGAACTGTTCTGACAGCATTTTGTTCTCATCTTGTATGCTGGCTGGACTAACCTGTTTCAGGGCCCGCAGTGCCTCTTGTAGACACCAGGCATAGTCCCGGATACTGTCCTCAGGTTTCTGTGTACAGTGGCAGAACCTCATCCGGAGATCTGTCTCAGTGCGGTTTTCAAAGACAGTTTGCAGTCTCTTAAAGATAATGGATACTGATTCCTGGTCTGCGGCTGGCCAGGTTCCAATTTCCCGCTCGCCGGCAACAGTCAATTGTCCCAGCACAACAGCAGCTCTCTGTTTACCAGTCATTGAATACATATCCAGTACACTGCATATTTTCCTTTTGAATCCAGACAGGGTGTCTGGTTTGCCATCATACAGGGGAAGCCATTTTGCTCCGGGGATGTACGGCAGGGCCATGGGCATGACTGGAATCGCGACCCCTGCTGGTGGGGCGGCTGCCCCGACCTGAGCAGCGCCGGGCGCGAGTTGAGCATCAGGAGCGTTAACCGGTGCTCTGTCGTTTTGCTGGTCGTCGGCCATGGTTGCGCCCCCCCTAGTGAACCGTAGCCTACCCCCTTTACTTTTGATCGGGTAGGCCGCAGCTCCGCAGGCGACGGTCTCCTTCCAGGACTTGACGCTTCCTGGTGCTGCGTCAGAGCGTGAGGCGGGGCTTGAGCTTCGCACGCTTCCTACAGTCACGCCTTTCTAATTCCCGCGGTTACGCCCCTCTTCTTCCCGCGTGGCGATGCGGTAATGGCGGCGATGTTCACCACAGTATAAACACAGTTCAATTACGGCACACAGTACCCGGTGGCAACGGGCACGAAATTCTGTTCGTGACGCCAGGAAAGAGAGCTGTGTCACCCAGGGGGAATATAGGGGACCCGGGCCTTTTACCTTGTTTAGGATGTCACAGCAGTGAGCTCCCGGGCCCGTACTCTGGGTCTCTCTTTGAAAAGGGGTTTTAGTATACTGTTTGTCTCGTGACGCCACCTGTGGTTTCCGGTAATGGTTACTGGCGCTGCTGCAGACCTCCGGGGGGGGTGATGGGATGGCAGCTGGGATGTTTCTGCTCCCCACAGGTGGAGCGGGCCCCCGGGGCAGTGTAGGTGCAAATGGTGGTGATGCTGGGGCTTGCAGTGCAGGAGAGATGGTGCAGCAGGAGTAACTGACAGAGACAGGAGATTCACTTCAGTAACTTTACTGGTGCGGATGTCAGGTACGGTCCAGGGTACTCAGTAGGAAGGGTGCACTTCAAGACTTCTCCCCAGTGAGCGGGTATAAGGCCTCCTGGTCCGTGCCTCCCTCTCTCTAAGCTCCTGGCCAGCCTGCAACTGGGCCTAGCTTCAGTGTCGTGCTCTTCCTTCAACTGTCGCTTGGTAGTAGGACCTTTTTCTGGCAACCACTATCCCTGGATGCCGGGGCCTTCGTGGTTCCTAGTCCTGTGTTTAGCTTCAGGTCGACCAGGGACTTGTAGTCCTCCTGGTATGCCGGTGATCCCTACTGGGTATAAAGGACCCTGTAGGCGCGGATCCGGTGTCCGGTTCGTGTCTTGGGGTGAGCCTGTGATGCTCCTCTGCCCCCTCAACTCCCCTCTCTCTTCTTACTGCCTCCGGCCACACTCGGGGCCCTCAATTCAGCAGCAGACGTGCTGCGTCTTCACTGTTCTTAGTGGCAGCACACTCTCTGAACTCTCACTAAACTGAACTGCCTGGCTCCACCCTCCATATATATATCCCTATCAGGGCTCCCTCTGGTGGTATGAGGTGGAAGGGTGGAGGTATCTGCATGTAATGAGGGCCTTTTGTGGAGAAGTCCATCCATACACCCTTTTGGGTCCTGTGGTACCTGTGAACAGTAGGGCGCCACACATGCTCGAGTCCCCGCCTGCATGTTTCACGGGTATTAGACACCCAAAAACAAACAATATGCAGGGACCGCTCGTGCATGGCAGGCAATCCCCGCAAGGTTTTTTTGGCTGTATAACAGCTGCAAAACATATGGGGAGGAGACTCGAGCATGTCACTCCAGCACCCGCGATACTCGGTGCATACCCGAGCACCCAATGCAAACTCAAGTAGCGAGCACTTGCGCTCATTAGTCACCATATCATCGTCATTTTTTTTCTTTACTTTTGAAAAATCCCAATCCTAACCCTAGCACAACCCTAACCCTAGAGTTTATTTTTTACGCCGTTCCTCGTGCGGTATAAGTGATTAGACGGCTTTATTCTTCGGATCGGTGCGATTACAGTAATACCAGATTCATATCGGGTTTTTATGATTGACAGCTGTCACACACTAAAAGATGCTTTTTTGCAAAGACTAGTTTTTGCATCGCTATATTTTGAGAGCTATAATTTTACAGTATTTCGGCCGACAGAGTCATGTGACAGCCTCTTTTTTTGCAGGAAAAGTTTGCGTTTTTATTGGTACCATTTTTGGGCACGTGACATTTTTTGATCACTTTCTATTCTGATTTTTGGGAGGGAGAATAAACAAAAACCTACAATTCCGGAATTTTTTTTTTTTTTATACCGTTCCGCGTGTGGTAAAATTGATAAGGCAGCATTATTCTTCGGGTCAGAGCGATTACAGCGATATTACATTTATATATTTTTTTAATGTTTTGGCGCTTTTACACAATAAAATTTATTTTATAGAAAAAATATTTTTTTTGTATCGCTGTATTCTGAGAGCTATAACTTTTTTATTTTTCTGCCGATGAAGCTGTATGGCGGCTTGCTTTGTTGCAGGACAAGATGACGTTTTCAGCGGTACCATTTTTATTTGCATTCGTCTTTTTGATTGCGTTTTATTGCATTTTTTGTTTGGCGGTATGATGATAAAGCATGTTTTTTTTTTTTACCGTGTTTACTAAAGGGGTTAACTAGTGGGACAGTTTTATAGGACAAGTTGTTCCGGACACGGCAATACCATATATGGGTACTTTTATTTTATTTTTATTTATTTTTTTCCACAATAATTTTTATTTATGGGTGCAATATATATATATATATATATATATATATATATATATATATTTTTTTTTTTTTTTTGGATTCTTTTTTTTAAAAAATATTTTTACAATTTTTTTTTTTTTCAACATTCTGATTCTTTTTTTACTTTTACATCTTGTCCCACTATGGGACTTTCACATTCTATTTTCAGATCGCTTGTACAGCATAGAGAGCAGCAGCAGCTCCCTGTTCTATACAGGCTGTCACTGCTGCAGAGGGAGAAGATACTTTGTTCATGCACTGCGCATGACCAAAGTATCTTCCTGCTGTCCGGGGACCCAGATGTTGTCATGACGACATCGGGTCATCACGGCAACATCCGGGAGCTGAGGCAGACAGCGCTGATGCCAGCAGGAAAGGTGAGTATCGGCAATCACCTCCCCTTGCCCCCGCAATCCTGCGATCGACTTTGATCGCAGCATTGAGGGGGTTAATGTGCAGGGAGCGGTGCAGGACCACTCCCTGCACATAGTACCGGGTGTCAGCTGTGACAATCAGCTGACACCTGGTGGATATCGTCCCGCACTGCTTGTGTGCGGGCGCGATCGCCATATGACCTAATAGTACGTCATTGGTCCAATCGGCCCAGGTCACCATGATGTACTATTAGGTCATATGTCAGAAAAGGGTTAAAGCAGTTGGCGCTGTTGGACTCACGGGTCTGTGTGACAGATGGTTACTTCTGAATCCAGGCTAGCTCCAGCTGGTACAGATGCTCGTCTTGGGCCTGTCGCTTGGCTCTCTCGGCCTGGGCCTGTTGCTCGGCAGCCTCTCAGTCAGCTTGAGCCTGTCGCTCAGCAGCTGCTCTGCTCACACCTGGAATTTCAGGATCCGCTGCAGTCGTCTGTCACGGTCGTCTGCGGCAAGCTGCTCCAAGCCATCTGCAGGTGGGGGTCCACACTACCCTGGCTGCGGGTCTTCCTGGCAATCACAGGTGGGACCCCTGTGGCAGCGCTATCTGGGCTTTGGCTAGCCGCCCCCTCATCAGGGCTCTGCTGTCAGACTGGCTCTGCGGCATCTTGCAACAGTTCAGCAATCAGTGGGGCCTCGGTTTTGCCCGTGGGGTCAATCTGTCTCAGTTCTCAGACGACAGTGATAGTGGCCTTTGCCTGCTGGTGATACCAGGGCTCTCCACATGTAGCTGACGCGCCCCCTGGGACATATTCCTTTTTGAGGGGAATACCCGGCACCGGATCAGATGGGGGGTTGTAGTCTCCGAGCGGCTGTGACCCAGTCCCGTGCCCAGGGCGTCAAGCTCAGTGTGATGTGGCAGTTCTACAGATGTTACTAAAGTTCTTTTGTGTCGACTACGCCACCCGTTGTGATGCGGTCACTGTGGCCGCCGCTGCAGCAGGGTCCGCTGAGGCTGATGGTGGGTGCGCAGCTTGGTGAGATAACCCCCAACGGGAGGGGTATAGCCTCAGAGGGGACAGGCGCAGAGGATGGGGGTTGTGGTGGTGTAGTGCAGACGGCAGTGAAGACAGAGTCGGGTTGTGCAGTTAAGGGTGTTTACTTACTGCAGATGTTGTACTGGTCACTCCAGCTGCTAGTGACCACCCGAGCCGTGCTGCGTCCACCAGGTCCTGGATCCAGCCAACCCCCAAACAAGTCCGGAGCGTGGCCCTGAGCTCTCCCTCTGTCCTTTCTTCAGCCGTCCCCACCAGTGATCCACCTAGGTCCAGCTCCCTCGGGCCTTCTGTTGGGACACCCTTGGCCCTGGGTTCCCTGACCCTTCATGTGGTGTGCCTTCGGGGTGAATGTGGTGGGTGACCGTGACAGACACTGCCCACGGTCTCCGGTCTCTGGCTGGGGATTGTTTTTACCCCCACCAGTTTGGGTTCCGGTACCCTTTTGCTGACTCCTCACCCGGTGCTCTGATTTGGGTTCTTGGGTCCCTTCTCTTCTGTGCTCTGGGTCTTTCTCTTTTCTCCTCTCTCACTCTGGGTCTTGGTCTTTCTTCTCTCCTCTCCTAACTTGTTTTCTGCAGCTGACTCTCTGTATCTGATCCTCTGCATCTGACCCTGATTCTAGTTGGTGCCCACCTTATATATCCCTCTATGTGTGAGCTCAGGTGACCAGCACCCAATGAGCTCCTAACTTTACCCAGGCTGCTCCCCCTATCTGCCCCTACACTACATGGGATGTTCCACCCCCCTCCCACTCCAGCCAGGAACAGACTCGGTCGTACCTGCACATTTCTAAGTGGGAGTACCGTCGGCCTGTTCCTCGGAAATGGGATGTGTGTAGTGCATGCAGCCTACCGAGCTCAGTTCCACTCTCCATCCTTACCCGGGAGTGGAATATCACACCTCAGGGTTGAGGTGCAATACCCCTGTAGCAGCCGAATCCTCAGGGTGCTACATAGCCATCATTGTCAAACAGAAGATAGAACAGAAAAAACAGAGAAGGGAGGGGATGCAACTGCTACACGTACAGTAAAGACCAGATAAAAAAATATTAAAACACTGAGTCTGGGTCCCTAAAATGTTGCACAGAATTCTTGCAAGAACCGTGCAAGTTTTCAGTGACAGGAATGATTGCTTAATCCAGCCACTGATGTACTGTAATATCCCACCGCTTGCCACCAATTTGTCAGGGATTCAATGATCCCAATTACTCACAGAGACCACCCACTGTGATGTCTTGGGCAAACAGCTCTCTGCTGCCCCCCTCCTATCGTCCGGATAATTGCAAGATTGGCCGACGATCAATATAGGAGGCCGCAGGCTGTTCTCCCTAAGTACTTATCAGCAGGCTAGCAGTGAGCATACGGCATGGACACCACCTTCCAACACATGGAATATATGTACAGTACAGACCAAAAGTTTGGACACACCTTCTCATTTAAAGAATTTTCTGTATTTTCATGACTATGAAAATTGTACATTCACACTGAAGGCATCAAAACTATGAATTAACACATGTGGAATTATA
This sequence comes from Phyllobates terribilis, assembly GCF_046119375.1. Classification (NCBI taxonomy): domain Eukaryota; kingdom Metazoa; phylum Chordata; class Amphibia; order Anura; family Dendrobatidae; genus Phyllobates; species Phyllobates terribilis. Next base: position 77,644 of record NW_027363425.1, read on the forward strand.
TACTTAACAAAAAAGTGTGAAACAACTGAAAATATGTCTTATATTCTAGGTTCTTCAAAGTAGCCACCTTTTGCTTTGATGACTGCTTTGCACACTCTTGGCATTCTCTTGATGAGCTTCAAGAGGTAGTCACCGGAAATGGTTTTCACTTCACAGGTGAGCCCTGTCAGGTTTAATAAGTGGGATTTCTTGCCTTATAAATGGGGTTAGGACCATCAGTTGTGTTGTGCAGAAGTCAGGTGGATACACAGCTGATAATCCTACTGAATAGACTGTTAGAATTTGTATTATGGCAAGAAAAAAGCAGCTAAGTAAAGAAAAACGAGTGGCCATCATTACTTTAAGAAATATCTAGTTTCGCTGGTTGACCGCAGAAGCCGAAAGTGATACCATATTTTCCATTATGAATTTACCTTTCTTTAGAGACCATACATGACATAGCTGCGGTCTGTTATTTTGTACTTTTGCATTACCGCTCACCGGAGAGGCATAAAGCTACGGAAAATTATGCATATGTGTCCCATTATTATCGGAAGTATAGAACTTCCGATATTCCGTATTTCGTGTCGGTGCTGGCCAGACTGTAGATTTCTGTAGAGCAGAAGGAGGATGCCCTGGGGGTGAGAGAGAATTCCTTTGAAGCCAGGAACTGAATCATTCTAACCTAGGTGTATAATTATCACAGGCCCGTGCCACTAGGAAATACACTTGTATGTTAACTTGAGTTTGCCACCTCTCCTGTGTAAGTGATTTGCATGGACAGCTTCTTTTGCTTCTGACAGATGATCGATAAGTGAAGGGGAATGAGGGGTTTGGGGAAGTTGTTAATATTTTCTATGACACTGGGAATGTCTCCTACCTTACTTGTTGTTCTCCATCCAAGAGATTCTACAGGCCTCTACGGGGTTCTCGCCATTCGAACTTCAGTATGGCCGAAATCCACGGAGTCTCCTGGATATAGCCAAGGAAATCTGGGAAGCCAAAGTCATGTCACACAGAAGTATCATTGAGCACATGGAACTGATGCAGCAGAAGATTGCGAAGGTGATGCCCATCATAAAAGAACATCTCCTCCAGGCACAAGAAGCTCATGCCAGGGTCTACAACCAGTCAGCCAGAGTGAGACAGTTCAATCCGGAAGACCGAGTCCTTGTGTTAATTCCTACTGTGGAGAGCAAGTTCTTAGCCAAATGGCAAGGGCCGTATGAGGTGGTGGAGAAGCTTGGTGATGTGAACTATAAAATTCATCAACTAGGAAGACAGAAACCATATCAGATCTACCATGTAAACCTCATCAAGCCATGGTAAGACAGAGAGCCGGCTGAAACTCCATACTTGCTGGACAAGCCACAAGGCGAGGTTAAAGGTGTCGCCATAGCAAAGATGCTGTAGAAGGCCCAAAAACAACAGTGCCCAGACCTGTTCTCGGAATTGTTGGGTTGCACAAACATCGTAGAACACAAAGTTATGATAGAGCCACATGTGCGCGTAAACGTGAAGCCCTATCAAATTCTGGAGGCCCAACGAGAAGTGATCTCCAAGGAGGAGGAGCATATGTTGAAACTCAGGGTTTTTGAGGAATCCAAGAGCGGCTGTTCGAGCCCGAATGTCCTAGTCCCTAAGACCGATGGTGAATGGTTCTGCAACGACTATTGGAAGTTGAATGAGGTCTCCAAATTCGACGCATATCCCATGCCACGCATCGATGAGCTGATTGAGAGACTTGGGCCAGCAAGGTACATAACAACCTTGGATTTGACGAAGGGATATTGGCAGATCTCCATTGCACGGGGAGCCAAGGAGCACACTGTGTTTTCTACGCCAGATGGAAGCTTCCAGTATGTCCAGATGGAGTTTGGACTTCAGGGGGCCCCTGCAACCTTCCAGAGAGCTATGGATTGAATCCTTGCTCCCCATAAGCAATACACCAGGGCATACCTGGACTATATTGTTATCTTCATCCCGGACTGGGAGAGTCATCTGGAAAAGGTCCAGGCGGTGTTTGATGCTCTAAGGAAGACGGGGTTTTCAATAAACCCGAAGAAATGTGCCATGGGTAAATAAGCCAAATACCTGGGTTATGTAGTGGGTAGAGGCGACATCAAACCCCAAATCAGTAAAGTGGAGGCAATACAAACCAGGCCGAGACCGCTGTCAAAAAAGCAGGTTAGAGCCTTCCTGGGGATCGTGGGATACTACAGGAGGTTCATACCAAACTTCGCCATGATGGCCACACCCGACTGACCTTCTTAGGGGGATGAAATCGGCAATGGCCAAATGATCTGAAGAGGCAGAGACTGCCTTTCAAAAAATGAAAGGAGCTCTGTGTAAGCAACCGGTCCTGGTTGCCCCCGACTTTAAGAAAGAGTTTATGCTCCAAACGGACGCCTCAGATGTCGGTTTAGGATCAGTCCTTTCCCAGGAGATACACGGGAAGAATCACCTTCTCTGTTCTTGTTCTCTGAGTAGAAAGCTGTCCTCATGTGAGAGGAATTATTTGGTCATAGAGAAGGAGTGCTTGGCCATAAAGTGTGCGGTGGACACATTACGATACTATCTGGTAGGACGTAAGTTTAGATTGGTATCCGACCATGCCCCACTTAGATGGTTGAGGGAAACAAAGGGTTAAAATGCTAGGGTCACCCGAGGGTTCTTAGCCCTACAAGATTTCAACTTCCATGTAGAGCATAGAGAAGGGAAGCTACATGGTAATGCTGATGCCCTATCGAGAATCCCCTGTCTGGCAGTAGAAAATGCCAAGCCCCATGGTTTTAGGCAGAGGGGGAAGGTATGTAAAATGTGTAATGGTCGCCTAATCGAAGGTATGTATGTGTCAGAGATGGCTGGTCTCTGTGATGTAACCCGGAGTGTTTTCTCTAGTGCATGTAAGCACTAAGAGGATCATTGAGCTGTGAGAGTGTGGCGGGTCTAGCTCACCTCTGGGTGTGGTTAACAGCCCATATAATGGAGGCTGTTGTTTGGTACATGGTCTGTGTGTCTGAAGGGAGGAGGCCTCCTGGCTAACCAGAGACTTTGCGAAAACGACTGTTTTCTTTTTTTTTGTCCGCATTGTTTGTTTTCATTTTGCTTTTGACTGGTTGATGAAGCAAATAAACAGTTATGGACATTTAAAGGAACATGCCTCCTGTTTGCCTCTCATCGCACCTGAGTCAGTACAATCCCTACAGCCATTAGAACCCCTCCAACTTAATGTCGGTCCAAGTGATGGTGCTATACATGTCGTGTTTCATCTCTATAAAAAGATAAAATCGCAATAATGAGCAAGACAACATCTCCCATCTGGGACCTCCAGGGGCAATATATCCTGTAGGTTGGTGATCGCTTAAAATTCTGAAGGGCCAAGCACATTCCACAAACAGCCCCAACATGAGATCATATAGGGGGGTATGTGGGTGTAACCTTGAGCTAATAAAAAGCAGTATTAGAGTTTGGGTAATTTGTCAGTCTTTGGAAGACATACAGTAACATTGTCAACAAGACAATGATCCAAAGCATATTGCTAAAGCAACACTCGAGTGGTTTAAGGGGAAACGTGTAAATGTTTTGGAGTGGCCTAGTCAAAGCCCAAACTTTAATCCAATTGAGAATCTGTGGTCAGACCAGAGGATTGCTGTTCCCCAAAGGAAACTCTCTAACTTTTAGGAGCTGAAGCAGTTTTGCCTTAAGGAATGGGCAAAAATCCCAGTGGCAAGATGTGGAAAGCTCATACAGACTTATTCAATGCGACTTGCATCTGTAATTGCTGCAAAAGGAGGATCTACAAAAGTACTGACTCTAGAGAGGTGAATAGTTATGGAAACTGGGGTTTCAGTTTTTTTGTCCTATTTGTTGTTTGCTTCAAAATACAAAGAAAACCAAATGTTCACAGTTGTAGGTATGTTCTTTATATGAACTGATACAAACCTTTAGAAAAAAGGAAATTCCAGGTTGTGAGGGAGCAAAACACAAAAAATGCCATGGGGTTGAATACTTTGGCAAGCCAGTGTAGTTTGTTGTGGGTTCTGACCATTTTCCCAATCGGAGTGCTTCCCTCCGCTAAGCTGTGAGCCATTTCTGTGACATCAGGTTTAGTGGTTTTTTTTCATTATTCCTTTTTATTCCATGTAATTGTATATATCGTGTTGTGTTTTTACCATTTTGTATCATCATGTATATTTTTTATAAACACTGCCTATCTTTCTGGAATAAATATATAAAATTTAATAGCAATTCCTGATCATGTGCACAGATCTTACAAATTCTCATAGAAAATGCTGGGATAAGGTTTGCAATGCGTTTTTGGGGCCAAATTCACACAGATTTACCACATCAAAAACGCATCGTGTGCACATACCCTTATGCTACCGGTAACGGGTATCCAATTGGCCTGTATAAACGATTGGCAGTGGCAGCTAGTAGTGGTTCCTTTTTTATTATCGTGCAGTTGGCAGTGACTGTAAGGGGTAGAGGTGTATCTAAAACATATATCCAAGCATTGGAAATGGAAGTGTATATACCATACGCTCACTGTTAGTTGCCCAATAACCGGCCTAGCAGTGGATGCAGCTGCAGCATCGTCAATCACTCGTCAGTAGTGTTGAGCATTCCGATACTGAAATATCGGGTATCGGCCGATATTCGCGGTATCGGAATTCCGATACTTAATTCCGATACTTTTACAATATCGAATACCGGAATCGGAAGTTCCCATAATGCCTGCGCTCTGCAGTGTCTGTGAAGGATGACAAGCTGGATGGCAGCGCTCAGCTGAGATCCAGCCTGCCATCAGAATGCCATCCCAGCGGGGGAGAATTCTCCTGATTGTTTAAAAGCCGGCGCGCGGTAAAAAGCCGCCGGCTTTTAAACAATCACACAGACCCATACTGCTTCCCCGCAGCCTCCCACCCCAATCCTCCGCTCCCCTCGCCACCTCCAATCCCAATCGTAAGTTAGGACCGGACGGGGAGCGCAGCACCAAGGAGCGGGGAGCGAAGGACCCGGGCGGGGAAGCCGGCAGTGAAAAGACTTCACCGCCGGCTTTCCCGTTCTGTGCTGCGCTTTCCCGCCGGTTATTTCAAATGAACAGCTGAGGTATCAGGTGATGCTGATCAGCTGTTCATTTGAAGTAGCCGCGGGGCCCTCAGAGGGTTCATGTGAGTTCATGCTTGACTGCATGAACTCACATGAACTTTCCCACGGCCGCACAGGTCAGCCTCACCTCCCAGACCATCAGCCCGTCATGATTGGTGTGTGTGCGGGTGTCTGTGCGTGTGTGTGCGGGGTGTGTGTGCGATGTCTGCGTGTGTGTGCGGGGTGTCTGTGCGATGTTTGTGGGTGTGTGCGGGTGTGCGCGGTGTCTGTGCGTGCAGGCAGACATAGGCCGATGTGACACTACTACTCCCATCGGCCTATGTCTGTCCCCCGTCCACTCGTGCCAGCAGGATCAGCTCGATGGGAGCAGTAGTTCCCATCAGCCTGATCCTGCTATTTAAATTGCCCTACTGTGTCCCCAATAAATGTTAGATACATGTCATTGGTGGCCAGTGGTTACCTACAATAAATTAGTTCATACATTACCTGTCCCCGCCGATCGCCACCTAAAATAAAGTAAAAAATAAAAAACTACACCTATACTCACCTAGACACCTAATTCCCCGAAGCCATCGATCTCCTGTAATAAAATATAAAATAATAAACCACAACCTTATCCTTACCCCTCCGTAGTAGTCCACGAGTGTCCCACGAAGATCTCCAGTTCAGAGCAGCCACATAGAATGTGACCGCTCTGAACCGCTGCCGCCGCTAGAATGACGGGGCCGTAAGGGTTCACCGGAGTTCAGGCAGCGCTGCTCCGGTTAGCTCCTTTACGGCCCTGCTGTATCGTGAGAAATTCCCACGGTACAGCACTGCCGTAAAGGAGGTCTCCGGAGCTGCGCTGCCTGAATGCACTCCGGTGACCTCAGTCAGTGGCTCCCGCTGCCGGGAGCGGACGTGTTCCCGGCAGTGTGAGCTTACAGCAGCCATGACAGCTGTCACCATCTCCAGATGTGACAGCTGTGCATGGGAGATCAGCGCAGGAACGTGGACAGGTAACTATTATTTTTAGTAAACTAAGAATTTAATAAAATTGTGTGTTTTATTTCAAATAAATTATTTTTTTCTGGGTGTAGTGTGTTTTTTCTTTTTAACACTTTGTAGGTTAGTAATGGGGGTGTCTTATAGACGCCCATCATTACTAACCTGGGCTTCATGGCAGCTGGCGCTGACATGAACCCCACCACTATTACCCCACTGCCACCGCACCAGGGCAGCGTGGAAGAGCGAGGCTAAGTGCCAGAATTGGCGCATCCTATGGATGCGCCATTTCTGGGGCGGCTGACGGCTGGTGTTTCTAGCCTGGGAGGGGGCCAATATTCATGGCACCCTTCCTGGGCTATTAATATCAGCCCCCAGCTGTCTGCCTAGCCTTTGCTAGCTATTAAAATAGGGGGGACCCCACGTCATTTTTTGGGGGGGGGGTCCCCCATTTTAATAGCTAGTAAAGGCTAGGTATTCAGCTGGGGGCTGATATTAGTAGTCTGGGAAGCTCCGTGGGTATTACCCCCTTCCCAGGCTTCAAACATCTGCCCCAGCCGTCTGCTTAACCTCCGCTAGAGACTAAAATTATGGGGGATCCCACGCCATTTTTTTTTTAAATAAATCCTTTATTTTAACACTAAATGACATTTGAGGAGTTAATAAAGATGCAGTCCCTAAATTATTATTTATTTTTTAATTAATTTTTCCCAAAACTTTTGACGTGGGCTTCGCCATATTTTTGTATGCCAGCCAGGTACAGCATCCAGCTTCTATGAACGCGCCATTTTCCGGGGTGGCTGCGGACTGCAATTTTCAGCGGGGGGGGCAGAAAGCTTGGGCCTCCCTGCGCTGCAGATTCCAGCCGCCTAGTTGTACCTGGCTGGACACAAAAATAGGGAGAAGCTCCACGTTTTTTTTTTTTTTTAATTATTTCATGAAATTCATGGAATAATTAAGAAAAAAAGGGCTTCCCTATATTGTTGTGTCCAACCAGGTACAAATAGGCAGCTGGTGGATGGGGGCAGCCCGTTCCTGCCTGCTGTACCTGGCTGGACACAAATATAGTGCGAAGCCCCACATCAATTTTTTTTAAATTATTTCAGGAAATTCATGAAATAATTAAAAAAAAATTGATGTGGGGCTTCGCCCTATATTTGTGTCCAGTCAGGTACAGCAGGCAGGAACGGGCTGCCCCCAACCACCAGCTGCCTATTTGTACCTGGCCGGACACAACAATATAGGGAAGGCCTTTTTTTCTTAATTATTCCATGAATTTCATGAAATAATTTAAAAAAAAAATACGTGGGGCTTCGCCCTATTTTTGTGTCCAGCCAGGTACAACTAGGCAGCTGGGAGCTGCAATCCGCAGCGCAGGGAGGCCCAAGCTTTCTGCCCCCCCCGCTACAAATTGCAGTCCGCAGCCGCCCCGGAAAATGGCGCGTTCATAGAAGCGCCATCTTCTGGCGCTGTACCCAACTCATCCAGGGCCCTGGTGCGGTGGCTCACTGGGTAATAAAGGGGTTAAGGCCAGCTTGGCATTATCAGCTGGCCCTAAGCCCGAAATTCATGGGGTCACGCAAATATTAGACATGACCGCCATGAATTTATAGTAAAGTATTTAAAAAAAACACAAACACCCAGAATAAAGTCCTTTAATTGAAATAAACACACAATTCTTTATTGTTCTAAATTAAACCATACTTACCATCACGCCCATTCCAGCTGAAGCCAACGATCTCCTGCAATAAAAGAAAAATAATAAAGCAACCTCATCCTTACCTTTCCATGGTTCCCACGACAGCTTCAGCTCTGCTACATCGAGATGACAGGCTGGACCGCAGCAGAACGCTGCCATCCAGCCTGTCATCCCGCGGACACTGAGAAGCGCAGGCATGCTTCCGCTCCTCAGTGTCTCTCTGTGACGGCATCCAGATGAGCCGAGGTCATGTCCAATGAACTCAGCTCACCTCATGCACGTCACTGACAGCGTGGGAAAATTCTCACGCTGAAGCGCTGAGTGCAGGAGAATTTTCCCACGCTGTCAGTGACGTGCATGAGGTGAGCTGAGTTCATTGGACATGACCTCGGCTCATCTTTATGCCGTCACAGCCAGACACTGAGGAGTGCAAGCAAGCCTGCGCTTCTCAGTGTCTGCGGGATGACAGGCTGGATGGCAGCGTTCTGCTGCGGTCCAGCCTGTCATCTCGATATAGCAGAGCTGAAGCTGTCGTGGGAACCATGGAAAGGTAAGGATGAGGTTGCTTTATTATTTTTCTTTTATTGCAGGAGATCGTTGGCTTCAGCTGGAATGGGCGTGACTGTAAGTATGGTTTAATTTAGAACAATAAAGAATTGTGTGTTTATTTCAATTAAAGGACTTTATTCTGGGTGTTTGTGTTTTTCTTTAACTTTGACTATGGGGTTAGTAATGGGGGTGTCTTATAGACGCCTCTCCATTACTAACCTGGGCTTGATGTCAGCTGGCATTATAAGCTGACATCAACCCCAGCCCTATTGCCCCCTGCCACCGCTACAGGGCAGTGGGAAGAGCGAGGCTAAGTGCCAGAATTGGCGCATCCTATGGATGCGCCATTTCTGGGGCGGCTGACGGCTGGTGTTTCTAGCCTGGGAGGGGGCCAATATTCATGGCACCCTTCCTGGGCTATTAAAATCAGCCCCCAGCTGTCTGCCTAGCCTTTGCTGGCTATTAAATTAGGGGGGACCCCACGTTATTTTTTGGGGGGGGTTCCCCCATTTTAATAGCTAGTAAAGGCTAGGTATTCAGCTGGGGGCTGATATTAGTAGCCTGGGAAGCTCCGTGGGTATTACCCCCTTCCCAGGCTTCAAACATTTGCCCCAGCTGTCTGCTTAACCTCCGCTAGAGTCTAAAATTATGGGGAACCCCACGCCAATTTTTTTTTAAATAAATCCTTTATTTTAACACTAAATGACAAGTACAGTAATCAACACTGTCACTGTACTTCATATATATGTGACTGACATGTTTCTATCTATCTAATCTATGTATGATTCTCTATTCTTTCTATTCTAAATTGTCGGGTACAGATGCCTAATTGCCGGCCGGCTTTTTTAAAGAAACGGTGCACGAAAACACTAATATTTTTTTAAATAAATCCTTTACACTAAATGACAAGTACAGTAACCAACACTGTCACTGCACTTCATATATATGTGACTGACATGTTTCTATCTACCTAATCTATGTGTGAAGCTCTATTCTTTCTGTTGTAAATTGTCGGGTACCGGTGAATGCCGCTGATGAATTGCCGGCTTTTCATGTCATTCTACATTATTCTTAGTTGTTTTACTTCATGTAGAATTAACCTACAAGGAAAGAAAGGGTTTATTTTCATTCCGATATTTGTGTCCCATTGACTTGCATTGGCTTCCGGTATCGGAATCGGCGATATCCGATACTGTTTGGGTATCGGCCCGATCCAATCCGATACGATATTTCCTGATATCGGAAGGTATCGCTCAACACTACTCGTCAGTCAACTGTGTAATTGTCCTGACGATTGGAGGCGACGGAGTTGCATCCCCTGACAAACTGGTGACAGCAGTGGGATCTGGGTGATCTCTCAATTGGTGGCAGGGGTGGGACATTACAGAACATCAATGATCTGGTTTGAGCAATCATTCCTGTCACTAAAACTTGCACGGTCCTTGCGAGGATTCTGTGCAGAGTTTTGAGGATCAGACTCAATGTTTTATTTTTTACCTGGGACAATAGTGTACGTGTAGCAGTTGCACCCTTTCCTGTTTTTCTCACCAATCTTCTATTTGGCAATCATGGCTACAGTTGGGGAGGTCTGGTACAGAAAGCTGAAGGAGGCTCTTGCTGCGGTCTGTACAGTCAGACTGATTGACTTCACTTCATGGATGCTATGTGGTTATTTGGGTATACTTCAGTATAGGACACATATCAGATTGTATTAGGAGTCGCTGGTGAGCGGGGGCGCCGTATTATCTTCAAGCTAGGGTGCCAACCTCCGCAGCAAGGCAGGGACACCTATTAGCGACTTAATAGGGCAAGAAGTTAGGTTGCTATATCATTCGCTTGTCTCGGCAATAAACTCTTTTATCTACCGATATTATTGTTATCCCACGGCCTATAGAGACTATGTTTACTTCACCGAGGCTGAAACAAATTGATGCCAATTTCTATGCCTTGTTTTGAGCATTCGATGCCTGGTAAATGGGATTTTTTAATTATTTGTGATACTCTCACCCACGATATACCTTTTAAATATACTAAGGTTTATCTAACTATTAGGTTTTTCCTCTGACTTACCTTCATATTAGTAAAGCATTGTATTTTGTCTGGTGGGTGATGGACTTCAGGTCAACTGGTATTTCTGGTGGAAATAAGTGGTCTACCAGGGCTAGCCATCAGTGGGCAGGGGCGCCACATTACGTCAAAGCTAGGGTGCCAACCTCCGCGGCCAGGGAGGGACACTTTTCAAGGTATCACTAGGGTGAGATAGAGATTTATCATTCCATACCTATTTTTTGGGCAAGTTTTATATTATCTAAAAGTGTTATTGCGCGTATTCGTCCCATATGGAGTGTTTTTTTTTCTGGTCTTTGACTATTTTAATTATATGATCTAATAAAGGTTATATTTTGGCTGGTATTTTCCTTGATAAGCTGTGTTTGTTAACCTGTCACTTGGTAAGCCTAGCATGGACCACCACCTGCAGATGGCCTTCCTGCAACTCGACACAGACGATTGTGATGGACGACTAATGCAGATTCAGCAACATCAAGAGTGAGAGACTGAGAGAGCCGAGCAACAGTCCCAACTCGAACAAGAGCACCAGCTGGCGTTAGCCCAACTCCAGACGGAGCCATCCACCCCACTGAACAGTGAGTCCAGTAATGTCCACACCTTTAACCCCTTTACCCCTGAAGTTGGTTTGCACGTTAATGACCGGGCCAATTTTTACAGTTCTGACCACTGTCACTTTATGGAGGTAATAACTCTGGAACGCTTCAACGGATCCCACTGATTCTGTGATTGTTTTTTTTTGTGACATATTGTACTTCATGATAGTGGCAACATTTATTTGATATCACTTGCGTTCATTTCTGAAAAAAATCGGAAATTTGGCAAAAATGTAGAAAATTTCGCAATTTTCAAAGTTTGAATTTTCATGTCCTTAAATCAGAGAGATATGTCACACAAAATAGTTAAATAACATTTCCCACATGTCTACTTTACATCGGCACAATTTTTTTTTGTTAGGAAGTTATAAGGGTTAAAAGTTGACCAGCGATTTCTCATTTTTCCAACAAAATTTACAAAACCATTTAGGGACCACATCACATTTGAAGTTACTTTGAGGGGCCGTTATGACAGAAAATACCCCAAAGTGACACCATTCTAAAACTGCACCCCTCAAGGTGCTCAAAATCACAATCAAGAAGTTTATTAACCCTTCAGGTGCTTCACAGGAATTTTTGGAATGTGAAAGAAAACAATGAACATTTAACTTTTTTTCACATAAATGTTACCTCAGACCCAATTTTTCTTATTTTCGCAAGGGTAACTGGAAAAAATGGACCCCAAAATGTATTGTGCAATTTCTCCTGAGCACGCCGATCCCCCATATATGTTGGAAAACCACTGTTTGAGCACATGGCAGGTTTCGGAAGGGAAGGAGCGTCATTTGACTTTTTGAATGTAAAATTTAATTGAATAATTAGCGGACGCCATGTCGCATTTGGAGAGCCCCTGATGTGCCTAAACAGTGGCAACCACCCACAAGTGACACCATTTTATAGCTAGACCTCTCGAGGAACTTATCTAGATGTTTGCTGAGCACCTTGAACCCCCAGGTGCTTCACAGAAGTTTATAAAAATGAGTCCTAGAAATAAAATTTTCACATTTTTCCCATAAAAATGTTTTTCAGCCCCCAATTTTGCATTTTCATAAGTGTAACAGGAGAAATTGCACCATTTGACTTTTTGAATGTAAAATTTGCTTGAATAATTAGCGGACGCCATGTTGCGTTTGAAGAGCCCCTGATGTGCTTAAACTGTGGAAACCGCCCACAACTGATGCCATTTTGGAAACTAGACCCCGCAAGGAACTTCTCTAGATGTGTGGTGAGCACCCTGAACCCCCAGGTGCTTCACAGAAGTTTATAAGGTAGAATAAACTTTTTCCACAAAAACTACTTTTTAGCCCCAATTTTTTTATTTTCATAAGGGTAACAGGAGAAAATGGACCCCAATAACTGTTGAGCAATTTCTCCTGAGAACGCCAATACCACATATGTGGGAAAAATACACTGGGCGCACAGCAGGGTTCAGAAGGGAAAGAACACTGTGTGACTTTTTGAATGGAAAATTCGCTGGAATCCGGGAATCGCTCGTGCATGGCAGGCAATCCTCGGAAGGCTTTTTTGGCTGTATAACAGCCGCAAAACATATGGGATGGAGACTCGAGCATGACACTCGAGCACCCGCAATACGCGGTGCATACCCGAGCACGCGATGCAAACTCAAGAAGCGAGCACTTGCGCTCAACACTAGTCGCCATATCGTCATTATTTTTTTTTCTTTACTTTTTAAAAAATCCCAACTCCAATACAACCCGAACCCTAGCATAACCCTAACCCTAGCACAACCCTAAACCTAGAGTTTATTTTTTACGCTGTTCCTCGTGCGGTATAAGTGATTAGACGACTTTATTTTTCGGGTCGGTGTGATTACAACGATACTGGATTCATTTCGGGTTTTTATGTTTAGCAGCGGTCACACACTAAAAGATGCTATTTTTTGCAAAGACTAGTTTTTGCAATCATTTTTCCATATATCGGCCATACATTTTCCATATTTTGGCCAACAGTCATGTGACAGCTTGTTTTTTGAGGGACGAGTTGATGTTTTTTTCGCTACCATTTTCGGGCACACATTTTTTGATCGCTTTCTGATTTTTGGGAGGCAGAATAAGCAAAAAACAACAATTCAGGAATTTTTTTTATTTTTTTTATGCTATTCCGCATGTGGTAAAATTGATAAGGCAGCTTTATCTTTCAGGTCAGTACTTTTACAGCAGTACAACATTTATATCTTTTTTATGTTTCGGCGCTTTTACACAATAAAAACTATTTTATAGAAAAAGAATTTTTTTTGCATCGCTTTATTCTGAGAGCTATAACTTTTTTATTTTTTGGCTGATGGAGCTGTATGGCGGCTTGTTTTTTTGCGGGACAAGATGACGTTTTCAGAGGTACCATTTTTATTTACATTCGTCTTTTTGATCGTGTTTTATTCCATTTTCTGTTTGGCAGTATGATGATAAAGCATAGTTTTTTGCTTCATGTTTTGTTTTTTACAATGTTCATTAAAGGGGTTAACTAGTGGGACAGTTTTATAGCTCAGGTCGTTCTGGATGTGGCGATACCAAATATGTGTACTTTTATTTATTTTTCATAATATTTATTAGTACAGTATATATAAAGTTGTTTTTTTTTAATTATTTTTTCTTTTTAATATTTTTTTTCACTTTCTGACACTTTCTTTTACACTTTGTCCTACTATGGGACTTTCACTTTTTGCAGGCTCATCGTTGCATAGCATACAGATGCAGCAGTAGCAGCATCTCTATGCTTTGCAGGCTGTTAGCCCTGCAGACACAAGTTAAGTAGAACGTGCACTGAGCACAATCTACCTAACTTCCTGATGTCTGGCGACCCAGATGTCGCTAGGTCACCATGGCATTGATCGGGACCCTGAGCACACATCACGGAGTCCCCATTTAAGGTAAGAGGGGCGTTGCTTGCTCCCAGAATGCCATGATCGACTTCAAGTGCAGCATTTCGGGGGTTAATGTGTCGGGAGCGGTGCGGGATTGCTCCTGGCATATAGCACAGTGTGTCAGCTGAGAATCAGCCGACACATGGCGGCGATCACCGCGCACAGCTTCTGTGCAGGCACGATGACATTGTGCGTAATAGTACGTACTTGGTCCATAAGGCCAAGGGCACAGGGACGTACTATTACTTACAATGTCAGTAAGGGTTAAACCCAGTCCTGAGCATGGAGAAAGACGCTGATGGGGACACATTTTTGAGAAGGTTTGCAAAATTCTGCAGACAATACCAACTGCCTGATTACCAGTGAGCCCGATATGTAACTGCTACGAAGCAAAGCTCTGGATGTGTTCGCCTCACTCCCTCGAGATCAAGACGGAGACTATGAGGCCACCATATAGGCCCTGATAGGGAAATAACAGCTGACTCCTGAGGTGCACTGCAAAAAGTTCTGGACCCTCTAACGTGGACCTCAAGACAGCTACAGTGATGTGGTGGATGGGCTCAGAAGCAACTTCAAGTGGGTCCAGGGAATATCTGTTACCCAAAGAAGAGAGGGGAATCCAGCTCAACGGACTGTGAAATGGCTTTATTCACAAAGTGCTCAGTGGAGGATAAAACAAGCCATCAGCGATACAGCTCACATGACAGGTGATATCTACCCTTAATCATGATGATCGACAATGGTGAGCAGCTGCTTATATACAGAGTTCCAGTTAACACACCGGTATCTTAATTAAATAGCAAAGTTACTCATTTAAAACAAGTGAGAACAGACATGGAACAGAAAACCCAGCTGTCACAGGTTTACCGCGACAGAGCGGGGTCAGAAGATAGCAGCGTCTGAGTTCAAGTACTCCTGCATCGAAAAGAAGCACTTCTCCTTCATATTAAACAGTTCAGGTTTCTGTCAGCAGTGCAGGAGTTAAACTGCTCAGCTTTGAGTCTCTGTAGCTTCCTTCTTGGAGGTTCTCAGCTGTGCAGCATCAGCCACTCCCCTCTCCTATATAGTCTTTGCTCTGGCTATCTGCATTGCCAGTGTAAGTCTTGTACTGCCTGGTGAGGAGTGCAGGATTCGGTGTTCGGTAGAGGCATATGGAGTGTTGATCTTTGACTGTTGCTTGGTGTTTCGGTTGTGTGCATTGTCCCATCCTCTCCTATTTGGTTTTTCCTTCCTTTCCTCCCCGGTGTTCCTCTCTGTTGTCTGTCAGTACATATCTGTATGATTGGTATTTTTATTATCCCTGTGCTGTGTTCCAAATTATTATGCAAATAATATTTTCTCAGATTTTCCCAAATTACCTATATGAATTGCAGTCATTGTAATTTTCCAGTCAAATAACTATTAGAGTACAATTGAAAGGATGCATGAAATGATCTCGATGGTCCAGATGGATGGAGTGGAGGATGGCTGGTTGATGGACACCCCATGCAAACACGGCTACGGCGCTAACAAGGAGGAGGTGGAGGAATGTTTTGGGCTGGAATCATGGGGAGATTGTCGGCCCTTTTAGGATCCCTGAAGGGGTAAAGATGAACTCCTTAATGTATGTTGAGTTTCTCAAACAACACTTCCTTCCATGGTTCAAGAAGAAGAACCGTGCATTCCGCAGCAAGATCATTTTCATGCATGATAATGCCCCGTCTCATGCTGCACATAACACATCTGCATCTCTGGCTGCTATGGGCATAAAAGGGGACAAACTTATGGTGTGGCCCCCATGCTCCCCTGACTTCAACCCCATTGAGAACCTCTGGAGCATCATCAAAAGGAGTGTCTATGATGGCTTGAGGCAGTTCACATCTAAGCAACAGCTCTGGGAGGGTATTCTGTCCTCATGCAAAACAATTGAAGCAGAAACCATCCAAAACCTGACAAATTCAATGGACGAGAGAGTTCAGACGCTCCTTTCGAACAAGCGGTCCTATGTGCAAATGTAACATCACCTAGAATAAAGTTTTGAGTTGAAAACTGTTTGATTTCAGTGTGTAATAACCTGCTAATGCTTATAATTTCAAAAATGACCATTTTTTTTGTTCTTTATTAAAATGAAAAGGTTGAAAACTCTGCTGTGCATAATAATTTGGAACATGCATTTTGAGTGCAGTTTGAGTTTTTTTATTTTTTTACAAATATACTGTTCTCATAGGCAGTTTGTACAAAAACCTTTCAGTTGTACTCTAATAGTTATTTGACTGGAAAATTACAATGACTGCAATTCATATAGGTAATTTGGGAAAATCTGAGAAAATATTATTTGCATAATAATTTGGAACACAGTGTATATACATTATTCTCCCCCACTTCCCTGGGTGGGGGAGGGGACAGAAAAGGGTTTATTCAGGAGTACAGCAAGGTCGGTGGCCCCAGCATCTTCACCATCAGAAATAACCTGGGGATCAGGGATGACTAGGGTGCCCCTAAAGTTAAGACAGGGAAGGAGCCCCTGGCCCAGAGTAATCTGACAGCAGCACTAGACTAGTTGTCATTGTACGGTTACAATAGACCATTTGAGGTTAACCCATTGTGGATCATATGTAAATACTGTGATCAGGTAATGTTGTAATAAGAAAGCTGCTCCTGACAAAACATAAACGGCAATGATGCTTCCACAAAATATATGTACAGTATAGAAATATTATCTGTGGAGCCACAGCCTCACTGCGCAGGCGCGGGACCAGCGGCCGGACATGTAGAAAAGCGCATGCGCCCCACAATATCAGAGCTTTCCGGGAGCAACATTCCAATACGTGGGCGGCGCCAGCAGTGACTGTATGCAGCGCCGCCTCTGATTGAATAGCGGGATCACACCCCTATGACTGAAAACGAGCAGGTAGGACAATGTATATATAATGTTATAAAATCATTATACTACCACCGAATTTAATGAAAAAAGCTTGTTAGTGTGACGCACATTGCATCACTAGCAAAGCAATGGGGGCCGTGTAGAGCGCAGCCAGGACGTGACAGGTTCCCTTTACAGCCAGGGATGTCACATTCAAATACACAGAGGCCAAAGGTCAAAGCTCGGACAAAGTCGCCGACCAACCTGGATATTTATAAAAAAAATATGTCTACAAATGAGGAAATTTTTCTTTATCAAATAAAACGACTAATTTAAAAATTATAGTGGAATATTATAATATGTTATGTAAAAGCAATAAAAAGCACATGGCCCAATGGCCTCATTTATATATGTAATTTAATAGAGGATAAAAATCCTTGAATGAAATAGATAATGTATGATGCAAACAAAAGTGCCCCCAAACACAGTATGATACCCCCACACTCACAGTATGATGACCCTACTGTACCCCTCTCCCTCAATCCCCCCAACAAAGAATGGTGACCCCATCACAGTATGATTCTCCAACTGTAATCCCCACACAGCCCTCCATACAGTATAATGGGCCCCACAGAGAGCACTCCATACAGTATAATGGGCCCCACATAGCCCTCCATACAGTACTGTATACACGGCCCCGCAAGGTGCTACGTACCGTATACACGGCCCCGCATGGTGCTCCGTACTGTATACACGGCCCCGCATGGTGCTCCGTACTGTATACACGGCCCCGCATGGTGCTCCGTACCGTATACACGGCCCCGCACGGTGCTACGTACCGTATACACGGCCCCGCATGGTGCTCCGTACTGTATACACAACCCTGCATGGTGCTCCGTACCGTATACACGGCCCCGCATGGTGCTCCGTACTGTATACACGACCCCGCATGGTGCTCCGTACCGTATACACGGCCCCGCACGGTGCTCCGTACCGTATACACGGCCCCGCATGGTGCTCCTCCCAGTATAATGGCCCCAGATTAAAAAAAAAATAAAAATCACCTCTGCCATTCCAACACTGATCCCTACCTACCTGTGGGCCCACAGGCCATCTCCCTTTCACTAGCGCCGTGGCCACTCTCCTCTGTGCGCGACCTCCCGTCAGTCCGCACGATCCGATGGGAGGGCACGTGCAGAGGACAGTGGCCGCGGCAGTATTAAGACGATGGCTGACGCCCAGGCGGCCCAAAACCTCTGCTGGAGGACGGGCCTGGGGGGCATCTGCCCTTCTGCCACCCGGCCCAGCCCGTCCCTGTCTGCCCTTATCGGGGTATCTAAGGCTGCACGAAGAGCCTACAACAACCAGCAGAGGGCAGCAACACAGAGACATCGTCTGATCTTGACTATGAGACAGAGAAACACAAAGAGACAGCAGGAGAGACAGACGACGGAGGGGGGAGAGAGAGAGACAGACGACGGAGGGGGGAGAGAGAGAGACAGACGACGGAGGGGGGAGAGAGAGAGACAGACGACGGAGGGGGGAGAGAGAGAGAGAGACAGACGACGGAGGGGGGAGAGAGAGAGAGAGACGACGGAGGGGGGAGAGAGAGAGAGAGAGAGACAGACGACGGAGGGGGGAGAGAGAGAGAGACAGACGACGGAGGGGGGAGAGAGAGAGAGACAGACGACGGAGGGGGGAGAGAGAGAGAGACAGACGACGGAGGGGGGAGAGAGAGTCAGACGACGGAGGGGGAGAGAGAGAGAGAGACAGACGACGGAGGGGGGAGAGAGAGAGAGACAGACGACGGAGGGGGGAGAGAGAGACAGACGACGGAGGGGGAGAGAGAGAGAGAGACAGAAGACGGAGGGGGGAGAGAGAGAGACAGACGACGGAGGGGGAGAGAGAGAGAGACAGACGACGGAGGGGGAGAGAGAGAGAGAGAGACAGACGACGGAGGGGGGAGAGAGAGAGACAGACGACGGATGGGGGAGAGAGAGAGACAGACAGACGACGGAGGGGGGAGAGAGAGAGAGACAGACGGAGGGGGGAGAGAGAGAGAGAGAGACAGACGACGGAGGGGGGAGAGAGAGAGAGACGACGGAGGGGGGAGAGAGAGAGAGAGAGAGAGACAGACGACGGAGGGGGGAGAGAGAGAGAGACACCGAGCATCACAACAACACAGGAAGAGGCTGCTGCACTGAGAGCTAGTGATGGGTAGCTCCTGAACGAGCCGGCTCTTTATAGTGAATGATATGAGTCGTCTCCTGGCAGGGAGTCAATTGAAATTTAAACGGCTCTTTGCCAGTTCACGTTCCACAGTCAGTCTCCACTGACCCCTCCCTCCCGGCAGTAGTCACTCTGATCCTGAGGATGCTGCTCCTCCTGCTGCCGCACATAGCACTGACTCACAGCCCCGCCCCTCCCTCCTCTGGCCCCGCCCCTCCCTCCTCTGGCCCCGCCCCTCCCGGCCCCTCCCTCCCGGCAGTAGTCACTCTGATCCTGAGGATGCCTGCTCCTCCTGCTGCCGCACATAGCACTGACTCACAGCCCCGCCCCTCCCTCCCCTCTGGCCCCGCCCCCTCCCTCTGGCCCCGCCCCTCCCGGCCCCTCCCTCCCGGCAGTAGTCACTCTGATCCTGAGGATGCTGCTCCTCCTGCTGCTGCACATAGCACTGACTCACAGCCCCGCCCCTCCCTCCCCTCTGGCCCCGCCCCCTCCCTCTGGCCCCGCCCCTCCCGGCCCCTCCCTCCCGGCAGTAGTCACTCTGATCCTGAGAATGCTGCTCCTCCTGCTGCCGCACATAGCACTGACTCACAGCCCCGCCCCTCCCTCTGGCCCCGCCCCTCCCGGCCCCTCCCTCTCGGCAGTAGTCACTCTGATCCTGAGAATGCCTGCTCCTCCTGCTGCAGCACATAGCACTGACTCACAGCCCCGCCCCTCCCTCTGGCCCCGCCCCTCCCGGCCCCTCCCTCTCGGCAGTAGTCACTCTGATCCTGAGGATGCCTGCTCCTCCTGCTGCTGCACATAGCACTGACTCACAGCCCCGCCCCTCCCTCCCCTCTGGCCCCGCCCCTCCCTCCCCTCTGGCTCCTCCCTCCCCTCTGGCTCATCCCTCCCCTCTGGCCCCGCCCCTCCCTCCCCTCTGGCTCCTCCCTCCCCTCTGGCTCCTCCCTCCCTTCTGGCCCCGCCCCTCCCGGCCCCTCCCTCTCGGCAGTAGTCACTCTGATCCTGAGGATGCCTGCTCCTCCTGCTGCTGCACATAGCACTGACTCACAGCCCCGCCCCTCCCTCCTCTGGCCCCGCCCCTCCCGGCCCCTCCCTCCCGGCAGTAGTCACTCTGATCCTGAGGATGCTGCTCCTCCTGCTGCCGCACATAGCACTGACTCACAGCCCCGCCCCTCCCTCCCCTCTGGCCCCGCCCCTCCCGGCCCCTCCCTCCCGGCAGTAGTCACTCTGATCCTGAGGATGCCTGCTCCTCCTGCTGCCGCACATAGCACTGACTCACAGCCCCGCCCCTCCCTCCCCTCTGGCCCCGCCCCCTCCCTCTGGCCCCGCCCCTCCCGGCCCCTCCCTCCCGGCAGTAGTCACTCTGATCCTGAGGATGCTGCTCCTCCTGCTGCTGCACATAGCACTGACTCACAGCCCCGCCCCTCCCTCCCCTCTGGCCCCGCCCCCTCCCTCTGGCCCCGCCCCTCCCGGCCCCTCCCTCCCGGCAGTAGTCACTCTGATCCTGAGAATGCTGCTCCTCCTGCTGCCGCACATAGCACTGA
Source organism: Phyllobates terribilis (assembly GCF_046119375.1). Classification (NCBI taxonomy): domain Eukaryota; kingdom Metazoa; phylum Chordata; class Amphibia; order Anura; family Dendrobatidae; genus Phyllobates; species Phyllobates terribilis. The sequence goes on from NW_027363425.1 coordinate 98,126, forward strand.
CTCACAGCCCCGCCCCTCCCTCCCCTCTGGCCCCGCCCCTCCCGGCCCCTCCCTCCCGGCAGTAGTCACTCTGATCCTGAGGATGCCTGCTCCTCCTGCTGCCGCACATAGCACTGACTCACAGCCCCGCCCCTCCCTCCCCTCTGGCCCCGCCCCTCCCCCTCTGGCCACGCCCCTCCCATCTGGCCCCTCCCCCTCTGGCCCCGCCCCTCCTCTCTGCAGACACACCATGGCTGGATGGAGCATCACTGGATCGCAGGCTCGGGGGCTGCATGCTCCATGCGCTCAGTCAGCGAGCGCTGCCCGACAACATGGTCGCATCCTGAATAGGGCTCCGGCACAGGACGACTTCCATGGAAACCCGTGTAAACAGTTCCATAGGGTTTTATGGAATACCAGCAGGATTGAAGCAGAATTTTTAAAATAAGTCTATGGAGAATAAACCTATTGTAAAAAGTTCTCTTCAATTAATGGCACTAATGCCCATGTGATCCAACCCCTTTAATGACATTATATTAGTGAGGGCAAAAGACATTGCTCCTTGATGGGACCCCAAAAAAACAGATAATAACAGAGGAAATAAACGGCATCAGTCCATCCAAGCTCTGGCACTGAGTTTATCCAATGGGCCCTGCAGACAATTCTAGGCGGCGTTCACACTGTGTGGATTTGCAGCGCAGTTTCCCTGCAGATCATCAGCCTGGACGTTCCACGGCATTTACAGAAGCCGACAGCGGCCATGGTCTCTACCCAAAACACATTCTCACTTCCTGGAAAACTTCAGAATCTGCCATGAGGTGTGAAATGGTCTTCAGCAGCAGCGTGTGAATATGTGCCGAGTATCCGAGCTGCAGAATTCATTGCAGTCAATGGACGGGTGAATCCGCCTGGATGCAGATGCCACAGTTCACACTGCAGACGGCCCACAGCCAACCTGCCCAGTGTGAACGCAGCTTTACAATGTGGCGCTGATCATTACTAGCTTGTTGCTATTTTGCATCTTCATTTTGTGTTTGTTAAAGTTTTTACAGCAAATAATATAAAATCCGGTTATTCTGGAAACTATTCTGTTTTATGTCAGAAATTGGCAGATGTGGAGATTCTACTAAAAGGCTAAAACATCCCAGAATATGGCTTCAAACGTAAAGCCAAAGGGAACAGGAAATGAGGAGCCGGCTCCCCAAAAATCACATTTTACCCATCACTACTGAGAGCGGAGGACCTGTGGTGACGTCACTGTCATGTGATCAGGGGGCGGAGCTCAGGAAAGGTAGAGACTAAATCCATGTGGGCTAAAGGACCTGACGTCATACCCATAAGACTTGATGATGTCACCGGAAGGGGCGGGGCCTCCCTCTCCATTGCTCTCTGCTGCTGAGGCTGTGGTGATTACACCGAGGAGCTGAGGTGATTTGGGGGCGCAGATAAGTGGATGTTCCTGTATGGGGGCTGCACAGGGAGCGGGGGGGATTCTGTAGGTGTGAGACTGTGTGGGTGAGGAGGGGGTCCTGTTACTTGCGTGGAGTCTCCCCCGTGACCGCCCCCACTGGCGCTGTAGTTACCACGGTGACCGTCCCCCGCTGGCGCTGTAGTTACCACGGTGACCGTCCCCCACTGGCGCTGTAGTTACCACGGTGACCGTCCTCCACCGGCGGTGTAGTTACCACGGTGACCGTCCTCCGCTGGCGCTGTAGTTACCACGGTGACCGTCCTCCTACGAGGCTGATAATGAGTGGTCAGATCGGCGGAGGAGGTCGCGGTGGAGTTTGTGGCTTTTCCTCCAGATTCTTCCTGATAAATGTCGGATATTTGGGGCAGAATTCAGTGATTGTCGTTATATCGTCCCCTGTGATCTCCATCTTCTCCTTTATCATGAAGACGCCGGCAGGACGAGATCCCTCCAGCTGATCCAGTGTTCATCCCTCCTTCTCCTGAATGACCCCCCGAGGATGGACGAGGACGAGACCACCAGAAGATTATTACACTTCACCCTGGAGATCATCTCCCTGCTGAGCGGAGAGGTAACTCCTCTACATTTCTATCAGCTTTATTGTGTTATGTAACAAGTCCGACATCGGGAAGAGGAAATCCAGGAGAGGAAGAGAAGGATTCTTTACTGTAAGAGCAGTGATTGTGTGCAGCTCTCTGCCAGGAGGAGTTGTCATGGGGATTCCCTATAAGAGCTGTAGAGGGGCCTGGATGTCTGTCCTGAGTGTAATAATAATCCAGGTTATGGCCCCAGATTACTAGAGACGGTTATTGATCCCAGGATTTCTACTGATTGTCAGATCTGGAGTCGGGAAGGAATTCTTCTCCCTAAGTGTCTCTCTCCATACACAGGATTACACAATAGTGAGGAAGACACCGGGGGAGGGTGTGACTCCCATCATCCATCACCAGGAGTCAGGAGGGCGGAGCCCGGACCCCATCACAGAGCCTCCCCCGCACCCCCCGATACATGAGAGGAAGAAGAAGATCCTAGAGCTCAGCAACAAGATGATTGAGCTGCTGAGCGGAGAGGTGACTGCTGGGACATTATACAGGACAGCACTGGAGGATTCTGGGTGAGGACTGGAGAGGTGACTGCTGGGACATTATACAGGACAGCACTGGAGGATTCTGGGTGATGACCGGAGAGGTGACTGCTGAGACATTATACAGGACAGCACTGGAGGATTCTGGGTGATGAGCGGAGAGGTGACTGCTGGGACATTATACAGGACAGCACTGGAGGATTCTGGGTGATGAGCGGAGAGGTGACTGCTGGAACATTATACAGGACAGCACTGGAGGATTCTGGGTGATGACCCGAGAGGTGACTGCTGGTACATTATACAGGACAGCACTGGAGGATTCTGGGTGATGACCTGAGAGGTGACTGCTGGGACATTATACAGGACAGCACTGGAGGATTCTGGGTGATGACGGTGTCGTTGTTGTCAGGTTCCTATAAGGTGTCAGGACGTCGCTGTCTATCTCTCCATGGAGGAGTGGGAGTATCTAGAAGGACACCAGGATCGGTACCAGGAGGTGATGATGGAGGAGCTCCGGCCTCTTACACCAGGTTCGCTGTAGATGACGTGTAATGATGAATCTCCCATTTTCGGCTTTTCTCCTCTTTTTTTGCCTTGTACATGTGACTCTTGTGCTGCTGTTCTCGCTCCCTCCCTGTCTCGTCTTCTCCACTCCCCTCCCCCATCGCTCACACAGGAGAGTGATTGTCCGCAGCGTTTGATTTTACATTCTGTGGATAAATCAGCAGATTTCCGATTGTGTTTGGAGGACAATGAAGCCTCATAAGTAGACAGCAGAAGAAATATTAGGAAGATTCATCGCTTCTTGACATAATGGCCGATCAGTAATGAGGGTTATGAAGGGTCGTTCCTCCCGAGCTTGTTGGGGTCTCAGGCCTCCTGTTCTGGTGACTGATGGGGTCCTCTGTCCCCTGATCCGACGTCCCACACTGGGCGGTGCAGTTACACTGGTGACATCCCCCCCCCGGTATCAGTATGGTACAATATAAGAGAGGGCCCTGCTCACAGTCTACATGTTAGGGGGGAATAGAAGGAGTTTCTTATCGGACACGACCAGAATAAGATGTTACACGTCTCTGAGGTCTCAGATTTGTAGTGATTTACATTTATTGTGCATTGTTCCTTACAGGGAACCTGTCTGGTTGGATATCGCCAGTAACATGCACATATGGGGTTAATCTGCTGGTTAATAGCATTAGGGAGGTGCCCGGCCGCTGTACTGAGTGTGCGGCACCCGGATGCCGCCGGCTTTCAGTCATGCAGGCGCCAACGCAGCTACTGTCACCGTACGCTGCACTGAGCGGCGTCTGTAACTGCGCCCGGAACTGAGACTGACAGCCGGCTCAGCAGTGCATCAGTACAGAGCGACCGTCACTCTGTGTCACCACGAGAGAGAGGATCCGCCCATCAAGGACAGGAAACCTACAGGTTAAAAAGGGCGGCACCTCTCTCCCGCTTCAGTTTAGATTTCCTGTCCTTGATGGGAGACCTATCAGGTACATGCAGGCTGAAGATCGGTCTCTTGCCCAGATGGATAGACAGGGTGCCCAGAGCGGTGAAGTTCCTGCCCTAGTCGGTCCTGTTCTTTCTGGAGACGCCACGGCAGGGCTCATTGGGGCATCTCCGTGTGCGTTGCGGTCAGCGTGATATCCCCTCGGTGAAGCTGGATGGTCCGTGACGTGTGGGACCGCATGCAGGCAACCCACCCCCCGCTACACTATTTAAGAGATCTGCACGTTCCCCGCCGGCGAGGCTCTGTGACGTATTTCCGGTGCGCCGACCTCCACCGGAAGTGGGCGCAGCTCGCACGCGGCCAGGAAGTACGGGCCGCATGCGAGCAGAGTGGAGACGCCGGAATATTGTTCACCGGAACAGGATGGGCGTCCCACCGGTACTTCTGGGAGTAGTGTTCTGCCCACCCCGGGTGGGGGGGGGGAGGCCCCCCCCTTTCCACACAGGTACCTGTATGGCCAGTATAGAAAAGGACCTGGTTACATACGGAGGTGCTTCCCAGCCCCTTGTTTTTTCGTTGGCAATTGGAGATACACAGGAGCTATCACCTCAGCAATAACAACTGCTGCAGGAGCAGCCCTCTGGGGAGCCCTCACAACAGGCGGTGCAACGTCCGGGTCGAGTCGTTCAACTAGGAAATTCACCGCAAAAAGCAGGAAGGAAGGTCCTGTCGTTCGGCGGGATCCTCCGCCGGTTAAGAAGGATTCCTCTGCTTCTACGGTACCGCATATGCCAGGGTGTAAGTGGAATCTTCGTGAAAATTCTACTAATTTTTTCTTCTACTTCTCTGTCTATAAAATGTTTTCAGAGCCAGAAATGTCCATTTAAATCAAAGCATAAGGAATGTGCCCTATGCAGCAGCCCGCTCCCTGATGCATATATTAAGGAGTTGTGCCAGCCTTGTATTGACAAGGTGATGACGGAAGAAACCCTAGGGTTTTCTTTGGGTCTAAAAACTCTAATTAAAGAAGTAGGCAAGGCTTTGCGAGGGAATTTTGAGGCCAGACATTCTCCTCAGGACCCTCGACCAGGCTCAAACTCCGATATCTCAGATATTTCTTCCTCTTCCCTCTCTTCCTCTGATAACGAATCTGAGAGACAATGTTTTCCTCTAAATGAGGTGGATGCCTTGGTGAAAGCTGTCCGTTCTACCATGGGCATTGTGGACACTAGACCAGAGAAGTCTTTAGAGGATGTAATGTTTGGAGGATTAGGTCAAAAAAAGAAAAGATGCTTCCCCATCAATACAAAAATTAAGGATCTCATTGATAGAGAGTGGCAAAAGCCAGACAGGAAGGGCAGCATCCCTCCCTCTTTCAAAAGGAGGTATCCATTTGATGATACCGCATGCTCCTCCTGGTAAAAGGCACCAAGGCTTGATGTTGCCATTGCTAAGGCATAAAAAAAAGCTTTCCCTCCCCTTCGACGACATGGGAGCTTTAAGAGACCACCTGGACAGACAAGCAGATACCTTTTTTAAAGGTACTTGGGAGACAGCTACAGGAGCCCTGAAACCAGCTGTGGCTGCCACCTGCACTTCCAGAGCCCTGATGGTCTGGCTGGAACAGCTAGACAACCAACTAAAGGAGGGTGTCTCCAGGAAGGAGATTATTTCTTCTCTCCCCCTAGTCCAGGGTGCAGCGGCCTTTCTTGCTGATGCATCTGCGGACTCAGTTAGACTAGCAGTGAAATCGTCAGCTCTTTCAAATGCTGCTCGGCAAGCCCTTTGGCTTAAGTGCTGGCCTGGAGATGTACAAACAAAATCTTGACTTTGTACAATTCCTTGTGAGGGTGAATATCTTTTCGGCCAAACCATGGATGATCTGTTGGAGAAAGCTGGAGATTCTAAGAGGGCTTTCCGTCTGTACCTCTACCCTCTTTTAAGAAATCTTTTCGGAAAAAGAAGTTTGTCCGAAGAAGATTCGTTAGAGAACAAGAGAAATTCGAGGAAAGAGGTCGCAAAGGTAGAGGCCTACTCTTTGGTTCTTCCTCCAGAGATGAACAGAAACCAGGGGAATCACAATTGGCCCAGGTGGGAGTGAGATTGTCGTTGTTTTCTCCGGCTTGGGAACGTATTTCACATAGCAATTGGATTTTGAGCCTGATTAGATTTGGTCTTAAATTCCAATTTCAAGCCATTCGTAATTATTCCCTCTAGTTCCTCCCCAGAGCGGCAAACTGCCCTCATATCGGAAATTCAAGACCTAACCAAGAAAAACTTCCTGATTGAGGTTCCGAAAACAGAAGAGGGACACGGATTCTACTCCACTCTCTTCTTGGTCCCCAAACCAGATGGGTGTTTCAGGACAATTATAAATTTAAAATGCTTAAATAGGTTTCTTAAAATAGACACCTTTAAGATGGAATCATTAAAAACAATAATAGAATTGCTTTTTCCCCACTGCTATATGGTAGTCCTAGACCTTAAAGACGCTTATTACTATGTTCCCATTCATAAGGATTATCAAAATTATTTAAGATTGGCCATCAAAATAAAAGGGGTAGTAAAACACTTCCAGTATACCGCTCTTCCCTTTGGGTTGGCTATAGCCCCGAGAGTGTTTGCCAAACTGGTGGCAGAAGTTATGGCCCATATAAGAGAAAAGGATATCTTAATAATCCCTTACCTCGATGATTTCCTGATAGTGGGGAATTCCTTTGTACAATGTGAGGCCCATCTTCAGGTAACAATTTCTGTCCTACAAGGCCTAGGTTGGTTTCTAAATCTGGAAAAATCTAGGTTGACCCCTCAAAAAGCCCAACAGTTCCTGGGGGTCATTTTAGATTCAGAAAGACAGTTATGCCATTTATCAGATGAGAAGATTGCAAAAATCCAGGGACTAGTGAGACATTGTATGGATAGACCCTCTATGACACTCCGTAAAGCCATGTCATTATTAAGTACCCTGGCCTCAAGTTTTACTATGGTGCGTTGGTCCCAATTTCACTCAAGGGCTCTTCAATGGGATGTATTATATAATGACTCAATTCTAGATGGATATCTAGACCAGGAGTTTACTTTGGCCCCTCGTTCCTTACAATCCCTTCGTTGGTGGTTGGTATACACTAATCTTTCTAAGGGAGTCCCTTGGGAAAGTAAACCTACTGCAGTTTTGACTACAGATGCAAGTGCTACAGGTTGGGGAGCTCATTTTGGAAATAACTTAATTCAGGGAACCTGGTCAGAAAATGAGGTACAGTTTTCCTCGAATGTTAAGGAGCTTTTGGCGGTTGATTATGAGCTCAATGGGTTCCTTGTATATTTACAGGACCAGGATGTCCGTATACTCTCGGACAATCAAGTCTCAGTAGCATATATAAATCATCAAGGGGGAACCCGTTCAAAAGACTTAATGAGCGTAGCAGACAGACTTCTTCAGAAGGCAGAAGATCATTTTCTCTCCCTTTCTGTGGTTCATCTAAAAGGAAAAGAAAACATCAGAGCATATTTTCTCAGCCGCAATTCCCTAAAAGAAGGAGAATGGTCCTTGAACCCTCAAATATTCTCCAAGATTGTGGCAATGTGGGGTCTTCCAGCAGTGGACTTTTTCGCGACGAAATCCAATCGGAAGGTGGCAACGTTTTGTTCTCTAAACCCCAGAGAAAAGCCCCTGGCAGTGGACGCCTTCATGATTCCCTGGGCGTTTCCTTTGGCGTATATATTCCATCCTATGGTCCTGTTTCCGTCAGTCCTAAGGAAGATCAGGGCAGACAGAGCCAGAATGAGACTCATTTGCCCCTTTTGGCCCAAGAGGCCATGGTTCGCTTGTCTCCGCAGAATGTCAGTATCAGACACCTGGGTCCTTCCGGAAATTCCGGACCTTCTTACTCAGGGTCCGGTTTCCCATCCTCCAGCCTCAAATCTCCATTTAATGGCATGGAATTTGAGAGGGCACTGTTAACCAGCAAACTGTTTTCCACGAATTTAGTAAACACTCTCCTATCTAGCAGAAAGCCCGCATCTATGCTATAACTTGGAGAAAGTTCCTGTCCTTTGCAGAATTCAAACTAGAGGATGGGATCCCTATTGGGAAGATAATCAAGTTTCTACAGCGGGGTTTAGAACAGGGCCTAACCACTAGTACTTTGAAGGTACAAGTTTCGGCTTTAGGAGCCTTATTTGCTTTTGATATAGCAGCTAATTATTGGGTAGCACGGTTTATAAAAGCCTCTTTCAGATGTAGACCTATTATTAAATCCAGACCCTCTCCCTGGGATTTAAACCTGGTCTTAAATGCCTTGACTAACCCCCCCCCCCCCTTCAAACCTCTAGATTCAGCCACCCATAAGATTATTCTTCTTAAAACAGCCCTGTTAGTGGCCCTAACTTCGGCCAGAAGAGTAAGTGACATACAAGCCTTTTCTATATCCCCACCATTTACTCAAATTATGGATGATAGAATTGTACTAAAGCCTGACCCAGCTTTTCTTCCAAAAGTAGTCTCACGTTTTCATAGAACTCAAGAGGTAAATCTTCCAACTTTTTGTTTTCCCCCTAAAAATCAGAAAGAGGAGAAACTACATACATTAGATGTTAGAAGGTGCGTGCTTAAATATCTGGAGGTTTCACAGAGTTTTAGGAAAGATAGTTCCCTATTTATATGCCATCGGGGGGCTAGGAAGGGTTGTAAAGCTTCAAAATCTACAATTGCGAGGTGGATTAGAGAGGCCATCACCCTCGCCTACTCCTCGGGGGATAAGGAAGTACCGGAAGGGTTGAGGGCACACTCCACCAGAGCAGTAGCAACTTCCTGGGCCGAGAAGATGGGGGTTTCCATCGAAGACATATGTAAGGCTGCCACCTGGTCTTCTCCCTCCACCTTCTATAGGCATTATAGATTGGATTTAGGTGACTCTTCTGATCTCACCTTCGGGAGAAGGGTGCTTCAAGCTGTGGTCCCTCCCTAATCTCCTTTCGTCTCTGTAATTCTCTCGTGGTGCTGTCATGGAAGTACGAATAAAGCCTTAGTTACTTACCGGTAACGGGATTTTTGGGAGCCCATGACAGCACCCTTATATTCCCTCCCTACACTGGTGTTTTTTTTGCACTCCCATAGAGTTATTTTCCTTTTTTGCACCTTCGGGGGAAGTTAAAGTAATTGGCTTAAAATGAATTTGTTTTGTTGTAATTAACCTTGGCGGTCCTCTCATGCTCTGTTAGCTAAACTGAAGCGGGAGAGAGGTGCTGCCCTTTTTAACCTGTAGGTTTCCTGTCCTTGATGGGCGGATCCTCTCTCATGGTGCTGTCGTGGGCTCCGAATATTCGCGGTACCGGTAAGTAACTAAGGCTTTCCTCTGTACTATTCCCCGTCCGACTTCCCCTTCTGGGAAGATTTTGAGACAAGCTACTCTGCTGACTCCTGTGGACCGTAGGCCCCGAACATTAAGGGAAAGTCGTTTTAGAGTTCCTGACTAACGTTCCTCTGCTGCTGGTCGGACCGGGTTTCTGTGCCCCCTGGACCTCCAGCTACTGCTCTGTCACATCCCTCCCTCAGAACTAACTGACAGGAAAAAACGTTACTCCGCCCTGGCCTAATCTCCTCCCCTTTTGACTGGGCCAATCACCAATCCTCCTTCGGTTGCTGGGCAGACTTCCCCGTTACTCCCCTGCTGCAGTCACTAAACCTCCTGGTAACTACCCCGGCTCCTCCTGCTCTGCAGCTATTGCTGAACACATTAACTGTTTCTATCCTAAACTATTACGTTCACCCCTACACTGTACCCAATTCCTAATAATAATAATTTTTATTTATATAGCGCCAACATATTCCGCAGCACTTTACAATTAAGCGGGGACATGTACAGACAATAAATTCAATACAAGGTAAGACAGTGTAAACAGTTACATTAGGAGCGAGGGTCCGGCCGCTCGCACGCTTACAATCTACAAGGGAATGAGGGGACACAGTAGGTGCAAAGTGCTTGTTATTTCAGGTCTGACAATTATAATAAATAGGGATTTTCATATAAAGCTGCATGATCCGGTCATCAGCCCGTATGTATAAGTGCAATAATCAAGTATCGAGTGCAGTTATCTTGTGCATGGAGGGTGTGGAGACAGATGAAGAGTAGGGAACAGATTCTGAATAATATTTAGAAGGAAGGGACAGGGGAAAGTTGGTTTACTGAGTAGTTGTGGTGGTCGGCTTGTTTAAAGAGATGGGTTTTTAAAGCGCGCTTGAAGACATGGGGGCTAGGCATCAGTCGGATCGCCTGGGTTAGAGCATTCCAGAGAACTGGCGCAGCACGAGAGAAGTCTTGGAGACGGAGGTGCGAGGTTCGGATTATGAGGGATGTTAGGCTTAGGTCATTTGTAGAACGGAGGGCACGTGTAGGGCGATAGACAGAGATGAGAGAGGAGATAGAAGGCGGTGCAGAACTGTGGAGAGCTTTGTGGGTAAGAGCAATGAGTTTATATTGGACCCTGTAGCGAATGGGTAACCAGTGTAATGACTGGCACAAGATGGAGGCATCGGTGAAGCGGCTGGACAGAAATACATCCCTGGCTGTCGTATTCAGGATGGATTGGAGAGGAGAAGGTTTTGTAAGAGGGAAACTGATCAGAAGAGAGTTGCAGTAGTCCAGACGAGAGTGAATAAGAGCGACAGTAAGAGTTTTAGCAGTTTCAAAGGTGAGAAAAGGTCGGATTCTGGAGATGTTTTTAAGATGCAGGTGACAAGAGCGGGTGAGTGATCGGATATAGGCAGTAAAGGAAAGGTTAGTATCGAATATGACCCCAAGGCAGCGACCGTCCTGCTTGGGAGTTATGGTTGAACCCTCCAAGGTAATTTCGATGTTAGGTAGAGTTGGGTTAGCAGAGGGGAGAAACAAAAGAAGTTCAGTTTTGGAGAGATTCAGTTTAAGATAGAGGGAGGACATGATGTTAGAGACAGCAGACATACAATCCTTGGTATTTTCTATTAGGGTAGGGGTGATGTCAGGGGAAGAAGTGTATAATTTGTCGTCAACATAGAGATGATACTGAAACCCAAATCTGCTGATTGTTTGTCCAATAGGGGCAGTGTATAAAGAGAAGAGGAGGGGGCCTAGGACTGAGCCCTGCGGGACCCCGATAGTAAGGGAACGAGGAGAGGAAGAGGAGCCGGCAAAAGATACAGTGAAGGAGCAGTCAGAGATGTAGGAGAACCAGGAGAGAATGGTTTCCTTGAGGCCTATAGAGCGGAGCATAGTAAGGATTTGCTGGTGATCCACAGTGTCAAATGCAGCAGAGAGATCCAGGAGAATCAGCAGGGAGCAGTGACCTTTGGATTTAGCTGTTCGTAGATCATTAGAGACTTTAGTGAGGTTAGTTTCAGTGGAGTGTAAAGAGCGGAAACCAGATTGTAGAGGGTCGAGGAGAGAGTTACCTGAGAGATAGCGGATTAGACGGGAGTGGACCAGGCGTTCCAGGAGTTTAGAGATGTAAGGAAGGTTAGAGACAGGTCTGTAGTTAGCAGTGCAGTTCTGGACCAGGGATGGCTTTTTAAGTAAAGGGGTTATGATGGCATGTTTAAATGAGGGAAAGATACCTGAAGAAAGAGAGAGGTTAAATATTTTAGTCAGGTGAGTGGTGACCACCGGTGAGAGAGACTGCAGATGTGAAGGAATGGGGTCACTGTTGCAGGTTGTAGGTCGAGAAGAAATGAGAAGCTGGGTAACCTCTTCCTCTGTAACAGGTTCAAAGATGACTAGTGAGCTTGAAGTGCGGCAGGAAAGGGAATCCAGGCACTGAGGAGATTGGGCTGAGATGTCCTGATGGATGTGGTTGATTTTTTCTAGGAAATATGTGGCCAGATCCTCACCGCTGAGGTTGGTGATGGGGGCCTATGCATTAGGTTTCAGGAGAGAGTTTAAGGTTTCAACCAGTCATTTTGAATTGTTGGACAGTGAAGTGATGAGGGTGGTGAAGTAGGATTGTTTGGCCAGATGAAGGGCAGAGTTATAGGTTTTGAGCATGAATTTATAGTGGATGAAGTCCTCTGCTAAAAGAGATTTTCTCCACTGACGCTCCACACACCTTGAGCAACGCTGAAAAAAACGTATTTCCATTGAGTGCCAGGGCTGCCGTTGTCTGTGTCGGGTCTTTCTGCATGTAGAAGGTGCTGCTTCATCTAGGGCGCTCTTCAGTGCATTATTGTAGTGTGACAATGCGAAGTCTGGACAGGAGAGGGAGGAGATGGGGGCTGAAGACGTGTGGAGATTGTCCATAAGCTGCTGGGTAATAATGGTACGTGTATTCCTATAAGTGTGGTAAGTGGGGGTGTCCCGGGTGAGGAGACAGTTCTTGACAGAGAAGAAAACAAGGTTGTGGTCCGAGAGCGGGAGAGGGGAGTTAGTAAAGTCATGCAGCGAGCATAGACGGGAGAAAACCAGGTCCAGAGTATTCCCATCTTCATGTGTAGGAGAATTAGTAACCTGTGAGAGGCCGAATGAGGGGGTTAGAGAAAGTAGATGAGAGGCAGATTGGGAGAGGGGATCATTGATGGGAATATTAATGTCTCCCATGATGAGGGTGGGGATGTCACAGGATAGAAAGTGAGGAAGCCAGGTGGCAAAGTGATCCAGGAACTGATGGGAGGAGCCTGGGGGGGCGATACACAGTACTGTTTCACTCGTACCCTTACCTGAGGCTCGGTGACAGTGTCATGTCGGATCACAGATGCATGGCCAGGCAGTACTGAGAATACGTCTGTATTCTGCTGCATCAAATTCCGAGCCTCCCATCGCTGCTGTTTAGTTAGAGCATCACTTATCTTATCCTCACACCCGACCTCGTCCCTGGCTAGTGTCAGAGGGTTCCCAGACGGTACGACAGGCGTCTCCTCCATAATCAAACATTCCCGGACTTTCCAGGCTTTTAGCAGGTTCACATGATACAGTTGTTCCGGTTTTCTCTTTCCGAGCTGGTACACTTGGTAATTCACCTCCCCCACCTTTTCCCGGACTTCATTTGGCCCTTGCCACTTGATCTCCTTGGGTAGCCCAAGGCGGCAGAACATGGCAAACAGCTCGCAGGGGATACGTATTGCCTCCGGGTAACGGGTGGCATAATCTACTACCACCAAAATATGTTGGTGGCCACGGGCAGATTTTACTATAGGCCCCACCAGATTCATCGCAATCCGCTGAAAAGGTACCTCCATAATGGGTAGAGGTACCAATGGAGTCTGGAAATTTGCAGTGGGTGTGGTAAGTTGACACTAGGGACACGACTCACAATACCTCTGTACCTCGGCATAAATCCCGGGACAAAAGCATCACTGCAAAATACGTTCTCGTGGTTTTTTTTTCATCCCTAGGTGTCCACCCAGCGTGTGTGTGTGTGTGTGTGTGTGAGCGTGAGCCATCTCTAGCAGCGCCCGGCGGTACGACTGCCAGCTGTTCCACCACTTCATCCCGGATTTTATCAACTCTATATAATAGATGATGGTTGACAGCCATGCGCGGGAAAACCGCCTCTGCACCCGGTTGCTGAGGCACCCCATTTATTTCTACCACCCTTTCTCATGCGCAGGCTAGAGTGGGATCCTGCAGCTGAGTTGTCCCAAAAGTACCAGGGGACACTTACAGCTCTGAGATCGATGGGGTCTCCTCAACCTCTCCTGCCAATACCTCTAGGTTAACCTATCTGGGTTACACTAGGTCGGCGACCCCCTACGGCAGGTATCCATGACTCAGAATCTTTGGGTTCCATGCCGGGACATTTACCCTGGGAGGGTTAATTTTGTTCTCCCACAGGGACCAGTATAGGGGCAAGTATCTTCCCAAAACAGTTCCATCAGGAAGGGTCTTCACCACTCCCACCACATGTTTCATCTACCCACACGGGATGGAAAAAGTAACCTCTGCTGTCGGGTACTCTCTGAGGTCACCATGTATGCAAACAACCCCGACTTTCCATCCACTGGGGTTCTCCTTGGCAACCAGTGACCCATGGACCAGAGTCACTAGGCTCCCTGAGCCCAAGAGAGCCTCCTTCTGGTACCCTTTGACGAGTACCTGGCACAATTGGGGTTCGCTGCCCGCAGCGTCTGCAGTCACGGTGCAGACTGTCTGGGCATACATCGAGACTCTGCGTGTGAACCCACAGTCCATGGATTCAACAGTCAGAGGGCAGTTGTCAGCCACATGTCCTGGCCCTTGGCGCTGCCAGCACCTGATAGTGGAGGCACCATTAGTCTTTGAGACCTTTTTAGGGGACACTGGTCTGCCTCCCTCACTCCAGGGTACCCCCTCATTATGGGCTCGGTACTGACTGTCCCCAGCAGAGGGACGTGACCCTTTCACCGGCTCCTGGGCTTGCAGGGTCCTTCGTGATAGTCGCAGTGGGGCAGAGTCCCGTATGAAGTCCTGAGTGGCCGTGTACCGCCCGATCAGGCTAACCACCTGGTCTAAAGTGCCTGGGTCCCCTTGCCGCACCCAACTCTGTATAGCTGCTGGCAGAGTTCTCTAGCCGATCGACCACCACCTTCTCCACCATCTGGGCCAGAGTCAAAGTCTCAGGCTGGAGCCACCTTTTAACTAGCTGCAGCAAGTCATATGCCTGAGACCTGGCGGTCCCGGCCTCCACAAAGGTCCATGAAAACACCCGTTGGGTTCTCAAATATGTATTAATTCCCAGTAGGGCAAGGATCTCACCTTTCAGCTTCCCATAGTCCTGGTCATCATCGCAACTGAGGCCAAAGTAGGCCTTCTGCGCGTCGCCTATCAGAAACTGAGCCACCACGTCAGCCCACTGGGAAGTTGGCAGGTTCTCCCAATCCGTGGTGTGCATGTAGATGGTGAGGAAGGCTTCTACATCATCCTCCGGACTAGGCTTCCTCAAGACTGAACGGACCTTGTCCCGGGCCTCACGAGTTTCCGGAGTCGGTGCTGGTGGCTTCTCTCGCAGAGCCGCAATCTGTTGCACGATCAAGTCATTAGTGCTCTGCTGGTGCTGCTCCTGCTGTTGCCTCTGGAGATGTTGGTGCTGCTGGGTGAGTACTAACTGCCTTAGTAGCCCCTCCATATCAGCAGGCTTGAGCTGTAGCTTTGCAGACTTGATCACAGACATGCAGCTTTTGGGGTATGCCTCAGTTCACACTGCCCGAATTCTCCACCATATTGTAATGGGGCAGTGACCCAAGGAAAGTTCAACTTTAAATATCTTTATTTGCACAATGTCCTCCGGATCGCAGCCTGGTGATCCAAACAGTCCGTGTAAACCTGCCGCCGTTTCACTCGGTGCGCCAGTTACGTTGCCTTCACCAGCCTTTGTTGTACCTTCACCCAGGCTTGCATTGTACAGCGCCTCCTGCTCTGCAGCTTAGCAAACAAACCACTGACACACCCAAACCTTTGCTGAAGGTTTTTTAATGGATTCTGATGTTGTCCTCTGTTTTCATCTTCTCCTTTTATTGTAAAGACGCCCTCCAGCTGATCCAGTGTTCATCCCTCCTTCTCCTGAATGACCCCCGGAGGATGGACGAGGACGAGACCACCAGAAGATTATTACACTTCACCCTGGAGATCGTCTCCCTGCTGAGCGGAGAGGTAACTCCTCTACATTTCTATCAGCTTTATTGTGTTATGTAACAAGTCCGACATCGGGAAGAGGAAATCCAGAGGAGGAAGAGAAGGATTCTTTACTGTAAGAGCAGTGATTGTGTGCAGCTCTCTGCCAGGAGGAGTTGTCATGGGGATTCCCTATAAGAGCTGTAGAGGGGCCTGGATGTCTGTCCTGAGTGTAATAATATTCCAGGTTATGGCCCCAGATTACTGGAGATGGTTATTGATCCCGGGATTTCTACTGATTGTCAGATCTGGAGTCGGGAAGGAATTCTTCTCCCTAAGTGTCTCTCTCCATACACAGGATTACACAATAGTGAGGAAGACACCGGGGGAGGGTGTGACTCCCATCATCCATCTCCAGGAGTCAGGAGGGCGGAGCCCGGACCCCATCACAGAGCCTCCCCCGCACCCCCCGATACATGAGAGGAAGAAGAAGATCCTAGAGCTCAGCAACAAGATGATTGAGCTGCTGAGCAGAGAGGTGACTGCTGGGACATTATACAGGACAGCACTGGAGGATTCTGGGTGATGACCGGAGAGCTGACGCTGGGACATTATACAGGACAGCACTGGAGGATTCTGGGTGATGACTGGAGGTGACTGCTGGTACATTATGCAGGACAGCACTGGAGGATTCTGGGTGATGACCAGAGAGGTGATTGCTGGGACATTATACAGGACGGCACTGGAAGATTCTGGGTGATGACTGGAGAGGTGACTGCTGGGACATTATACAGGACAGCACTGGAGGATTCTGGGTGATGAGCGGAGAGGTGACTGTTGGGACATTATACAGGACAGCACTGGAGGATTCTGGGTGATGAGCGGAGAGGTGACTGCTGGGACATTATACAGAACAGCACTGGAGGATTCTGGGTGATGACTGGAGAGGTGACTGCTGGGACATTATACAGGACAGCACTGGAGGATTCTGGGTGATGACCGGAGAGGTGACTGCTGGGACATTATACAGGATAGCACTGGAGGATTCTGGGTGATGACGGTGTCGTTGTTGTCAGGTTCCTATAAGGAGTCAGGACGTCGGTGTCTATCTCTCCATGGAGGAGTGGGAGTATCTACAAGGACACCAGGATCGGTACCACGAGGTGATGATGGAGGAGCTCCGGCCTCTGACATCACCAGGTGAGAGGAGACTCTTGTTGGCTCCGGTGGATGTGATGACGTCTCTCGGCCTCCTCCTATAATAGATGATTTTTCTCCAGACTTGCTCTGGTTTTCTCTACATTTTCTCACAGCTTTCATTCCCTGATTCTTCTCTTCTGATCTGTGAGTCGCGGTTTCTCCGCTGTCGTCTTCATGAGTCTTGAGTCTTCGTCCTCGGCGGCTTCTTTCTGAAACTTTCACCTTCCTTAGAGCATCGGTCACATTTTGTCTGCAGATGTCCTAACTCTTCTGTCCGTTCTCTCCTATGATTTCTTTCGGTACTGCAGTCTGATCGTTACTCAGCAGAGTCGGGGTTAATTTACTGATGATTTTCCATCTAATCTGCTGTCGCTTGTCCATACCTCTGAACTCTGTGTGGCATTGACCTGGTCTCTAATCTGAGCTGCTGTTAACCTGCGATTTCTGAGGCTGGTGACTCGGATAAACTTATCCTCAGAAGCAGAGGTGACTCTTGGTCTTCCTTTCCTGGGGCGGTCCTCATGTGAACCAGTTTCTTTGTAGCGCTTGATGATTTTTGCAACTGCACTTGGGGACACTTTCAAAGTTTGCCCAATTTTTCGCACTGACTGACCTTCATTTCTTAAAGTAATGATGGCCACTCGTTTTTCTTTACTCAGCTGCTTTTTTCTTGCTATAATACAAATTCTAACAGTCTATTCAGTAGGACTATCAGCTGTGTATCCACCAGACTTCTGCACAACACAACTGATGGTCCTAACCCCATTTATAAGGCGAGAAATCCCACTTATTAAACATGACAGGGCACACCTGTGAAGTGAAAACCATTTCCTTTGACTACCTCTTGAAGCTCATCAAGAGAATGCCAAGAGTGTGCAAAGCAGTCATCAAAGCAAAAGGTGGCTACTTTCAAGAACCTAGAATATAAGACATATTTTCAGTTGTTTCACACTTTTTTGTTAAGTATATAATTCCACATGTGTTAATTCATAGTTTTGATGCCTTCAGTGTGAATGTACAATCTTCATAGTCATGAAAATACAGAAAAATCTTTAAATGAGGTGTGTCCAAATTTTTGGTCTCTACTGTATGTATATATATGTGTGTATGTATATATATATATACACATACATACATACACACGCACACACACGCACACACACACACACACACACACACACACAGTTAGGTCCATATATATTTGGACAGAGACAACGTTTTTCTAATTTTAGTTCTAGAAATTACCACAATGAATTTTAAACAAAACAATTCAGATGCAGTTGAAGTTCAGACTTTCAGCTTTCATTTGAGGGTATCCACATTAAAATTGGATGAAGGGTTTAGGAGTTTCAGCTCCTTAACATGTGCCACCCTGTTTTTAAAGGGACCAAAAGTAATTGGACAGATGAAATAATTGTAAATTCAAATGTTCATTTCTAGTAATTGGTTGAAAACCTTTTGTTGGCAATGACTGCCTGAAGTCTTGAACTCATGGACATCACCAGACGCGGTGTTTACTACTTTTTGATGCTCTGCCAGCCCTTCACTGCGGTGGTTTTCAGTTGCTGTTTGTTTGTGGGCCTTTCTGTCTGAAGTTTAGTCTTTAACAAGTGAAATGCATGATCAATTGGGTTGAGATCAGGTGACTGACTTGGCCATTCAAGAATATTCCACTTCTTTGCTTTAATAAACTCCTGGGTTGCTTTGGCTTTATGTTTTGGGTCATTGTCCATCTGTAGTATGAAACGACGACCAATCAGTTTGGCTGCTTTTGGCTGGATCTGAGCACACAGTATGGCTCTGAATACATCAGGATTCATTCGGCTGCTTCTGTCCTGTGTCACATCATCAATAAACACTAGTGACCCAGTGCCACTGGCAGCCATGCATGCCCAAGCCATCACACTGCCTCCACCGTGTTTTACAGATGATGTGCTATGCTTGGGATCATGAGCTGTACCACGCCTTCGCCATACTTTTCTCTTTCCATCATTCTGGTAGAGGTTGATCTTGGTTTCATCTGTCCAAAGAATGTTCTTCCAGAACTGTGCTGGCTTTTTTAGATGTTTTTTTAGCAAAGTCCAGTCTAGCCTTTTTATTCTTGATGCTTATGAGTGGCTTGCACCGTGCAGTGAACCCTCTGTAGTTACTTTCATGCAGTCTTCTCTTTATGGTAGATTTGGATATTGATACGCCTACCTCCTGGAGAGTGTTGGTCACTTGGTTGGCTGTTGTGAAGGGGTTTCTCTTCACCATGGAGATTATTCTGCGATCATCCACCACTGTTGTCTTCCGTGGGCGCCCAGGTGTTTTTGCATTGATGAGTTCACCAGTGCTTTCTTTCTTTCTCAGGATCTACCAAACTGTAGATTTTGTCACTCCTAATATTGTTGCAATTTCTCAGATGGGTTTTTTCTGTTTTTGCAGCTTAAGGATGGCTTGTTTTACCTGCATGAAGAGCTCCTTTGGCCGCATGTTTACTTCACAGCAAAACCTTCCAAATGCAAGCACCACACCTCAAATCAACTCCAGGCCTTTTATCTGCTTAATTGAGAATGACATAACGAAAGGATTGCCCACACCTGTCCATGAAATAGCCTTGGAGTCAATTGTCCAATTACTTTTGGTCCCTTTAAAAACAGGGTGGCACATGTTAAGGAGCTGAAACTCCTAAATCCTTCATCCAATTTTAATGTGGATAACCTCAAATGAAAGCTGAAAGTCTGAACTTCAACTGCATCTGAATTGTTATGTTTAAAATTCATTGTGGTAATGTCTAGAACCAAAATTAGAAAAATGTTGTCTCTGTCCAAATACATATGGACCTAACCGTATATCTATCTATCTATCTATCTATCTATCTATCTATCTATCTATCTATCTATCTATCTATCTATCTATCTATCTATCTATACACACACACACACAAACATTTGTTCTAATTTTGGGAGACAAAGCAAAAATAATGGGGACTTCAGTCTGAGATCCGGGTCTGGTGGTAATAAGTGTGAGTCTCCCTTACAGGGTTGTTTGTTCAGAAGAATATGTATTATGGAGCTTTTCTGTGGAGTCTGACCAGACAATCTCTCCTTGGCTCCCCGTGTGCATCAGTAATCGCCCATGACCCCGGTGCCGGCTCTCTAGTTGTCCTTTCTACACATTGATAGGCACTAACCGCTGCGTACCGGGTGCTCCCCACAACACCGTCCTTCCGGGTGCAGTGACTTCGTACGTCAGCCGTACATGTGCCCTTTTTTCCTCCTTTAGAGACAAAGGCAGAACTTGCTGCTTATTTTAGTGTTTATACCGAGGCGGATGTTGAGAGTTATCTCTATTTAAAGAAGAAGAAATACACGGTAACCCGTCTTTTAATAGAACGGAAGGTTCTCTCCTCTGAGTGATCCCAGAGGATCCTGTCCAGGAGGGAGGCCGTGTCCTCATGGTGACATCATGAGCTCTCAAAAACAATCACTGGTAAATGGTCACCATCCTTCCCACAATCTCCATACAGTGAATTAGGAGAGAATAAACCGATGGATGGAAATGTGGAGCTTTCTCCAGCTCCTCTGTGGTTCCATCCCTGGTGGAGACGAAACTTGGAGAAGTTGTGTTTCTTAGTACGGCTCCTTCATTGACTGACGAGGGTCTTCTCTGTCCCTCTCCTCAGGGTCCTCATCCTCCGAGTGCAGAGCAGAGAGCATTAGGCTTTGGCCTTGCTGATTATCACTTCATACTTGAGGCCCACAATGTGCTGGGTCCTTGGTATCGGGGGTGAGGAGCACAACAATGTAATTTATTCCCTGATACATAAACATAGAATTACCAGTTCTGAGAGACAAGTCTCATATATAGACAGATACACGACAGGTCATGTATTCAGTCTCTGTGTCTCCACAGATGGATCCAGGAGGAGAAATCCACCGGAGAGATGTCCCCGTCCTCTGTATCCCCAGGACTGTCCAGAGGAGAATCACAACATCCCGGAGAGTCATCAGGTAGATGACACTGAAGTCCCCACAACATCTGACCATGAAGTGATTGGACCTGAGCTCATCTTACATTTTTTCTTTTTAGGATGAAGATCTGATTGATATTAAGGTTGAGGTTATACATGGAGCACAAGAGGCGACCGCAATATGGGCCGATCAGCAGGGTGAGGAGGGGAGACTGTCATGTCGGTTCTGTGGCCATCTACTACTACTCCCATCATCTCATGATCACATGATACAATCTACAGTGGCATGTAAAAGTTTGGGCACCCCTGGTCAAAATTACTGTTATTGTGACCAGTTAAGCAAGTTGAAGATGAAATGATCTCTAAAAGACCTAAAGTTAAAGATGACACATTTCCTTTGTATTACCCTTGGACATTTGTGTGCTCAGATAACTTTGACCAATGATTCAGACCTTACTTAGCCTGTTAGGGTAAGGGCTCATTCACTATCATCGTTAGGAAAGGCCAGTGTTATAAAAACCCTGCCTACTCTAACAATGTGCCAAATAAACAGCAGCCATGGCTTCTTCTAATCCGCTGTCTAGCACTCTGAAAATGGTGGAGGCCCACAAAGCAGGAGAAGGCTATGAGCAAAGCGTTTTCAAGTTGCCCTTTCCTCGGTTCAAATTGTAATAAAGAAATGGCAGTTAACAGAAACAGTGGAGGTCAAGATAAGGTCTGGAAGACCAAGCAAATTTTCAGTAGGATTGCTAGAGAGGCAAATCAGAACCCCCGCCTGACTGCAAAAGACCTTCAGAAAGATTTAGCAGACTCTGGAGTTGTGGTACATTGTTGTACTCTTCAGAGACACCTGCAAAAATATGGCCTTCATGGAAGAGTCATCAGAAGAAAACCTCTCCTGCGACCTCAACATGAAATTCAGCGTCAGAAGTATGCAAAAGTACATCTAAGAAGGTCTGATGCGTTTTGGAAACAAGTCTTGGGGACCGATGAGGTTAAAATAGAGCAATGATCAAAGTTGTGTGGAGAAAAAAGGGCACAGAATTTTAGGAAAAGAACATCTCGCCAACCATTAAGCATGGTGGTGGATCAATCATGCTTTGGGGTTGTGTTGCAGCCAATGGCACAGGGAACGGGTAGAGGGAAGAATGGATTCCATGAAATTTCAGCAAATTCTTGATGCAAACATAGCACCATCTGCAAAAAAGCTGGAGGTGAAAAGAGGATGGCAAATGATAATGGTACTAAACACACGTCAAAAGGCACAAGCTGAAGGTTTTACAATGGCCCTCATAGTCCCCTGATTTGAACATCATTGAAAATCTGTGGCTAGACCTCAGAATAGCAGACAATGCAAGACGACCCAAGAATCTCACATAACGAAGAATTCTCCAAAGAAGAATGAATGAAAATCCCTGAAACAAAAATTGAAAGACTATTGACAAAAAGCATTTACAAACTGTGATACTTTCAAAAGGGGTCGCTACTAGGTACTAACCTTGCCGGGTGCCAAAACTTTTGCATTTGCCCATTTTCCCTTATTGAATTTTTTTTTAAATGTAAAAGATGAAAATATATATAATTTATTGTTTTGCCTAAAATACAAAGGAAATGTCATCTGTAACTTTAGGCCGTTTAGAGATTATTTCATCTTCAACTTAACTGTTCACAATAACAGTAATTTTGACCATTGGTGCCCAAACTTTTACATGTCACTGTATTCTGTCACTGTGTGTTTCCTACAGATGGACTCATGGAAAGAAATCCACCAGAGAGATGTTCCCGTCCTCTGTATCCCCAGGACTGTCCAGAGGAGAATCACAACATCCCGGAGAGTCATCAGACGGTGCTGAGCCCTGTACCGGATCTGTATATGGGGGACATTTCTGATCGAGGTCATAGATGTCACAGATTTTGGTGGTTTCTTGTATTGTGCTGATTGTTACATCTGATATATCAGGAGGAAGATCCGACTAAGAATAAAGTGAAGGACGAGACAGAAGAAGAAGCGATGACGAGGGGGGATCAGCCGTGTGTGAGTGACGGGAAGGAGGAGATTCCTGTAGATGTTTCCACAGGTGTGTAATAATGACCGGCGTGTGATGATGATGACTGGCGTGTGATGATGATGATTGGCTTGTGACTATGATTAGCGGCGTGTGATGATGATGACTGGCGTATGACGATGATGATTGGCATGTGACTATGATTAGTGACGTGTGATGATGATGACTGGCGTATGAGGATGATGATTGGCATGTGACTATGATTAGCGGCGTGTGATGATGATGACTGGCTTATGACGATGATGATTGGCATGTGACTATGATTAGCGGCGTGTGATGATGATGACTGGCGTATGATGATGATGACTGGCATGTGACTATGATTAGTGGCGTGTGATGATGATGACTGGCGTATGACGATGATGATTGGCATGTGACTCTGATTAGCGGCGTGTGATGATGATGACTGGCGTATGACGATGATGATTGGCATGTGACTCTGATTAGCGGCGTGTGATGATGATGACTGGCGTATGACGATGATGATTGGCATGTGACTATGATTAGCGGCGTGTGATGATGATGACTGGCGTGTGACGATGATGATTGGCATGTGACTATGATTAGCGGCGCCTGACGATGACCGGTGTGTGATATTGTATGAAGTCTCCGGTGCAGTGAAGCTTTATCCGCCGTCCACATCACAGCAGAAGCGTCCGGTGATGGCGCGGCTGCTCTTGTACAGAGTCCGGTTGCGCACCGATGAATAACTGGGCCGCATTCACACCTCTTCTTAATGATTTAATAAGCACATTTTTAATTTTCCTAATTGTGTTTCTTAATATTACTTCCATCTTTTACTTTCATATTATTCTTACACAAGTCTCATGCTGCCATATAAATGACTGAGCTTGCGATTCGGACAGAACCCCAGGGGAAGATTCCGTATAATGAGGCGCTGTGGACGCCGTCTGGCCTATGATCCAGTGATGTCCATCTTTTTCAGCGTGCATAAAAGCGCAGTCGACCGGAGGCTAGACGGAGTCCGGTGTAACTCTGCTGCCTCATTATTCTGAATGGATCCCTCGGGGGTGTCATCTGAATCATGTATTTTGTAGATTTAGATGGAAACCCCGATGTACAGTGGGTACGGAAAGTATTCTTACCACTTTAAATTTTTCACTCTTTGTTTCATTGCAGCTATTCGGTAAGTTCTAAAAAGTTCATTTTTTTTCTCATTAAAGTCCACTCTGCACCCCATCTTGACTGAAAAAAAACAAATGTAGACATTTTTGCAAATCTATTAAAAAAGAAAAACTGAAATATCACATGGTCATAAGTATTCAGACCCTTTGCTTAGTATTGAGTAGAAGCACCTTTTGAGCTAGTACAGCCATGAGTCTTCTTGGGAATGATGCAACAAGTTTTTCACACCTGGATTTAGGGATCCTTTGCCATTCTTCCTTGCAGATCCTCTCCAGTTCCGTCAGGATGAATGGTAAACGTTGGTGGACAGACATTTTCAGGTCTCTCCAGAGATGCTCAATTGGGTTTAGGTCAGGGCTCTGGCTGGGCCAGTCAAGAATGGTCACAGAGTTGTTCTGAAGCCACTCCTTTGTCATTTTAGCTGTGTGCTTAGGGTTATTGTCTTGTTGGAAGGTGAACCTCCGGCCAAGTCTGAGGTCCAGAGCCCTCTGGAAGAGGTTTTCATTCAGGATATCTCTGTACTTGGCTGCATTCATGTTTCCTTCAATTGCAACCAGTCATCCTGTCCCTGCAGCTGAAAAATACCCCCATAGCATGATGCTGCCTCCACCATGTTTCACTGTAGGGATTGTATTGGGCAGGTCATGAGCAGTGCCAGGTTTTCTCCACACATACCGCTTAGAATTATCACCAAAAAGTTCTATCTTCGTCTCATCAGACCAGAGAATCTTATTTCTCATAGTCTGTGAGTCCTTCATGTGTTTTGAGCAAACTCTATGCGGGCTTTCATATGTCTTGCACTGAGGAGAGGCTTCCATCTGGCCACTCTGCCATAAAGGCCCGACTGGTGGAGGGCTGCAGTGATCGTTGACTTTGTGGAACTTTCTCCCATCTCCCTACTGCATCTCTGGAGCTCAGCCACAGTGATCTTGGGGGTTTTCTTTACCTCTCCTACCAAGGTTCTTCTCCCACGATTGCTCAGTTTGGCTGGACGGCCAGGTCTAGGAAGACTTCTGGTGGTCCCAAACTAATTCCATTTAAGGATTATGAAGGCCACTGTGCTGTTAGGAACCTTGAATAATGCAGAAATACTTTTGTAACCTTGGCCAGATCTGTGCCTTGCCACAATTCTGTCTCTGAGCTCCTTGGGCAGTTCCTTTGAGCTGATGATTCTCATTTGGTCTGACATGCACTGTGAGCGGTGAGGTCTTATATAGACAGGTGTGTGCCTTTCCAAATCAAGTCCTATGAGTTTCATTAGACACAGCTGGACTCCAATGAAGGAGTAGAACCATCTCAAGGAGGATCACAAGGAAATGGACAGCATGTGACTTAAATATGAGTGTCTGAGCAAAGGGTCTGAATACTTATGAGCATGTGATATTTCAGTTTTTCTTTTTTAATAAATTTGCAAAATTGTCTGCATTTCTGCTTTTTTTCAGTCAAGATGGGGTGTAGAGTGTACTTTAATGAGAAAAATAAATGAACTTTTTAGAATTTACCAAATGGCTGCAATGAAACAAAGAGTGAAAAATTTAAAGGGGTCTGAATACTTCCCGTACCCACTGTAAGTGTTCAGCGTACTTCACAGGATAAATATGCTCCAAAATGTTCTGTACCCCAAAATGCCACCAAGAGCTTCTACTCAACCCACAAAAAACAAGTCCCCACTCAGGTTCATCATCTGTAAACAGTAATATAGGGGGTGTCCATATTACTGGTAGCACAAAGGCTCTGGAAAAGTAATGTGGCTCCCATTTAAAGAAATCCAGTGACATCTGCGCTCCCAAATGCAAATGCCCCCTCCTCCTGAGCCCCACCGTGTGCAGTTAGCATCCACATGTTTGGCATTACTGTAGCATGGAGAGCCAATTTATTTCTCCAGAAAGCACTAGCTGGGAATCATGTACTGGGCGCTACAACGTAAGGGCACTACAATGTACCGGACACTACAATGTACTGGCCACTATAAGGGAATATTTGCATTTTCACTTCGCAACATCCATTACTGCTCGTTTCTGGAAAGCACCCATGGAGTCAAATTCATCACTACACCTGTAGATACATCTCCATAGGGGTGTAATTTCCAAACTGGTGTCACTTGAGGGGGGATTCTGCTCTTCTGCCACTTAGGGGCTCTGTATATGGAGTCTGGAAACTGTTCTACTAAAGTTTGTTCTCCAAGAGTCAAATAGCGCTCCTTCCTCCCCAAATCTCGCCATGTGGCTAAGCAGTACAGTACAGACACATATGGGGTATTGCCCCGTTCAGCAGAAATTGTGTAAAATTATGTGGTCATTTTTACCCATTTTCACTTTTGAAAATGTAAAATCTGGGGCTAAAATATTATAGTGGTAAAAATGTAATTTTTTTTTTCTTCACCGTTCAATTGTATAACATTTTGTGAATCACAATTACCTTGTATTCATTGGGAAAGTGCGCGGTGGATGCTGGGTGTGACGCGCGGGGTAACCCCACCCACAGCCCGGCATCCACCGCGGGGATCGCATCACCGAGTCACGCCTCACTTGACATGACATCAGGGGAAGCAAGAGCCGGCTGCAGCCGGGGGTCGCGTGATGCCAGTGAGTGGCCAGCGATAGCGCCGCTCACAGGCAATAAAGACAAAGCTAGGTAATTAGAAAAAATCTTCTCTCAACGGGTTAATTACATTGGGGGCATTTTTAATAGTAGTGGACAACTTCTTTAATTACGTGGACACTTTTCTATACTAAGGCCGAGATATGAAGCTTGAGAGAGTGAAATGGCACTGGAGGTACATTAAGGGAACCTGCCATCAGTAATTACCACTTAAAGAACTGTTTGCTGTCTAATCTCTGCCACCCCTGACTTGTGCCAATGTCACCAGTTTATAAGTGTCATTCACTTTACCCGTCATTGTGTTAATGTTATGGCATGTAGTTGTCCTCCTTATTCCCGGTACTTTCACTGACGAGGGTCTTCATTGTGAGCTCCAGAAAATACATTCAGAAATCTCTTTTGTGTTGAAGAAAAAACTCACATCTAATTTATCATTCCTCCTTATAGGAAATCCTTGTGAGAATAACGGTTCATCACTAAATTGTAAAAAAGAAGATATCAGGAAGCACTCTAATGGAGGAAACCTCATCACCCTTCCTGCTCCTCCTGGACTTCACAGCACTTCACTTTCTTATAATCCTCCTGATCATGAGGAATCATCTCATGAACAATCTCACATTGATACCACAATTCCAGGTGACACAGATACAAGATTTCAGTGTGACAAGAAATTTACAAAAAGTTCAGATTTTTTAACACACAGAAAACACACAGGTAAAAAGCCATACTCCTGTTCAGAATGTGGGAAATGCTTTACATATAAATCACAATTTGTTAGACATGAGAGAATTCACACAGGAGAAAAGCCATTTTCATGTTCGGAATGTGGGAAGTCCTTTAAACTTAAAGGGGATCTTATTACACATCAGAGAATTCATACAGGAGAGAAGCCATTTTCATGTTCGGAATGTGGGAAATGTTGTAGAAGTAAATCAGACCTTGTTAGACATCAAAGAATTCACACAGGAGAAAAACCTTTTTCATGTTTACAATGTAGAAGATGCTTTCCAGATAAATCACAGCTTGTTACACATCAGAGAATTCACACAGGAGAAAAGCCGTATTCATGTTCAGAATGTGGAAAGTTGTTCACGAATAACTGGAGTCTTATTAACCATCAGAGAATTCATACAGGAGAGAAGCCATATTCATGTTCAGAATGTGGGAAGTCCTTTACAGAGAAAAGGAGTCTTATTCCACATCAGCGAATTCACACAGGAGAGAAGCCATATTCGTGTTCAGAATGTGGGAAATGCTTTACAAATAAAGGGGATCTTATTACACATCAGAGAATTCACACAGGAGAAAAAACATTTTTGTGTTCACTATGTGGGAAGACCTTCACAGCTAAAGGGCATCTTAGTAGACATCAGAGCATTCATACTGGAAAGTCGCCATATTCATGCTCAGAATGTGGGAAGTGTTTTAGTTCTAAATCAGATCTTGTTAAACATCACAGAACTCACACCGGAGAAAAGCCGTATTCATGTCCCGAATGTGGGAAATGCTTTACAGAGAAATCAACACTTGTGACACACGAGAAAATTCACACAGGAGAGCAGCCGTATTCATGTTCAGAATGTGGGAAATCTTTTATATGTAAATCAAATCTTTCGACTCATAAGAGAATTCATACAGGAGAAAAGCCATTTTCTTGTTCAGAATGTGGGAAATATTTTAAAAGTAAATCAGAGTTGGTTTTACATCAAAGAAATCACACCGGGGAGAAACCGTTTTCATGTTTACAATGTGGAAAATGCTTTACAGGTAAATCACAACTTCATAAACATCAGAGAATTCACACAGGAGAGAAGCCGTATTCATGTTCAGAATGTGGGAAATCTTTTATACATAAATATCAACTTGTAAAACATGAGAGAAGTCATACGGGAAAGAAAGTGTAATTATGTTCACTGTGTTTTATAAAGTTTAATAAGCATTGTTCAGCATAAATGAGTACACCCCCTTTGATGAGTAAGATTTTATTTAATAGCTCACTGAACACAAGATCAATTTCTACAATTTTGCCAACACTGAATTTCATAGAACATTTTTTTGTAATCAAAACATGAAAGTAAGGGTAATAATATAACTCTCATTACAAAATCTTCAGTTTTACTCAAATTAGTTGATGCAAAAATGAGTACACCCCACATCAAAGGCTACTACATCTATTATTTTGTATGGCCTCCATAATTTTAAAAGACGTCCCCAAGTTTTCTAGGCCTGGAATGAACAAGTTAGTGACAATACAACAT
The DNA here is from genome assembly GCF_046119375.1 of Phyllobates terribilis. Classification (NCBI taxonomy): domain Eukaryota; kingdom Metazoa; phylum Chordata; class Amphibia; order Anura; family Dendrobatidae; genus Phyllobates; species Phyllobates terribilis. The sequence continues at coordinate 126,891 of NW_027363425.1, forward strand.
CTATCTTTTATCTCTTTTTCGATAACGAGCTCTTAGAGCCTGGATGCTGGATGGAGCGATGACAACTTGTCTCTTCAGAATCCCCCATAGGTGTTTGGTTGGGTTCAGATCAGGAGACACTTGGCCACTGAATCACTGTCACCCTGTTCTTCAGAAATGCAGCAGTGGCCTACCAAGGGAACAGAGTGATGGCAGCATCTTCTCTGTCACTATAGAGCAGAACATCTGTGAATTCAAGATACCATCAATGAAATGTAGCTCCTCATGCAGCCGCACATAAGGACACGGCCACCACCAGGTCTCACTGTAGACCCCATGCATTCTCATTGTATTCCTCACCTCTTCAATGTTATAAAGTTTTGAAGCCATCAGTTCCAAAAAACCCTTTATCTTGGTCTGATCACTCCAGAGTATAAAGTCCCAGGAGGCTTCATATGTTTCCGCATGTGTCCTGGCAGATTGTAGGGCGGCTTTTTTGTGCATGGGATTTAGGAGAGGCTTTCTATGTGGACAACACCCATGTCTGCCATTCCTCTATAGAAAACATTGTCTGCTTTCAGCTCATCTCTCAGTGCTTGGATGAGAAATCACAGTTGGGAAGGAATGGACGGGACAAAGAAAGTTACTGATAATCCAGCACTTGTTTTCCAGTGTGAATAAAACCAAAAACTTTTATTGAACAAATCAAATTAAAATCATAGAAACATTAAAAAACAGATAGGAGCAAAACATCTCTGCGTTTCTACCTGGTATTTGTGTTCAGTTCTTCTTCATGACATAATAAATCACCAGTAACCGGCTTCTTATACACATCATAGGGTCTAATGCACAGCGGAGACCCCCAGCCCCAAATGGACATGTGCAAGTATGTCTACATTACCCCTATGGACGATCATATGTCCACAACAAAAAGCATCCGTGCAATAGAAGAATGAAGTGTCTGCATCTATAATGTGTATATTATGTATAATTACTATAAAAGAGGAAAAAACACAATTCAGTAAATGGATACAAGGTCTGAAGGAAGATTCATATCACTGGGGAATCTGGAGTCCAATTCCAGAATCCACAAGGCTTCTCTGGGGTGTACTTTTTATACCAATCTCCCCCCTTAGCTGGTCTGGTGACATATTCAATACCCACAACTGTAAAGTGATTAATCCCTATTGTGTTGTATGAGATGTTGTGATGCTGCAGATGTATTACGTGTTGTGGGGCCAAGAACGTCCCTAACGTGTCCCCCAATGCGGTGACGTAAGGGTCTGACCGTGCCCCCCACATATTGCAGCAGACAAGCTTCACATTGTATGGTGTCAATGACGTGTGGAGCTACAACTAATGAGATGTCGGATATTATAGGGTTTATTATGGTTAGTAGATGCAGACATTTTTGCTTTGTGCACAGACTTGCACAAACCACATTTATTTCTCCCACATTCAATGAAACCTTTGGTGTTTGTCCTCCACGTGTCAGTTGTCTTTCTTGTTGCTGGATCCTTGTCGGTGTATAACATAGGTAAATGTTTTCTGGTAATATTCACTATATTATAGGAATCTTCTCTGCAGCCAGTATTGAATGTAACTCTAGACTGATGGATGTTTCCTTCTTTGTGGGTTTTCGGTAATGTATGAAATATTGGACATTGTGGGTGATTTTCCTTTAATCGTTCTGTTTGGCATTAAGTACAGCCGATACCAAACCCTCCTCCAAAAGACAATGTAAGGGGGTATTGTATGAATTAGTAGGATCTCCATCTAGAGTGCGGCATATATTAGTATCGTCATCCATGTTCATAACCTCCGGCTCATACAACCCACTATCCAGAGCTGTGATCGAGCCCCCTTTATCTGCAGCTCTAATGACTTTATTAGGGCTGTGCTCAGGGCTGTATCTGGCATTCATGCTGCCCTAGGCACTTTAAGTGGTCACGCCCCCTACTGGTAATTCATACTAGAAGTGCTCATACCCTTTAGGCCCCCTTCACACGTACCGGAGACACACACGTACACCCATTATAATCTATAGGCTGCGCACATGGTCACACGGACCGGACATGTCCGTTTTTTGCCGGCAGCTCGGACGTCAGTACGCCCTGCACACAGATGACATAAAGTGTGACATCCGCACACACGTCTGTGTGACACGTGCCGGAAGAGAGTGCAGAATAGAAATGACAGATATTTAGGTGTTAGATGTGCAAAGATCGAGATAGATGATAGATATCCGTGAGATATATAATTAGTGCCCTGTGTGTGGAGTTTACTGTACTTGTGTTTAGCTAATAAATTAAAAAGCGATGTGGAGTCCTCCCTATTTTTGATAACCAGTAAAGGTAAAGCAGACAGCTGTGAGCGGATATTATCAGGGTGGGAAGGTCCTCGGTTACTGGGCCCTTCCCAGCCTAAAAATACCAGCCCTCAGCCGCCTCAGAAATGGCGCACCAATTCAGGTGCTTTGCACGGCTCTTGACGATTGCCCTGGTGCGGTGGCGATCGGGGTAATGGTGGTTAGGGTTGATGACAGCTGTGATTTGTCAAAAAACACAGCTGTCTTCAAGCCCTCAGGTTAGTAATGGAGAGGGAAAGGAAAGAGATCCCGGCACTCACCTGTAGTCATTCAATCATTTATTCCACATCCGCAAATCTGCAAAACGTTTCAGCTCCTCCAGAGCTTTTGTCAATTGTGGGCAATCACATAGAAATACAACATTTATATAGAAAGAAAACAAGGAAATGACATCACAATGAAATAAAAAATGAAGAAAACTACAAACATTCATATAATCATATTAGTCTCATTATATAAAATACTGTATTTTTCGGACCATAAGACGCACTTTTTTCCTCCAAAATTTTGGAGGAAAATGGGGGGTGCGTCTTATAGTCCGAATGTTGGGGGGGGTGTATATTTATGTGGGGTGTGGGGGGAGCAGTATCGGTGGAGGAGTGGGCACAGGAGGCAGCAGCCGCCCGCTGCAGCCTACACTGTCCCCGCTGCTAAAGAAAATGAATATTCACTGCTCCCCACGACCATGAGCGTGGGTAGCACTGAATATTCATGCTCCATAATAGCGGTATACAGTGTAGCCGCGCTGCGGCTGCTGCCGGCTATCTCCTGTACCCGCTGTTAAAGGGCATGAATATTCAACCTCTCTCCATGCCCATGGGCGTGGGGAGGGGGTGAATATTCATGCCCTTTAATGAGCATCGCGGCTCCACTGTGTGCCGGCTATGAAGGAGAGTGAAGTCACTGCTCCTCGCGCACACAGACCCGGCGTGGGGAGCAGTGACTTCCGGCAGCTGATCTCTCCTTGTGAGCCGCGCATGGCAGTGACGTCATGCTCGGCTCACATGGAGAGATCAGTGCAGGCAGACAGGACGCAGCGCTGGAGGAGAGAGAAGAGAGGTGAGTAGGAGTGTTTATTTATTTTTTATGTGCAGCTTGATGGGGATTAGGGGGACCATGCATACTAGGACAGGGATTAGGGGTGCCAATCATACCAGAACAGGGATGAGGGGTGCCAATCATACCAGAACAGGGATGAGGGGTGCCATGCATATCAGGACAGGAATTAGGGGTGCCATGCATACCAAGACAGGGATGAGGGGTGCCATGCGTACCAGGATAGGGATTAGGGGTGCCTGCATACCAGGACAGGGATGAGGGGTGCCATGCATACCAGGACATGGATGAGGGGTGCCTTGCATACCAGGACATGGATGAGGGGTGCCTTGCATACCAGGACTAGGATGAGGGGTGCCATGCATACCAGGACAGGGATTAGGGGTGCCATGTATACCAGTACAGGGATGAGAGGTGCCATGTATACAAGGACAGGGATGAGGGGTGCCATGCATACCAGGACAGGGATTAGGTGTGCCATGCATACCAGGATAGGGATGAGGGGTGCCATGCATACCAGGACAGGGATGAGGGGTGCCATGCATACCAGGACAGGGATTAGGGGTGCCATGCATACCAGGATAGGGATCAGGGGTGCCATGCATACCAGGACAGGGATGAGAGGTGCCATGCATACCAGGACAGGGATTAGGGGTGCCATGCATACCAGGATAGGGATTATGGGTGCCATGCATACCAGGACAGGGATGAGGGGTGCCATGCATACCAGGATAGGGATTAGGGGTGCAATGCATACTAGGATTTGGGATGAGTGGTGCCATGCATACCAGGATAGGGATTAGGGGTGCCATGCATACCAGGACAGGGATTAGGGGTGCCATGCATACCAGGACAGGGATGAGGGGTGCCATGCATACCAGGATAGGGATTAGGGGTGCAATGCATACTAGGATTAGGAATGAGTGGTGCCATGCATACCAGGATAAGGATGAGGGAGCCATGCATATCAGGATAGGTATGAAGGGTGCCATGCATACCAGGATGGGGATGGAGACCACATATAAAAGGAAGGGGGACGGCATATATACCAGGATGGGGGATATTGGCAGAATTGGGGGACATTACCCCTATACCAGTGTCAGCAGAAGACCCCCTCCCCCTTAAAAGTGCATCATGACCACATTTTTTGCTTAAATTTTTATTTTTTTATTTTCCTCCTCTAAAGCCTAGGTGCGTCTTATGGTCTGAAAAATACAGTATACACTGCTCAAAAAAATAAAGAGAGCACTTAAACAACAGAATATAACTCCAAGTCAATCAAACTTCTGTGAAATCAAACTGTCCACTTAGGAAGCAACACTGATTGACAATCAATTTCACATGCTGTTGTGCAAATGGAATAGACAATAGATGGAAATTATTGGCAATTATCAAGACACCCTCAATAAAGGAGTGGATCTGCAGGTGGGGACCACAGACCACATCTCAGTACCAATGCTTTCTGGCTGATGTTTTGGTCACTTTTGAATGTTGGTTGTGCTTTCACACTCGTGGTAGCAGGAGACGGACTCTACAACCCACAGAAGTTTCTCAGGTAATGCAGCTCATCCAGAATGGCACATCAGTGCGAGCTGTGGCAAGAAGGTTTGCTGTGTCTGTCAGATTAGTGTCCAGAGGCTGGAGGCGCTACCAGGAGACAGGCCAGTACACCAGGAGACGTGGAGGGGGCCATAGGAGGGCAACAACCCAGCAGCAGGACCGCTACCTCCTCGTTTGTGCAAGTAGGAACAGGAGGAGCACTGCCAGAGCCCTGCAAAATGACCTCCAGCAGGCCACAAATGTGCATGTGTCTGCTGCACAAAAGGTTAGAAACCGACTCCATGAGGGTGGTATGAGGGCCCGACGTCCACAGATGGGGGTTGTGCTCACAGCCCAACACCGTGCAGGACGCTTGGCATTTGTCACAGAACAACAGGATTGGCTAAGTCGCCACTGGCGCCCTGTGCTCTTCACAGATGAAAGCAGGTTAAAACTGAGCACATGTGACAGAGTCTGGAGACGCCGCAGAGAGCGATCTGCTGCCTGCAACATCCTTCTGCATGACCGGTTTGGCAGTGGGTCAGTAATGGGGTGGGGTGGCATTTCTTTGGAGGGCCGCACAACCCTCCATGTGCTCGCCAGAGGTAGCCTGACTGCCATTAGGTATCAAGATGAGATCCTCAGACCCCGTGTGAGACCATATGCTGGTGTGTTTGGCCCTGGGTTCCTCCTAATGCAGGACAATGCCAGACCTCATGTGGCTGGAGTGTGTCAGCAGTTCCTGCAAGATGAAGGCATTGAAGCTATGGACTGGCCGCCCATTCCCCAGACCTGAATCCGATTGAGCACATCTGGGACATCATGTCTCGCGCCATCCACCAACGTCACGTTGCACCACAGACTGTCCAGGAGTTGGCGGATGCTTTAGTCCAGGTCTGGGAGGAGATCCCACAGGAGACCATCCGCAACCTCATCAGGAGCATGCCCAGGCATTGTAGGGAAGTCATACAGGCACGTGGAGGCCACACACAATACTCAGCCTCATCAGGAGCATGCCCAGGCGTTGTAGGGAGCTCATACAGGCACCTGGAGGCCACACACAATACTCAGCCTCATCAGGAGTATGCCCAGACATTGTAGGGAGGTCATACAGGCACGTGGAGGCCACACACAATACTCAGCCTCATCAGGAGCATGCCCAGGCATTGTAGGGAGGTCATACAGGCACGTGGAGACCACACACAATACTCAACCTCATCAGGAGCATGCCCAGGCATTGTAGGGAGGTCATACAGGCACGTGGAGGCCACATACAATACTGAGCCTCATCAGGAGCATGCCCAGGCGTTGTAGGGAGGTCATACAGACACGTGAAGGTCATACACAATACTGAGCCTCATCAGGAGCATGCCCAGGCGTTGTAGGGAGGTCATACAGGCACGTGGAGGCCACACACAATACTCAGCCTCATCAGGAGCATGCCCAGGCATTGTAGGGAGGTCATACAGGCACGTGGAGGCCACACACAATACTCAGCCTCATCAGGAGCATGCCCAGGTGTTGTAGGGAGGTCATACAGGCACGTGGAGGCCACACACAATACTCAGCCTCATCAGGAGCATGCCCAGGCATTGTAGGGAGGTCATACAGGCACGTGGAGGTCATACACAATACTCAGCCTCATCAGGAGCATGCACAGGCATTGTAAGGAGGTCATACAGGCACGTGGAGGCCACACACAATACTGAGCCTCATCAGGAGCATGCCCAGGCGTTGTAGGGAGGTCATACAGGCACGTGGAGGCCACACAGAATACTCGGCCTCATCAGGAGCATGCCCAGGCGTTGTAGGGAGGTCATACAGGCACGTGGAGGCCACACACAATACTCAGCCTCATCAGGAGCATGCCCAGGTGTTGTAGGGAGGTCATACAGGCACGTGGAGGCCACACACAATACTCAGCCTCATCAGGAGCATGCCCGGGCGTTGTAGGGAGGTCATACAGGCACGTGGAGGCCACACAGAATACTCGGCCTCATCAGGAGCATGCCCAGGCGTTGTAGGGAGGTCATACAGGCACGTGGAGGCCACACAGAATACTCGGCCTCATCAGGAGCATGCCCAGGCGTTGTAGGGAGGTCATACAGGCACGTGGAGGCCACACACAATACTCAGCCTCATCAGGAGCATGCCCAGGCGTTGTAGGGAGGTCATACAGGCACGTGGAGGCCACACACAATACTCAGCCTCATCAGGAGCATGCCCAGGCATTGTAGGGAGGACATACAGGCACGTGGAGGCCACACACAATACTCAGCCTCATCAGGAGCATGCCCAGGCGTTGTAGGGAGGTCATATAGGCACGTGGAGGCCACACACAATACTCAGCCTCATCAGGAGCATGCCCAGGCGTTGTAGGGAGGTCATACAGGCACGTGGAGGCCACACACAATACTCAGCCTCATCAGGAGCATGCCCAGGCATTGTAGGGAGGACATACAGGCACGTGGAGGCCACACACAATACTCAGCCTCATCAGGAGCATGCCCAGGCGTTGTAGGGAGGTCATACAAGCACGTGGAGGCCACACACAATACTCAGCCTCATCAGGAGCATGCCCAGGCGTTGTAGGGAGGTCATATAGGCACGTGGAGGCCACACACAATACTCAGCCTCATCAGGAGCATGCCCAGGCGTTGTAGGGAGGTCATACAGGCACGTGGAGGCCACACACAATACTCAGCCTCATCAGGAGCATGCCCAGGTGTTGTAGGGAGGTCATACAGGCACGTGGAGGCCACACACAATACTCAGCCTCATCAGGAGCATGCCCGGGCGTTGTAGGGAGATCATACAGGCACATGGAGGCCACACACAATACTGACCCTCATTGTGACTTGTTTTAAGGACATTACATCAAACTTGGATCAGCCTGTAGTGTGTTTTTCCACTTTAATTTTGGGGGTGACTCCAAATCCAGGCCTCCGTTGGTTAATAAATGTGATTTCCATTGATGATTTTTGTGTGATTTTGTTGTCAGCACATTCAGCTTTCTACAGAACAAAGTATTCAATGAGAATATTTCATTCATTCAGATCTAGGATGGGTTATTTCAGTGTTCCCTTTATTTTTTGAGCAGTGTAGATGAAAAAACGTCCATAACAAAATATATTAACTATCAAATAAAATATTTAATTTTACACCAATACACATTGCCACACATATATATATATAGGCGTATATAGGAAATGCAAAAAAAACCATAATAAGTTTTATTTATATAGCGCCAACATATTCCGCAGCACTTTACAATTAAGCGGGGACATGTACAGACAATAAATTCAATACAAGGTAAGACAGTGTAAACAGTTACATTAGGAGCGAGGGTCCGGCCGCTCGCACGCTTACAATCTACAAGGGAATGGGGGGACACAGTAGGTGAAAAGTGCTTGTTATTTCAGGTCTGACAATTATAATAAATAGGGACTTTCATATAAAGCTGCATGATCCGGTCATCAGCCCGTATGTATAAGTGCAATAATCAAGTATCGAGTGCAGTTATCTTGTGCATGGAGGGTGAGGAGACAGATGAAGAGTAGGGAACAGATTCTAAATAATATTTAGAAGGAGGGAACAGGGGAAAGTTGGTTTACTGAGTTGTTGAGGTGGTCGGCTTGTTTAAAGAGATGGGTTTTTAAAGCGCTCTTGAAGACATGGGGGCTAGGCATCAGTCGGATCGTCTGGGGTAGAGCATTCCAGAGAACTGGCGCACCACGAGAGAAGTCTTGGAGACGGAGGTGCGAGGTTCGGATTATGGGGGATGTTAAGTCCTTTGTAGAACGGAGGGCACGTGTAGGACGATAGACAGAGATGAGAGAGGAGATATAAGGCGGTGCAGAACTGTGGAGAGCTTTGTGGGTGAGAGCGATGAGTTTATATTGGACCCTGTAGCGAATGGACAACCAGTGTAATGACTCGCACAAGATGGAGGCATCGGTGAAGCGGCTGGACAGAAATACGACCCTGGCTGCCGCATTCAGGATGGATTGGAGAGGAGAAAGTTTGGTAAGAGGGAGACCAATCAGAAGAGAGTTGCAGTAGTCCAGACGAGAGTGAATAAGAGCGACAGTAAGAGTTTTAGCAGTTTCAAAGGTGAGAAAAGGTCGGATTCTGGAGATGTTTTTAAGATGCAGGTGACAAGAGCGAGTGAGTGATCGGATATAGGGAGTAAAGGAAAGGTTAGTGTCGAATATGACTCCAAGGCAGCGGCCGTGCTGCTGGGAGTTATGGTTGAACCATCCAAGGTAATTTCAATGTCAGGTAGAGTTGGGTTAGTAGAGGGGAGAAACACAAGAAGTTCAGTTTTGGAGAGATTCAGTTTAAGATAGAGGGAGGACATGATGTTAGAGACAGCGGACAGACAGTCCTTGGTATTTTGTATTAGGTTAGCGGTGATGTCAGGTGAAGAAGTGTATAGTTGGGTGTCGTCAGCATAGAGATGATACTGGAACCCAAATCTGCTGATGGTTTGTCCAATAGGGGCTGTGTATAGAGAGAAGAGGAGGGGGCCTAGGACTGAGCCCTGCGGGACCTCGATAGTAAGGGGACGAGGAGAGGAAGAGGAGCCGGCAAAAGATACAGTGAAGGAGAGGTAAGGAGGAGAACCAGGAGAGAACGGTTTCCTTGAGGCCGATAGACCGGAGCATAGTGAGGAGGAACTGGTGATCCACAGTGTCAAATGCAGCCGAGAGATCCAGGAGAATCAGCAGGGAGCAGTGACCTTTGGATTTAGCTGTTCGTAGATCATTAGAGTCTTTAGTGAGGGCAGTTTCAGTGAAGTGTAAGGAGCGGAAACCAGATTGTAGAGGGTCGAAGAGAGAGTTATCTGAGAGATAGCGGATTAGACGGGAGTGGACCAAGCATTCCAGGAGTTTAGAGATGAAAGGAAGGTTAGAGACAGGTCTGTAGTTAGCAGTGCAGTTCTGGTCCAGGGATGGCTTTTTAAGTAAAGGGGTTATGATGGCATGTTTAAATGAGGAGGGAAAGATACCTGAAGAAAGAGAGAGGTTAAATATTTTAGTCAGGTGAGTGGTGACCACCGGTGAGAGAGACTGCAGGAGATGTGAAGGAATGGGGTCACTGTTGCAGGTTGTAGGTCGAGAAGAAGTGAGAAGCTGGGTAACTTCTTCTTCTGTAACAGGCTCAAAGATGGCTAGTGAGCTTGAAGTGCGGCAGGGAAGGGGATCCAGGCACTGAGGAGATTGGGCTGAGATGTCCTGATGGATGTGGTTGATTTTTTTCTAGGAAATAAGTGGCCAGTTCCTCCCCGCTGAGGTTGGTGGTGGGGACCTGTGCATTAGGTTTCAGGAGGGAGTGTAAGGTTTCAAAAAGTCATTTTGGATTGTTGGACAGTAAAGTGATGATGGTGGTGAAGTAGGATTGTTTGGCCAGATGAAAGGCAGAGTTATAGGTTTTGAGCATGAATTTATAGTGGATGAAGTCCTCTGCTAAAAGAGATTTTCTCCACTGACGCTCAGCACACCTTGAGCAACACTGAAGAAAACGTGTTTGCATTGTGTGCCAGGGCTGCCGTTGTCTGTGTCGGGTCTTTCTGCGTGTAGAAGGTGCTGCTTCATCTAGGGCGCTCTTCAGTGTATTATTGTAGTGTGACAATGTCAAGTCTGGACAGTAGAGGCAGGAGATGGGGGCTAAAGATGTGTGGAGATTGTCCATAAGCTGCTGCGTATTAATGGTACGTGTATTCCTATAAGTGAGGTAAGTGGGGGTGTCCCGGGTGAGGAGACAGTTCTTGACAGAGAAGAAAAGAAGGTTGTGGTCCGAGAGCGGGAGAGGGGAGTTAGTAAAGTCATGCAGCGAGCAGAGACGGGAGAAAACCAGGTCCAGAGTATTCGCGTCTTCATGTGTAGGAGAGTTAGTAACCTGTGAGAGGCCGAATGAGGAGGTTAGAGAAAGTAGATGAAAGGCAGATTGGGAGAGGAGATCATTGATGGGGATGTTAAAGTCTCCCATGATGATGGTGGGGATGTCACAGGATAGAAAGTGAGGAAGCCAGTTGGCAAAGTGATCCAGGAACTGGCGGCAGGAGCCTGGAGGGCGATATACAACTGCCACTCACAGGGAGAAGGGTTTGAAGAGTCTGATGGTGTGGACTTCAAAGGAAGGAAACATAAGTGAGGGAACCGGGGTGGGTGGTGACCTGGAAAGCACATTGTGGTGAAAGGAGCAAACCAACACCTCCACCCTGTCTATTCTCAGGTCTGGCCATATGTGAAAATTTCAGGCCATCAAATGAGAGAGCAGCAGCTGCGGTGGTGTCTGAATGCTGGATCCAGGTTTCTGTAATAGCCAGAAGGTTAAGGGAATTAGAGAGGAAAAAATCGTGAGTGTAAGTTAGTTTGTTACACACAGACCGTGCGTTCCAGAGAGCACAATGGAAAGCAATAGGAGAGGGCATGCACTGAATGTTAATAAGATTAGCAGGATTTCTATATGCAGCTGGAGGAGAGTGGTGCATGCTAGTGCAGGGAGGCCCAGGATTGGGGGAGATGTCACCAGCAACTCGGAGAAGGAGAAAAAAAAGAGAAAGAGCAGGTGGTGCAATAATTTGTATGAACGTTTTGAGTGCTGTATGGAGGTAGTGGATGGTTTGGAGGGGGTGAGAAATATCAGTAGAGCCTCAGAGTTATACATAAGGGAGGGGAGAAGGGAGGGGTGGATATGGAGAGAGTGCACAGAATGTGTTAAAGGGCGGGCGAGATGTGAGAAAGCAGAAGTTAAAACAAGTAAGATAATAATCATCGTACCATTTAACTATACGCACCAAAGTCTAAAAAACATATATCATAATTCACCCACAACACATTCTAATTCTCCTCTGTATATCATAAATGGGAAGGAAAAATTATTGACCTAATTTATATATTGTTTATTTTACATTTTTCGCAATCTCCACTTTTAAATCTGTATCTGCTGCCTGCAGTCTATCAGCAGTCAACAAGATTAAATCCAGGGAACACTTATTAATCTGCTCGAATTGATCGCAGAAAGTCCCATCCTCTGAAAACAGAGTGGGGCGCAGATGGACTCGCAGTCCTCGCGATAGGCGTTTTTCTCCACAGTATTCCATTACAGTTGCAGCATGAAGTTCATAGGAGACTCACCTTTTGGATTCTTTTCCCAGTCACGTCTCCTGAATTCACTTGTGGATATTTTGAGAAAGTCCGAAGATATCGTTGTCTGAGAGAAAATACCAGGTGATAGAACAAGTGAGTGCTCCTAGGAGAGGAGGCGGCATTAAGAGAAGGTTATTAAGGAGGGAAGCCTTCTGGATATTGACTGTAAATCGTCTGTCTCCTAAAGGCCTAAATCTAGAGTATAATGTGAGTCCGTCAGTAGAGCTGGGGGACAAATGTTCCCTTTCTCTTCTTTCTTCTTGCAGACAGTACAGACACGGTGGTCTCGCTGGAGCGCAGATACCGCATTGTGCACTAACACATCTATGGTTATAGAAATGATCGGGGTCAGGAATGAAGATGAGATTTGATGAAGGTTTTTTATGGATAGAGCAACATTGGATTCCGGGGAAGAAGCTTTCACATTACTATTTGTGGCTTCGGCTCTTATGTTGTGATAATGTCGGTATACTCATTGTTTTTTCAGTATGTAGACAGTGATCAGGTCATAGAAGGGTTATGGATTTAGAATTGCTTTCATTTCTCATTGGGTGAATATTTTAATATCTGAACGGACGACTAAATTATCAGCATTAGAACATTTTAATAAAAAATTTTAAAATTAAAAAAATAGAAAAAAAATAATAAATAAAATATGAAAAATTCGCAAGACCCTCATCACAAGATGGCGCCGAGAACTCTGCACAACAACATGGAGAGGAGGAGATGGCGCGGGAGGATGCTGAGGCTGAGTCGCACCCGGGAGAACCTGAGCCTACGTAAAGACAGGTATCTGTACAACTCCGCTCTGCTATACAAGACACAGACGTATCTCTTAGGCCGGGGTCCCACTAGCGTACGGTATGCGATGCGAGACCCCCCGATGCGATATGCTAATGACACTCGCTGCTGCTCTGCTGCGAGCGGGAGCCGAATGTCAGTGCTCCATGCTCTGATCCTCTCGCACGGCTGCGGAGGGGACGGGGAAATCACTATCTCCATCTCCTCTGGTGCTGGCATTGGCGGGAATCGCACTGCACTCGGGTGGTATCTGAGTGCAGTGCGATGTTTCACACGCACCCGTAGATTATATAGATGCGTGCGATCCTAATCCACCATGCTGCGATTTTTTTCCAGCCCGATCGCAATCCGATCGGAGCTGGAAAAAAAAACAGCACTGAGCAGAGAAACATAGGACTAAATGGGTACAATGGAGTCTGATGTTTTATCTGATTGCATTCATCCGATTTAATCACAAGTGAGAGCGAGCCCTGACTGGGGAAACAGATGAACTTACTATAGATGTGGACCTGATGCAGGGCCGGCTCCAGGTTTTTCTGGGCCCCGGGCGAAAGAGTCTCAGTGGGCCCCTTTAACACATACCACGATTCATGATGCAGAGATACGGCGGAGAAATATATATATATATAGTACAATGCAAAGATTTCACTTCATGAGTGATATCTATTGTAAATTCCACAATAGCTCAGAAACCGGTGAATCGCTCCACACAGAATAGTGGCCCCCATATAAGGCTCCATACGGAATACTGGCCCCCATATAACGCTTCATACGGAATACTGGCCCCCATATAACGCTTCATACGGAATACTGGCCCCCATATAAGGCCCCATACGGAATACTTGCCCCCATATAAGACCCCATACGGAATACTGGCCCCCATATAAGACCCCATACGGAATACTGGCCCCCATATAAGGCCCCATACGGAATACTGGCCCCCATATAAGGCCCCATACGGAATACTGGCCCCCATATAAGGCCCCATACGGAATACTGGCCCCCATATAAGGCCCCATACGGAATACTGGCCCCCATATAAGACCCCATACGGAATACTGCCCCCATATAAGACCCCATACGGAATACTGGCCCCCATATAAGACCCCATACGGAATACTGGCCCCCATATAAGGCCCCATACGGAATACTGACCCCCATATAAGGCTCCATGCGGAATACTGACCCCCATATAAGGCTCCATGCGGAATACTGACCCCCATATAAGGCTCCATGCGGAATACTGACCCCCATATAAGGCTCCATGCGGAATACTGACCCCCATATAAGGCTCCATGCGGAATACTGACCCCCATATAAGGCTCCATGCGGAATACTGACCCCCATATAAGGCTCCATGCGGAATACTGACCCCCATATAAGGCTCCATGCGGAATACTGGCCCCCATATAAGGCTCCATATGGAATACTGGCCCCCATATAAGGCTCCATACGGAATACTGGCCCCCATATAAGGCCCCATATGGAATACTGGCCCCTATATAAGGCTCCATACGGAATACTGGCCCCCATATAAGGCTCCATACGGAATACTGGCCCCCATATGGAATACTGGCCCCCATATAAGGCTCCATACGGAATACTGGCCTCCATATAAGGCTCCATACGGAATACTGGCCCCCATATAAGGCTCCATACAGAATACTGGCCCCCATATAACGCTCCATACAGGATACTGGCCCCCATATAACGCTCCATACAGGATACCGGTCCCCATATAATGCTGCATGCAGGCTGTTACCCCCCACATAATGCCCCATACAGGCTGTCCCCCCCTTATAGTGCTCCATGCAGGCTGTTACCCCCCACATAATGCCCCATACAGGCCCCTCCCTTTTAATGCTCCATGCAGGCTGTTACCCCCCACATAATGCCCCATACAGGCCCCTCCCTTTTAATGCTCCATGCAGGCTGTTACCCCCCACATAATGCCCCATACAGGCTGCCCCCCCCTTATAATGCTCCATGCAGGCTGTTACCCCCCACATAATGCCCCCCCTTTTAATGCTCCATGCAGGCTGTTACCCCCCACATAATGCCCCATACAGGCTGCCCCCCCCCTTATAATGCTCCATGCAGGCTGTTGCCCCATACAGGCCCCCCCCTTTTAATGCTCCATGCAGGCTGTTACCCCCCACATAATGCCCCATACAGGCTGCCCCCCCTCTTTATAATGCCCCATGCAGGCTGTCACCCCTCCTCTTTATAATGCCCCATGCAGGCTGTCACCCCTCCTCTTTATACTGCCCCATGCAGGCTGTCACCCCTCCTCTTTATAATGCCCCATGCAGGATGTCCCCCCCCCTCTCTTTATAATGCCCCGTGCAGGCTGTTCCCCACCTTATAATGCCCCATGCAGGCTGTCACCCCTCCTCTTTATAATGCCCCATGCAGGATGCCCCCCCTCTCTTTATAATGCCCCGTGCAGGCTGTTCCCCACCTTATAATGCCCCATGCAGGCTGTTCCCCACCTTATAATGCCCCATGCAGGCTGTCGCCCCCCCCTCTCTTTATAATGCCCCGTGCAGGCTGTTCCCCACCTTATAATGCCCCATGCAGGCTTTTCCCCACCTTATAATGCCCCATGCAGGCTGTCACCCCTCCTCTTTATAATGCCCCATGCAGGATGCCCCCCCTCTCTTTATAATGCCCCGTGCAGGCTGTTCCCCACCTTATAATGCCCCGTGCAGGCTGGTCCCCACCTTATAATGCCCCATGCAGGCTGGTCCCCACCTTATAATGCCCCATGCAGGCTGGTCCCCACCTTATAATGCCCCATGCAGGCTGTCACCCCTCCTCATTATAATGCCCCAAGCAGGAATCCCCCCCTCTTTATAATGCCCCATGCAGGCTGTTCCCCACCTTATAATGCCCCGTGCAGGCTGGTCCCCACCTTATAATGCCCCATGCAGGCTGGTCCCCACCTTATAATGCCCCATGCAGGCTGTCACCCCTCCTCATTATAATGCCCCAAGCAGGAATCCCCCCCTCTTTATAATGCCCCATGCAGGCTGTTCCCCACCTTATAATGCCCCATGCCTCCATACATTTAAAAAAAAAAAATCAAATACTCACCTCCCTTCTCCTCACCTGCTACCTGCTGCCTGCTGCCTGCCGCTCGCTGCTCGCTGCTCGCTGCTCGGCTCCGAACTCCAGCGTTGTCGGCGTTGTCCCGCTCAGCGCTCCCTGTGACGGCTCAGGGGAGGGCGCGGTGTAAAGACGTCACCGCGCCCTCTGACCTGAGACGTCACAGGGAGCGCAGAGCAGGAAGACAGCTGATCTGCGGAGGCACGGGGAGAGGTAAGTATCCAGCTGCCGGGGCCCTGAGCAAGCGGAGGGGAGAGGGGAGGGGGCGCTGACACCGCTCTCCTCCGCCCATAGCCCAGCGGGGTGCGCGACCGCCAGTGGGCCCCTCTGCCTGCTCAGGGCCCCGGCATTTGCCCGGGTGCGCCGGGTGCTGACGCCGGCCCTGACCTGATGAGACTACTGGACTTACAGAACCTCCGGGAGCGGAGAAATCCTCATCACTGGAGAAAGCGGCCACTATGTGACGTCAGAGGGAGGAGGAGCCGGGGGAGCGACTGCGCCGGGATCATCTGCAGATCTGGGCGGGGCAATGACCCCTGAGGGGGAGGAGCTGCGGTGACGTCATCACTGTCACATGACCGCAGCCTCATCACAGCTCCTTCACCATTATAATAACTTTATAGTTTATGGTTGCGTCTAGTTTGGAGGTGATTTTTTGAGGCCTCATTTTATCAGCTCCTCTCTAGGCGGTCACCCCTGAAGTGACTGGATCGGGGGGATACTTTGTGGTCCTCATTCCAGCATCTCCCCTCTAGACGGTTCACTGCTGAGGTGACTGGATTGGAGTTGAGTTTTTGAGGCCTCACTGTAGTCACATGTTTTTGAGGACCTCATTTTAGCGTCTCCCTCTCGCTGATCACTGGGGAGGTGACTGGATCGGAGTGGATCTTTTGATGATCTCTCTGCAGCTTCTCCATTCTAGACAGTTCAGTTTCTACAGTGATGTTCCTCAAAAAATCATCTCCAATGTCCAGAATGGAGCAGATTCCCGGATCCTCATAGACTGCAATGTAGTGGAATTGAAATGTACACACATTGTATATACAGTACAGACCAAAAGTTTGGACACACCTTCTCATTTTAAGATTTTTCTGTATTTTCTTGACTATGAAAATTGTACATTCACACTGAAGGCATCAAAACTATGAATTACCACATGTGGAATTATATACTTAACAAAAAAGTGTGAAACAACTGAAAATATGTCTTATATTCTAGGTTCTTCAAAGGAGCCACCTTTTGCTTTGATGACTGCTTTGCACACTCTTGGTATTCTCTTGATGAGCTTCAAGACATGTTAATTCATAGTTTTGATGCCTTCAGTGTGAATGTGCAATTTTCATAGTCAAGAAAATACAGAAAAATCTTAAAATGAAAAGGTGTGTCCAAACTTTTGGTCTGTACTGTAGCGGTTCTCTGCACCATCATTCCTTCTACTCATTCTCTATATGTCAACCAGGGCTGCTTCTGTCATGAGGTGAGATGAGCATCTTGCCCCAGGCGCTTGTTGGAGCTGTGTGAAAGGGGTGTCAGAATGCTGCTGCTGCCCCCTCAGAGACACTAGACACCGGCCTGTATGCGGCTGCTGCCCCCTCAGAGACACTAGACACAGGCCTGTAGGCGGCTGCTGCCCCCTCAGAGACACTAGACACAGGCCTGTAGGCGGCTGCTGCCCCCTCAGAGACACTAGACACAGGCCTGTAGGCGGCTGCTGACCCCTCAGAGACACTAGACACAGGCCTGTAGGCAGCTGCTGCTGCCCCTCAGAGACACTAGACACAGGCCTGTAGGCTGCTGCTGCCCCCTCAGAGACACCAGACACAGGCCTGTAGGCGGCTGCTGCCCCCTCAGAGACACTAGACACAGGCCTGTAGGCAGCTGCTGCCCCCTCAGAGACACTAGACACAGGCCTGTAGGCGGCTGCTGCCCCCTCAGAGACACTAGACACAGGCCTGTAGGCAGCTGCTGCCCCCTCAGAGACACTAGACACAGGCCTGTAGGCGGCTGCTGCCCCCTCAGAGACACTAGACACAGGCCTGTAGGCAGCTGCTGCCCCCTCAGAGACACCAGACACAGGCCTGTAGGCGGCTGCTGCCCCCTCAGAGACACCAGACATTGGCCTGTAGGCAGCTGCTGCCCCCTCAGAGACACTAGACACAGGCCTGTAGGCGGCTGCTGCCCCCTCAGAGACACTAGACACAGGCCTGTAGGCGGCTGCTGCCCCCTCAGAGACACTAGACACAGGCCTGTAGGCGGCTGCTGCCCCCTCAGAGACACTAGACACAGGCCTGTAGGCTTCTGCTGCCCCCTCAGAGACACTAGACACAGGCCTGTAGGCGGCTGCTGCCCCCTCAGAGACACTAGACACAGGCCTGTAGGCGGCTGCTGCCCCCTCAGAGACACTAGACACAGGCCTGTAGGCGGCTGCCAGTCACAGTGTATCAGACAGAGGGGCGAGATCGCAGAGCAGAGGGGGTCTCTCCAATGCTAGCTCCATACTCAGGTGCAGCCTCGTACTGCTGAGCCTCGGGCCCACCAGAGGAAATTGTTCCTGGGGCCCAATATGTAACTACATAGAAATAATACAAGCCCACCAATTGTGAGATAAAATATGCTAGTATTGTGGTGTAACATAAAAATACAATGGTTCACATTTATCAAAAATGGCAGAATTTGAGCAAAATCTTTTGTACTCACTTCAACTCCATTATTCCATATTTATCAAATTTCGTCACTAATGATACATTTGGTGCAAATTATTTAAGCAGAACATTTTAAGCATGGTAGCACACGTCTCAATGCTAAAAAAGAGCTGACATCCAGTGTGTCAAATGTTGCATAGTAATATAATTTTGCACAAATTGCAACTTTTTATGCAACTAAAAATGGTTTTAATATGAATGCATTTGTTCCGCGCCTTTTTTAAGACAGCGAGTGCCAGGGTGCTCCTGTCCCCAGGAACATACATAAAATCAATTAGAAATATATTAATCCCTTGGCACAGATGAACATACAGTACCAGTACGTCCACAGCAGGGTCCACGTGTGCGGAGTTGGCTCAGGAGTGGAGACCACTTCACACGCAACATACAGCGGGCATGTGCCGGTATGGTGACCATTCAGCTGTGCACATGCAACATACAGCGGGCATGTGCCTGTATGGTGACCATTCAGCTGTGCACACGCAACATACAGCGGGCATGTGCCTGTATGGTGACCATTCAGCAGTGCACACGCAACATACAGCGGGCATGTGCCTGTATGGTTACCATTCAGCTGTGCACACGCAACATACAGCGGGCATGTGCCTGTATGGTGACCATTCAGCTGTGCACACACAACATACAGTGGGCATGTGCCTGTATGGTGACCATTCAGCTGTGCACACGCAACATACAGCGGGCATGTGCCTGTATGGTGACCATTCAGCTGTGCACACGCAACATACAGCGGGCATGTGCCTGTATGGTGACCATTCAGCTGTGCACACGCAACATACAGCGGGCATGTGCCTGTATGGTGACCATTCAGCTGTGCACACGCAACATACAGCGGGCATGTGCCTGTATGGTGACCATTCAGCTGTGCACACGCAACATACAGCGGGCATGTGCCTGTATGGTGACCATTCAACTGTGCACACGCAACATACAGCGGGCATGTGCCTGTATGGTGACCATTCAGCTGTGCGCACACAACATACAGCGGGCATGTGCCTGTATGGTGACCATTCAGCTGTGCACACGCAACATACAGCGGGCATGTGCCGGTATGGTGACCATTCAGCTGTGCGCACGCAACATACAGCGGGCATGTGCCTGTATGGTGACCATTCAGCTGTGCACATGCAACATACAGTGGGCATGTGCCTGTATGGTGACCATTCAGCTGTGCACACGCAACATACAGCGGGCATGTGCCGGTATGGTGACCATTCAGCTGTGCACATGCAACATACAGCGGGCATGTGCCTGTATGGTGACCATTCAGCTGTGCACACACAACATACAGCGGGCATGTGCCTGTATGGTGACCATTCAGCTGTGCACACGCAACATACAGCGGGCATGTGCCTGTATGGTGACCATTCAGCTGTGCGCACACAACATACAGCGGGCATGTGCCTGTATGGTGACCATTCAGCTGTGCACACGCAACATACAGCGGGCATGTGCCTGTATGGTGACCATTCAGCTGTGCACACACAACATACAGTGGGCATGTGCCTGTATGGTGACCATTCAGCTGTGCACACGCAACATACAGCGGGCATGTGCCTGTATGGTGACCATTCAGCTGTGCACACGCAACATACAGCGGGCATGTGCCTGTATGGTGACCATTCAGCTGTGCACACGCAACATACAGCGGGCATGTGCCTGTATGGTGACCATTCAGCTGTGCACACGCAACATACAGCGGGCATGTGCCTGTATGGTGACCATTCAGCTGTGCACACGCAACATACAGCGGGCATGTGCCTGTATGGTGACCATTCAACTGTGCACACGCAACATACAGCGGGCATGTGCCTGTATGGTGACCATTCAGCTGTGCACACGCAACATACAGCGGGCATGTGCCTGTATGGTGACCATTCAACTGTGCACACGCAACATACAGCGGGCATGTGCCTGTATGGTGACCATTCAGCTGTGCGCACACAACATACAGCGGGCATGTGTCTGTATGGTGACCATTCAGCTGTGCACACGCAACATACAGCGGGCATGTGCCTGTATGGTGACCATTCAGCTGTGCACACGCAACATACAGCGGGCATGTGCCGGTATGGTGACCATTCAGCTGTGCACATGCAACATACAGCGGGCATGTGCCTGTATGGTGACCATTCAGCTGTGCACACACAACATACAGCGGGCATGTGCCTGTATGGTGACCATTCAGCTGTGCACACGCAACATACAGCGGGCATGTGCCTGTATGGTGACCATTCAGCTGTGCGCATGCAACATACAGCGGGCATGTGCCTGTATGGTGACCATTCAGCTGAGCACACACAACATACAGCGGGCATGTGCCTGTATGGTGACCATTCAGCTGTGCGCACCCATCTTGATACTCCTGTGATATCCAGCATTAGGCTGGATTCATATGGGATCATTATTTCCACTATATACTGCAATACTGTTACTGTTATATTAAAACATACAAAACAAGCAGGGGCGTAATGATCGCGGTCATAGAGGGTACAACCGGGACCAGACCCATGCTTGTGCGTGGCACGACGACACCGATTTCACCTGGATGTGCATTCTCTGACACACATTCTGCTGAAATGTATTGTGACGCAGAGACCCGCCAGCTCCCTGCACTTCAAGACGTGCTGCCAGCCAATCAGAGGCAGGCAACAGGTGCTGGCGGCCCGCAGAAGTCAGCTACCGGCTGGGGAACATTATACCAGGATGGCGGACCTTATACCAGGATGGCAGACCTTATACCAGGATGGCGGACATTACACTGGGATGGCGGACCTTATACCAGGATGGCGGACCTTATACCAGGATGGCGGACATTACATCCGGGTGACGGACATTACATAAGGATGGCGGACACTATATCAGGATGTCGGACACTATATCAGAATGAAGGACATTATATCAGGATGGGGACATTATATCAGGATGAAGGACATTATATCAGGATGGGAGATAAGATACCAGGCTGGGAACATTATATTAAGATGGGGACAATATGTCAGGATGAGTGACATTACACCAGAATGGCGGACATTATACCAGAAGGGGGACATGGTTATAGCATGGAGCCCAGGATGGGGGACATTATACCAAAATGGGGACATTATATCAGTCAGGGGTGGTACAGGGTGGGCATCAGTCAGGGTTGATACAGGGGCACTCAGGGGTAATACAGGGGAGGCTCAGTCAGTCAGGGGTGAAACAAAACATTGAGGGAAATCCTCCCTTAGTGACTGAGCCCTCTCACCCTCTATCACCAACGAGTAAAGCCCCTCACTGTTGGTGTTGATGGGGGTCACTTAGTTATGTGATAATCCTGCTCAGCTACATATATCTGACCTTTGGTGAGTGGTGTAGCAGGCAGCCATCCATCTCCCTGTGCTTCTCACTGTCAGCCTGTGACACAGTTAGGGGGGAGCGCTGTTACTCAGCACATCATGGCTCATTACCTCAGCTCTGCTGTCAGCACGGGGAAGAGGCCACAAACAAAACTAACACTGATTGGCTGCGATGCTGCCAATCACTATTAGACTTACCAGCAGCAGCACCGCTCTCCCTGGTTGCTCCAGGTGCGGTATCGCAGAGGCAGAGATTCAGCATTATTGATCAGCGATCAGTCAGTCCCTGAAGTGAGCTGCTGTCTGCACTGCAGCAGAACAGATCCAGTGACTCCCGTACTCTGCCGGGATGTCTAATGCTGGGAGGAGTGGTGAATAGTAATCAGTGACACGTGTGAGCTGCCGTGCTTGCAGCATGTCATGTGCTAGTGCGCTGAGTGCTGCTGACTGCTCCTCCCAGCATTAGACATCCCGGGAGAGCAGTGCACGGGTCACTGAATCTCTCCAGCTGCAGACAGCGGCTCACTCCTCATACTGACCAGAACACTGATCCATCCTGCTGGATCCTGAACACTGTGATATCGCACCTGGAACTGAATCACTGGAATCAGGAAGTCATAAAAATGCCTTAAAACCTTCTCTCTCTCTCATTATTCTGGCATTTGGCAAATATTAAAAATGATGGTAAAATCCTAATTGTCCTAAAACGGGAAAGATTTATTCTGATTTCATGTCAGATATTGAGAAAAACCTGCGTCTTTTTATATAGTGTATGGAAACTTCTGGTGTCAGCTGTGTGTGTATGTGTCCCTATAGTTATAGTTTTGGATGATTACTATTGTCCCTTCATTGTCTGCGCTGTTGCATCCAAATAACCTGTTCACAAAATCAAAGTATATCATTGGGTTGGAAGGGGTTAAAGAGGCAGTTCTGATGACATCACAAAGCACATAAACATCCTATGACATCACAATTGGTATAGAATGTACCAACACCTGGCTGGATTCTATTGGCTTCTACCCATGTAAGCACTGTAAGGGATGCTCTAATATGGTCAAGGCTAAAGATTTTAGAAATTCATCTAATACCAAAACATACACGATTAGACAACATCTTACATGCTCCTCAAAAGGAGTGGTGTACTTTGCAGAATGTCCATGTAAGAAAATATATGTGGGTCTCACTACCAGAGAATTGAGGATTAGAACCCGTGAGCACGTGAGGGACATTGAAAAAAGTAAAACAACTGAGGATGTTATGATGTTATGTCACTCAAAACTTTGCCCAAACATTTTTTCCTGCATCATCATGGTGATGCCAAAGGATTAAAAATTAAGGCTATAGATCAGGTGTTTATGGGCTCTAGAGGGGGTAATTTGGGGAAAATCTTGGCTCAAACAGAAAGCAAGTGGATCTATAGATTAAATACGGTATCTCCATTTGGTCTCAATGAAAATTTTGGGTTTCATGCGTTTCTATAATTATTATTCCTTTATATTATATGGCTATTTGGTTTTTAGGGGTGGGTAGGGGATGGGCCTTTATTTTTATTATTCATTATTTATTTTTTTAGAGTATTAATTGTTTCTTTTTTTAATTTTATAGATCTCTTTTCTTATGGTTAAATGTTGTGGATTGGCCTTTCTATCAATTGCTAATAGTTTATGAACATTTTTGGCCTCCGGGATATTCCATCTGTGAAGACCCTAAGTGACATCTCAGGACTTATTTTTGTACACAGGACTTGAAGATTGTATGTTTATATAATCTGGTTTAATAATGACTCTTACTCTGTTTGTACAGTGGAAATAATAGCACTATGTGATTTTATCTTTTTATTATATCATGGCACTTTATTATATTGGTATCAACTCGCACTTACACTTTTGAGCTTTTATATTTAAGAAATATATATATCCGTAAGCCTTTACGGTATGATATATGGCACTTTATGGCACTTTATTTAGAGTGGCAGTAATAGGCACATATTTTTGAGCTTCACAAAAAAATATATATTCATAACCTTTTACGTTGATATACTTTTTGATACATGATACTTCACTCAGTTATAATATTAGTAAAGCACTGTCACTTTTTGTATATTTGTTCTTTTTTTAAAACAAGTATACCTATCGGTTTTAGAATTGCACTTTATATTATTATAAAGTACACATATACACATACTTTTTACTTGCTTTTTATGATATGTGGATGATTATGTATGATATCCGATATATTATGCTGGTATGAGTTCAATTTAGACTAACTGTGATACATGATGTATATTGTCCTTATAATTTATCATTATTTATTATGTTATTTTGCTTAATACAGTATTTATTTTCTTGAGTATATACCTTCAGTATAGCCTATTATGGACGATCTTTTACTTCTTCAATATGAGGTATCTCTATCTATTCACCATTTATCAGTGATCGTCTTTAGGTCACCACTAGCATATATCTTCATTAGTAATATTTTCTTATGAGTCTTCACTTTCCTTTTACCTTCAGTATCGCTCTCTTCTTTTTGTCAGCCAGAGCGCATGCGCCCTACGCCGAGCGCCTCAGGACTTTGGGCGGTCCGGTCAATTGGGAGCGCACGCGCAGTGGGCCGGCACGTTACCGTGGGGATACTGTAGCGTGCGCTCCACACACCGGAAGCCGGAAGTCCCATTTACAGGAAGTGCCGGCGGGGGTGTTTCATGCGCCGCAAACAGCTGTTTCTCATTTCTTTTTAATCATGTGTCATTCCACCCTTCAGTTGATAGGTTATTACCACACATAAATACCACATGCCTCTCCTCTCCCTCCACACCCCCTGAGGAAGTCTGTATAGATGAAACGTACGTAGGGGATTGAGCGGTTCTGCACTATTTGGTTGCCCGTCATATGACCAGCCTCTAGGTATGCTTACCATCTTCTTTACTATTTTGCATCTGCTGTGTTAGAGTTGTCCATACTCACTACTTGCAGTATAGCACCATATGGCGGTACATATATTGTACTTTTATATACTACTATGATACTGTGGCACTATACCTAAGTTGCTACCCCTCACAGTTTGGAGGTGCTTTCTATCTTATTATGCTTTTGTTTATGTATTGTACTAATATAAATGTTTGTTTGCTGTAAAATCTGGTCTCTGACATTTCTATCAGACTAGGACCAGGTGTTTTGATGGTTGATAGAATGTACAGAGTGTATCTCCTGAGCCATCTTGTGTCATTCCAGGCTGACTGCTGGAAGGTGACAAGTCCAGGTCGGGAACTCTTCACCTATGACCTCACTCATACATTGTATAGATGGGGGGTCAGTAGTGGGATTCAGAACTGCATCTGTAGCACCCTGAGGATTCGGCTGCTACAGGGGTATTGCACCTCAACCCAGAGGTGTGATATTCCACTCCCGGGTAAGGAAGGAGTGTGGAACTGAGCTCAGATAGACTGCATGCACTACATACATCCCATTCCAGAGGAGCAGGCCGACGGCACTCCCACTTAGAAATGTGCAGGTGCGACCGAGCCTGTTCCTGGCTGGAGTGGGAGGGGGGAGGAACATCCCATGTAGTGTAGGGGCAGATAGGGGGAGCAGTCTGGGTAGTGATAGGAGCTCATTGGGTGCTGGTCACCTGAGCTCACACATAGAGGGATATATAAGGAGGGCACCAACTAGGATCAGGGTCAGACGCAGAGAGTAAGTCAGAAGCAGAGGACAAGCCTGCAGAAAGAAACAACAGCCCTGGAGAGAGAGTGGAGTAAGGAAGGAGACCCAGAGGGGGACAAAGAAGGGACCCAAGAACCCAAATAAGAACACCGGGTGAGGAGTCAGCAGAAGGGTACCGGAACCCAAGCTGGTGGGGGTAAAGACATTCCCCAGCCAGAGACCGGAGACCGTGGGCAGAGTCTGTCACGGTCACCCACTACATTCACCCTGAAGGCACACCACATGGAGGGTCAGGGAACCTGAGGCCAAAGGTTGCCCAACAGAAGGCCCGAGGGAGCTGGATTTAGGTGAATCACTGGTGGGGACGGCTGAAGGAAGGACAGAGGGAGAGCTCAGGGCCACGCTCCGGACTTGTTTGGGGGTTGGCCGGATCCAGGACCTGGTGGACGCAGCACGGCTCGGGTGGTCACTTGGAGCTAGAGTGACCAGGAACATCTGCAGTAAGTAAAGACCCTTGACTGCACAACCCGAGTCTGTCATCATTACCGGCTGCACCGCACCACCACAACCCCCATCCTCTGCGCCTGTCCCCTCTGAGGCTATACCCCTCCCGTTGGGGGTTATCCCACCAAGCTGCGCATCCACCATCAGCCTCAGCGGACCCTGCTGCAGCGGCGGCCACAGTGACCGCATCACAACGGGTGGCGTAGTCGACACACGAACTTTAATAACATCAGTAAGGACTGCCACATAACACTGAGCTTGACGCCCTGGGCACGGGACCGGGTCACAGCCGCTCGGAGACTACAACCCCCCATCTGATCCGGTGCCGGGTATTCCCCTCAAAAAGGAATATGTCCCAGGGGGCGCGTCAACTTTGGCGTAGTCGGCAGGATTACGTGCCCGCAACACCCGGGTACTGCGTGCCTGAAGAAAAGTGCAAGTTTACCTCAGAAAGAAGACTCCTGCCGGTTCCGGAGGGTCCACGCCATCGGACTCCATCACCAGTCGTTTCCCGCCGATTGTCCGCCATTTCCAGCTTGTCCCCGCCATCTGCAGAGTTTCCCGCCACTGGGCGACGCTTCCCGCCAAAACCGCAGATTTCCCGCCTTGGAAGAGCAGCGGACGCCATTATGGGCGTACCAAAGGAGGGCAAGAGGCCACCTCCCATCGTGGGCCAGGACAGAAAATGGCGCCAAAAGTGGAAACCGCCCCCACCAACAGAGACTGTGATGCTGGAGGTGTCTGTCAGCGTGAAAGAACTACCCCTGGAGCTGACAGTCACCGAGTTGCCCCGGGACCGCCCTCGAAGTGGGAGGAGACGAAAGAAAAGAGCAAAGATGGGTGTCGCTTGGAGCAGTCTAGAACGAGCGCACCCGGAGGCGAGGTGTCCAGAGCAAGAGCACCCGGAGTCGAGGAGAGAAAGAGTAGACCCGGGAATGGAGCGGCAGCAGAGCAGCACCGGCCCGCTGGCCAGGAGCCTGCAGAAGGAAGAAGGAGGAGAGCAGAGCAGCACCGGCCCGCTGGCCAGGAGCCTGCCGGAAGCAGAGCAGAGCAGCACCGACCCGATGGTCAGGAGCCTGCTAGAGTCGACAACCCCGCTAGGCTTAGCGGAGATCCTGGCGCAGCTTCCCCGAGATCGGGAGTGCGCGCGGAGTGCCCTGGAGGGCCTCGCGGGAAGGATGGCCCGAGTGCAGAGGGAGATCCTGGCGGAGTGGGGCCGGGAGATGGCCCAGCAAGCTGGAATCCGCCCACGGAACCCGCTCCCTTGGAAGAAGACGTCGACTACCTCTGCGGATGACGCGGGAGGACCCAAGGCCGGAGACGGCGCAGAAGAGGGAGCGAGACGCATGGCAGCAGGTAAGGGGGATGCCTATACCCCATACCGGAAGACCACCCACCTGCCCCAGCTCCCCGTCGCAGAGCCCGAAAGTCCCCCTGCCGTACCCGAGACCGCCATGACACCGCCACCGACTAGGCCCCGACCGGAAGCCGCCGTCGCGACCCCAGTGACGTCACGCGTCGTGACCCGGAGCGTGGCGCAGGAAGAAGAGCCTCCGGCCTGGTCACAGGGCCTAGCGTTTCCGGGCGCCGCATCCAAAGCAGAGCCATCTACCTCCGCGGAGCCTCCGGCCTGGTCGCAAGGCCAGGTAACCCAGGGCGCCGCCGTCCTTACGGTGCCCTTCACCTTCCAGGTGCCCCAGGCCTGGCCGCAAGGCCTGGGCAACCCGGGCGCCATCACCACCGCGCCCGCGCCCGTAATACCAAGGGTGCCACACCTGGGGGAGGACCTCTTCGGCCAGCTCACATGGCCGGACGGGCGGCCCTTCATCTGGCCCGAAGGGTACCCTGAGCTAGAGCGGCAGCAAAGACTAGGGCCCTTGTGTGAGCCCCTGATCCCGGCTCCAAAGCCCGTGACTCGGGTCTCGCCTCCACTCGAGGAAGCCCAGTTCGTGTGGGACCCCACGGGAGAAGATTTGATGGGGTTCACCGGAGAGACTCGGGCAGCTGCAGCAGAGCGTACCGAGTGTTGCCGTCAACAGCTGGCAGAGTTCAAGAGAGAGCGGGAGGAGAGGCGGGCCAGAGAGCAATGGGCCCGGACCCGCAGCGCGGAGCAAAAGAGCCGGACCAGAAGGGACCCCCGTGCAGCAGATCGTCCCCGTACCATCGGGACGGTAATAAAGTTTAATGCGCAGCATGGGTGGGGCTTCATAAAGGACCAGAACACCATGGGTGACGTCTTCGTTACCCGACGGGATGTCGAGTCTCACCTGCCAGAGGGTCACAAAGGCCGTGACCTCTACGTCGGTGACGAGGTAACGTTCACCCGGCACAAGTGTGCCAAGGGACCTTACGCCCTCCACGTGCATCGCCTGACAGAGGAGGAGTTGCGGTGTAGGGAGGAAGAGCCAGAAGACCCGGACGGGTTCAAGGCTAGGAGGTACTACGATTAAGAACAGTAGTAAAGAAAAACTGTATATAGTTACCCGTCGGGGTACACAAGTAACCGTGGCTGCTTTAAAGTTTAGTCCCCGTTGGGACCAGTGAACAGTTTAATCCGTGTGTCCCCTACCCAAACCAGGCTGAGGACTGTGAGCAGCCATCCCATTCCCTTTACTTGGCCGGGGACTGAGAACGGCCAAAACTTCCCTGTACATAGTTGCGCTTCCTAA
This sequence comes from Phyllobates terribilis, assembly GCF_046119375.1. Lineage (NCBI taxonomy): Eukaryota > Metazoa > Chordata > Amphibia > Anura > Dendrobatidae > Phyllobates > Phyllobates terribilis. Next base: position 155,792 of record NW_027363425.1, read on the forward strand.
GGCGCCCCCTACTGGTTTTATGAGAAACTGCTTTTCAAAAGACTGTCGCACTTTACCTGGTCACGAGTTGCACGGTGACCAGAGGAGGAAGAAAGAAAGAGACGACGAGAATGTTATGATGATGTTTATATGAAAAAGTTTATATATATATAATATTTTATATGTTTTATATGTTTATAAAAATTTGTATGTTTGGTGTTTTTGTCTTTGCAGCCCGAGGACGTGCTGTGATTTACCAGGGGGGAATGTAGCACCCTGAGGATTCGGCTGCTACAGGGGTATTGCACCTCAACCCAGAGGTGTGATATTCCACTCCCGGGTAAGGAAGGAGTGTGGAACTGAGCTCAGATAGACTGCATGCACTACATACATCCCATTCCAGAGGAGCAGGCCGACGGCACTCCCACTTAGAAATGTGCAGGTGCGACCGAGCCTGTTCCTGGCTGGAGTGGGAGGGGGGAGGAACATCCCATGTAGTGTAGGGGCAGATAGGGGGAGCAGTCTGGGTAGTGATAGGAGCTCATTGGGTGCTGGTCACCTGAGCTCACACCTAGAGGGATATATAAGGAGGGCACCAACTAGGATCAGGGTCAGACGCAGAGAGTAAGTCAGAAGCAGAGGACAAGCCTGCAGAAAGAAACAACAGCCCTGGAGAGAGAGTGGAGTAAGGAAGGAGACCCAGAGGGGGACAAAGAAGGGACCCAAGAACCCAAATAAGAACACCGGGTGAGGAGTCAGCAGAAGGGTACCGGAACCCAAGCTGGTGGGGGTAAAGACATTCCCCAGCCAGAGACCGGAGACCGTGGGCAGAGTCTGTCACGGTCACCCACTACATTCACCCTGAAGGCACACCACATGGAGGGTCAGGGAACCTGAGGCCAAAGGTTGCCCAACAGAAGGCCCGAGGGAGCTGGATTTAGGTGAATCACTGGTGGGGACGGCTGAAGGAAGGACAGAGGGAGAGCTCAGGGCCACGCTCCGGACTTGTTTGGGGGTTGGCCGGATCCAGGACCTGGTGGACGCAGCACGGCTCGGGTGGTCACTTGGAGCTAGAGTGACCAGGAACATCTGCAGTAAGTAAAGACCCTTGACTGCACAACCCGAGTCTGTCATCATTACCGGCTGCACCGCACCACCACAACCCCCATCCTCTGCGCCTGTCCCCTCTGAGGCTATACCCCTCCCGTTGGGGGTTATCCCACCAAGCTGCGCATCCACCATCAGCCTCAGCGGACCCTGCTGCAGCGGCGGCCACAGTGACCGCATCACAACGGGTGGCGTAGTCGACACACGAACTTTAATAACATCAGTAAGGACTGCCACATAACACTGAGCTTGACGCCCTGGGCACGGGACCGGGTCACAGCCGCTCGGAGACTACAACCCCCCATCTGATCCGGTGCCGGGTATTCCCCTCAAAAAGGAATATGTCCCAGGGGGCGCGTCACATCATTAACCTGAAAATCTCAGCAGATGGTGCTGGATCCTGTGTCCCGTGCTGGGATTGTTAGAATGAGTCTATGATTTACAAAAAAATGTTATTGAGCAGATTCCATGGAAAATCATTTGGGGGCTTTAGTAAAGCAGTGTGAGCCCGGCCTAACAGGGGCTACCAATCTGGACAAACCCTTCCCTGAATGAGGACTTGCTGGCCATCAACTGATCATGTGTCACTGGTCTTGAAGACCCTCAGCAATCAGCTGGCTTTGCCCTCTATGACCCCCATGTGCTCTAATAAAAGCATATAGAAAGGGGAGCGCCGGCTGACACCCCCCCATTTGGCTCCATTTTTGGGCAGCTTTGCCATTAATGTTGTCAGAACCTAGCGTTTTCAGAACATCCATTTAATAGCAGACGGGTCCAGTTCTCCATTATCCGCTCTCATGGTCCTGCTGGATCAGGGGTGACCGGGAGCTGACGGTTTATGGTGATCAGGAGTTGCAGGATGGCGCCGGTGTTTCCCTTTAGGTCATAGAGCAGTAGATAATGCGGATTAGAATAAAAGAGTGGAAATGTTTCGGTTATTATCTGCGTCATGACTCAATTAATAATGAGGCTGGTGGTTATTTGCAGCCGGTGATTTCGTTTTATTAATTCAACTCTTCCTTGATGTTGGAAACTCGACACATAACACAGCAGTGGCAGTTATTATGACATCACAGGGGACATGACATCACAGGGCACATGACATCATAGATATCACATGACATCACAGTTGGTACAGAATGTGTAAAGTTCTAATCCTGAACCATCTTGTGTCCCAGAGGCGGCATCTTCAGGAAGACAAGTCTATGTAGGTAGCTCTTCACTTAGCACTAAGGCCCTGTTCACACATTGTGTAGCTGTGCGGAGTTTGTGGTGAAGTTTAGAACTTCATCATTTACCCCTAAAATAATCTCAGCAAACATCTCTGAGCGACGTGTTCTCTCTTGTGCATCAGGATGATTCCTTAGATAGGACCTATCATGTAATCCTCTTTTTTGTAATGATAGGTGTTATGTCTCATCTAGTTCAGATGAGCAGCAGTAATGAAGCACGGACAGATGACGGCGGCGCAGCAGGATGGCCGAGCAGAAACAACGGAGAACGCCGTGGCTTGATGGCAGCAGGAAGACCAGAACTGGAACCACAGGAAATCAGGAGCAGAACTGAAGCAGCGGCACCTGGTATAATAGAGGGACAGACTCTGATCAGACTTTCATCAGAGTGGTATCAGGTTTTCTCGGACATGGAGAGGAGAAAGAAAAGGTTTCTCACCTTCTCCCTTCTGCAAGTCGGTGAAAATCAGACCACACTCCGATGTCAAAGCGCGGTCCAATTTTTCCACAAGCGCATAGACTTGCATTGCCATTGCCATATTTTGCAGACTATAAGATGCACCCCAAATTTTGGGGTGGAAAATCATTTTTTTAAATAAAATGGTGGTGCCTCTTATAGTCCGTTTAACAGTAGGTTACCAGGGGGCGGCGGTGGTGGAGCGGGGTAACAGGAGACAGGGCCACTGCTTTAGGCAGTCAGCGGCGACAGGAGTGGGGCGATGCTGCGGGCCCTGGGCTCTCATAAGATGTTGGCGCCGGTGAGCAGAGTCCCCTTTCCTATAGATTGCCCTGCAGTAGGCTTTGGGAAAATGGCTGCTGGAGGTGACGCATGTGCAGATTGAGATCTCGGGAGATACATGCGCCGCCTCAAGCGTCCATTTTCCCAAAGCCCACTGCAGGGCAATAAATGGGAAAAGCTACTCTGCTCACCGGCGCCGACATCTTATGAGAGCCCAGGGCCTGCCGACACCGGCCTCCTGTGACCGCGCTCCACCGCAACCACCCCTCGCTAAGCTACATTCAGATATTGTATATTAGATTGTAAGCTCCTAGGACAGGGTGTACATTATTCTGCATGCCCTCAGGAGCACCCTGTATACTGTATATTAGATTGTAAGCTCCTAGGACAGGGTGTACATTATTCTGCATGCCCTCAGGAGCAGCCTGTATATTGTATATTAGATTGTAAGCTCCTAGGACAGGGTGTGCATTATTCTGCATGCCCTCAGGAGCAGCCTGTATATTGTATATTAGATTGTAAGCTCCTAGGACAGGATGTGCATTATTCTGCATGCCCTCAGGAGCAGTCTGTATATTGTATATTAGATTTGTAAGCTCCTAGGACAGGGTGTGCATTATTCTGCATGCTCTCAGGAGCAGCCTGTATACTGTATATTAGATTGTAAGCTCCTAGGACAGGGTGTACATTATTCTGCATGCCCTCAGGAGCAGCCTGTATACTGTATATTAGATTGTAAGCTCCTAGGACAGGGTGTACATTATTCTGCATGCCCTCAGGAGCAGTCTGTATATTGTATATTAGATTGTAAGCTCCTAGGACAGGGTGTACATTATTCTGCATGCCCTCAGGAGCAGTCTGTATATTGTATATTAGATTGTAAGCTCCTAGGACAGGGTGTACATTATTCTGCATGCCCTCAGGAGCAGTCTGTATATTGTATATTAGATTGTAAGCTCCTAGGACAGGGTGTACATTATTCTGCATGCCCTCAGGAGCAGTCTGTATATTGTATATTAGATTGTAAGCTCCTAGGACAGGGTGTGCATTATTCTGCATGCCCTCAGGAGCAGTCTGTATACTGTATATTAGATTGTAAGCTCCTAGGACAGGGTGTACATTATTCTGCATGCCCTCAGAAGCAGTCTGTATATTGTATATTATGTTGTAAGCTCCTAGGACAGGGTGTACATTATTCTGCATGCCCTCAGGAGCAGTCTGTATATTGTATATTAGATTGTAAGCTCCTAGGACAGGGTGTACATTATTCTGCATGCCCTCAGGAGCAGTCTGTATATTGTATATTAGATTCTAAGCTCCTAGCACAGGGTGTGCATTATTCTGCATGCCCTCAGGAGCAGTCTGTATACTGTATATTAGATTGTAAGCTCCTAGGACAGGGTGTGCATTATTCTGCATGCCCTCAGGAGCAGTCTGTATACTGTATATTAGATTGTAAGCTCCTAGGACAGTGTGTGCATTATTCTGCATGCCCTCAGGAGCAGCCTGTATATTGTATATTAGATTGTAAGCTCCTAGGACAGGGTGTACATTATTCTGCATGCCCTCAGGAGCAGTCTGTATACTGTATATTAGATTGTAAGCTCCTAGGACACGGTGTACATTATTCGGCATGCCCTCAGGAGCAGTCTGTATATTGTATATTAGATTGTAAGCTCCTAGGACAGGATGTGCATTATTCTGCATGCCCTCAGGAGCAGCCTGTATATTGTATAATAGATTGTAAGCTCCTAGAACAGGGTGTACATTATTCTGCATGCCCTCAGGAGCAGTCTGTATATTGTATATTAGATTGTAAGCTCCTAGAACAGGGTGTACATTATTCTGCATGCCCTCAGGAGCAGCCTGTATATTGTATATTAGATTGTAAGCTCCTAGGACAGGGTGTACATTATTCTGCATGCCCTCAGGAGCAGTCTGTATACTGTATATTAGATTGTAAGCTCCTAGGACAGGGTGTACATTATTCTGCATGCCCTCAGGAGCAGTCTGTATATTGTATATTAGATTGTAAGCTCCTAGGACAGGGTGTACATTATTCTGCATGCCCTCAGGAGCAGTCTGTATACTGTATATTAGATTGTAAGCTCCTAGGACAGGGTGTACATTATTCGGCATGCCCTCAGGAGCAGTCTGTATATTGTATATTAGATTGTAAGCTCCTAGGACAGGGTGTACATTATTCTGCATGCCCTCAGGAGCAGTCTGTATACTGTATATTAGATTGTAAGCTCCTAGGACAGGGTGTACATTATTCTGCATGCCCTCAGGAGCAGCCTGTATATTGTATATATATTAGATTGTAAGCTCCTAGGACAGGGTGTACATTATTCTGCATGCCCTCAGGAGCAGCCTGTATATTGTATATTAGATTTGTAAGCTCCTAGGACAGGGTGTACATTATTCTGCATGCCCTCAGGAGCAGTCTGTATACTGTATATTAGATTGTAAGCTCCTAGGACAGGGTGTGCATTATTCTGCATGCCCTCAGGAGCAGTCTGTATATTGTATATTAGATTGTAAGCTCCTACGACAGGATGTACATTATTCTGCATGCCCTCAGGAGCAGTCTGTATATTGTATATTAGATTGTAAGCTCCTAGGACAGTGTGTGCATTATTCTGCATGCCCTCAGGAGCAGCCTGTATATTGTATATTAGATTGTAAGCTCCTAGGACAGGGTGTGCATTATTCTGCATGCCCTCAGGAGCAGTCTGTATATTGTATATTAGATTGTAAGCTCCTACGACAGGATGTACATTATTCTGCATGCCCTCAGGAGCAGTCTGTATATTGTATATTAGATTGTAAGCTCCTAGGACAGTGTGTGCATTATTCTGCATGCCCTCAGGAGCAGCCTGTATCTTGTATATTAGATTGTAAGCTCCTAGGACAGGGTGTGCATTATTCTGCATGCCCTCAGGAGCAGTCTGTATATTGTATATTAGATTGTAAGCTTCTAGGACAGGGTGTACATTATTCTGCATGCCCTCAGGAGCAGTCTGTATATTGTATATTAGATTGTAAGCTCCTAGGACAGGTTGTACATTATTCTGCATGCCCTCAGGAGCAGTCTGTATATTGTATATTAGATTGTAAGCTCCTAGGACAGGGTGTGCATTATTCTGCATGCCCTCAGGAGCAGCCTATATATTGTATATTAGATTGTAAGCTCCTAGGACAGGGTGTACATTATTCTGCATGCCCTCAGGAGCAGTCTGTATATTGTATATTAGATTGTAAGCTCCTAGGACAGGGTGTGCATTATTCTGCATGCCCTCAGGAGCAGCCTATATATTGTATATTAGATTGTAAGCTCCTAGGACAGGGTGTACATTATTCTGCATGCCCTCAGGAGCAGTCTGTATATTGTATATTAGATTGTAAGCTCCTAGGACAGGGTGTGCATTATTCTGCATGCCCTCAGTAGCAGTCTGTATATTGTATATTAGATTGTAAGCTCCTAGGACAGGGTGTGCATTATTCTGCATGCCCTCAGGAGCAGCCTGTATACTGTATATTAGAATGTAAGCTCCTAGGACAGGGTGTGCATTATTCTGCATGCCCTCAGGAGCAGTCTGTATATTGTATATTAGATTGTAAGCTCCTAGGACAGGGTGTGCATTATTCTGCATGCCCTCAGGAGCAGTCTGTATATTGTATATTAGATTGTAAGCTCCTAGGACAGGGTGTGCATTATTCTGCATGCCCTCAGGAGCAGTCTGTATATTGTATATTAGAATGTAAGCTCCTAGGACAGGGTGTGCATTATTCTGCATGCCCTCAGGAGCAGTCTGTATATTGTATATTAGATTGTAAGCTCCTAGGACAGGGTGTGCATTATTCTGCATGCCCTCAGGAGCAGTCTGTATACTGTATATTAGATTGTAAGCTCCTAGGACAGGGTGTACATTATTCGGCATGCCCTCAGGAGCAGTCTGTATATTGTATATTAGATTGTAAGCTCCTAGGACAGGGTGTACATTATTCTGCATGCCCTCAGGAGCAGTCTGTATACTGTATATTAGATTGTAAGCTCCTAGGACAGGGTGTACATTATTCTGCATGCCCTCAGGAGCAGCCTGTATATTGTATATATATTAGATTGTAAGCTCCTAGGACAGGGTGTGCATTATTCTGCATGCCCTCAGGAGCAGTCTGTATACTGTATATTAGATTGTAAGCTCCTAGGACAGGGTGTACATTATTCGGCATGCCCTCAGGAGCAGTCTGTATATTGTATATTAGATTGTAAGCTCCTAGGACAGGGTGTACATTATTCTGCATGCCCTCAGGAGCAGTCTGTATACTGTATATTAGATTGTAAGCTCCTAGGACAGGGTGTACATTATTCTGCATGCCCTCAGGAGCAGCCTGTATATTGTATATATATTAGATTGTAAGCTCCTAGGACAGGGTGTGCATTATTCTGCATGCCCTCAGGAGCAGCCTGTATATTGTATATTAGATTTGTAAGCTCCTAGGACAGGGTGTACATTATTCGGCATGCCCTCAGGAGCAGTCTGTATATTGTATATTAGATTGTAAGCTCCTAGGACAGGGTGTGCATTATTCTGCATGCCCTCAGGAGCAGTCTGTATATTGTATATTAGATTGTAAGCTCCTACGACAGGATGTACATTATTCTGCATGCCCTCAGGAGCAGTCTGTATATTGTATATTAGATTGTAAGCTCCTAGGACAGTGTGTGCATTATTCTGCATGCCCTCAGGAGCAGCCTGTATATTGTATATTAGATTGTAAGCTCCTAGGACAGGGTGTGCATTATTCTGCATGCCCTCAGGAGCAGTCTGTATATTGTATATTAGATTGTAAGCTCCTACGACAGGATGTACATTATTCTGCATGCCCTCAGGAGCAGTCTGTATATTGTATATTAGATTGTAAGCTCCTAGGACAGTGTGTGCATTATTCTGCATGCCCTCAGGAGCAGCCTGTATATTGTATATTAGATTGTAAGCTCCTAGGACAGGGTGTGCATTATTCTGCATGCCCTCAGGAGCAGTCTGTATATTGTATATTAGATTGTAAGCTCCTAGGACAGGTTGTACATTATTCTGCATGCCCTCAGGAGCAGTCTGTATATTGTATATTAGATTGTAAGCTCCTAGGACAGGGTGTGCATTATTCTGCATGCCCTCAGGAGCAGCCTATATATTGTATATTAGATTGTAAGCTCCTAGAACAGGGTGTACATTATTCTGCATGCCCTCAGGAGCAGTCTGTATATTGTATATTAGATTGTAAGCTCCTAGGACAAGGTGTACATTATTCTGCATGCCCTCAGTAGCAGTCTGTATATTGTATATTAGATTGTAAGCTCCTAGGACAGGGTGTACATTATTCTGCATGCCCTCAGGAGCAGTCTGTATATTGTATATTAGATTGTAAGCTCCTAGGACAGGGTGTGCATTATTCTGCATGCCCTCAGGAGCAGTCTGTATATTGTATATTAGATTGTAAGCTCCTAGGACAGGGTGTGCATTATTCTGCATGCCCTCAGTAGCAGTCTGTATATTGTATATTAGATTGTAAGCTCCTAGGACAGGGTGTGCATTATTCTGCATGCCCTCAGGAGCAGTCTGTATATTGTATATTAGATTGTAAGCTCCTAGGACAGGGTGTGCATTATTCTGCATGCCCTCAGGAGCAGCCTGTATACTGTATATTAGAATGTAAGCTCCTAGGACAGGGTGTGCATTATTCTGCATGCCCTCAGGAGCAGTCTGTATATTGTATATTAGATTGTAAGCTCCTAGGACAGGGTGTGCATTATTCTGCATGCCCTCAGGAGCAGTCTGTATATTGTATATTAGATTGTAAGCTCCTAGGACAGGTTGTACATTATTCTGCGTGCCCTCAGGAGCAGTCTGTATATTGTATATTAGATTGTAAGCTCCTAGGACAGGGTGTGCATTATTCTGCATGCCCTCAGGAGCAGCCTATATATTGTATATTAGATTGTAAGCTCCTAGGACAGGGTGTACATTATTCTGCATGCCCTCAGGAGCAGTCTGTATATTGTATATTAGATTGTAAGCTCCTAGGACAGGGTGTACATTATTCTGCATGCCCTCAGGAGCAGTCTGTATATTGTATATTAGATTGTAAGCTCCTAGGACAGGGTGTGCATTATTCTGCATGCCCTCAGTAGCAGTCTGTATATTGTATATTAGATTGTAAGCTCCTAGGACAGGGTGTGCATTATTCTGCATGCCCTCAGGAGCAGCCTGTATACTGTATATTAGAATGTAAGCTCCTAGGACAGGGTGTGCATTATTCTGCATGCCCTCAGGAGCAGTCTGTATATTGTATATTAGATTGTAAGCTCCTAGGACAGGGTGTGCATTATTCTGCATGCCCTCAGGAGCAGTCTGTATATTGTATATTAGATTGTAAGCTCCTAGGACAGTGTGTACATTATTCTGCATGCCCTCAGTAGCAGTCTGTATACTGTATATTAGATTGTAAGCTCCTAGGACAGGGTGTACATTATTCTGCATGCCCTCAGGAGCAGCCTGTATATTGTATATTAGATTTGTAAGCTCCTAGGACAGGGTGTGCATTATTCTGCATGACCCCAGGAGCAGTCTGTATACTGTATATTAGATTGTAAGCTCCTAGGACAGGGTGTACATTATTCTGCATGCCCTCAGGAGCAGCCTGTATATTGTATATTAGATTGTAAGCTCCTAGGACAGGGTGTGCATTATTCTGCATGCCCTCAGGAGCAGTCTGTATATTGTATATTAGATTGTAAGCTCCTAGGACAGGGTGTGCATTATTCTGCATGCCCTCAGGAGCAGTCTGTATATTGTATATTAGATTGTAAGCTCCTAGGACAGGGTGTGCATTATTCTGCATGCCCTCAGGAGCAGTCTGTATACTGTATATTAGATTGTAAGCTCCTAGGACAAGGTGTGCATTATTCTGCATGCCCTCAGGAGCAGTCTGTATATTGTATATTAGATTGTAAGCTTCTAGGACAGGGTGTACATTATTCTGCATGCCCTCAGGAGCAGTCTGTATACTGTATATTAGATTGTAAGCTCCTAGGACAGGGTGTACATTATTCTGCATGCCCTCAGGAGCAGTCTGTATACTGTATATTAGATTGTAAGCTCCTAGGACAAGGTGTGCATTATTCTGCATGCCCTCAGGAGCAGCCTGTATACTGTATATTAGATTGTAAGCTCCTAGGACAGGGTGTACATTATTCTGCATGCCCTCAGGAGCAATCTGTATACTGTATATTAGATTGTAAGCTCCTAGGACAGGGTGTGCATTATTCTGCATGCCCTCAGGAGCAGCCTGTATACTGTATATTAGATTGTAAGCTCCTAGGACATGGTGTACATTATTCTGCATGCCCTCAGGAGCAGCCTGTATACTGTATATTAGATTGTAAGCTCCTAGGACAAGGTGTGCATTATTCTGCATGCCCTCAGGAGCAGTCTGTATACTGTATATTAGATTGTAAGCTCCTAGGACAAGGTGTGCATTATTCTGCATGACCCCAGGAGCAGCCTGTATACTGTATATTAGATTGTAAGCTCCTAGGACAGGGTGTGCATTATTCTGCATGACCCCAGGAGCAGCCTGTATACTGTATATTAGATTGTAAGCTCCTAGGACAGGGTGTGCATTATTCTGCATGCCCTCAGGAGCAGTCTGTATACTGTATATTAGATTGTAAGCTCCTAGGACAAGGTGTGCATTATTCTGCATGCCCTCAGGAGCAGCCTGTATACTGTATATTAGATTGTAAGCTCCTAGGACATGGTGTACATTATTCTGCATGCCCTCAGGAGCAGTCTGTATATTGTATATTAGATTGTAAGCTCCTAGGACAGGGTGTACATTATTCTGCATGCCCTCAGGAGCAGTCTGTATACTGTATATTAGATTGTAAGCTCCTAGGACAGGGTGTACATTATTCTGCATGCCCTCAGGAGCAGTCTGTATATTGTATATTAGATTGTAAGCTCCTAGGACAGGGTATGCATTATTCTGCATGCCCTCAGGAGCAATCTGTATATTGTATATTAGATTGTAAGCTCCTAGGACAGGGTGTACATTATTCTGCATGCCCTCAGGAGCAGTCTGTATATTGTATATTAGATTGTAAGCTCCTAGGACAGGATGTGCATTATTCTGCATGCCCTCAGGAGCAGTCTGTATACTGTATATTAGATTGTAAGCTCCTAGGACGGGGTGTACATTATTCTGCATGCCCTCAGGAGCAGTCTGTATATTGTATATTAGATTGTAAGCTCCTAGGACAGGGTGTGCATTATTCTGCATGCCCTCAGGAGCAGCCTGTATACTGTATATTAGATTGTAAGCTCCTAGGACAGGGTGTACATTATTCTGCATGCCCTCAGGAGCAGTCTGTATATTGTATATTAGATTGTAAGCTCCTAGGACAGGATGTGCATTATTCTGCATGCCCTCAGAAGCAGTCTGTATACTGTATATTAGATTGTAAGCTCCTAGGACAGGGTGTACATTATTCTGCATGCCCTCAGGAGCAGTCTGTATATTGTATATTAGATTGTAAGCTCCTAGGACAGGATGTGCATTATTCTGCATGCCCTCAGGAGCAGTCTGTATACTGTATATTAGATTGTAAGCTCCTAGGACGGGGTGTACATTATTCTGCATGCCCTCAGGAGCAGTCTGTATATTGTATATTAGATTGTAAGCTCCTAGGACAGGGTGTGCATTATTCTGCATGCCCTCAGGAGCAGCCTGTATACTGTATATTAGATTGTAAGCTCCTAGGACAGGGTGTGCATTATTCTGCATGCCCTCAGGAGCAGTCTGTATATTGTATATTAGATTGTAAGCTCCTAGGACAGGGTGTACATTATTCTGCATGCCCTCAGGAGCAGTCTGTATACTGTATATTAGATTGTAAGCTCCTAGGACAGGGTGTGCATTATTCTGCATGCCCTCAGTAGCAGTCTGTATATTGTATATTAGATTTTAAGCTCCTAGGACAGGATGTACATTATTCTGCATGCCCTCAGGAGCAGCCTGTATATTGTATATTAGATTGTAAGCTCCTAGGACAGGGTGTGCATTATTCTGCATGCCCTCAGGAGCAGTCTGTATATTGTATATTAGATTGTAAGCTCCTAGGACAGGATGCACATTATTCTGCATGCCCTCAGGAGCAGCCTGTATATTGTATATTAGATTGTAAGCTCCTAGGACAGGGTGTACATTATTCTGCATGCCCTCAGGAGCAGTCTGTATGCTGTATATTAGATTTGTAAGCTCCTAGGACAGGGTGTACATTATTCTGCATGCCCTCAGGAGCAGCCTGTATATTGTATATTAGATTGCAAGCTCCTAGGACAGGGGGTACATTATTCTGCATGCCCTCAGGAGCAGTCTGTATGCTGTATATTAGATTTGTAAGCTCCTAGGACAGGGTGTACATTATTCTGCATGCCCTCAGGAGCAGTCTGTATGCTGTATATTAGATTTGTAAGCTCCTAGGACAGGGTGTACATTATTCTGCATGCCCTCAGGAGCAGCCTGTATATTGTATATTAGATTGTAAGCTCCTAGGACAGGGTGTACATTATTCTGCATGCCCTCAGGAGCAGTCTGTATATTGTATATTAGATTGTAAGCTCCTAGGACAGGGTGTACATTGTTCTGCATGCCCTCAGGAGCAGTCTGTATATTGTATATTAGATTGTAAGCTCCTAGGACAGTGTGTACATTATTCTGCATGCCCTCAGGAGCAACCTGTATACTGTATATTAGATTGTAAGCTCCTAGGACAGGGTGTACATTATTCTGCATGCCCTCAGGAGCAGCCTGTATATTGTATATTAGATTGTAAGCTCCTAGGACAGGGTGTACATTATTCTGCATGCCCTCAGGAGCAGCCTGTATACTGTATATTAGATTGTAAGCTTCTAGGACAAGGTGTGCATTATTCTGCATGCCCTCAGGAGCAGTCTGTATATTGTATATTAGATTGTAAGCTCCTAGGACAGGGTGTACATTATTCTGCATGCCCCAGGAGCAGTCTGTATACTGTATATTAGATTGTAAGCTCCTAGGACAGGGTGTACATTATTCTGCATGCCCTCAGGAGCAGTCTGTATACTGTATATTAGATTGTAAGCTCCTAGGACAGGGTGTACATTATTCTGCATGCCCTCAGGAGCAGTCTGTATGCTGTATATTAGATTTGTAAGCTCCTAGGACAGGGTGTACATTATTCTGCATGCCCTCAGGAGCAGCCTGTATACTGTATATTAGATTGTAAGCTCCTAGGACAGGGTGTGCATTATTCTGCATGCCCTCAGGAGCAGCCTGTATATTGTATATTAGATTGTAAGCTCCTAGGACAGGGTGTACATTATTCTGCATGCCCTCAGGAGCAGCCTGTATACTGTATATTAGATTGTAAGCTCCTAGGACAAGGTGTGCATTATTCTGCATGCCCTCAGGAGCAGTCTGTATATTGTATATTAGATTGTAAGCTCCTAGGACAGGGTGTACATTATTCTGCATGCCCCAGGAGCAGTCTGTATACTGTATATTAGATTGTAAGCTCCTAGGACAGGGTGTGCATTATTCTGCATGCCCTCAGGAGCAGTCTGTATATTGTATATTAGATTGTAAGCTCCTAGGACAGGATGTGCATTATTCTGCATGCCCTCAGGAGCAGTCTGTATACTGTATATTAGATTGTAAGCTCCTAGGACGGGGTGTACATTATTCTCCATGCCCTCAGGAGCAGTCTGTATATTGTATATTAGATTGTAAGCTCCTAGGACAGGGTGTGCATTATTCTGCATGCCCTCAGGAGCAGCCTGTATACTGTATATTAGATTGTAAGCTCCTAGGACAGGGTGTACATTATTCTGCATGCCCTCAGGAGCAGTCTGTATATTGTATATTAGATTGTAAGCTCCTAGGACAGGGTGTGCATTATTCTGCATGCCCTCAGGAGCAGCCTATATACTGTATATTAGATTGTAAGCTCCTAGGACAGGGTGTACATTATTCTGCATGCCCTCAGGAGCAGCCTGTATATTGTATATTAGATTGTAAGCTCCTAGGACAGGGTGTACATTATTCTGCATGCCATCAGGAGCAGCCTGTATATTGTATATTAGATTTGTAAGCTCCTAGGACAGGGTGTGCATTATTCTGCATGCCCTCAGGAGCAGTCTGTATATTGTATATTAGATTGTAAGCTCCTAGGACAGGGTGTACATTATTCTGCATGCCCTCAGGAGCAGTCTGTATACTGTATATTAGATTGTAAGCTCCTAGGACAGGGTGTACATTATTCTGCATGCCCTCAGGAGCAGTCTGTATACTGTATATTAGATTGTAAGCTCCTAGGACAGAGTGTACGTTATTCTGCATGCCCTCAGGAGCAGTCTATATATTGTATATTAGATTGTAAGCTCCTAGGACAGGGTGTACATTATTCTGCATGCCCTCAGGAGCAGTCTGTATATTGTATATTAGATTGTAAGCTCCTAGGACAGAGTGTGCATTATTCTGCATGCCCTCAGGAGCAGTCTGTATATTGTATATTAGATTGTAAGCTCCTAGGACAGGGTGTACATTATTCTGCATGCCCTCAGGAGCAGTCTGTATATTGCATATTAGATTGTAAGCTCCTAGGACAGGGTGTACATTATTCTGCATGCCCTCAGGAGCAGTCTGTATATTGTATATTAGATTGTAAGCTCCTAGGACAGGGTGTACATTATTCTGCATGCCCTCAGGAGCAGTCTGTATATTGTATATTAGATTGTAAGCTCTTAGGACAGGGTGTGCATTATTCTGCATGCCCTCAGGAGCAGTCTGTATATTGTATATTAGATTGTAAGCTCTTAGGACAGGGTGTGCATTATTCTGCATGCCCTCAGGAGCAGTCTGTATATTGTATATTAGATTGTAAGCTCTTAGGACAGGGTGGGCATTTTTCTGCATGCCCTCAGGAGCAGCCTGTATATTGTATATTAGATTGTAAGCTCCTAGGACATGGTGTGCATTATTCTGCATGCCCTCAGTAGCAGTATGTATATTGTATATTAGATTTGTAAGCTCCTAGGACAGGGTGTACATTATTCTGCATGCCCTCAGGAGCAGTCTGTATACTGTATATTAGATTGTAAGCTCCTAGGACAGGGTGTGCATTATTCTGCATGCCCTCAGGAGCAGTCTGTATACTGTATATTAGATTGTAAGCTCCTAGGACAGGGTGTGCATTATTCTGCATGCCCTCAGGAGCAGTCTGTATACTGTATATTAGATTGTAAGCTCCTAGGACAGGGTGTACATTATTCTGCATGCCCTCAGGAGCAGCCTGTATTTTGTATATTAGATTGTAAGCTCCTAGGACAGGATGTGCATTATTCTGCATGCCCTCAGGAACAGCCTGTATTCTGTATATTAGATTGTAAGCTCCTAGGACAGGGTGTGCATTATTCTGCATTCCCTCAGGAGCAGCCTGTATATTGTATATTAGATTGTAAGCTCCTAGAACAGGGTGTACATTATTCTGCATGCCCTCAGGAGCAGTCTGTATATTGTATATTAGATTTGTAAGCTCCTAGGACAGGGTGTACATTATTCTGCATGCCCTCATGAGCAGTCTGTATACTGTATATTAGATTGTAAGCTCTTAGGACAGGGTGTGCATTATTCTGCATGCCCTCAGGAGCAGTCTGTATATTGTATATTAGATTGTAAGCTCCTAGGACAGGGTGTACATTATTCTGCATGCCCTCAGGAGCAGTCTGTATACTGTATATTAGATTGTAAGCTCTTAGGACAGGGTGTACATTATTCTGCATGCCCTCAGGAGCAGTCTGTATACTGTATATTAGATTGTAAGCTCTTAGGACAGGGTGTGCATTATTCTGCATGCCATCAGGAGCAGTCTGTATATTGTATATTAGATTGTAAGCTCCTAGGACAGGGTGTACATTATTCTGCATGCCCTCAGGAGCAGTCTGTATACTGTATATTAGATTGTAAGCTCTTAGGACAGGGTGTGCATTATTCTGCATGCCCTCAGGAGCAGTCTGTATACTGTATATTAGATTGTAAGCTCCTAGGACAGGGTGTACATTATTCTGCATGCCCTCAGGAGCAGTCTGTATATTGTATATTAGATTTGTAAGCTCCTAGGACAGGGTGTACATTATTCTGCATGCCCTCAGGAGCAGCCTATATTTTGTATATTAGATTGTAAGCTCCTAGGACAGGGTGTACATTATTCTGCATGCCCTCAGGAGCAGTCTGTATATTATATATTAGATTGTAAGCTCCTAGGACAGGATGTACATTATTCTGCATGCCCTCAGGAGCAGCCTATATATTGTATATTAGATTGTAAGCTCAAAGGACAGGGTGTGCATTATTCTGCATGCCCTCAGGAGCAGCCTGTATATTGTATATTAGATTGTAAGCTCATAGGACAGGGTGTACATTATTCTGCATACCCTCAGGAGCACCCTGTATATTGTATATTAGATTGTAAGCTCCTAGGACAGGGTGTGCATTATTCTGCATGCCCTCAGGAGCAGTCTGTATATTGCATATTAGATTGTAAGCTCCTAGGACAGGGTGTGCATTATTCTGCATGCCCTCAGGAGCAGTCTGTATATTGTATATTAGATTGTAAGCTCCTAGGACAGGGTGTACATTATTCTGCATGCCCTCAGGAGCAGCCTATATATTGTATATTAGATTGTAAGCTCCTAGGACAGGATGTGCATTATTCTGCATGCCCTCAGGAGCAGCCTATATATTGTATATTAGATTGTAAGCTCAAAGGACAGGGTGTGCATTATTCTGCATGCCCTCAGGAGCAGCCTGTATATTGTATATTAGATTGTAAGCTCCTAGGACAGGGTGTACATTATTCTGCATACCCTCAGGAGCACCCTGTATATTGTATATTAGATTGTAAGCTCCTAGGACAGGATGTGCATTATTCTGCATGCCCTCAGGAGCAGCCTATATATTGTATATTAGATTGTAAGCTCAAAGGACAGGGTGTGCATTATTCTGCATGCCCTCAGGAGCAGCCTGTATATTGTATATTAGATTGTAAGCTCCTAGGACAGGGTGTACATTATTCTGCATACCCTCAGGAGCACCCTGTATATTGTATATTAGATTGTAAGCTCCTAGGACAGGGTGTGCATTATTCTGCCTGCCCTCAGGAGCAGTCTGTATATTGCATATTAGATTGTAAGCTCCTAGGACAGGGTGTGCATTATTCTGCATGCCCTCAGGAGCAGTCTGTATACTGTATATTAGATTGTAAGCTCCTAGGACAGGGTGTGCATTATTCTGCATGCCCTCAGGAGCAGTCTGTATACTGTATATTAGATTGTAAGCTCCTAGGACAGGGTGTACATTATTCTGCATGCCCTCAGGAGCAGTCTGTATATTGTACATTAGATTGTATGCTCCTAGGACAGGGTGTACATTATTCTGCATGCCCTCAGGAGCAGTCTGTATATTGTACATTAGATTGTAAGCTCCTAGGACAGGGTGTACATTATTCTGCATGCCCTCAGGAGCAGCCTGTATACTGTATATTAGAATGTAAGCTCCTAGGACAGGGTGTACATTATTCTGCATGCCCTCAGGAGCAGTCTGTATATTGTACATTAGATTGTATGCTACTAGGACAGGGTGTGCATTATTCTGCATGCCCTCAGGAGCAGCCTGTATATTGTATATTAGATTGTAAGCTCCTAGGACAGGGTGTACATTATTCTGCATGCCCTCAGGAGCAGTCTGTATAATATAATAATAATAATCTTTATTTATATAGCGCCAACATATTCCGCAGCTCTTAACAATTCACAGGTTCATAAACAACAGTCATAAGTAACATAGCTAAAGATAATACAATAATTACAGCAAAAATAATGGCAACCCTGCTCGTAAGAGCTTACAATCTACAATGAGGTGGGGGTGACACAAAGTACAATGGCTTATTTGCAAGGATGGTCCAGCCATCTTGAGGGGATGAGGGATAGATAAAGGCTGCATGAGCTCATCACCAGCCAGTATTTTTGGTGCTTTTTGGTTCGGTGGAGAGTTGTGTGGAGAAATAAGGGATGGGCTATAAGAAGATAAAAGGACTTCGATTAGGGAAGGTGATAGGCCGCCCTAAACAAGTGTGTTTTTAGGGAGCGCCTAAAACTGTGTAAATTGTGGTTCATCCTAATTTCTTGGGGTAGAGCATTCCAAAGAATAGGTGCCGCTCAAGAGATGTTTTGAAGCAGGGAGTGGGAGGTACGGATTAGTGTGGATGTTAGTCGAAAGTCGCTTGCGGAGCGTAGAGAACGGGTAGGCCGATAAACAGAAATGAGGGAAGAGATGTAGGGTGGTGCCGCACTGTGGAGAGCTTTGTGGGTGAGAACAAGCAATTTAAATTGGATCCTATAATTCATGGGCAGCCAGTGCAATGACTGGCACAGAGCGGAGGAGTCTGAGTAACGGTTAGCCAAATAGATGACCCTGGCAGCAGCATTAAAGATGGACTAGAGGGGGGAAAGTCGAGTGAGGGGGAGGCCAATTAATAGAGAGTTACAGTAGTCGAGGCGGGAGTGGATCAGGGCAACAGTGAGGGTTTTTGTTGTTTTCAAGGTGAGAAAGTGGCGGATTCTAGAGATGTTCTTCAGGTGCAAGCGACAAGAGTGGGCAAGAGATTGTATGTGGAAGGTGAAGGAAAGATTGGTGTCAAACACAACGCCCAGACAACGCGCCTGCTGGCTCGGAATTATTGTGGTGCCACACACGGAGAGAGAGATGTCAGATTTAGAGAGGTGAGCAGACGGCGGGAGTAGAAGAAGTTCAGTTTTGGAAAGGTTGAGTTTCAGGTAGAGAGCGGACATGATGTTAGAAACTGCGGCCAGACAGTCACTGGTGTTCTGTAGTACAGCGAAGGTAAGGTCAGGGGATGAGGTGTATAGTTGTGTGTCATCAGCATAAAGATGGTACTGAAAACCAAGTTTGCTGATGGTCTGTCCAACTGGGGCTGTGTAGAGAGAGAATAGAAGAGGGCCAAGGACTGAACCCTGAGGAACCCCAATAGTGAGAGGAAGAGGGGAAGAAGTGGAGCCAGCGAACGATACACTGAAAGAGCGGTCAGATAGGTAGGAGGAGAACCAGGAGAGAGCAGTGTCCTTAATGCCGATTGAGTGGAGCATAGAGAGTAGGAGGTGGTGGTCAACGGTGTCAAAGGCTGCAGAGAGGTCAAGAAGAATGAGGGTCACCATTACATTTTGCTGTCAGAAGGTCATTGGTTACTTTGATGAGTGCAGTTTCTGTAGAATATAGGGGATGGAAGCCGAACTGTGATGGGTCTAGAAGAGAGTGAGTGGAGAGGTAACTGGTAAGGCGGGAGTAGACCAGGCGCTCCAAGAGTTTAGAGATGAAGGGAAGATTGGAGACTGGTCTGTAGTTGTTTGTGCAGGAAAGGTCAAGAGAGGGCTTTTTTAATAATGGAGTAATGATGGAGTGTTTGAAGGAGGAGAGGAAGATACCAGAAGAGAGGGAGAGGTTGAAGATTTTAGTTAGGCGAGTAGTGACTACTGAAGAAAGAGACTGGAGTAGATGTGAGGGGATGGAGTCAGTGGTGCATGTAGTGGGATGGGAAGAAGAGAGGAGCCTGAAGACTTTGTCTTCTGTGACTGGGTCATATGTGGAGAGTGATGCAGAGGGGATGTGGGGAGGGATGGGAGTCACGGCTCTTGGTGGCTGGGAGCTGATTTCCTGATGGATGGTGTCTATTTTCTCTGTGAAGTAGGAGGCCAAGTACTCGGCACAAATGTCCGTGATGGGGGCCTGTGCTTTGAAGGGCAGAGTTATATGTTTTTAACATAAATTTGTAGTGGATAAAGTCTTCTAGTGTGCGAGTTTTCCTCCATAGGCGTTCGGCACTTCTAGAGCAACGCTGGAGAAATCGGCTTTGCGGTGTGAGCCAGGGCTGTTTTGCTCTGTGTTTAGAGGTTCTGAGGGTGATGGGCGCTACTTGGTCCAGCGTGCTTCTGAGTGTGTCATTGTAGTGGTTTAAAGCCAGATCAGGACAGGAAAAAGAGGAGATCGGGGACAGTGATGAGTGAAGGGAGTCTGTAAGTGTATGAGGGTTAATGGCTTGTAGAATTCTGAATGTGTGATAGGTAGGAGTGTGCTGGGGCAGGCGAGGATTTGTGAGTGTGACAGAGAGAATGTTATGATCAGAGAGGGGAAGAGGGGAGTTATTTAGGTGGGGGATTGAACTAAGCCGGACAAAGACCAGATCAAGGGTGTTTCCATCTTTGTGTGTCTCAGAGGTTGAAAGCTGTGAGAGGCCAAGAGAAGTGGTTAAAGATAGAAGCTGGGATGCGGATGAGGAGGTGGGGCTGTTTATGGGGATGTTGAAGTCTCCCAGGATAAGGGTTGGTAAATCTGAGGACATGAAGTGCGTCAGCCAGACAGAAAAATGGTCAAAGAACTGGGTGGGTGAGCCTGGGGAAGGGTATACGACTGCTACTCTGAGGGAGAAGGGATGGAAGAGCCTGATTGTGTGGACCTCAAAAGAAGGGAATGAGAGTGATGGTACTGGGGGGGATGACCTGGAAGGTGGAATGTGGGGACAGGAGTATGCCGACCCCACCACCAAGTCTGTTTGCAGGTCTCGGGGAATGGGAAAAATGCAGGCCGCCATGAGAAATAGCAGCAGGGGAGAGAGTGTCAGAATCCTGGATCCAGGTTTCAGTGAGGGCCAGCAGATTGAAAGCGTTGGTCAGAAAGTAATTGTGCAGGAAAGGAAGCTTGTTGCATATAGAGCGTGGATTCCTCAGTGCGCAATTGAAGGAGGTAGATGAAGGAGTACAGCTGATGTTAATAAGGTTAGCAGGGTTTCGATGTGAGGTAAGGGAGAGGTTGAGGTTGGTGGAGGGTGGTCCGGGGCTAGAAGAGATATCCCCTGAAATGAGTAGTAGCAGATAAAAGAGAAAGAGGAGATAGTTTTTGGATTTGTGACATGATTTCCTGTGCAATACCTTTGGATAAGATAGAGTGAGATTTTTCAGGAAGTTCAAAAGAGTATGGGAGCTGTACATAGGAGAGGGAAGGAGAGAGGGGCAGATATGGATGAGTGGTGATGGAGGGGGGATAGGGCAGTCAACGTGGATGAAAAAAAGGACACAGGAATATGGATGCAGGAGTAAAGTACATAGTTAGAAGAGAGTATAAAGTGTCGGTTACCTGACTCCTGCCCTGAATGACTGCCATTGAAATGACTGTCAAACACTTGTTGAACAGGACACTTTGCTGAAGAGGACACGTGCGTGCACCCCTTATGATGCATCTAGATTTATAGGAAGGACTATAGCATCAGGTGAGAGGGATTGTGGGAGCTGCTTGTGACTAAATTGACAGCTGCTCAGCTCACCAGGGAGTGGATAGCTGATCAAAGACACAGACCTAACACACTATGCCTGACACAGTATAACACCTTTCACCATCAGATAAAGTCTACAATGATGGAAGGACAGACAGTGACTATTGAATACATTGCATCAAATAACAGAGCACAGATACAGCAAGTAGACACATTATACCATAGAAATGGTTTCAAGATGAGAGTTCAGCAGATGACACAGATCCAGCAATCAGAGATGTTATACCATAGAAATGGTTTCAAGATGAGAGTTCAGCAGATGATATAGATCCAGCAAGCAGAGATGTTATACCATAGAAATGGTTTAAAGAGGAGAGTTCAGCAGATGACATAGATCCAGCAAGCAGAGATGCTGAACCATAGAAATGGTTTCAAGATGACAGTTTAGCAGATGACATAGATCCAGCAAGCAGAGATGTTAAACCATAGAAATGGTTTCAAGATGAGAGTTCAGCAGATGACATAGATCCAGCAAGCAGAGATGTTATACCATAGAAATGGTTTCAAGATGAGAGTTCAGCAGATGACATAGATCCAGCAAGCAGAGATGTTATACCATAGAAATGGTTTCAAGATGAGAGTTCAGCTGATGACATAGATCCAGCAAGCAGAGATGTTATACCATAGAAATGGTTTCAAGATGAGAGTTCAGCAGATGACGCAGATCCAGCAAGCAGAGATGTTATACCATAGAATTGGTTTCAAGATGAGAGTTCAGCAGATGACATAGATCCAGCAAGCAGAGATGTTATACCATAGAAATGGTTTCAAAAGGAGAGTTCAGCAGATGACATAGATCCAGCAAGCAGACATGCTATACCATAGAAATGGTTTCAAGATGAGAGTTCAGCAGATGACATAGATCCAGCAAGCAGAGATGCTATACCATAGAAATGGTTTCAAGATGAGAGTTCAGCACGAGACATAGATCCAGCAAGCAGAGATGTTAAACCATAGAAATGGTTTCAAGATGAGAGTTCAGCAGATGACATAGATCCAGCAAGCAGAGATGTTATACCATAGAAATAGTTTCAAGATGAGAGTTCAGCAGATGACATAGATCCAGCAAGCAGAGATGTTTTACCATAGAAATGGTTTCAAGATGAGAGTTCAGCACGTGACATAGATCCAGCAAGCAGATATGTTATACCATAGAAATTGTTTCAAGATGAGAGTTCAGCAGATGACACAGATCCAGCAAGCAGAGATTTTATGCCATAGAAATGGTTTCAAGATGAGAGTTCAGCAGATGACGCAGATCCAGCAAGCAGAGATGTTATACCATAGAAATGGTTTCAAGATGAGCGTTCAGCTGATGACATAGATCCAGCAAGCAGAGATGTTATACCATAAAAATGGTTTCAAGATGAGATTTCAGCTGATGACATAGATCCAGCAAGCAGAGATGTTATACCATAGAAATGGTTTCAATAGGAGAGTTCAGCAGATGACATAGATCCAGCAAGCAGAGATGCTATACCATAGAAATGGATTCAAGATGAGATTTCAGCTGATGACATAGATCCAGCAAGCAGAGATGTTATACCATAGAATTGGTTTCAAGATGAGAGTTCAGCAGATGACATACATCCAGCAAGCAGAGATGTTATACCATAGAAACGGTTTCAAGAGGAGAGTTCAGCAGATGACATAGATGCAGCAAGCAGATATGTTATACCATAGAAATGGTTTCAAGATGAGATTTCAGCAGATGACATAGATCCAGCAAGCAGAGATGTTATACCATAGAAATGGTTTCAAGATGAGAGTTCAGCAGATGACATAGATCCAGCAAGCAGAGATGTTAAACCATAGAAATGGTTTCAAGAGGAGAGTTCAGCAGATGACATAGATCCACCAAGCAGAGATGTTAAACCATAGAAATGGTTTCAAGAGGAGAGTTCAGCAAATGACATAGATCCAGCATGCAGAGATGTTATACCATAGAAATGGTTTCAAGATGAGAGTTCAGCTGATGACATAGATCCAGCAAGCAGAGATGTTATACCATAGAAATGGTTTCAAGATTAGATTTCAGCTGATGACATAGATCCAGCAATCAGAGATGTTATACCATAGAAATGGTTTCAAGATGAGAGTTCAGCAGATGACATAGATCCAGCAAGCTGAGATGCTATAACATAGAAATGGATTCAAGATGAGATTTCAGCTGATGACATAGATCCAGCAAGCAGAGATGTTATACCATAGAAATGGTTTCAAGATGAGCGTTCAGCCGATGACATAGATACAGCAAGCAGAGATGTTATACCATAGAAATGGTTTCAAGAGGAGAGTTCAGCAGATGACATAGATCCAGCAAGCAGAGATGCTATACCATAGAAATGGTTTCAAGATGAGCGTTCAGCTGATGACATAGATCCATCAAGCAGAGATGTTATACCATAGAAATGGTTTCAAGATGAGATTTCAGCTGATGACATAGATCCAGCAAGCAGAGATGTTATACCATAGAAATGGTTTCAAGAGGAGAGTTCAGCTGATGACATAGATCCAGCAAGCAGAGATGTTATACCATAGAAATGGTTTCAAGATGAGCGTTCAGCTGATGACATAGATACAGCAAGCAGAGATGTTATACCATAGAAATGGTTTCAAGATGAGCGTTCAGCTGATGACATAGATACAGCAAGCAGAGATGTTATACCATAGAAATGGTTTCAAGAGGAAAGTTCAGCAGATGACATAGATCCAGCAAGCAGAGATGCTATACCATAGAAATGGTTTCAAGATGAGAGTTCAGCTGATGACATAGATCCAGCAAGCAGAGATGTTATACCAATGAAATGGTTTCAAGATGAGAGTACAGCAGATTACAAAGATCCAGCAAGCAGAGATGTTATACAATAGAAATGGTTTCAAGATCAGAGTTCAGCTGATGACATAGATCCTGCAAGCAGAGATGTTATACCATAGAAATGGTTTCACGATGAGAGTTCAGCAGATGACATAGATACAGCAAGCAGAGATGTTATACCATAGAAATAGTTTCAAGATGAGAGATCAGCAGATGACATAGATCCAGCAAGCAGAGATGTTATACCATAGAAATGGTTTCAAGATGAGAGTTCAGCAGATGACATAGATCCAGCAAGCAGAGATGTTAAACCATAGAAATGGTTTCAAGAGGAGAGTTCAGCAGATGACATAGATCCACCAAGCAGAGATGTTAAACCATAGAAATGGTTTCAAGAGGAGAGTTCAGCAAATGACATAGATCCAGCATGCAGAGATGTTATACCATAGAAATGGTTTCAAGATGAGAGTTCAGCTGATGACATAGATCCAGCAAGCAGAGATGTTATACCATAGAAATGGTTTCAAGATTATATTTCAGCTGATGACATAGATCCAGCAAGCAGAGATGTTATACCATAGAAATGGTTTCAAGAGGAGAGTTCAGCAGATGACATAGATCCAGCAAGCTGAGATGCTATACCATAGAAATGGATTCAAGATGAGATTTCAGCTGATGACATAGATCCAGCAAGCAGAGATGTTATACCATAGAAATGGTTTCAAGATGAGCGTTCAGCCGATGACATAGATACAGCAAGCAGAGATGTTATACCATAGAAATGGTTTCAAGAGGAGAGTTCAGCAGATGACATAGATCCAGCAAGCAGAGATGCTATACCATAGAAATGGTTTCAAGATGAGCGTTCAGCTGATGACATAGATCCAGCAAGCAGAGATGTTATACCATAGAAATGGTTTCAAGATGAGATTTCAGCTGATGACATAGATCCAGCAAGCAGAGATGTTATACCATAGAAATGGTTTCAAGAGGAGAGTTCAGCTGATGACATAGATACAGCAAGCAGCGATGTTATACCATAGAAATGGTTTCAAGATGAGCGTTCAGCTGATGACATAGATACAGCAAGCAGAGATGTTATACCATAGAAATGGTTTCAAGATGAGAGGTCAGCAGATGACACAGATCCAGCAAGCAGAGATGCTATACCATAGAAATGGTTTCAAGATGAGATTTCAGCAGATGACATAGATCCAGCATGCAGAGATGTTATACCATAGAAATGGTTTCAAGATGAGAGTTCAGCACATGACGCAGATCCAGCAAGCAGAGATGTTATACCATAGAATTGGTTTCAAGATGAGAGTTCAGCAGATGACACAGATCCAGCAAGCAGAGATGCTATACCATAGAAATGGTTTCAAGAGGAGAGTTCAGCAGATGACACAGATCCAGCAAGCAGAGATGCTATACCATAGAAATGGTTTCAAGATGAGAGTTCAGCAGATGACATAAATCCAGCAAGCAGAGATGTTATACCATAGAAATGGTTTCAAGATGAGCGTTCAGCTGATGACATAGATCCAGCAAGCAGAGATGTTATACTATAGAAATGGATTCAAGATGAGATTTCAGTTGATGACATAGATCCAGCAAGCAGAGATGTTATACCATAGAAATGGTTTCAAGAGGAGAATTCAGCAGATGACATAGATCCAGTAAGCAGAGATGTTATACCATAGAAATGGTTTCAAGAGGAGAGTTCAGCTGATGACATAGATCAAGCAAGCAGAGATGCTATACCATAGAAATGGTTTCAAGAGGAGAGTTCAGCAGATGACATAGATCCAGTAAGCAGAGATGTTATACCATAGAAATGGTTTCAAGATGAGATTTCAGCTGATGACATAGATCCAGCAAGCAGAGATGTTATACCATAGAAATGGTTTCAAGATGAGCGTTCAGCTGATGACATAGATACAGCAAGCAGAGATGTTATACCATAGAAATGGTTTCAAGATGAGAGTTCAGCAGATTACAAAGATCCAGCAAGCAGAGATGTTATACCATAGAAATAGTTTCAAGATGAGAATTCAGCAGATGACATAGATCCAGCAAGCAGAGATGTTATACCATAGAAATGGTTTCAAGATGAGAGTTCAGCAGATGACATAGATCCAGCAAAGCAGAGATGTTATACCATAGAAAAGGTTTCAAGATGAGAGTTCAGCAGATGACATACATCCAGCAAGCAGAGATGTTATACCATAGAAATGGTTTCAAGATGAGAGTTCAGCAGATGACATAGATCCAGCTAGCAGATATGTTATAGCATAGAAATGGTTTCAAGATGAGATTTCAGCAGATAACACAGATCCAGCAAGCAGAGATGTTATACCATAGAAATGGTTTCAAGATGAGAGTTCAGCAGATGACATAGATCCAGCAAGCATAGATGTTACACCAATTAAATGGTTTCAAGATGAGATTTCAGCTGATGACATAGATCCAGCAAGCAGAGATGTTATACCATAGAACTGGTTTCAAGATGAGCGTTCAGCTGATGACATAGATCCAGCAAGCATAGATGTTATACCATAGAAATGGTTTCAAGATGAGAGAGCAGCAGATGACATAGATCCAGCAAACAGAGATGTTATACCATAGAAATGGTTTCACGATGAGAGATCAGCAGATGACATAGATCCAGCAAGCAGAGATGTTATACCATAGAAATGGTTTCAAGAGGAGAGTTCAGCAGATGACATAGATCCAGCAAGCAGAGATGTTATACCATAGAAATGGTTTCAAGGTGAGAGTACAGCAGATTACAAAGATCCAGCAAGCAGAGATGTTATACCATAGAAATGGTTTCAAGATCAGAGTTCAGCTGATGACATAGATCCAGCAAGCAGAGATGTTATACCATAGAAATGGTTTCACGATGAGAGTTCAGCAGATGACATAGGTTCAGCAAGCAGTGATGTTATACCATAGAAATGGTTTCAAGATGAGAGATCAGCAGATGACATAGATCCAGCAAGCAGAGATGTTATACCATAGAAATGGTTTCAAGATGAGAGTTCAGCAGATGACATAGATCCAGCAAGCAGAAATGTTATACCATAGAAATTGTTTCAAGATGAGAGTTCAACAGATGACATAGATCCAGCAAGCAGAGATGTTATACCATAGAAATGGTTTCAAGAGGAGAGTTCAGCAGATGACATAGATCCACCAAGCAGAGATGTTAAACCATAGAAATGGTTTCAAGAGGAGAGTTCAGCAGATGACATAGATCCAGCAAGCAGAGATGTTATACCATAGAAATGGTTTCAAGATGAGATTTCAGCTGATGACATAGATCCAGCAAGCAGAGATGTTATACCATAGAAATGGTTTCAAGATGAGAGTTCAGCAGATGACGCAGATCCAGCAAGCAGAGATGTTATACCATAGAATTGGTTTCAAGATGAGAGTTCAGCAGATGACATAGATCCAGCAAGCAGAGATGTTATACCATAGAAATGGTTTCAAGAGGAGAGTTCAGCAGATGACACAGATCCAGCAAGCAGAGATGCTATACCATAGAAATGGTTTCAAGATGAGAGTTCAGCAGATGACATAGATCCAGCAAGCAGAGATGTTACACCAATGAAATGGTTTCAAGATGAGATTTCAGCTGATGACATAGATCCAGCAAGCAGAGATGTTATACCATAGAAATGATTTCAAGAGGAGAGTTCAGCAGATGACATAGATCCAGCAAGCAGAGATGCTATACCATAGAAATGGATTCAAGATGAGATTTCAGCTGATGACATAGATCCAGCAAGCAGAGATGTTATACCATAGAATTGGTTTCAAGATGAGAGTTCAGCAGATAACATACATCCAGCAAGCAGAGATGTTATACCATAGAAATGGTTTCAAGATGAGAGTTCAGCAGATGACATAGATCCAGCAAGCAGATATGTTATACCATAGAAATGGTTTCAAGATGAGATTTCAGCAGATAACATAGATCCAGCAAGCAGAGATGTTATTCCATAGAAATGGTTTCAAGATGAGAGTTCAGCAGATGACATAGATCCAGCAAGCAGAGATGTTACACCAATGAAATGGTTTCAAGATGAGATTTCAGCTGATGACATAGATCCAGCAAGCAGAGATGTTATACCATAGAACTGGTTTCAAGATGAGCGTTCAGCTGATGACATAGATCCAGCAAGCATAGATGTTATACCATAGAAATGGTTTCAAGATGAGAGAGCAGCAGATGACATAGATCCAGCAAGCAGAGATGTTATACTATAGAAATGGTTTCACGATGAGAGATCAGCAGATGACATAGATACAGCAAGCAGAGATGTTATACCATAGAAATGGTTTCAAGAGGAGAGTTCAGCAGATGACATAGATCCAGCAAGCAGAGATGTTAAACCATAGAAATGGCTTCAAGGTGAGAGTACAGCAGATTACAAAGATCCAGCAAGCAGAGATGTTATACCATAGAAATGGTTTCAAGATCAGAGTTCAGCTGATAACATAGATCCAGCAAGCAGAGATGTTATACCATAGAAATGGTTTCACGATGAGAGTTCAGCAGATGACATAGATCCAGCAAGCAGTGATGTTATACCATAGAAATGGTTTCAAGATGAGAGATCAGCAGATGACATAGATCCAGCAAGCAGAGATGTTATACCATAGAAATGGTTTCAAGATGAGAGTTCAGCAGATGACATAGATTCAGCAAGCAGAGATGTTATACCATAGAAATGGTTTCAAGATGAGAGTTCAGCAGATGACATAGATCCAGTAAGCAGAGATGTTATACCATAGAAATGGTTTCAAGATGAGATTTCAGCTGATGACATAGATCCAGCAAGCAGAGATGTTATACCATAGAAATGGTTTCAAGATGAGCGTTCAGCTGATGACATAGATACAGCAAGCAGAGATGTTATACCATAGAAATGGTTTCAAGATGAGAGTTCAGCAGATTACAAAGATCCAGCAAGCAGAGATGTTATACCATAGAAATAGTTTCAAGATGAGAATTCAGCAGATGACATAGATCCAGCAAGCAGAGATGTTATACCATAGAAATGGTTTCAAGATGAGAGTTCAGCAGATGACATAGATCCAGCAAAGCAGAGATGTTATACCATAGAAAAGGTTTCAAGATGAGAGTTCAGCAGATGGCATACATCCAGCAAGCAGAGATGTTATACCATAGAAATGGTTTCAAGATGAGAGTTCAGCAGATGACATAGATCCAGCTAGCAGATATGTTATAGCATAGAAATGGTTTCAAGATGAGATTTCAGCAGATAACACAGATCCAGCAAGCAGAGATGTTATACCATAGAAATGGTTTCAAGATGAGAGTTCAGCAGATGACATAGATCCAGCAAGCATAGATGTTACACCAATTAAATGGTTTCAAGATGAGATTTCAGCTGATGACATAGATCCAGCAAGCAGAGATGTTATACCATAGAACTGGTTTCAAGATGAGCGTTCAGCTGATGACATAGATCCAGCAAGCATAGATGTTATACCATAGAAATGGTTTCAAGATGAGAGAGCAGCAGATGACATAGATCCAGCAAACAGAGATGTTATACCATAGAAATGGTTTCACGATGAGAGATCAGCAGATGACATAGATCCAGCAAGCAGAGATGTTATACCATAGAAATGGTTTCAAGAGGAGAGTTCAGCAGATGACATAGATCCAGCAAGCAGAGATGTTATACCATAGAAATGGTTTCAAGGTGAGAGTACAGCAGATTACAAAGATCCAGCAAGCAGAGATGTTATACCATAGAAATGGTTTCAAGATCAGAGTTCAGCTGATGACATAGATCCAGCAAGCAGAGATGTTATACCATAGAAATGGTTTCACGATGAGAGTTCAGCAGATGACATAGGTTCAGCAAGCAGTGATGTTATACCATAGAAATGGTTTCAAGATGAGAGATCAGCAGATGACATAGATCCAGCAAGCAGAGATGTTATACCATAGAAATGGTTTCAAGATGAGAGTTCAGCAGATGACATAGATCCAGCAAGCAGAAATG
Source organism: Phyllobates terribilis (assembly GCF_046119375.1). Lineage (NCBI taxonomy): Eukaryota > Metazoa > Chordata > Amphibia > Anura > Dendrobatidae > Phyllobates > Phyllobates terribilis. Next base: position 186,222 of record NW_027363425.1, read on the forward strand.
TTATACCATAGAAATTGTTTCAAGATGAGAGTTCAACAGATGACATAGATCCAGCAAGCAGAGATGTTATACCATAGAAATGGTTTCAAGAGGAGAGTTCAGCAGATGACATAGATCCACCAAGCAGAGATGTTAAACCATAGAAATGGTTTCAAGAGGAGAGTTCAGCAGATGACATAGATCCAGCAAGCAGAGATGTTATACCATAGAAATGGTTTCAAGATGAGATTTCAGCTGATGACATAGATCCAGCAAGCAGAGATGTTATACCATAGAAATGGTCTCAAGATGAGAGTTCAGCAGATGACGCAGATCCAGCAAGCAGAGATGTTATACCATAGAATTGGTTTCAAGATGAGAGTTCAGCAGATGACATAGATCCAGCAAGCAGAGATGTTATACCATAGAAATGGTTTCAAGAGGAGAGTTCAGCAGATGACACAGATCCAGCAAGCAGAGATGCTATACCATAGAAATGGTTTCAAGATGAGAGTTCAGCAGATGACATAGATCCAGCAAGCAGAGATGTTACACCAATGAAATGGTTTCAAGATGAGATTTCAGCTGATGACATAGATCCAGCAAGCAGAGATGTTATACCATAGAAATGATTTCAAGAGGAGAGTTCAGCAGATGACATAGATCCAGCAAGCAGAGATGCTATACCATAGAAATGGATTCAAGATGAGATTTCAGCTGATGACATAGATCCAGCAAGCAGAGATGTTATACCATAGAATTGGTTTCAAGATGAGAGTTCAGCAGATAACATACATCCAGCAAGCAGAGATGTTATACCATAGAAATGGTTTCAAGATGAGAGTTCAGCAGATGACATAGATCCAGCAAGCAGATATGTTATACCATAGAAATGGTTTCAAGATGAGATTTCAGCAGATAACATAGATCCAGCAAGCAGAGATGTTATTCCATAGAAATGGTTTCAAGATGAGAGTTCAGCAGATGACATAGATCCAGCAAGCAGAGATGTTACACCAATGAAATGGTTTCAAGATGAGATTTCAGCTGATGACATAGATCCAGCAAGCAGAGATGTTATACCATAGAACTGGTTTCAAGATGAGCGTTCAGCTGATGACATAGATCCAGCAAGCATAGATGTTATACCATAGAAATGGTTTCAAGATGAGAGAGCAGCAGATGACATAGATCCAGCAAGCAGAGATGTTATACTATAGAAATGGTTTCACGATGAGAGATCAGCAGATGACATAGATACAGCAAGCAGAGATGTTATACCATAGAAATGGTTTCAAGAGGAGAGTTCAGCAGATGACATAGATCCAGCAAGCAGAGATGTTAAACCATAGAAATGGCTTCAAGGTGAGAGTACAGCAGATTACAAAGATCCAGCAAGCAGAGATGTTATACCATAGAAATGGTTTCAAGATGAGATTTCAGCTGATGACATAGATCCAGCAAGCAGAGATGTTATACCATAGAAATGGTCTCAAGATGAGAGTTCAGCAGATGACGCAGATCCAGCAAGCAGAGATGTTATACCATAGAATTGGTTTCAAGATGAGAGTTCAGCAGATGACATAGATCCAGCAAGCAGAGATGTTATACCATAGAAATGGTTTCAAGAGGAGAGTTCAGCAGATGACACAGATCCAGCAAGCAGAGATGCTATACCATAGAAATGGTTTCAAGATGAGAGTTCAGCAGATGACATAGATCCAGCAAGCAGAGATGTTACACCAATGAAATGGTTTCAAGATGAGATTTCAGCTGATGACATAGATCCAGCAAGCAGAGATGTTATACCATAGAAATGATTTCAAGAGGAGAGTTCAGCAGATGACATAGATCCAGCAAGCAGAGATGCTATACCATAGAAATGGATTCAAGATGAGATTTCAGCTGATGACATAGATCCAGCAAGCAGAGATGTTATACCATAGAATTGGTTTCAAGATGAGAGTTCAGCAGATAACATACATCCAGCAAGCAGAGATGTTATACCATAGAAATGGTTTCAAGATGAGAGTTCAGCAGATGACATAGATCCAGCAAGCAGATATGTTATACCATAGAAATGGTTTCAAGATGAGATTTCAGCAGATAACATAGATCCAGCAAGCAGAGATGTTATTCCATAGAAATGGTTTCAAGATGAGAGTTCAGCAGATGACATAGATCCAGCAAGCAGAGATGTTACACCAATGAAATGGTTTCAAGATGAGATTTCAGCTGATGACATAGATCCAGCAAGCAGAGATGTTATACCATAGAACTGGTTTCAAGATGAGCGTTCAGCTGATGACATAGATCCAGCAAGCATAGATGTTATACCATAGAAATGGTTTCAAGATGAGAGAGCAGCAGATGACATAGATCCAGCAAGCAGAGATGTTATACTATAGAAATGGTTTCACGATGAGAGATCAGCAGATGACATAGATACAGCAAGCAGAGATGTTATACCATAGAAATGGTTTCAAGAGGAGAGTTCAGCAGATGACATAGATCCAGCAAGCAGAGATGTTAAACCATAGAAATGGCTTCAAGGTGAGAGTACAGCAGATTACAAAGATCCAGCAAGCAGAGATGTTATACCATAGAAATGGTTTCAAGATCAGAGTTCAGCTGATAACATAGATCCAGCAAGCAGAGATGTTATACCATAGAAATGGTTTCACGATGAGAGTTCAGCAGATGACATAGATCCAGCAAGCAGTGATGTTATACCATAGAAATGGTTTCAAGATGAGAGATCAGCAGATGACATAGATCCAGCAAGCAGAGATGTTATACCATAGAAATGGTTTCAAGATGAGAGTTCAGCAGATGACATAGATTCAGCAAGCAGAGATGTTATACCATAGAAATGGTTTCAAGATGAGAGTTCAGCAGATGACATAGATCCAGTAAGCAGAGATGTTATACCATAGAAATGGTTTCAAGATGAGATTTCAGCTGATGACATAGATCCAGCAAGCAGAGATGTTATACCATAGAAATGGTTTCAAGATGAGCGTTCAGCTGATGACATAGATACAGCAAGCAGAGATGTTATACCATAGAAATGGTTTCAAGATGAGAGTTCAGCAGATTACAAAGATCCAGCAAGCAGAGATGTTATACCATAGAAATAGTTTCAAGATGAGAATTCAGCAGATGACATAGATCCAGCAAGCAGAGATGTTATACCATAGAAATGGTTTCAAGATGAGAGTTCAGCAGATGACATAGATCCAGCAAAGCAGAGATGTTATACCATAGAAAAGGTTTCAAGATGAGAGTTCAGCAGATGGCATACATCCAGCAAGCAGAGATGTTATACCATAGAAATGGTTTCAAGATGAGAGTTCAGCAGATGACATAGATCCAGCTAGCAGATATGTTATAGCATAGAAATGGTTTCAAGATGAGATTTCAGCAGATAACACAGATCCAGCAAGCAGAGATGTTATACCATAGAAATGGTTTCAAGATGAGAGTTCAGCAGATGACATAGATCCAGCAAGCATAGATGTTACACCAATTAAATGGTTTCAAGATGAGATTTCAGCTGATGACATAGATCCAGCAAGCAGAGATGTTATACCATAGAACTGGTTTCAAGATGAGCGTTCAGCTGATGACATAGATCCAGCAAGCATAGATGTTATACCATAGAAATGGTTTCAAGATGAGAGAGCAGCAGATGACATAGATCCAGCAAACAGAGATGTTATACCATAGAAATGGTTTCACGATGAGAGATCAGCAGATGACATAGATCCAGCAAGCAGAGATGTTATACCATAGAAATGGTTTCAAGAGGAGAGTTCAGCAGATGACATAGATCCAGCAAGCAGAGATGTTATACCATAGAAATGGTTTCAAGGTGAGAGTACAGCAGATTACAAAGATCCAGCAAGCAGAGATGTTATACCATAGAAATGGTTTCAAGATCAGAGTTCAGCTGATGACATAGATCCAGCAAGCAGAGATGTTATACCATAGAAATGGTTTCACGATGAGAGTTCAGCAGATGACATAGGTTCAGCAAGCAGTGATGTTATACCATAGAAATGGTTTCAAGATGAGAGATCAGCAGATGACATAGATCCAGCAAGCAGAGATGTTATACCATAGAAATGGTTTCAAGATGAGAGTTCAGCAGATGACATAGATCCAGCAAGCAGAAATGTTATACCATAGAAATTGTTTCAAGATGAGAGTTCAACAGATGACATAGATCCAGCAAGCAGAGATGTTATACCATAGAAATGGTTTCAAGAGGAGAGTTCAGCAGATGACATAGATCCACCAAGCAGAGATGTTAAACCATAGAAATGGTTTCAAGAGGAGAGTTCAGCAGATGACATAGATCCAGCAAGCAGAGATGTTATACCATAGAAATGGTTTCAAGATGAGATTTCAGCTGATGACATAGATCCAGCAAGCAGAGATGTTATACCATAGAAATGGTCTCAAGATGAGAGTTCAGCAGATGACGCAGATCCAGCAAGCAGAGATGTTATACCATAGAATTGGTTTCAAGATGAGAGTTCAGCAGATGACATAGATCCAGCAAGCAGAGATGTTATACCATAGAAATGGTTTCAAGAGGAGAGTTCAGCAGATGACACAGATCCAGCAAGCAGAGATGCTATACCATAGAAATGGTTTCAAGATGAGAGTTCAGCAGATGACATAGATCCAGCAAGCAGAGATGTTACACCAATGAAATGGTTTCAAGATGAGATTTCAGCTGATGACATAGATCCAGCAAGCAGAGATGTTATACCATAGAAATGATTTCAAGAGGAGAGTTCAGCAGATGACATAGATCCAGCAAGCAGAGATGCTATACCATAGAAATGGATTCAAGATGAGATTTCAGCTGATGACATAGATCCAGCAAGCAGAGATGTTATACCATAGAATTGGTTTCAAGATGAGAGTTCAGCAGATAACATACATCCAGCAAGCAGAGATGTTATACCATAGAAATGGTTTCAAGATGAGAGTTCAGCAGATGACATAGATCCAGCAAGCAGATATGTTATACCATAGAAATGGTTTCAAGATGAGATTTCAGCAGATAACATAGATCCAGCAAGCAGAGATGTTATTCCATAGAAATGGTTTCAAGATGAGAGTTCAGCAGATGACATAGATCCAGCAAGCAGAGATGTTACACCAATGAAATGGTTTCAAGATGAGATTTCAGCTGATGACATAGATCCAGCAAGCAGAGATGTTATACCATAGAACTGGTTTCAAGATGAGCGTTCAGCTGATGACATAGATCCAGCAAGCATAGATGTTATACCATAGAAATGGTTTCAAGATGAGAGAGCAGCAGATGACATAGATCCAGCAAGCAGAGATGTTATACTATAGAAATGGTTTCACGATGAGAGATCAGCAGATGACATAGATACAGCAAGCAGAGATGTTATACCATAGAAATGGTTTCAAGAGGAGAGTTCAGCAGATGACATAGATCCAGCAAGCAGAGATGTTAAACCATAGAAATGGCTTCAAGGTGAGAGTACAGCAGATTACAAAGATCCAGCAAGCAGAGATGTTATACCATAGAAATGGTTTCAAGATCAGAGTTCAGCTGATAACATAGATCCAGCAAGCAGAGATGTTATACCATAGAAATGGTTTCACGATGAGAGTTCAGCAGATGACATAGATCCAGCAAGCAGTGATGTTATACCATAGAAATGGTTTCAAGATGAGAGATCAGCAGATGACATAGATCCAGCAAGCAGAGATGTTATACCATAGAAATGGTTTCAAGATGAGAGTTCAGCAGATGACATAGATTCAGCAAGCAGAGATGTTATACCATAGAAATGGTTTCAAGATGAGAGTTCAGCAGATGACATAGATCCAGCAAGCAGAGATGTTATACCATAGAAATGGTTTCAAGAGGAGAGTTCAGCAGATGACATAGATCCACCAAGCAGAGATGTTAAACCATAGAACTGGTTTCAAGAGGAGAGTTCAGCAGATGACATAGATCCAGCAAGCAGAGATGTTATACCATAGAAATGGTTTCAAGAGGAGAGTTCAGCAGATGACATAGATCCAGCAAGCAGAGATGCTATACCATAGAAATGGTTTCAAGATGAGAGTTCAGCAGATGACATAGATCCAGCAGGCAGAGATGTTATACCATAGAAATGGTTTAAAGATGAGATTTCAGTTGATGACATAGATCCAGCAAGCACAGTTGTTATACCATAGAAATGGTTTCAAGATGAGCGTTCAGCTGATGACATAGATCCAGCATACAGAGATGTTATACCATAGAAATGGTTTCAAGATGAGAGTTCAGCAGATTACAAAGATCCAGCAAGCAGAGATGTTATACCATAGAAATGGTTTCAAGATGAGAGTTCAGCAGATGACATAGATCCAGCAAGCAGAGATGTTATACCATAGAAATGGTTTCAAGATGAGAGTTCAGCAGATGACATAGATCCAGCAAGCAGAGATGTTATACCATAGAAATGGTTTCAAGATGAGAGTTCAGCAGATGACACAGATCCAGCAAGCAGAGATGTTATACCATAGAAATGGTTTCAAGATGAGAGTTCAGCAGATGACACAGATCCAGCAAGCAGAGATGTTATACCATAGAAATGGTTTCAAGATGAGAGTTCAGCAGATGACACAGATCCAGCAAGCAGAGATGTTATACCATAGAAATGGTTTCAAGATGAGAGTTCAGCAGATGACATAGATTCAGCAAGCAGAGATGTTATACCATAGAAATGGTTTCAAGATGAGAGTTCAGCAGATGACATAGATCCAGCAAGCAGAGATGTTATACCATAGAAATGGTTTCAAGAGGAGAGTTCAGCAGATGACATAGATCCACCAAGCAGAGATGTTAAACCATAGAACTGGTTTCAAGAGGAGAGTTCAGCAGATGACATAGATCCAGCAAGCAGAGATGTTATACCATAGAAATGGTTTCAAGAGGAGAGTTCAGCAGATCACATAGATCCAGCAAGCAGAGATGCTATACCATAGAAATGGTTTCAAGATGAGAGTTCAGCAGATGACATAGATCCAGCAGGCAGAGATGTTATACCATAGAAATGGTTTCAAGAGGAGAGTTCAGCAGATGACATAGATCCACCAAGCAGAGATGTTAAACCATAGAACTGGTTTCAAGAGGAGAGTTCAGCAGATGACATAGATCCAGCAAGCAGAGATGTTATACCATAGAAATGGTTTCAAGAGGAGAGTTCAGCAGATGACATAGATCCAGCAAGCAGAGATGCTATACCATAGAAATGGTTTCAAGATGAGAGTTCAGCAGATGACATAGATCCAGCAGGCAGAGATGTTATACCATAGAAATGGTTTAAAGATGAGATTTCAGTTGATGACATAGATCCAGCAAGCACAGTTGTTATACCATAGAAATGGTTTCAAGATGAGCGTTCAGCTGATGACATAGATCCAGCATACAGAGATGTTATACCATAGAAATGGTTTCAAGATGAGAGTTCAGCAGATTACAAAGATCCAGCAAGCAGAGATGTTATACCATAGAAATGGTTTCAAGATGAGAGTTCAGCAGATGACATAGATCCAGCAAGCAGAGATGTTATACCATAGAAATGGTTTCAAGATGAGAGTTCAGCAGATGACATAGATCCAGCAAGCAGAGATGTTATACCATAGAAATGGTTTCAAGATGAGAGTTCAGCAGATGACACAGATCCAGCAAGCAGAGATGTTATACCATAGAAATGGTTTCAAGATGAGAGTTCAGCAGATGACACAGATCCAGCAAGCAGAGATGTTATACCATAGAAATGGTTTCAAGATGAGAGTTCAGCAGATGACACAGATCCAGCAAGCAGAGATGTTATACCATAGAAATGGTTTCAAGATGAGAGTTCAGCAGATGACATAGATTCAGCAAGCAGAGATGTTATACCATAGAAATGGTTTCAAGATGAGAGTTCAGCAGATGACATAGATCCAGCAAGCAGAGATGTTATACCATAGAAATGGTTTCAAGAGGAGAGTTCAGCAGATGACATAGATCCACCAAGCAGAGATGTTAAACCATAGAACTGGTTTCAAGAGGAGAGTTCAGCAGATGACATAGATCCAGCAAGCAGAGATGTTATACCATAGAAATGGTTTCAAGAGGAGAGTTCAGCAGATCACATAGATCCAGCAAGCAGAGATGCTATACCATAGAAATGGTTTCAAGATGAGAGTTCAGCAGATGACATAGATCCAGCAGGCAGAGATGTTATACCATAGAAATGGTTTCAAGATGAGAGTTCAGTTGATGACATAGATCCAGCAAGCAGAGTTGTTATACCATAGAAATGGTTTCAAGATGAGCGTTCAGCTGATGACATAGATCCAGCAAGCAGAGATGTTATACCATAGAAATGGTTTCAAGATGAGAGTTCAGCAGATTACAAAGATCCAGCAAGCAGAGATGTTATACCATAGAAATGGTTTCAAGATGAGAGTTCAGCAGATGACATAGATCCAGCAAGCAGAGATGTTATACCATAGAAATGGTTTCAAGATGAGAGTTCAGCAGATGAATAGATCCAGCAAGCAGAGATGTTATACCATAGAAATGGTTTCAAGATGAGAGTTCAGCAGATGACACAGATCCAGCAAGCAGAGATGTTATACCATAGAAATGGTTTCAAGATGAGAGTTCAGCAGATGACACAGATCCAGCAAGCAGAGATGTTATACCATAGAAATGGTTTCAAGATGAGAGTTCAGCAGATGACACAGATCCAGCAAGCAGAGATGTTATACCATAGAAATGGTTTCAAGATGAGAGTTCAGCAGATGACATAGATCCAGCAAGCAGAGATGTTATACCATAGAAATGGTTTCAAGATGAGAGTTCAGCTGATGACATAGATCCAGCAAGCAGAGATGTTATACCATAGAAATGGTTTCAAGATGAGAGTTCAGCAGATGCCATAGATCCAGCAAGCAGAGATGTTATGCCATAGAAATGGTTTCAAGAGGAGAGTTCAGCAGATGACATAGATCCAGCAAGCAGAAATGTTATACCATAGAAATGGTATGAAGATGAGAGTTCAGCAGATGACATAGATCCAGCAAGCAGAGATGTTAAACCATAGAAATGGCTTCAAGATGAGAGTTCAGCCGATGACATAGATCCAGCAAGCAGAGGTGTTAAACCATAGAAATGGTTTCAAGATGAGAGATCAGCAGATGACATAGATCCAGCAAGCAGAGATGTTATACCATAGAAATGGTTTCAAGATGACAGTTCAGATGATGACATAGATCCAGCAAGCAGAGATGTTATACCATAGAAATGGTTTCAAGATGAGAGTTCAGCAGATGACATAGATCCAGCAAGCAGAGATGTTATACCAAAGAAATGGTTTCAAGAGGAGAGTTCAGCTGATGACATAGATCCAGCAAGCAGAGATGTTATACCATAGAAATGGTTTCAAGATGAGCGTTCAGCTGATGACATAGATACAGCAAGCAGAGATGTTATACCATAGAAATGGTTTCAAGATGAGCGTTCAGCTGATGACATAGATACAGCAAGCAGAGATGTTATACCATAGAAATGTTTTCAAGATGAGCATTCAGCTGATGACATAGATCCAGCATACAGAGATGTTATACCATAGAAATGGTTTCAAGATGAGCGTTCAGCTGATGACATAGATCCAGCATACAGAGATGTTATACCATAGAAATGGTTTCAAGATGAGAGTTCAGCAGATTACAAAGATCCAGCAAGCAGAGATGTTATACCATAGAAATGGTTTCAAGATGAGAGTTCAGCAGATTACAAAGATCCAGCAAGCAGAGATGTTATACCATAGAAATGGTTTCAAGATGAGAGTTCAGCAGATGACATAGATCCAGCAAGCAGAGATTTTATACCATAGAAATGGTTTCAAGATGAGAGTTCAGCAGATGACATAGATCCAGCATGCAGAGATGTTATGCCATAGAAACGGTTTCAAGATGAGAGTTCAGCAGATGACACAGATCCAGCAAGCAGAGATGTTATACCATAGAATTGGTTTCAAGATGAGAGTTCAGCAGATGACATAGATCCAGCAAGCAGAGATGTTATACCATAGAAATGGTTTCAAGAGGAGAGTTCAGCAGATGACACAGATCCAGCAAGCAGAGATGCTATACCATAGAAATGGTTTCAAGATGAGAGTTCAGCAGATGACATAAATCCAGCAAGCAGAGATGTTATACCATAGAAATGGTTTCAAGATGAGATTTCAGCTGATGACATAGATCCAGCAAGCAGAGATGCTATACCATAGAAATGGTTTCAAGATGAGAGTTCAGCACGAGACATAGATCCAGCAAGCAGAGATGTTAAACCATAGAAATAGTTTCAAGATGAGAGTTCAGCAGATGACATAGATCCAGCAAGCAGAGATGTTATACCATAGAAATGGTTTCAAGATGAGAGTTCAGCAGATCACTTAGATCCAGCAAGCAGAGATGTTTTACCATAGAAAGGGTTTCAAGATGAGAGTTCAGCACGTGACATAGATCCAGCAAGCAGATATGTTATACCATAGAAATTGTTTCAAGATGAGAGTTCAGCAGATGACACAGATCCAGCAAGCAGAGATTTTATGCCATAGAAATGGTTTCAAGATGAGAGTTCAGCAGATGACGCAGATCCAGCAAGCAGAGATGTTATACCATAGAAATGGTTTCAAGATGAGCGTTCAGCTGATGACATAGATCCAGCAAGCAGAGATGTTATACCATAGAAATGGTTTCAAGATGAGATTTCAGATGATGACATAGATCCAGCAAGCAGAGATGTTATACCATAGAAATGGTTTCAATAGGAGCGTTCAGCTGATGACATAGATCCAGCAAGCAGAGATGTTATACCATAGAAATGGTTTCAAGATGAGAGATCAGCAGATGACATAGATCCAGCAAGCAGAGATGTTATACCATAGAAATGATTTCACGATGAGAGATCAGCAGATGACATAGATCCAGCAAGCAGAGATGTTAAACCATAGAAATGGTTTCAAGAGGAGAGTTCAGCAGATGACATAGATCCAGCAAGCAGAGATGCTATACCATAGAAATGGTTTCAAGATGAGAGTTCAGCTGATGACATAGATCCAGCAAGCAGAGATGTTATACCATAGAAATGGTTTCAAGGTGAGAGTACAGCAGATTACAAAGATCCAGCAAGCAGAGATGTTATACAATAGAAATGGTTTCAAGATCAGAGTTCAGCTGATGACATAGATCCTGCAAGCAGAGATGTTATACCATAGAAATGGTTTCACGATGAGAGTTCAGCAGATGACATAGATCCTGCAAGCAGAGATGTTATACCATAGAAATGGTTTCACGATGAGAGTTCAGCAGGTGACATAGATCCAGCAAGCAGAGATGTTATACCATAGAAATGGTTTCAAAATGAGAGATCAGCAGATGACATAGATCCAGGAAGCAGAGATGTTATACCATAGAAATGGTTTCAAGATGAGAGTTCAGCAGATGACATAGATCCAGCAAGCAGAGATGTTAAACCATAGAAATGGTTTCAAGAGGAGAGTTCAGCAGATGACATAGATCCACCAAGCAGAGATGTTAAACCATAGAAATGGTTTCAAGAGGAGAGTTCAGCAAATGACATAGATCCAGCATGCAGAGATGTTATACCATAGAAATGATTTCAAGATGAGATTTCAGCTGATGACATAGATCCAGCAAGCAGAGATGTTATACCATAGAAATGGTTTCAAGATGAGCGTTCAGCCGATGACATAGATCCAGCAAGCAGAGATGCTATACCATAGAAATGGTTTCAAGATGAGATTTCAGCTGATGACATAGATCCAGCAAGCAGAGATGTTATACCATAGAAATGGTTTCAAGAGGAGAGTTCAGCAGATGACATAGATCCAGCAAGCTGAGATGCTATACCATAGAAATGGATTCAAGATGAGATTTCAGCTGATGACATAGATCCAGCAAGCAGAGATGTTATACCATAGAAATGGTTTCAAGATGAGCGTTCAGCCGATGACATAGATCCAGCAAGCAGAGATGCTATACCATAGAAATGGTTTCAAGATGAGCGTTCAGCTGATGACATAGATCCAGCAAGCAGAGATGTTATACCATAGAAATGGTTTCAAGATGAGATTTCAGCTGATGACATAGATCCAGCAAGCAGAGATGTTATACCATAGAAATGGTTTCAAGAGGAGAGTTCAGCTGATGACATAGATACAGCAAGCAGCGATGTTATACCATAGAAATGGTTTCAAGATGAGCGTTCAGCTGATGACATAGATCCAGCAAGCAGAGATGTTATACCATAGAAATGGTTTCAAGATGAGAGTTCAGCAGATTACAAAGATCCAGCAAGCATAGATGTTATACAATAGAAATGGTTTCAAGAGGAGAGTTCAGCAGATGACATAGATCCAGTAAGCAGAGATGTTATACCATAGAAATGGTTTCAAGATGAGATTTCAGCTGATGACATAGATCCAGCAAGCAGAGATGTTATACCACAGAAATGGTTTCAAGAGGAGAGTTCAGCTGATGACATAGATCCAGCAAGCAGAGATGTTATACCATAGAAATGGTTTGAAGATGAGAGTTCAGCAGATTACAAAGATCCAGCAAGCAGAGATGTTATACCATAGAAATGGTTTCAAGATGAGAGTTCAGCAGATGACAAAGATCCAGCAAGCAGAGATGTTATACCATAGAAATGGTTTCAAGATGATAGTTCAGCAGATGACATAGATCCAGCAAGCAGAGATGTTATACCATAGAAATGGTTTCAAGATGAGAGTTCAGCAGATGACATAGATCCAGCAAAGCAGAGATGTTATACCATAGAAATGGTTTCAAGATGAGAGTTCAGCAGATGACGCAGATCCAGCAAGCAGAGATGTTATACCATAGAATTGGTTTCAAGATGAGAGTTCAGCAGATGACATAGATCCAGCAAGCAGAGATGTTATACCATAGAAATGGTTTCAAGAGGAGAGTTCAGCAGATGACACAGATCCAGCAAGCAGAGATGCTATACCATAGAAATGGTTCCAAGATGAGAGTTCAGCAGATGACATAGATCCAGCAAGCAGAGATATTATACCATAGAAATGGTTTCAAGGTGAGCGTTCAGCTGATTACATAGATCCAGCAAGCAGAGATGTTATACCATAGAAATGGTTTCAAGATGAGATTTCAGCTGATGACAGAGATCCAGCAAGCAGAGATGTTATACCATAGAAATGATTTCAAGAGGAGAGTTCAGCAGATGACATAGATCCAGCAAGCAGAGATGCTATACCATAGAAATGGATTCAAGATGAGATTTCAGCTGATGACATAGATCCAGCAAGCAGAAATGTTATACCATAGAATTGGTTTCAAGATGAGAGTTCAGCAGATGACATACATCCAGCAAGCAGAGATGTTATACCATAGAAATGGTTTCAAGATGAGAGTTCAGCAGATGACATTGATCCAGCAAGCAGATATGTTATAGCATAGAAATGGTTTCAAGATGAGATTTCAGCAGATAACATAGATCCAGCAAGCAGAGATGTTATACCATAGAAATGGTTTCAAGATGAGAGTTCAGCAGATGACATAGATCCAGCAAGCATAGATGTTACACCAATGAAATGGTTTCAAGATGAGATTTCAGCTGATGACATAGATCCAGCAAGCAGAGATGTTATACCATAGAACTGGTTTCAAGATGAGCGTTCAGCTGATGACATAGATCCAGCAAGCATAGATGTTATACTATAGAAATGGTTTCAAGATGAGAGAGCAGCAGATGACATAGATCCAGCAAGCAGAGATGTTATACCATAGAAATGGTTTCAAGATGAGATTTCAGCTGATGACATAGATCCAGCAAGCAGAGATGTTATACCATAGAAATGGTTTCAAGATGAGAGTTCAGCAGATGACGCAGATCCAGCAAGCAGAGATGTTATACCATAGAATTGGTTTCAAGATGAGAGTTCAGCAGATGACATAGATCCAGCAAGCAGAGATGTTATACCATAGAAATGGTTTCAAGAGGAGAGTTCAGCAGATGACACAGATCCAGCAAGCAGAGATGCTATACCATAGAAATGGTTTCAAGATGAGAGTTCAGCAGATGACATAGATCCAGCAAGCAGAGATGTTACACCAATGAAATGGTTTCAAGATGAGATTTCAGCTGATGACATAGATCCAGCAAGCAGAGATGTTATACCATAGAAATGATTTCAAGAGGAGAGTTCAGCAGATGACATAGATCCAGCAAGCAGAGATGCTATACCATAGAAATGGATTCAAGATGAGATTTCAGCTGATGACATAGATCCAGCAAGCAGAGATGTTATACCATAGAATTGGTTTCAAGATGAGAGTTCAGCAGATAACATACATCCAGCAAGCAGAGATGTTATACCATAGAAATGGTTTCAAGATGAGAGTTCAGCAGATGACATAGATCCAGCAAGCAGATATGTTATAGCATAGAAATGGTTTCAAGATGAGATTTCAGCAGATAACATAGATCCAGCAAGCAGAGATGTTATACCATAGAAATGGTTTCAAGATGAGAGTTCAGCAGATGACATAGATCCAGCAAGCATAGATGTTCCACCAATGAAATGGTTTCAAGATGAGATTTCAGCTGATGACATAGATCCAGCAAGCAGAGATGTTATACCATAGAACTGGTTTCAAGATGAGCGTTCAGCTGATGACATAGATCCAGCAAGCATAGATGTTATACCATAGAAATGGTTTCAAGATGAGAGAGCAGCAGATGACATAGATCCAGCAAGCAGAGATGTTATACCATAGAAATGGTTTCACGATGAGAGATCAGCAGATGACATAGATACAGCAAGCAGAGATGTTATACCATAGAAATGGTTTCAAGAGGAGAGTTCAGCAGATGACATAGATCCAGCAAGCAGAGATGTTAAACCATAGAAATGGCTTCAAGGTGAGAGTACAGCAGATTACAAAGATCCAGCAAGCAGAGATGTTATACCATAGAAATGGTTTCAAGATCAGAGTTCAGCTGATGACATAGATCCAGCAAGCAGAGATGTTATACCATAGAAATGGTTTCACGATGAGAGTTCAGCAGATGACATAGATCCAGCAAGCAGTGATGTTATACCATAGAAATGGTTTCAAGATGAGAGATCAGCAGATGACATAGATCCAGCAAGCAGAGATGTTATACCATAGAAATGGTTTCAAGATGAGAGTTCAGCAGATGACATAGATTCAGCAAGCAGAGATGTTATACCATAGAAATGGTTTCAAGATGAGAGTTCAGCAGATGACATAGATCCAGCAAGCAGAGATGTTATACCATAGAAATGGTTTCAAGAGGAGAGTTCAGCAGATGACATAGATCCACCAAGCAGAGATGTTAAACCATAGAACTGGTTTCAAGAGGAGAGTTCAGCAGATGACATAGATCCAGCAAGCAGAGATGTTATACCATAGAAATGGTTTCAAGAGGAGAGTTCAGCAGATGACATAGATCCAGCAAGCAGAGATGCTATACCATAGAAATGGTTTCAAGATGAGAGTTCAGCAGATGACATAGATCCAGCAGGCAGAGATGTTATACCATAGAAATGGTTTAAAGATGAGATTTCAGTTGATGACATAGATCCAGCAAGCACAGTTGTTATACCATAGAAATGGTTTCAAGATGAGCGTTCAGTTGATGACATAGATCCAGCATACAGAGATGTTATACCATAGAAATGGTTTCAAGATGAGAGTTCAGCAGATTACAAAGATCCAGCAAGCAGAGATGTTATACCATAGAAATGGTTTCAAGATGAGAGTTCAGCAGATGACATAGATCCAGCAAGCAGAGATGTTATACCATAGAAATGGTTTCAAGATGAGAGTTCAGCAGATGACATAGATCCAGCAAGCAGAGATGTTATACCATAGAAATGGTTTCAAGATGAGAGTTCAGCAGATGACACAGATCCAGCAAGCAGAGATGTTATACCATAGAAATGGTTTCAAGATGAGAGTTCAGCAGATGACACAGATCCAGCAAGCAGAGATGTTATACCATAGAAATGGTTTCAAGATGAGAGTTCAGCAGATGACACAGATCCAGCAAGCAGAGATGTTATACCATAGAAATGGTTTCAAGATGAGAGTTCAGCAGATGACATAGATTCAGCAAGCAGAGATGTTAAACCATAGAAATGGTTTCAAGATGAGAGTTCAGCAGATGACATAGATCTAGCAAGCAGAGATGTTATACCATAGAAATGGTTTCAAGAGGAGAGTTCAGCAGATGACATAGATGCACCAAGCAGAGATGTTAAACCATAGAACTGGTTTCAAGAGGAGAGTTCAGCAGATGACATAGATCCAGCAAGCAGAGATGTTATACCATAGAAATGGTTTCAAGAGGAGAGTTCAGCAGATGACATAGATCCAGCAAGCAGAGATGCTATACCATAGAAATGGTTTCAAGATGAGAGTTCAGCAGATGACATAGATCCAGCAGGCAGAGATGTTATACCATAGAAAGGGTTTAAAGATGAGATTTCAGTTGATGACATAGATCCAGCAAGCAGAGTTGTTATACCATAGAAATGGTTTCAAGATGAGCGTTCAGCTGATGACATAGATCCAGCATACGGAGATGTTAAACCATAGAAATAGTTTCAAGATGAGAGTTCAGCAGATGACATAGATCCAGCAAGCAGAGATGTTATACCATAGAAATGGTTTCAAGATGAGAGTTCAGCAGATTACAAAGATCCAGCAAGCAGAGATGTTATACCATAGAAATGGTTTCAAGATGAGAGTTCAGCAGATGACATAGATCCAGCAAGCAGAGATGTTATACCATAGAAATGGTTTCAAGATGAGAGTTCAGCAGATGACATAGATCCAGCAAGCAGAGATGTTATACCATAGAAATGGTTTCAAGATGAGAGTTCAGCAGATGACACAGATCCAGCAAGCAGAGATGTTATACCATAGAAATGGTTTCAAGATGAGAGTTCAGCAGATGACACAGATCCAGCAAGCAGAGATGTTATACCATAGAAATGGTTTCAAGATGAGAGTTCAGCAGATGACACAGATCCAGCAAGCAGAGATGTTATACCATAGAAATGGTTTCAAGATGAGAGTTCAGAAGATGACATAGATCCAGCAAGCAGAGATGTTATACCATAGAAATGGTTTCAAGATGAGAGTTCAGCTGATGACATAGATCCAGCAAGCAGAGATGTTATACCATAGAAATGGTTTCAAGATGAGAGTTCAGCAGATGCCATAGATCCACCAAGCAGAGATGTTATGCCATAGAAATGGTTTCAAGAGGAGAGTTCAGCAGATGACATAGATCCAGCAAGCAGAGATGTTATACCATAGAAATGGTATGAAGATGAGAGTTCAGCAGATGACATAGATCCAGCAAGCAGAGATGTTAAACCATAGAAATGGTTTCAAGATGAGAGTTCAGCCGATGACATAGATCCAGCAAGCAGAGGTGTTAAACCATAGAAATGGTTTCAAGATGAGAGATCAGCAGATGACATAGATCCAGCAAGCAGAGATGTTATACCATAGAAATGGTTTCAAGATGACAGTTCAGATGATGACATAGATCCAGCAAGCAGAGATGTTATACCATAGAATTGGTTTCAAGATGAGAGTTCAGCAGATGACATAGATCCAGCAAGCAGAGATGTTAAACCATAGAAATGGTTTCAAGAGGAGAGTTCAGCAAATGACATAGATCCAGCATGCAGAGATGTTATACCATAGAAATGGTTTCAAGATGAGAGTTCAGCTGATGACATAGATCCAGCAAGCAGAGATGTTATACCATAGAAATGGTTTCAAGATTATATTTCAGCTGATGACATAGATCCAGCAAGCAGAGATGTTATACCATAGAAATGGTTTCAAGAGGAGAGTTCAGCAGATTATAAAGATCCAGCAAGCAGAGATGTTATACCATAGAAATGGTTTCAAGATGAGAGTTCAGCAGATGACATAGATCCAGCAAGCAGAGATGTTATACCATAGAAATGGTTTCAAGATGAGAGTTCAGCAGATGACGTAGATCCAGCAAGCAGAGATGTTATACCATAGAAATGGTTTCAAGATGAGAGTTCAGCAGATGACATAGATCCAGCAAGTAGAGATATTATACCATAGAAATGGTTTCAAGATGAGAGTTCAGCAGATGACATAGATCCAGCAAGCAGAGATGTTATACCATAGAAATGGTTTCTAGATGAGAGTTCAGCTGATGACATAGATCCAGCAAGCAGAGATGTTATACCATAGAAATGGTTTCAAGATGAGAGTTCAGCAGATGCCATAGATCCAGCAAGCAGAGATGTTATACCATAGAAATGGTTTCAAGATGAGAGTTCAGCAGATGACATAGATCCAGCAAGCAGAGATGTTATACCATAGAAATGGTTTGAAGATGAGAGTTCAGCAGATGACATAGATCCAGCAAGCAGAGATGTTAAACCATAGAAATGGCTTCAAGATGAGAGTTCAGCCGATGACATAGATCCAGCAAGCAGAGGTGTTAAACCATAGAAATGGTTTCAAGATGAGAGATCAGCAGATGACATAGATCCAGCAAGCAGAGATGTTATACCATAGAAATGGTTTCAAGATGACAGTTCAGATGATGACATAGATCCAGCAAGCAGAGATGTTATACCATAGAAATGGTTTCAAGATGAGAGTTCAGCAGATGACATAGATCCAGCAAGCAGAGATGTTATACCAGTGTGAAGATAGAAGAGATGGATGGACGTTAATTGGTTGCCATTGAAATGACTGTCAGACACTTGTCGAACAGGACACTTTGTTGAAGAGGACACATGTGTGCACCCCACACTGTATTAGATTGTAAGCTCCTAGGACAGGGTGTACATTATTCTGCATGCCCTCAGGAGCAGTCTGTATACTGTATATTAGATGGTAAGCTCCTAGGACAGGGTGTGCATTATTCTGCATGCCCTCAGGAGCAGTCTGTATATTGTATATTAGGCTGTAAGCTCCTAGGACAGGGTGTGCATTATTCTGCATGCCCTCATAAGCAGTCTGTATACTGTATATTAGGCTTTAAGCTCCTAGGACAGAGTGTGCATTATTCTGCATGCCCTCAGGAGCAGTCTGTATATTGTATATTAGGCTTTAAGCTCCTAGGACAGGGTGTGCATTATTCTGCATGCCCTCAGGAGCAGTCTGTATACTGTATATTAGATTGTAAGCTCCTAGGACAGGGTGTGCATTATTCTGCATGCCCTCAGGAGCAGTCTGTACACTGTATTTTAGATTGTAAGCTCCTTGGACAGGGTGTACATTATTCTTCATGCCCTCAGGAGCAGCCTGTATATTAGATTGTAAGCTCCTCTTGAGCAGGGTGTATTTGTCTTTTCCTTTGCCTGAGCTTATAATACATGTAGATATACAGCAATATGCAGCAGGACAGACTTGATCCAGGGAAATATCCGATCGCCACCACTGGGGTCAGGAAGGAATTTTTTTCCCCCCTGAGGCAGAGCTCTCCGGGGGGTTTCTTCGCCTTCCTCTGGATCTCTGGCTTCAATGGCTCTCAGCCAGTCCTCAATGACCACAGCCAGTTCTGTGGTCTTTATGGAGCCTGATCTGAGAGTCATTGTGATCAGAGTTTAATTTCTTAAGGGGCCAGTAATATTTTTATTACAATGTTGCTTTTTGTTATTCCAATAAAAAAAATAAAAAGAAAGAAAATAAAAGTGTCATGTGAGTTTTTTTGTCTTGACTTTTTGTGTTTACCCAGTTACAATGATGGAAGTGGCCATTACTACCCTCAATATTCCTGAAGTAGAACTAGGAATTATGGGGGTGCCATTTACAGATGGCAGACCACGTCTATCTCCACCCATTGTGGTATCATAATGTCAGCTCCTGACCCAAGTTACATTACAAGTGTTACGGGGGTCAATCTCTGTGATGGGGGCAGGGCACTAAAATAGTATATGTCCTACACAACAAACTACCTGATCGAAGACTGAAGAGCGGACACAGAGCCGCCGATTACAAGAGACACAAGCAGAGTCTGACTGTGGTGCCAAGTGGCCCCCCACTATCCAACTCCAGGGCCCCACGTTTCAGCTTCATGCAAATATGACGTTATTCTCAATTACAAATATATATAACAATGAACGGGGTAGATTGGTAAATGAATAAGATTCTGCCTTTGTCTGTACATAGTGAGTCAATTATATTGTGCCAAGTGCTGCTCATATAAGAGGGTGGTGGACACTCTTGCAGGGCCGGCTCCAGGTTTTTCTGGGCCCCGGGCGAAAGAGTCTCAGTGGCCCCTTTAACACATACTACGATTCATGATGCACAGATACCGCAGAGAAATATATATATATATATATATATATATATATATATATATATATATAAATATATATATATATATATATAGTACAATGCCAAAGATTTCACTTCTTACATTACATGAGTGATATCTATTGTAAATTCAACAATAGCTCAGAAACCGGCGAATTGCCCCACACAGAATACTGGCCCCCGTATAAGGCCCCATACAGGATACTGGCCCCATATATAGCTCCATACAGAATACTGACCCCCATATAACGCTCCATGCAGGCTGTTCCCACCACATAATGCCTCATGCAGGCTGTTCCCCCCACATAATGCCCCACACAGGCTGTTCCCCCCTTATAATGCCCCATGCAGGATGTCACCCACCCTTATAATGCCCCATGCAGGATGTCACCCCCTTTGTAATGCCCCATGAAGGATGTTGCCCCCCTTATAATGCCCCATGCAGGATGTCACCCCCCTTATAATGCCCCATGAAGGATGTCGCCCCCTTATAATGCCCCATGCATTATGTCACCCCCCGCCCCTTATAATGCCCCATGCAGGATGTCACTCCTCCCCCATATAATGCCCCATGCAGGATGTCACACCCCGCCCCTTATAATGCCCCATGCAGGATGTCACTCCCCCCCCATATAATGCCCCATGCAGTATGTCACACACACCCTCCCTTATAATGCCCCATGCAGGATGTCACTC
The DNA here is from genome assembly GCF_046119375.1 of Phyllobates terribilis. NCBI lineage: Eukaryota > Metazoa > Chordata > Amphibia > Anura > Dendrobatidae > Phyllobates > Phyllobates terribilis. The sequence continues at coordinate 207,357 of NW_027363425.1, forward strand.
CCCCCCTTATAATGCCCCATGCAGGATGTCACCCCCCCTCCCTTATAATGCCCCATGCAGGATTTCACTCCCCCCCTTTAATTCCCCATGCAGGATGTCACCCCCCCCTCCCTTATAATGCCCCATGCAGGATGTCACTCCCTCCCTTTTAATGCCCCATGCAGGATGTCACACCCCCATCCCTTATAATGCCCCATGCCTCCATACATTAAAAAAAAATGAAATACTCACCACACTTCTCACCTGCTGCCGCTGCTCCAGACCCCTCACCCGCGTCGCCAGCCTCTTCCTGCTCTGCGCTGTGACGGCTCAGGATAGAGCGCGGTGGAAAGCGGTCACCACACCCTCTGACCTGAGACATCACAGTCAGAGGACGCAGAAGAGACAGGAGCTGCTGCAGAGGCCTGGGAAGAGGTAAGTATTGTACTGCCGGCTGCCGGGGCCCTGAGCAAGCGAGGGGGAGCGGGCACTGACACTCCTCTCCTCCGCTCACGGGTCCCATAGCGCAGCGGGGTGCCCGACAGTGAGTGGCCCCCCTGCCTGCTCAGGGCCCCGGCACTTGCCGGGGTGCACCAGGTGCTGACGCCGACCCTGCACTCTTGCACAAGGGCCTACCGGAGGATTCTCCTGTTCTCCTGTGGGCCAGTCCAAGCCTGACTGTGCTATACATAATAAGGCTACATTCCTGCATTGAGCATGTCCTATTCTGATCCTCAAAATCAGATCACAACTGGACATTCTCTGACCCTCACAGATCTTATTCTCAGATCCATGATTTTCATGGATTTGTGAATGGACCTATAAAACTCTACGAGTCCGTGGACCATCCGATAAAAACATTTGGCAGCACAAGGACATTTCACACAAATGTGAGAATGCAGCCTAAGGGATTTTACAGATAACATTATCACTCCAAGTCACACAGTGCAGATACAGAATAATATTTACATCCAGGCACTTACCGCTGACGTCACATCTGATCAGAGCCGGTTTCTGCTGTTTCTTCTCCATCTGGTCGGACCTTCATGTCGACATCTCCCAGCCACGACTCGTCTTGTCACGATGATCTCCAGTCTAGAAAATAACAAGGTCACATATATTGTATATATACACGTGTTTCCCCCACACTGCGCCCCTGAATACAGATATGTAGACCCCCCCCCATTAATATACTATTAGCCACTTAGTAATCAAAATATAAAGTGATAAGCAGCACTGTGTCCCCCATTAACTATAATCTCCACCGGCCAATAGTATAAATTATTCAGTCTCTGTGACTCTCCCCAATTAACTGTAAGGCTATGTGCACACGGAAAACATACAAGGCTTCACAGTACAAGCAAAGTAAAACCCCCATCGCTGCTCTCTCCCAGCACCCCCATCATTGCTCTCCCCCAGCACACCCATCACTGCTCTCTCCCAGTACCCCCGTCATTGCTCTTTCCAGGCACCTCCATCATTGCTCTCTCCCAGCACCCCCATCATTGCTCTCTCCCAGCACCCCCATCACTGCTCTCCCCAAGTACCCCAGTCATTACTCTTTCCAAGCACCCCCATCATTGCTCTTTCCGAGCACCCCATCATTGCTTTTTCCCAACACCCCCATCATTGCTCTCTCTCAGCACCCCTGTCATTGCTCTCTCCCAGCACCCCCATCATTGCTCTTTCCCAGCACCCCATCATTGTTCTCTCCCAGCACCCCCATCATTGCTCTCCCGGCACCCCCATCATTGCTCTCTCCCAGTACCCCATCATTGCTCTCTCCCAGCACTGCACCCCCATCATTGCTCTCTCCCAGCAACCCCCATCATTGCTCTCCCCAGCACCATCATTGCTCTCCCAATCCCCACCATTCTCACCATCCCCATTATTGCTCTACCCATCCCCACCATCCTCATCATTGCTCTCCCCTTCTCCACCATCCTCATCATTGCTCTCCCATCCCCACCATCCTCATCATTGCTTTCCCCATCCCCACCAGCCCCATCATTGCTCTCCCCATCCCCACCATCCTTATCTTTGCTTTCCCCATCCCCATCATTGCTCTGCTCATCCCCACTGTCCCCATCATAGCTCTGCCCATCATTTCTCTCCCCATCATTGCTTTGCCGATCACTGCTATGCCCATCATTGCTCTCCCATCATTGCTCTCCCATCATTGCTGTCCCCATCATTGCTGTCCCCATCATTGCTGTCCCCATCATTGCTCTCCCATCATTGCTCTCCCATCATTGCTCTCCCATCATTGCTGTCCCCATCATTGCTCTGTCCATCACTGCTCTGCTCATCACTGCTCTTCCCATCACTGATCAGCCCATCATTGCTCTGCCCATCATTGCTCTGCCCATCATTGCTCTCCCCCCACCTCCCCTCATTCTCCTGTTCCTCTCCCCAGTGTATCAGTACAAAAAAAAACAAAACAAAAAACACAACTTACCTCTCAGCACGCTCCCGCAGCATCCTCCTTCTTGCTGGTAACTTCCTCCCTTACACAGGCCCGAGCTGCTTGATGACGTCATCAAGCTGTACGAGCCTGTGTCAGGGAGGAAGCGCCGGGCAGGAAGCAGAGAACGGATTCCTCAGCTCCACTGCCATTTTCTTCTGTCAGCAGCGGAGCTGGAGGGATCGCTCGCTGCTCGCCGCACATGAGAGGGCAATCTGGCCATGGGCCCCCCAGAGCCTGGGGCTCAGAGAAGCAGGCCAGATTGCCCTCAATATTAACCGCCCGGTAAGGGCCCCCCTGCACCCTTGCACGGCCAGGCTCCGGTGCAGCTGCACCAGCGGTAGGTCCGCCCCTGTCTCTGAACTAATCTGCTGATATCTCCCACCACGTAATCTCTGGTCCTCCCAAGACCTCCTTCTCTCCTCCACAATCGTACGTTCCTCATCCAATCGCCTGCAAGACTTCTCCCGAGTATTCCCCATCCTGTAGAATTCTGTGGCCCAACACATCCGATTATCCCCTCATTTGGAACTTTCAAGCGGAACTTTAAAACCCATGTCTTCAGAACAGCTTACAGCCTGCAATGACCCCACTGCCACCTTACCAACAGCAGAGCTGTTGCACCCCCCAAGACTACTATCCTTCCCCATTATCCTGTAGAATGTAAGGCCGCAATGGTAGGGTCCTCTCCCCTTTGTACTTGTCCGTCACTATTAGTTTGTTCATTGCAATTTCTATTTGTGTTTGTATGTAACTCCTCCTCATGTACAGCACCATAGAATCAATGGTGCTCTAAAAATAAATAATAACAATAATCCCCCACATGATGGTCCACCCAGTCTTCACCCCTGCCCTCCATGCCGGTGTGCACACTGCAGGAAGCGGCAGCAGTAGTTGGCACAGTGTTTCATCGTCAGCATCATCAGAGATGTGCTGCAGTGGTCTGCCGACCGTTTACACTACCCATCCCACGTACTCATCCTCCAACAAAACAAGTGGTTGGGCATCAGTGCACTCAATCTCTTCCAATTGTTGGCCAGGGCCAGATGGATGGCCCACGGAACCACAGCCAGCAGTCATCAAAAAGCGGAAGATACCGCTGCATGACTTGGGGCTCAGACTGCTTGCCAGGGGGTGAGGTGGAAGACAGATGCCCATGAGCCGCAGGTGCCAAATCTGCGCTTTCAGCAGGGGATTAGGTGGAAGACAAAGCAATGGGACTGAAGGCACTCTCAGCCAACCAACCTAAAACCACTTCTACTTGTTCTGGCCTCACCATTCATCCAACGATACTCGGGCCTACGAAATTACACAGAGCATCCTGTCGCCTACTTGCAGCAAAGGAAGGTGTTTCATTTGGGCACGTAGCCGACACAGATCGACTACGGCCTTTCTCTCCCTGCAGCAGCTACATTCACCACCACCAGCAAAACTGACACATCTATTTGATGCTCTCCGCTTTGTTTTCAACCCAAAAAACTGCAGAGTATTACACGGCCTGTATTCAGAGAGAGAGTGGCTCGCAGATTATTACACTGCCTGTTTTCAGAGTACCCCCTAAAAAAAACTAAAAAAAATACAGTTTTGGCTACCTACTCCTCCTCCACTTTTTCCACCTACACCGCCACCTCCACCTCCTCCTCCTCCTCCTCCTCAACCTCCTGCTTCACTTGGACCTCTGCCTCCTGGTTCAAGATTATAATTGTTTCTTTTTTTTTATTATGTTATTTTAAGTCATTTTCCTATCAACATTTGTTTTCAGGGCAATTGTCCTGCACTTACCCCCATTTGGCTTCCTTTTGCAGCCCCTTAGCCCTTACTATGAACATTTTGCAGCCCTTTTTAAGCACCGAAGTTAGGGTCCCTATTGACTTCTATTGGGTTCGGGGTCAAGTTCGGTCCAAAACCAAACTTTTAACTGTAGCTTGGTAGAATCTGCCGAACCTGAACATCCATGGATCCACACATCCCTATCAGTAACACATCATTGTGTGCACATAGACGGTCATTTTTCTTGACAGCGCATCTCTTGTTTACAGGACGATATAATTCTGAGAATGATTATTTTTAAGCTTAAAGAGGTGGTCCGCTACATTCTATAATGCCCCCTTCCATCCAGTATCGGTCCAAAATCAAGTGCGCGCTTTCCCTCTCTCCTCTGCTTTCATCGGCCGCAAGCGCTCTCTGGATTTTGGGATGTTCACGATTACAAAAATTGTCCTGCCCCCAGCTATAGAGTGAGGGGCTGGTGGAAGGGGGCTGCAGACCCCACAATCACTAGAGGATAGAAACTTCCACCGCACACTCAGGAGATCCAATGCAAAAGTTTTAATGATATTTAGAAAAACCTGCAAGTGGCGACAAAAACCAGTTCTTTTGTTTAGAGGGGACTTTTACGTTTCGGTCCGCTCCTGGGCCTTGCTCACATAGTCGCTCTGAGTAAGGCTGTGATGGTCCAAACCATATGAGAGAGATCCCAGTGGGGATGCATATTCAGTGGAGTCCTTATGGGGAATGGCAGTAAGGGCGCTCCTGCACTTCCTGTGTGAAGGCCTTTTGGGATGTGACGTGCGGTGAAACGCCGTTCACAACCCAGTCAATCATGGCGGGGGGGTTTAGTGCGTGCGACTGGGTCATGCCTAGGTGAATCCAAGAAATCCGGAAGTTGAGGTGACATCAGCCGAGGTCACGTGATGTGGACTGAGCAAGAAGGGATAGCGCCCCCCACAGGCACATCTGGCTACATAAGGTATTTCCAAAAATAGTTAGTTAAAAGGTGTAAATGGATGGGGGCATTTTACAATGTAGCGGACCACCTCTTTACACGTGTTCATTGGGTGATTGGCAGCAGTTTACACTGCACAGTTATTGGGGAACATAAGAGTATGTGATGAATGATTAGTGCCGGTCGTCATGGTGACTGTCTGTGACAATAAACCATAGGGAGCAGCGAGCATGGTGAATGGCATAGAATGGATGATAGCTGACAATGATGTTACTATGGTAATAAACTGGGGTGGATGGTATGGATGATTACTGCAATCATTACACTGCTTATAATCTGGAGGGGAGATGATGAAGGATTCCTGCAATATTTACTGTAATGACGTATGTGCTTTATTCACAGCGGCCTGCTGATATATATTTATGTACCGTATATAGTCTGTTAATTGCTAGATGAATGCAGAGGAGAGGGAGAGCGCGCGGTGGATGCTGGGCTGTGACAGGAGGTGGCGCCACTGGGTCACGCCGGCATGAATCTGGAATGTGACATGACCTCAGCGGGGTCAGAGCCGGCTGTAGCCGGGGTCAGAGACGCCCAATGAGCTGTCAGCGATAGCGCCCCTCACAGACCCTTATAACAACCAAAGGGAATCACAAAAAAACTTTTTTCCAAATTGAAATGGATGGGGGCATTATTGATTGCAGAGGACGACCTCTTTAATAAACCGTCCTGATATTTAGTAACAATTCTTTATAAAGGGACAGTGAACACTTCTGACTAATTGTAACTTATAATTTGTAGAGTCCTGTAAATGAAGAGGTTCCTGCACACGGCCCCCGCTCAGCAGACAGCAGGCGGGTCACTCACCAGCACCTTTAGGAAGGCAGCTTTTCTAAGAAAAATAAAAGTAGCATGCCAAAAATGTATATAGAAATCCATGTAGCAACCTTATGGCAGCTTTACATTCTAGCTGTAATTCCGGCTTATCTCGTCTTTTGGTTTTTATTTTGATTTTTCTACTTTTCTCTTTTCTACAACTACAAATCTGTCGGCTTTCTAATATCGGCTCGTGGACCTGTTGGTTCAACCACATTCACCGTCTCCTATTACTAAATCAGGATCATCACAGTCCAACGTTGTATTAAAATAATTTAATGTCGTCAAACAATAATGAGAATTGTATGAACAGGATGTGGAGAGGAGAGTTTCAGAATTGGGTGGATTCAGTCCTCTCTTCCTAGACTTAGACCCGGCGATATAACACAAGAAGCAGAATCATTAGAGCTGCGCTCACTTACACGGCAGACAGGAAGTGCGATATAACACAATCATTAGAGCTGCGCTCACTTACACCGCAGACAGGAAGTGAGATATAACACAATCATTAGAGCTGCGCTCACTTACACGGCAGACAGGAAGTGAGATATAACACAATCATTAGAGCTGCGTCACTTACACGGCAGACAGGAAGTGCGATATAACACAATCATTAGAGCTGCGCTCACTTACACGGCAGACAGGAAGTGTGATATAACACAATCATTAGAGCTGCGCTCACTTACACGGCAGACAGGAAGTGAGATATAACACAATCATTAGAGCTGCGTCACTTACACGGCAGACAGGAAGTGCGATATAACACAATCATTAGAGCTGCGCTCACTTACACGGCAGACAGGAAGTGTGATATAACACAATCATTAGAGCTGCGCTCACTTACACGGCAGACAGGACGTGTGATATAACACAATCATTAGAGCTGCGTCACTTACACAGCAGACAGGAAGTGCGATATAACACAATCATTAGAGCTGCGCTCACTTACACGGCAGACAGTGAGTGTGATATAACACAATCATTAGAGCTGCGTCACTTACACGGCAGACAGGAAGTGTGATATAACACAATCATTAGAGCTGCGCTGACTTACACCGCAGACAGGAAGTGCAATATAACACAATCATTAGAGCTGCGCTCACTTACACGGCAGACAGTGAGTGTGATATAACACAATCATTAGAGCTGCGTCACTTACACGGCAGACAGGAAGTGCGATATAACGCAATCATTAGAGCTGCGTCACTTACACGGCAGACAGGAAGTGCGATATAACACAATCATTAGAGCTGCGCTCACTTACACCGCAGACAGGAAGTGCGATATAACACAATCATTAGAGCTGCGTCACTTACACCGTAGACAGGAAGTGTGATATAACACAATCATTAGAGCTGCGTCACTTACACGGCAGACAGGAAGTGCGATATAACACAATCATTAGAGCTGCGCTCACTTACACGGCAGACAGGACGTGCGATATAACACAATCATTAGAGCTGTGTCACTTACACGGCAGACAGTGAGTGTGATATAACACAATCATTAGAGCTGCGTCACTTACACGGCAGACAGGACGTGAGATATAACACAATCATTAGAGCTGTGTCACTTACACGGCAGACAGGAAGTGTGATATAACACAATCATTAGAGCTGCGCTCACTTACACCGCAGACAGGAAGTACGATATAACACAATCATTAGAGCTGCGTCACTTACACGGCAGACAGGAAGTGTGATATAACACAATCATTAGAGCTGCGCTCACTTACACCGCAGACAGGAAGTGTGATATAACACAATCATTAGAGCTGCGTCACTTACACGGCAGACAGGAAGTGCGATATAACACAATCATTAGAGCTGCGTCACTTACACCGCAGATAGGAAGTGCGATATAACACAATCATTAGAGCTGCGTCACTTACACGGCAGACAGGAAGTGTGATATAACACAATCATTAGAGCTGCGTCACTTACACGGCAGACAGGAAGTGCGATATAACACAATCATTAGAGCTGCGTCACTTACACCGCAGACAGGAAGTACGATATAACACAATCATTAGAGCTGCATCACTTACACCGCAGACAGGAAGTGCGATATAACACAATCATTAGAGCTGCGTCACTTACACTGCAGACAAGAAGTGCGATATAACACAATCATTAGAGCTGCGTCACATACACCGCAGACAGGAAGTGCGATATAACACAATCATTAGAGCTGCGCTCACTTACACTGCAGACAGGAAGTGCGATATAACACAATCATTAGAGCTGCGTCACTTACACGGCAGACAGGAAGTGTGATATAACACAATCATTAGAGCTGCGTCACTTACACGGCAGACAGAAAGTGCGAGATTCCAATAAACATTTAAAGCTGCTTAGATTAAAAAGGTTATTCCAAAAATCGTCATTTATTCCTTACGGGACTGTAGGGAATAGTCGGGGCTGTAATCTGACAGTTTTATAGACAATGAATAAAGTTGTGGTCTAGCATGTACACCTCCACTCCATTCAATACAGGGCTATGCAGAGCCTGGTTCCTGGGATCTAGGGACCCATTGTCTGGATTGCTGAGGGGGCCAGTGGTTGGACCCCAAACGATTAGTAAGTTTTATTATTCATATGGGACAACTTAGAATTTTGGGAAAAAAACTTTAGTTTTGTAAGAGTCAAGGCTGTGTGTATATATATATATGGATTAGAATGTATATAAGTGGATTACATGAAGTGATAACATTCTATAATATATATACACAGTATAGACACATATATATATAATTAAATCCTCTTATATTTAGTGAAATACTTTTCCACAATTAGACGTCAGAAGCAGAAGCCGTTGTATCATTTCAGTTTCTATTGTTCTTCTCTTTATGACTCTTTACATTCTTATCGGCATATATGTATCAGTACATTACAGCTGGAGATGATTTATTGCCGTTCATGTGATACAAATTAGGCAATGTCTGGAATCCCACTAATGGTTGGACTAGGACGGCCATTATATTAGTGGTCTGCAGGTTCTGAGCCTATAACTCAGATACATCCAGGGGGGAGTACGGGATTTCCAGGAGGGCCGCAGGCAGAACACTTGTATTTCTTATAATATATGATAAACTGTTCTCCGCTGTTTCAGCGCAGTAATAGCCGGGTATTATAGAAAGCCGACTGCTGACTGACACACAAGGTGACATCAATGGTCTCAAGGATTGAAAGTTGATCGTTCCATTCTCAGGGGGTCTTGTGTGTAAGGCTATGGTCACACATCATGTTTTTTTCTGCAGCAAAACCTGATCTCTTGCCAGATGTTTGTTCAGGATTTTTCTTGCTGTTGTAGAATCTCATTCACACCTTCACTCAAGTGTAGGTACAAAACAGGGATCCAGGTCTCTAATAAATCCACACCTCATCCACCATGAAACTGCAGCTGCCTTCCGTCCAGCGCCGGACTGGGGTGTCTGGGGCCCACCAGGGACATTGACTCCAGGGGCCCACCCACCCGGGCCCACCCTTCAGCTATTTGCAGATACCTGTTCGCCGTTATCCCCATTATATTGGCGGCTCCTGCCCATCACGGTGCGCTCACCAGAAATGCCATGTACAATTACTGGAGTTTGCATTAAAGGGTTTTTATTGGTGAAGTTCTCAGCGATGCACAGGTTGGGAAGGGGGTCACTTATTTATTGGTGGAATCCGCACTGTCAGAAGATTGTGGCACTTTGAGTATTTGGTGAGATTTTCACCTCTGTATTTATAAGACAAATCCAGGAGTGGAGCGATCCGAGGTCATGGTTTATGCATTTCTCACCCACTCCTGGTTTTGTCTTATAAATACAGAGGTGAAAATCTCACCAAATGCCAACTTGCTTTCTCTGGTGAACCTCTGTAACTACATCTCTGCTGCTGTGTAATAGTCACAGGACAGGGAGGGGTTAAACATCCAAGTATTTAATATCCATTGGAAATAAAGAGGTTTCCCCTTATTGATATCAGATAAAACAAATGACCAACCACAATCCACTCTACCAAGACCAATATTACCAGATAGAAGGCAGAAATACTACCACACCGTGACCAGATCACATATTACCACCACATAGTGCCCAAATAATGCCACATACAAGGCACAAATACCGCCACACCATGACCAAAGCACATAATACCACTACATAGTGATCAAATGCTACCAGATACAAGGTATAAATACTGACACACCATGAGACCACATATTACCACCACATAGTGACCGAATAATACCACATAGAAGGGACAAATATCGTCATGTCATGAACCAAAGCACATAATGCCACCACATAGTGACAAATAATACTAAAATAATAAAAATGTAAAAAAGCTCTGTATATTGGGTCAGTGTACAGGTTATACAGTGATCACCAGTGACATTATACACAGGAGCTCTGTATATAGTGTACAGGTTATACAGTCATCACCAGTGACATTATACACAGGAGCTCTGTATATAGTGTCAGTGTACAGGTAATACAGTGATCACCAGTGATATTATACACATGAGCTCTGTATATAGTGTATAGTGTACAGGTAATACAGTGATCACCAGTGACATTATACACAGGAGCTCTGTATATAGTCAGTGTACAGGTAATGCAATGATCACCACTGACATTATACACAGGAGCTCTGTACATAGTGTCATTGTACAGGTAATACAGTGATCACCAGTGACATTATACACAGGAGCTCTGTATATAGTGTCATTGTACAGGTAATACAGTGATCACCAGTGACATTATACACAGAAGATCTGTATATAGTGTACAGGGAATACAGGGATTACTGGTGACATTATACACAGGAGCACTGTATATAGTGTATAGTGTACAGGTAATGCAATGATCACCAGTGACATTATACACAGGAGCTCTGTATATAGTGTACAGGGAATACAGTGATTACTGGTGACATTATACACAGGAGCACTGTATATAGTGTATAGTGTACAGGTAATGCAATGATCACCATTGATATTATACACAGGAGCTCTGTATATAGTGTCAGTGTACAGGTAATGCAATGATCACCATTGATATTATACACAGGAGCTCTGTATATAGTGTCAGTGTGCATGTATAGGTAATACACATACTCACAAGTTCTTTATCTGCCACAGACCGATATATCTCATCTTCTATGCAGGACTTATCTCTGCAGAAAATAACATAGTTAGCTATAACTGATCACTTCCAGAGCACAATCCACACTCTTCCCAAGATTTCTACACTACATGAAATGACAAAAAAGCAACATAGTGCGGCACTACACAGTAACAGAGCTCCAGCGTCATTCTGTGCCGGCTCATCTGTCAGCAGACATACTCGTCTGATGGCAAAGATGTAGCAGAGCTGAAGACAGAAGACCTATGGATTACGTTGGAGTGAGGATTTTTCTTTATTAGAGATGGAGTCCCTAAATGTGTTTTATTTTTAATAAAAAAAAAAAATTCTGTTTTTTTTTTTTTTTTCTGTTTACTAGAAATTGATGGTGGCCATGTCTAATTGGGCGTGACACCATGAATTTCGAGCTTAGTACCAGCTGATAATACAAAGCTGGCCTGGTACTAACCCTATTATTACCCAGGGTGCCACTCACCACCAGGGCCGCTGGAAGAGCCGGGTAAAGCACCTGGAAATGGTGCTATGATGAATGCGCCATTTTCAGGGGTGGCTGCGGGCTGCGGTTTTCAGCGTGGGGGGCCAAGAACGCTTGGGACTTACCATGCTGAGAATCCCAGCCCCCAGCTGCCTTGTTTTATCTGGCTGACGATCAGCATATGGCGGGAGCCCACGCATTTTTCTTAAAAAAAATAAATGTTAAATAAGTTTAAAACAAATATTCGGCTTCTCTGTCTTGTGATCGCCAGCCAAGGTAAAGCCAGGCAGCGGGGGGGGCAGGCCGTAGCTGTCTGCTTTATCTGCGCTGAGAATCAAAAATTCTGCGAAGCGCTATGTCATTTTAAACATTTCTTTTCACACTTCTATATGTGACAGACCCAACAGCCAATCGCAGATGCTGTCAAAGAGGATGGGCGTCTGTGATTGGCTGTTCGAGTAATGTACAATTAGCCCATATATTCTAGTATGGTACTATGTATGGGCTGCTTTCAGGTTACTCAAGCAGCCAATCACAGATGCCCATTATCTGTGTCAGCGTCTGTGATTGGCTGTTGGGACTGTCACACATATAGAAGTGTGAAAAGAAATAATAAAACAAAAATGACATAGCGCTCCGCAGAATTTTTGATTCTCAGCGCAGCTAAAGCAGACAGCTACGGGCTGCCACCTCCAGCTGCCTGGCTTTACCGTGGCTGCTGATCAAAAGTCAGGAAAGCCCTAAGGTTTTTTGATTTAATTATTTAAAAAAATAATTTAAAAAAAAAATGCGTGGGCTCCCCCCATATGTTGATCGCCAGCCAGGTAAAACCAGGCAGCTGGGGGCTGCGATTCTCAGCATGGTAAGGCCCAAGCATTCTGGGCCCCCCACGCTGAAAACGGCAGCCCGCGGCCACCCCTGGAATTGGCGCATTCATCGTAGCGCCATTTCCAGGTGCTTTGTCCGGCTCTTGGTGGGGGGTGGTACGCTGGGTAATAATGGGGTTAGTACCAGCTTTGTATTATCAGCTGGTACTAAGCCTGAAATTCATGGCGTCACGCCAAATTAGACATGGCCACCATGAATTTCTAGTAAACAGAAGAAAAAAAACACAACACAAAGAAAAAATTTTTTTTTTATAAAAATAAAACACAAAATACATGTAGGGACTCCATCTTTAATAAAAAACAAAATGGGCAATGGGCATGCATGATGGAACCACCAGTGGCTGGCAGGACATGCTGGGCATGATAGTACCACAGAGGCTGGCAGGACATGTTGGGCATGATAGTACCAGAGGCTGACAGGACATACTAGGCATGATTCATGCCTAGTATGTCCTGCCAGCCTCCGTGGTACTATCATGCCCATCCAGCATGTCCTGCCAGCCACTGGTGGTAGTACATGGTGCTGGGCATAGTACCCCCCCCCCGCTTTTCATACTCGCGCGTTGAGATGAGGGGCAGGCCTGCAGCCGCCCCATCCGTCCTCCACAGGTAAACGCTAGAATGTATGGGCTCCTTCCAGGTATGACGTCATTTCCGGGGGGCATGTCCTGACGGTACATTATGGGCGTGTTCTAGTTTAGCACAAGACGCGATAGTCTCTTGCAGAGAATGACACAGCAACCGGTGAAGCTGCAGGAGGTCAGTGCTGCGGGCTCTGTGGAGATTCTGCGGGCTTGTGCGGACGTTGGGGGCATGCTGCGTGCTCTGGGTGGTCTTTGGGGGCATACTGAGGGCGCATACTGCAGGCTCTGGGGGGATGGGGGTGGCTCTGGGGGGATTCTGTGGGCTTGTGGGGATGCTGGGGGCATGCTGCGTGGTTTGTGGGGGCTCTGGGGGGTGATGCTGCGGGCTCTGTGGGGGCAAGCTGCGGGCTGGTGGTGGCTCTGGGGGGGATGCTGGGGGCACTGGGGGGATGCTGCGGGCTGGTGGTGGCTGTGGGGGGATGCTGCGGGCTGGTGGTAGCTCTGGGGGAGATGGTGTTGGCTCTGGGGGATGCTGGTGGCTCTGGGGGAGATGCTGGGGGCAGCTGGTGGGGATGCTGGGGGCAGCTGGTGGCTCTGGGGGCAGCTGGGGGGATGCTGGTGGCTCTGGGGGGGATGCTGGGGGCTGCAGGTGGCTCTGGGGGGATGCTGGGTGCTGCAGGTGGCTCTGGGGGGATGCTGGTGGCTCTGGGGGGGATGCTGGGGGCAGCTGGTGGCTCTGGGGGGGATGCTGGGGGCAGCTGGGGGGGATGCTGGGGGCAGCTGGTGGCTCTGGGGGGGATGCTGGTGGCTCTGGGGGGATGCTGGTGGCTCTGGGGGGGATGCTGGTGGCTCTGGGGGGGATGCTGGGGGGCAGCTGGTGGCTCTGGGGGGGATGCTGGGGGCAGCTTGTGGTTCTGCTGAGGATGATGGTGGCTCTGGGGGGATGCTGGGGGGCAGCTGGTGGCTCTGGGGGGATGCTGGTGGCTCTGGGGGGATGCTGGGGGCAGCTGGTGGCTCTGGGGGGGAAGCTGGGGGGGATGCTGGGGGCAGCGGGTGGCTCTGGGGGGGATGCTGGGGGCTCTGGGGGGATGCTGGTGGCTCTGGAGGGGATGCTGGGGGGCAGCTGGTGGCTCTGGTGGGGATGCTGGTGGCTCTGGGGGGGATGCTGGGGGCAGCTGGTGGCTCTGGTGAGGATGCTGGGGGCAGCTGGTGGCTCTGGGGGGGATGCTGGGGGCAGCTGGTGGCTCTGGGGGGATGCTGGTGGCTCTGGGGGGGATGCTGGGGGCAGCTGGTTGCTCTGGTGGGGATGCTGGTGGCTCTGGGGGGATGCTGGGGGCAGCTGGTGGCTCTGGGTGGGATGTTGGTGGCTCTGGGGGGGATGCTGGGGGCAGCTGGTGGCTCTGGGGGGATGCTGGTGGCTCTGGGGGGGATGCTGGGGGCAGCTGGTGGCTCTGGGGATGCTGGTGGCTCTGGGGTGGTGCTGGGGGCAGCTGGTGGCTCTGGGGGGGATGCTGGCGGCTCTGGGGGGGATGCTGGCGGTGGCTTTGGGGGGATGCTGCGGGGGCGCTGGTGCGGGCATGCTGGTGCGGGCCCTTTGGGGGGCTGATGGTGCACGCCTGTGGGGTCTCGGGGGGGGGTGTGATGGTGCACGATGGGAATATTATTTGTAGGGGGCCGCCTGCTGGGCTTTGGAGTAGGGGTTTATTCATGGGGAGGCGGATGGTGTGGGTTTATGCTTTGGGGGGCAGGGTCTGGTGGAATTATCATGCATGAAAATGATCTTGCTGCGGAATGCACGGTTCTTCTTCTTGAACCATGGAAGGAAGTGCTGTTTGAGAAACTCAACATACATTATGGAGTTCATCTTTACCCCTTCAGGGATCCTAAAAGGGCCGACAATCTCTCTCCCCATGATTCCAGCCCAAAACATTACTCCACCTCCTCCTTGTTAGCGCCGTAGCCATGTTTGCATGGGGTGTCCATCAACCAGACATCCTCCACTCCATCCATCTGGACCATCGAGATCATTTCATGCATGATAATGCCCCGTCTCATGCTGCACATAACACATCTGCATCTCTGGCTGCTATGGGCATAAAAGGGGACAAATTTATGGTGTGACCCCATGCTCCCCTGACCTCAACCCCATTGAGAACCTCTGGAGCATCATCAAAAGGAGTGTCTATGATGGCGGGAGGCAGTTCACATCTAAGCAACAGCTCTGGGAGGGTATTCTGTCCTCATGCAAAACAATTGAAGCAGAAACCATCCAAAACCTGACAAATTCAATGGATGAGAGAGTTCAGAAGCTCCTTTCGAACAAGGGGTCCTATGTGCAAATGTAACATCACCTAGAATAAAGTTTTGAGTTGAAAACTGTTTGATTTCAGTGTGTAATAACCTGCTAATGCTTATAATTTCACAAATGACCATTTTTTTGTTCTTTATTAAAATGAAAAAGTTGAAAACTCTGCTGTGCATAATAATTTGGAACATGCATTTTGAGTGCAGTTTGAGTTTTTTATTTTTTTAAAAATATCCTGTTATCATAGGCAGTTTGTACAAAAACCTTTCAATTGTCCTCTAATAGTTATTTGACTGGAAAATTACAATGACTGCAATTCATATAGGGAATTTGGGAAAATCTGAGAAAATATTATTTACATAACAATTTGGAACACAGTGTAATATAGTGAATATTACCAGAAAACATTTACCTATGTTATACACTGACAAGGATCCAGCAACAAGAAAGACAACTGACACGTGGAGGACAAACACCAAAGGTTTCATTGAATGTGGGAGAAATAAATGTGGTTTGTGCAAGTCTGTGCACAAAGCAAAAATGTCTGCATCTACTAACCATAATAAACCCTATAATATCCGACATCTCATTAGTTGTAGCTCCACACGTCATTGACACCATACAATGTGAAGCTTGTCTGCTGCAATATGTGGGGGGCACGGTCAGACCCTTACGTCACCACATTGGGGGACACGTTAGGGACGTTCTTGGCCCCACAACACGTAATACATCTGCAGCATCACAACATCTCATACAACACAATAGGGATTAATCACTTTACAGTTGTGGGTATTGAATATGTCACCAGACCAGCTAAGGGGGGAGATTGGTATAAAAAGTACACCCCAGAGAAGCCTTGTGGATTCTGGAATTGGCCTCCAGATTCCCCAGTGATATGAAGCTTCGTTCAGACCTTGTATCCATTTACTGAATTGTGTTTTTCCCTCTTTTATAGTAATTATACATAATATACACATTATAGATGCAGACACTTCATTCTTCTATTGCACGGATGCTTTTTGTTGTGGACATATGATCGTCCATAGGGGTAATGTAGACATACTTGCACATGTCCATTTGGGGCTGGGGGTCTCCGCTGTGCATTAGACCCTATGATGTGTATAAGAAGCCGGTTACTGGTGATTTATTATGTCATGAAGAAGAACTGAACACAAATACCAGGTAGAAACGCATAGCTTTTGCGACTTTCCCCAGGAGATCCTGTTCTTGGCTATGTGCACACGTTCAGGATTTGAATGCAGAAAATTCCTTCAGGTTTCTGCATCTCTTGGCAGGAAAAACACTGCAGAAAAAACACGCGTTTTACAGCAATTTTGATGCGTTTTGTACAGCAATGAATCCTTTTTGGAGCCAAATAAATATATTTGAAAAAAGAAACGTGGGACATCGCTTTAACCCCTGGATTACTGTCAGACCTGTATAATCGTTAATTTAAATTATTAAAGAATGTGTCAGTTGTAGTTCAAATAAAGTGTTTTACTCTCAGTGTGTGGGTTTATTTAGCTCTTTACTTAGGTTTAGTAATGAGATGGCCTGATTGACACATTTTCATCACTAAATAAAAGGGCTAGGTGTCAGCTAATCCCATACGGGTTAATCCCATTAGTATTCCCATTCATGTCATTTCTAGGGCAGCTGAGAGCTGCTCTTTTTAGCCTAGGAAGGTGCCATTAGGCAACCATGTTCCCTGGCTATTAATAACAGCTCACAGTTGTTTGTTTAGCCGCTACGTCCCCCAAAACCCTGTGTTCTAAAGCCGCACTTTTGTTCTCAATACATGCGGATCCACCGCATATAATGACATTTCAATCAGTCAAAATCTGCAGCGGAGACCCAGAAATTGATTTTCTGCAGGTGAATTTGGGTATGCCCATGATCAGGAGCCGCTGTGGGTTTGGAGCTGTGTATTTATGCAGTGTCAAACCCGCAGTGTTCAGATGTTACAGCATAGTGGATGGGATTTCTAGAAATCCTATTTCCACTATGTGTGCATCTGAGGCTGCGGAAACTGACATGCGGTGTGTTTTTCAGGACCGCAGTATGTCAAATTCTCCTGTGGAGTCGCTTGTCTCCGCAACATAAATTTGACCACTAGAATGTATTGTATTGCATTCAGTGAACACATGCTTACTTACCTGCGTTCAATAGAAGCAGTGTTTTGGACGCAGCAAACATATGCTGTGTCCAAAGTGTTGCCACGTCCGGACCATGGGCACATAGCCTTATATTAAAAAAAAAAATGGTGTGGGATCCATTATTTTCATAATCAGCCAAAGGAAAGCCAACCGCTGTGAGGTGATATTAGTAGCCGGGGAAGGGGCCATTAGCCAAAAATGTTTCCTGGCTATTAACAGCACACAGCTGTTTGCTTAGCTTTTACTGGCTAGATTACAGGGGGACCCCAGAAAAAAATTGACGTAGGGTCCCCTATAAAATCTAACCAGCAAAGGCTATACAGACATCTGCGGGTTGATACTAAAAGCCAGGGAAGGGGCCATGGATCCTGGCCCCCTCCACGGCTAATAATATCAGCTCTCAGCTGCCCCAGAACTGGCGCGGTGTTCATGTCAGCCTTGTATTGACAGCTGACATGAAGCCCAGGTTATAGACGCCCCCATTACTAACACCGTAGTAATGTTTTTGTCATTTTACAATAAAGACACAGCTAGAATAAAGTGTTTTATTGAAATAAAATTACACGGTTTTAATCTTTTATTTGAAAATAAAAAAACAGTGTATACTCACCTAACACCCAGTCCCTGAAGCCCTCGTCTCCTGTAAGTAACCAAAAATAAAAAACAACCATATCCCTTACCTGCCTTCATGATTTAATCCCAGTGTCCCATGGCAATCTGGTTAACTTCTACAGCATCCACATCAATCACTGATGTGACTGTTGTAGAAGACAGCTCTGTATACACCGACAGGAGTGTAATCACTCCTGTCAGTGTACATCGCTGCGCTGCTGGGACTGAGTTCACCGGAGTTCATCAGCTGAAGATCAGCTGATAAGCCCTGGTGCCCTCATACACTGCATCAGTGTTGCGTGGGAAAATTCCCAAGCAGCACTGATGCCGTATGTGAGGTCACCGGAGCTCGTCAGATGATCTCAGCTGATGAACTCTGGTGAACTCATTCCCAGAAGCACAGCGATGTACACTGCCGGGAGCGATTGTCGGGTGGTCGGATTGCCGTGAGACATCGGGAGGATGGCGGACAGGTGAGAATACAGTGTTTTTATTTTAATATTGATTTTTTACTTTTTTTTTTTTTTACCCTGCGCATAGACGCCAACTTCTCCCCTCAGCTGCGCCTGCTCCCGCTGTTATCAGCGGGATCGGCCATCGGATGATGGGAGGAGTAGTCTTCCGCGGTCCATTCTTTGTGTGGTTTTGCGGCGTTTTTGACTCATTGACTTGAATTGAGTCAGTCAAATATGCAGCAAACATCCGCAGTAAATCCACAAATATATTTATACACTGTGTTCCAAATTATTATGCAAATAATATTTTCTCAAATTCCCTATATGAATTGCAGTCATTGTAATTTTCCAGTCAAATAACTATTAGAGTACAATTGAAAGGTTTTTGTACAAACTGCCTATGATAACAGGATATTTTTAAAAAAATAAAAAACTCAAACTGCACTCAAAATGCATGTTACAAATTACTATGCACAGCAGAGTTTTCAACCTTTTCATTTTAATAAAGAACAAAAAAATGGTCATTTTTGAAATTATAAGCATTAGCAGGTTATTACAAACTGAAATCAAACAGTTTTCAACTCAAAACTTTATTCTAGGTGATGTTACATTTGCACATAGGACCCTTTGTTCGAAAGGAGCTTCTGAACTCTCTTGTCCATTGAATTTGTCAGGTTTTGGATGGTTTCTGCTTTAATTGATTTGCATGAGGACAGAATACCCTCCCAGAGCTGTTGCTTAGATGTGAACTGCCTCCCGCCATCATAGACACTCCTTTTGATGATGCTCCAGAGGTTCTCCATGGGGTTGAGGTCAGGGGAGCATGGGTGCCACACCATAAGTTTGTCCCCTTTTATGCCCATAGCAGCCAGAGATGCAGATGTGTTATGTGCAGCATGAGACGGGGCATTATCATGCATGAAAATGATCTCGATGGTCCAGATGGATGGAGTGGAGGATGGCTGGTTGATGGACACCCCATGCAAACACGGCTACGGCGCTAACAAGGAGGAGGTGGAGTAATGTTTTGAGCTGGAATCATGGGGAGAGAGATTGTCGGCCCTTTTAGGATTCCTGAAGGGGTAAAGATGAACTCCATAATGTATGTTGAGTTTCTCAAACAGCACTTCCTTCCATGGTTCAAGAAGAAGAACCGTGCATTCCGCAGCAAGATCATTTTCATGCATGATAATGCCCCGTCTCATGCTGCACATAACACATCTGCATCTCTGGCTGCTATGGGCATAAAAGGGGACAAACTTATGGTGTGGCACCCATGCTCCCCTGACCTCACCCCATTGAGAACCTCTGGAGCATCATCAAAAGGAGTGTCTATGATGGCGGGAGGCAGTTCACATCTAAGCAACAGCTCTGGGAGGGTATTCTGTCCTCATACAAAACAATTGAAGCAGAAACCATCCAAAACCTGACAAATTCAATGAATGAGAGAGTTCAGAAGCTCCTTTCAAACAAGCGGTCTTATGTGCAAATGTAACATCACCTAGAATAAAGTTTTGAGGTGAAAACTGTTTGATTTCAGTGTGTAATAACCTGCTAATGCTTATAATTTCTGTTAGAACCTTGCTCTTAGGTTTTTTCCTTTGCTGGTCACATGACCTTGTTGGCCTATTTAATCCTGCTCCGCCCTTCTGGCTTTGCTGGACTTCATTGTATAACTACTTTCTAGCTAGCCTGTGCTCTGTATCTAACTCTGTTAGTTTGCTTGGTCTACGGACCTCTGTGTTCTTTATATTTTGTTTGTTCGTCTGTCTGCTACTATTTCTGTTAGGAGGTGTCCCATTTTCCTCCCAGTCCTTAGTACTTGTAGGGATTCCTTCCCCACATCTATAGGTCTCCGTACAGACTAGCTTAGGACTTTAGCAGGTCTGATCGCAGGATCAGGTCCCCTGTTACATCGTAGGGATTAAGCTGAGTTCTATCGTAGGGACAGATCTCCTCTCTTTCCTTAGCTCTGGTAGCAGAACATAACAGTAAGTCCAGCCTGCAAATTCTCTAAGGAAAGATTTTTCTGTTCCATCATGGTGTCGGTTCAGGATTTGGCTCATCGCCTGCAGGGACTCTCTCTGGAGGTGGCCGAGCTCCGTCAGCACGTGAGTAACTGTCCTGGAGCACATTTCTTGGAGCCTAAGGTATGTTTGCCGGATTTATTTTTTGGTGAACACCGAGAATTTTTTTCATTTAAAAATGCTTGCTTATTGTATTTTCGTTTGAGACCCAAGTCCTCTGGGGATGAATCCCAGCGCGTAGGGTTCATAATGTCACTTTTGCGCAAAGAGCCTCAGGAGTGGGCCTTTTCTTTGCAACCTAGTGATACATGCTTCAGATCAGTGGATAGTTGTTTTTCTGCTTTGGGGCTATTATATGATGATCCTGACCGTGTCTCATCAGCTGAGACTGAGTTAAGACGTTTGAGACAGGGATCAGGTAATGTGGAAAAATATTGTACTCATTTCCGTCGTTGGTCTACTCAAACAGGGTGGAACGATTCTGCTCTGAAAAGTCTATTTCTTGCTGGGCTCAATGAAAGGGTTAAAGACCTGCTAATTGCTTATCCTACACCTGAAGATTTGCAACAGGCTATGCAATTAGCTATACGGGTGGATAGGAGACTGCGTGCAAGGGTTAATGAGAGCAAATCCTCTGCTATGTCAGTTTCTGGTTATGAGAATGTGTGTACTAACAGTGGTGAACCGATGGAGATTGGAGCGATGGCACCTCGCTCTCAAGAAAAAGACCGTAGATTTTCTGAAGGCTTGTGTTTCTATTGCGCAAAATCTGGTCATTTGATTAAAGGCTGTGAGCTTCGTATGAAGAAAGAAAAAAAAATGGTCAGTCATGCCAGTATTGCCTATTTAAATTCCAAGGGTGTATTTTTAGCTGCTTCCACGATTGCTCAGGAAAAATTAATGGAATTTCGGGTGTTTGTTGATTGTGGGTCTACTCTGAATGTAATTGATGGGGGATTCTTGGAAAGACTCAATTTAAAACCCGAACCTTTATCATCCCCCATTGCTGTGGTTTCTGTGGATGGTTCCCCTTTGAAGAATATTACTCTCAAGGTCTGTGAATTTCCTCTCACTATTAATGGTGTTCACCATGAGAAATTGGATTTGGTAGTTTTGAATAACTTGCCTTCTCCAGTAATATTGGGATTGCCCTGGTTAAAATTTCACAATCCTGTACTGGATTGGTCTACCAGTGAAATTAAATCCTGGAGCCATAAATGTTATGACAAGTGTTGTAACGGGCGTATTGCAGCTTTGGATAGGGGAGAATTGCCTGTTCCTATTCAGGATTTTTGGAGAGTTTTTTCTGAGAAGGAATCGCAGGTTTTGCCTCCTCATAGAGACTATGATTGTTCTATTGAATTTGTCCCTGGAGCGACTCTTCCTAAAAGTCGTTTATTTAACCTTACTATTCCTGAGAGGAAGGCTTTGGAGGAATACATACAGACAAGTTTGGCCGCCGGTCACATTAGGCATTCTAAGTCTCCTGTGGCGGTTGGATTTTTTTTTGTAAAAAAAAAGGACGGCGGTTTACGTCCTTGTCTGGATTTTCGTGAGATTAACAAAATTACTGTACGCAATCCTTACCCACTGCCATTGATTCCTGATCTGTTTAACCAGTTAATGGGGGCCAAGTGGTTCTCTAAAATTGACCTTAAGGGGGCATACAATCTGTTGCGCATGAAGGAGGGTGACGAATGGAAGACTGCTTTTAACACTCCTGTGGGTCATTTTGAGAATCTGGTTATGCCTTTTGGTCTTACTAATGCTCCTGCATTTTTTCAGAATCTGATTAATGACATCCTGAGACCTTTGATCGGTAAAAATGTGGTTGTGTATTTGGATGACATTTTGATTTATTCGCCGGATCTGGAGTCTCATTGGCGGAGCGTACGTGAGGTATTACAGTTATTAATGGACAATTCGCTTTTTGCTAAACTGGAGAAATGTGAGTTCGCTGTACAGAGAATTAGTTTTTTGGGTTACATTATCTCCAGCGAAGGTTTTGAGATGGACCCGGTTAAAGTTCAAGCTGTACAGGAATGGCCTAGGCCTATTGGTTTGAAATCGATACAGAGGTTTTTAGGTTTCGCCAATTATTACAGAAAATTCATAAAAAAATTTTCTAGTATTGTCAAACCTCTGACCGATCTCACCAGGAAAGGTGCTGATGCGGTTCAGTGGTCTTCTGAGGCCATTGAAGCTTTTGTGTATCTCAAGGAGAGGTTCACCTCTGCTCCCATCCTTATGCAGCCTGATGTGACTAAGCCGTTTTTGGTTGAGGTTGATGCTTCCTCTGTGGGGGTTGGCGCAGTATTGTCTCAGGATAACGGGGATGGATTACATCCCTGTGCCTTTTTTTCAAAAAAATTTTCGGAGACTGAACTGAATTACGATATTGGTAATCGGGAATTATTGGCTATTAAACTTGCATTTGAACACTGGCGCCACTTCTTGGAAGGTGCGGAATTTCCCGTTCAGGTTCTTACGGATCATAAAAATCTGATATATCTTGATGCTGCCAAGCGCCTGAATGCCCGTCAGGCTAGGTGGGCACTGTTTTTCTCGCGGTTTAATTTCTCCGTTACTTACATCCCTGGTACTAAGAATGTTAAGGCGGATGCCTTGTCTCGCAGTTTTTCTCCCATAGTCGGTGCTGAGAAAGAGGAGAACATTTTACAAGAAGGTGTTGTGATAGCTGCTTTGGACTCCGTTTTGGAAGATGAGATTCTTAAAGCACAGGAGAATGCCCCTTCTAACACTCCTCATGGGAGGTTGTTTGTGCCTGGGATCTTTAGGAGAGATTTGTTTGTTGAGTGTCACGAATCTCGGTTGGCAGGTCATCCCGGAATCTCTGAGACCAAGAGACTGGTGGGTCGCAGTTTTTGGTGGCCTGGATGGCAGAAGGAAGTCATTAAGTGGGTGCGTCAATGTACTATATGTGCTAGATCTAAGTCCTCACATACTCCTGCTGCGGGGTTGCTTTGCCCTTTGGAGGTTGCCAGTGCTCCTTGGACACATTTGGCTATGGACTTTATAACTGACCTTCCCCCCTCTGAGGGTTTTACTGTCATCTGGGTGGTCGTGGACCGTTTTAGCAAGATGTGTCACTTGGTTCCCTTCATCAAACTGCCCTGCGCTAAAACTCTCGCTAAGGCCTTTGTCAAGGAAATTGTCAGACTTCATGGCGTTCCTACTGACATTGTTTCTGATAGGGGTCCTCAGTTCGTGGCTCGTTTTTGGCGTGCCTTTTGTGACAGGTTGGGAGTTCATTTGTCGTTCTCCTCCGGATATCATCCTGAATCTAATGGCCAGACAGAAAGGAAAAACCAGGATGTTGAGCAGTTCTTGCATTGTTTTGTGGCAGACAATCAAGAGGGGTGGTCTGAGTTTCTGCCACTTGCTGAATTTGCTCTGAACAATCATACATCTTCTTCTGCTGGTTGTTCGCCTTTTTTTTGTTGTTCTGGGAGACATCCGTCGTTTGGGTCGTTCTCCAAGTTGGGATCTGCCGTGCCTGAGGAGGAGAATTTTTCCGGTGATTTGGAGAGAGTTTGGACGGATGTGCGTGGTAATCTTCAGGAGGCCAACAGAAAATCTAAAGACTACTTTGATAGGAAACAACAGGAGGTTTTGTTCGCTGTTGGTGACATGGTTTGGTTGTCCTCTAGGAATCTGCGGTTGAGGATTCCTTCTAAGAAATTGGGTCCCAAGTTTGTAGGGCCCTTTAAGGTGCTTCAGGTTGTCAACCAATCTGCTGTTAGGTTGGAGGTTCCTACCTCCTGGAGAATTAATCCGGTATTTCATGTCTCTCTGTTGAAAAAAGCTGTTGTATCGGATTGTGACGCCTCTGCCTCTGTTCCTCCGGTGGTGGAGGACGGGGAATATGAAATTTCTCGCATCCTTAACTCTAGACGGTATAGAGGTAGTTTGCAGCATCTTGTGGCCTGGAAAGGTTTCGGACCCAAGGATAACTCTTGGGTGAGGTCGGATGATGTTTCCGTGTCCAGACTTATCAGAGCGTTTCACAGGAGATTTCCTGATAAGCCTGGTCCTAGGGGATCCGGAGGATCCTCTTAGAAGGGGGGGTACTGTTAGAACCTTGCTCTTAGGTTTTTTCCTTTGCTGGTCACATGACCTTGTTGGCCTATTTAATCCTGCTCCGCCCTTCTGGCTTTGCTGGACTTCATTGTATAACTACTTTCTAGCTAGCCTGTGCTCTGTATCTAACTCTGTTTGTTTGCTTGGTCTACGGACCTCTGTGTTCTTTATATTTTGTTTGTTCGTCTGTCTGCTACTATTTCTGTTAGGAGGTGTCCCATTTTCCTCCCAGTCCTTAGTACTTGTAGGGATTCCTTCCCCACATCTATAGGTCTCCGTACAGACTAGCTTAGGACTTTAGCAGGTCTGATCGCAGGATCAGGTCCCCTGTTACATCGTAGGGATTAAGCTGAGTTCTATCGTAGGGACAGATCTCCTCTCTTTCCTTAGCTCTGGTAGCAGAACATAACACCAGGTGCTACTCCAGGTCAGACCCCGGTCACAGCTGTTTACCCACACCGGGGAATGCAGGAACAGGCAGGTTAGGCTGGCATACAGACAGGTGGGTACTGGCAGGCACGGCTGGTATGCAGACAGGTGGGTATAGGCAGGCACAGCTGGTATGCAGACAGGTGGACACTGGCAGGCACGGCTGGCATGCAGACATGCGGGTACTGGCAGGTAGGAACACAGGCAGAATAGGGACCAGTACAGACTGGGACACAGGAACGGAGCCGCAGGTGCGGTAGACAAGCAGAGCAGAGCAAAACCTGCAGGTGCGGTAGACAATCAGAGCAGAGCAAAACCCGCAGATGCAGTAGACAAGCAGAGCAGAGCAAAACCCGCAGATGCAGTAGACAAGCAGAGCAGAGCAAAACCCGCAGATGCAGTAGACAAGCAGAGCAGAGCAAAACCCGCAGACCGGTAGACAAGCAGAGCAGAGCAAAACCCGCAGATGCGGTAGACAAGCAGAGCAGAGCAAAACCCACAGATGCGGTAGACAAGCAGAGCAGAGCAAAACCCGCAGATGCGGTAGACAAGCAGAGCAGAGCAAAACCCGCAGATGCGGTAGACAAGCAGAGCAGAGCAAAACCCGCAGATGCGGTAGACAAGCAGAGCAGAGCAAAACCCGCAGATGCGGTAGACAAGCAGAGCAGAGCAAAACCCGCAGATGCGGTAGACAAGCAGAGCAGAGCAAAACCCGCAGATGCAGTAGACTAGCAGAGCAAAACCCGCAGATGCGGTAGACAAGCAGAGCAGAGCAAAACCCGCAGATGTGGTAGACAAGCAGAGCAGAGCAAAACCCGCAGATGCAGTAGACAAGCAGAGCAGAGCAAAACCCGCAGATGCGGTAGGCAAGCAGAGCAGAGCAAAACCCACAGATGCAGTAGACAAGCAGAGCAGAGCAAAACCCGCAGATGCAGTAGACAAGCAGAGCAGAGCAAAACCCGCAGATGCAGTAGACTAGCAGAGCAGAGCAAAACCTGCAGGTGCGGTAGACAAGCAGAGCAGAGTTAAGCCTGCAGGTTCGGTAAACAAGCCGAGCAGAGCAAAACCTGCAGGTGCGGTGAACAAGCTGAGCAGAGCGAAACCGCAGGTGCGGTGAACAAGCTGAGCAGAGCGAAACCGCAGGTGCGGTGAACAATCAGAGCAGAGCAAAACCACAGGTGCGGTGAACAAGCAGGGCAGAGCAAAACCGCAGGTGTGGTGAACAAGCAGAACCAGATACACACAAGGTACTTACAATGAAGTAGCGAGTGTACACAAAACTCACAAACAGAAGTTCAGAGACAACGAGTTGGAGTTAGGTGCAGGTTCAGACACTGCACGAAAAGGGAAGGTTCGGACATAGAGACAAACAGGTAACGGGCTAGGACACAGTTCAGACAGAAACCGAACCAGGAATAAGATACAGGAATGAGCCTGGGAACTCAGCCCCCAGGGTGGCGGAGACAGACTAGAAGTCACAGATACAGGTAACAGGCCTGGGTATTCAGCCCCCGGGGGCAGAAACAGACAAGATACAGGACAGGACCTGGCAACTCAGTTGCACAGAACACACTGAATGAAAGTGTTGCTCAGGCACCCCCTACTGGGTGGAGGGGGTTTAAGTATCCAGTGATTCACAGCAATAGGTTGGGGAGGCATTAGGAATGCGCACACAGTAACTATAAGAATCAGGCAGTAGCCGCGCCGCCGCCCTAAGCAATCAGACAACAGACACAGCAGGTACAGGAGCAAAGTGTGCAGCCTGGATTGATAGGTAAGATGGCGGTCTTGCATGGTGGGAGGTGGTAAGCCATGCCAGCACGCCGCCAGGGATGTTACATTAATTCATAGTTTTGATGCCTTCAGTGTGAATGTACAATTTTCAAAGTCATGAAAATACAGAAAAATCTTTAAATGAGAAGGTGTGTCCAAACTTTTGGTCTGTACTGTAGTTGCTTGGGTTTCCTCTTCCCGGGCTGATATACCCTGTAATTCACCTCCCCAATCTTTTCCCGGACTTCGTATAGCCCTTGCCACTTGGCAATGAGCTTACTTTTTGCTTTGGGCACTGTAAGGTGGCTGCCGGACACACAGTGGATGAGAGATATGCATCACCAAGGTGCATGTCTCCTGTGATATAAGCCTGGAGTAATGCTCTAGTATGCATGTAACGGGTCCGGGAGGCGGAACCTCTAAGCTACTATACAAGGGGGCGGCCCTTGTAAGGGAGCGGGTGGCAGTCTCTGGGTGAACGGACAGGGAGTTACGGCAAGTGATCAGGGCAGTCTCTGGGTAAGGGGTACGTACGACCTGTGATGGCAGAGCCTCCGGGTAGGCTAGCAGGCAGATGGTAGATGTGTGCTCCCAGGTGAGCAAGCGAGAGTCTCTGGAATAGCAGGTGGTCACGGCACGTGACGGCGGAACCTCCGGGCTGGCAGGCAGGTAGGTAACGGAGAAGCGCTCCCAGGTGAGCAGGCAAGAGTCTCTGGAATAGCTGGTGGTCACCGCACGTGACAACGGGACCTCCGGGCTGGCAAGCAGGCAGGTAACGGAGATGCGCTCCCAGGTGAGCGGGCAAGAGTCTCTGAGATAGCTGGTGGTCACAGCACGTGACAACGGAGCCTCCGGGCTGGCAAGCAGGCAGATAACGGAGAAGCGCTCCCAGGTGAGCGGGCAAGCTGGTCCATAGACAGACTGACCGGAGTAGTAAGGCAGACCGTCGGACCTCAGGCAAGCAGGCAGGTAGCTGATATGCGCTCCCAGGTGAGCGGGCAGGCTGGTCCTTTAGACAGACTGACAGGAGTAGTAAGGCAGACCGTCGGACCTCAGACTGGCAGACAGGTAACAAGTATTCAGGCAGGAATCAGGCAGGTAACTGGCAGGTAACTAGCAGGAAACTGGCAGGAAACTGGCAGGTAACTGGCAACGGGACCTGAGGGCTGAAGCACAGGTGAGACACAGGTGCAAACAACATTGCTCGGGCACCTCCATTTTGGAGGAGGTGCCTTATATACGATGAAGTCCTCCGGCCATTGGCCGGGGACTCCTTAGGACGGCGCGCGCGGCCCCTTTAAGAGGAGGGGAGCGCGCGCGCGCGCGCCCTAAGCACAGGGGCCGGGAAGGAGCGCGCGCTGAGAGCAGAGCGGGAGGAGGACGCCGGGAAGGAGCGCGCGCTGACAGCAGAGCGGGGAGAGGACGCCGGGCACGGAGCAGAGCGGTGAGGGGAGCAGCGTCCCTGCCTAGCAGAGGGCAGGGACGCCAGCGCTACAGTACCCCCCCCTTTAGGCCCCCCCTTTTTTAGGCCAGACAGAAATTTAGATAGGATGAGAGGGGCATGGATGTTCTCCCGGGGCTCCCACGTTCTCTCCTCAGGACCAAACCCCTTCCAATCTACCAGAAAAAAGGTCTTTCCTCTTACCCTTTTGGTGGCAAGAATGTTCTCTACCTCAAACTCGTCCTCAGCAGAAACCGGAGCAGGAGGCGTACCTGTAGACTTGGAAAAAGAGTTAAGCACCAAAGGTTTGAGGAGAGACACATGGATGGAGTTAGGGATCCGTAAGTTGGCCGGGAGTTTCAATTTATAGGCCACCGGGTTGATCTGACTGATGACCTCCAGTGGGCCGATGAACCGAGGCCCTAACTTATAGGAAGGGATCTTGAGCCGGACATATTTGGACGAGAGCCAGACTTTATCCCCAGGGCGGAATTGAGGAGGGTCCAGACGTTTTTTGTCAGCGTGTCTTTTCATACGCTCGGATGACAGAAGGAGTGCGGACCGGGTACTCTCCCATATGGAGGAAAATTTGTTAACAAGAGATTCCGCAGCCGGATTGTCCGCCGAGGTGGAGACGGGAAACGGGATCCGAGGATGCTGACCGTAGACTACAAAAAACGGGGATTTGGAGGAAGACTCGCTCTCGTGATTGTTGTACGAGAATTCGGCCCATGGCAGGAGATCCACCCAGTCAGAATGGTGGGCATTAACGAAGTGCCGAAGGTAACTGGTCAGGTTCTGATTGATCCGCTCCACTTGACCATTAGACTGTGGGTGGTAAGCGGAGGAGAAGTCCAGGGTGACGTCCAGCAATTTACAAGTGGCTCTCCAGAAACGGGAAGTGAACTGTACCCCACGATCCGACACGATGTGACGGGGCAGGCCATGAAGACGGAAGATGTGGCGGATAAAGTCTTTAGCCAGCTCGGGTGCAGACGGAAGACCTGGCAGTGGAATGAAGTGAGCCATCTTGGAGAAGCGGTCAGCGACCACCCAAATGACCGTACAACCGGCAGAGACGGGTAGATCAGTAATGAAGTCCATCGCTATATGCTGCCAGGGGGCAGCAGGTACTGGCAGAGGTAGGAGGCGGCCGGCCGGCAGGTGTCTCGGAACTTTGTTGCGGGCGCAGGACACACAGGCAGAAACAAAGTCTATTACATCCTTGTGCAGGTTAGGCCACCAGTAGTGCCGGGTAATAAGCTGGAGGGTCTTTTTCTGACCGGCGTGGCCAGCTAGTTTAGACGAATGACCCCAGTGTAGGATCTTCTCCCGATCAGGTACTGGTACGAACGTCTTACCAGGAGGAAGACGATTTAGACTCACGGGAGCCACCTGCATTACTCTGGCGGGATCGATGATATGTTTCGGATCCTCCTCGAGATCAGACACCAGAAAGGACCGAGACAAGGCGTCCGCCTTGACGTTTTTGTCAGCCGGGCGAAAATGAAGGACAAAATCAAAACGAGCAAAAAACAAGGACCACCGGGCTTGGCGCGGGTTAAGTCTCTGGGCATGCTGGAGGTAAGCCAAGTTCTTGTGGTCAGTGTAAATTATTACCGGGTGAAGAGCCCCCTCGAGCAGGTAACGCCACTCCTCCAATGCCAGTTTGATGGCCAATAACTCTCGGTCTCCTATGGAATAGTTGCGCTCAGAGGAGGAGAAGAGTTTAGAGAAGAAGCCACAAGTTACCATCCTCCCGGAAGATGATTTTTGAGTAAGTACCGCTCCGGCTCCAGAGGAGGAGGCGTCAACTTCCAGGAAGAACTGCTTGTTGCCATCTGGGCGATGCAGCACCGGGGCGGAAGAGAAGGCCTGTTTAAGGGAAAGAAAGGCCTCCTCTGCTTCGGGTGGCCACTCTTTGGGATTAGTACCTTTACGGGTGAGCGCAGAAATTGGGGCCGTCCGGGAAGAGAAGTGTGGTATGAAGAGGCGGTAGTAGTTGGCGAAGCCCAGGAATCGCTGAATGGCCTTCAACCCCTCCGGTCGGGGCCATTTCTCGATGGCAGACAGTTTCTCAGGATCCATTTGTAGGCCGGTCTGAGAGATAATGTAGCCCAGAAACGGAAGCGAGGTCTGCTCAAAGAGGCACTTCTCAAATTTAGCGTAGAGATGGTTCTGCCTTAGCCTGAGCAGGACCTGACGAACGTCCCTCCGGTGAGTCTGGAGATCCGGAGAGAAGACCAAGATGTCGTCCAGGTACACCACTACGCAGGAGTAGAGAAGGTCCCGGAAGATGTCATTGACCAACTCTTGAAAGACGGCAGGAGCGTTACAGAGACCAAAGGGCATTACCAGGTATTCATAGTGGCCGTCCCGGGTGTTGAATGCCGTCTTCCATTCATCCCCCTGACGAATACGAACCAGGTTGTACGCCCCACGAAGGTCCAGTTTGGTGAAGATCCTAGCCCCCCTCAGGCGATCAAATAATTCTGGAATGAGCGGAAGGGGGTACTTATTCTTCACCGTGATCAGGTTTAGGCCTCTATAGTCTATACAGGGACGGAGAGAGCCGTCCTTCTTTTTGACGAAAAAGAAGCCTGCTCCCGCCGGGGAGGTAGATTTCCGGATGAATCCTCTGGCCAGATTCTCCTCAATATATTCGGACATTGACCGGGTCTCAGCAGCGGATAAAGGATAGATACGCCCACGGGGAGGAGTAGTACCGGGTAGCAGATCGATGGGACAGTCGTATGGTCTATGTGGTGGTAATGTCTCTGCCTCCTTTTTATTAAAGACATCTGCATAAGACCAATAAGGAATCGGAAGTCCAGGTAGATTAGCTGGGGTAGGAGAGGGACGGACGGGATGGACGGGAACCAGGCAGGTTTTATGACAGTCTTGTCCCCAGCGAAGGACCTCTCCGGTTTGCCAGTCTAGCACGGGTGCATGTCTCTGGAGCCAGGGCAGACCTAGCAAGAGGGCGTGAGAGAGTCCAGGCAGAACATGAAAGGAGATACTTTCAGAATGCAGCATTCCCACCTGCAGGGTAATGGATTCGGTGATGAGTTGAATGGGGCGAGGTAAGAGGCCCCCATCCACGGCAGCGACAGACAAGGGTACAGCCAGAGGTTTGGTGGGGATGCGGTATTTCTCAACCAGGGACTGTGAAATAAGGTTCCCGGCTGCTCCAGAGTCAAGTTGGGCTAGTTCGAAATAACGGTTCTCCCCGTAGATGATCGAAACTGACAACAGCAGGGATGGAGAGGATTTATTCTCGTCTAGGTGGACCTCTCTGAGCGAACCTAGACACAGGCGTTTCCCGACCTCTCCGGGCAGGCACGGATCCGGTGCTCCTTACTGCCACAGTAGAAGCAGCTCCCCTCGGCACGGCGTGAGTCCTGACGGGTTTTGACCATCTTGGTCTGGTCGACCTGCATAGGCTCAGGAGAGTGTACCTGGGGAGAGATGGAGGGAATGACGGGTTTCTGGAAAGTAGGAGCTAAACGTGGAATCCTTCTCTCACGGGTGACCTCTTTGGCACGCTCCTGGAACCGTAGGTCAATCCGGGTGGCAAGGGTTATTAGATCATCGAGAGAGGTAGGAATGTCCCGACCAGCAAGTTCATCTTTAATACGACCGGACAGACCCTCCCAGAAGACGGATACCAGAGCGTCGTTATCCCAGGCCAGCTCCGAGGCAAGGGTGCGGAACCGTATGGCATATTGGCCCACGGTGAGACCCTCCTGACGGAGGCGTAGCAGAGAGGATGCGGATGAGGTCTTCCGTCCGGGTTCGTCGAAGACTTTCCGGAAAGCCGAGAGAAAAGCAGGCAAGTTGGACACCAGGGGGTCTCCTCTCTCCCATAGAGGATTTAGCCAGGCCAGGGCCTCCCCGGTGAGATGGGACATGATAAAGGCAATTTTGGCCCGGTCGGAATTAAACTGATGGGACAAAAGTTCAAAGTGCAGGGTGCACTGATTTATGAAGCCCCGAGCCTGGACGGAGTCGCCTCCGAAGCGAGGAGGTGCAGACAGCCGGGGACCGGGATAGGTTACCATGGTATTAGTGGGTAGCGGAGCTGCCGGGTTGCGAGTCATGGTACTGGCAGTGGCTGCAGGTGGTGCAGTCAGAGTGTCCAGGCGAGTATTGACATTCCGCAGGTGACCCAGGATGGACTCCTGTTGGGACCTTTGACGGGACAGTTCATGACACAGGTCCGTGAGCGAGGGAGCTTGGGTGCCACCGGGTTCCATGGCCCGAGCAAACTGTAACGGGTCCGGGAGGCGGAACCTCTAAGCTACTATACAAGGGGGCGGCCCTTGTAAGGGAGCGGGTGGCAGTCTCTGGGTGAACGGACAGGGAGTTACGGCAAGTGATCAGGGCAGTCTCTGGGTAAGGGGTACGTACGACCTGTGATGGCAGAGCCTCCGGGTAGGCTAGCAGGCAGATGGTAGATGTGTGCTCCCAGGTGAGCAAGCGAGAGTCTCTGGAATAGCAGGTGGTCACGGCACGTGACGGCGGAACCTCCGGGCTGGCAGGCAGGTAGGTAACGGAGAAGCGCTCCCAGGTGAGCAGGCAAGAGTCTCTGGAATAGCTGGTGGTCACCGCACGTGACAACGGGACCTCCGGGCTGGCAAGCAGGCAGGTAACGGAGATGCGCTCCCAGGTGAGCGGGCAAGAGTCTCTGAGATAGCTGGTGGTCACAGCACGTGACAACGGAGCCTCCGGGCTGGCAAGCAGGCAGATAACGGAGAAGCGCTCCCAGGTGAGCGGGCAAGCTGGTCCATAGACAGACTGACCGGAGTAGTAAGGCAGACCGTCGGACCTCAGGCAAGCAGGCAGGTAGCTGATATGCGCTCCCAGGTGAGCGGGCAGGCTGGTCCTTTAGACAGACTGACAGGAGTAGTAAGGCAGACCGTCGGACCTCAGACTGGCAGACAGGTAACAAGTATTCAGGCAGGAATCAGGCAGGTAACTGGCAGGTAACTAGCAGGAAACTGGCAGGAAACTGGCAGGTAACTGGCAACGGGACCTGAGGGCTGAAGCACAGGTGAGACACAGGTGCAAACAACATTGCTCGGGCACCTCCATTTTGGAGGAGGTGCCTTATATATGATGAAGTCCTCCGGCCATTGGCCGGGGACTCCTTAGGACGGCGCGCGCGGCCCCTTTAAGAGGAGGGGAGCGCGCGCGCGCGCGCCCTAAGCACAGGGGCCGGGAAGGAGCGCGCGCTGAGAGCAGAGCGGGAGGAGGACGCCGGGAAGGAGCGCGCGCTGACAGCAGAGCGGGGAGAGGACGCCGGGCACGGAGCAGAGCGGTGAGGGGAGCAGCGTCCCTGCCTAGCAGAGGGCAGGGACGCCAGCGCTACAATGCATAGTACTAAGAGAGGTTAATCAGCCATGTTACGTCCAGCTCTAATTGTGAGCATCTGAAGAGTTAGGGCGTGTAGGCTATTCACCATATCTCCACACCTGGGTGTAGTTCACATGATAAAATGTAGTCTGTTTATGGGCACCCCCTCTATATCTGTTCTTTACTCTGTAATGATGTCCAATTTACTGGGGGTGCACCGGGACAATTTTTTAAAATATTGGAAGCAACAGTTGGAGGATGTGGAGATTCCCGATAATAAATTCCAACCTGTCCTAATCTTAAGAAAACACATTATAAATGAAGCATGGAAAGAAACTCAGTATAAAATTATGCATGGGGCCATTTATGCCCTTAACATACCTAAGAAAAATCCACTAGCAAATAGGCTAACTGCATGTCCTAAAAGCCACCTTCCTTATTCCGACCTTATACACGGCCTTTGGTCATGCCCTGCGTCAGTTTCATATTGGGGACAGGTATCAGATATGATTAACACCATTTTGGGGTCCAGGATATACCCTCTCTCCTTATCTAGCCTTGTTGCACTTCTGGAGTAACACAGAGAACCCTAGTGGAACGATAGGAGGCCCACCCAAATTGCTCCACACCCTGCTTATCCTGGCAATAAAACAGATACTTAAATATTGGCTAGACCCCAACACCCCCCATTGCAGAAATGGCATCTCAAATTAAACATTTTATGGAGGTGGACCAACAAGAAGCCCTTTGTAATAAGGAAACGCAAGCTAGCAAATTTCTTCCAAAATGGAAACAGTTTATTGTGAACTGTTGCTCACTAAATGAAAAAAAGAAAATGGTGGAACCCTTCACTTCTACAGCTTGGGTACAAATCGGAGGATCTTAAAAATAGCCTGGGAGCACAATGCGTAAATTAAAGAAGGGGAAGAAAGAGTAGAGAAATCACTAGGCAAGTAGTCTCATTATAGACTGATCACTTTTCCATGACGGCTTTTATAAGTTATATTATCAGTTAGATTTTATGTCAGCTTAGTTGATGAAAGTTATAAAGTTATAAGTTCTTTAGTCCTGATTTTGTTTGTCTTACCAGTCAATCCTATGAACAATGTCATTATCTACCCAGTCTGCGTACGGGGATCTGATTATTTTCTTTAACCGCTTCCTGACCGCCCACTGTACATAAACGTCGGCGCTGCCTGGGCTCTGTGCAGCGCCGACGTTTAAAAACGGTTGGTGGTCCCGCAGCGCTCAGGACCCCCAGGGTCCTGCAAGCGCTGCGATTCCGGTGCAGAGTGATAGCTCTGACAGGGGACATCATCGGGACCTGATTGGATCAGGTCCCAATGATGTTAACCCTTTGCAATCTTCTATATGCCGCGATCTATAGTGATCGCGGCATATAGAAGATAGTGAGAGGAGAGGGGGTCGTCAACTTACCTCTCCGACGGCCCCCTGATAGCTTCCAGGACCTTCCGTTGTTATGGCACCTGGAGGTCACATGACCGCCTCCAGATCTGCCATATATGGTGTCCTGCTATGCTCAGCCCTGCAGCTGAGTCCAACAGGAGACACTGACTGTGAAACAGTCAGAAAAGATGTCATGCAATGTAATATATGTCTATTACATTGCATGACATCAGTGATTAGAAAAGTAAAAATGTAAAAAAAAAGTCAAAAAAATGTTTTCAAACTGTTAAAAAAAAAATCACAAAATAAATAAAAATAAATAAATAAAATATTAAACCAATAAATCCGTATATTTATGCAAAAACAAAAAAAGTACACATATTTGGTATCGCCGCCTCCGAAACAACCCGATCTATAAAACTGTCACACTAATTAACTCCTTATGTGTACACCGTAATAAAAATAAATAAAAAACGGAGCAAAAAACTATGCTTTTTCATCATATTGCCAAACAAAAAGTGGAAAAAAAATGCGATAAAAAAAGCAAAATGGAAATAAAAATGGTACCGCTGAAAACGTTATCTTGTTCTGCAAAAAAAAAGCCACCATACAGCTCTATCAGCCGAAAAATAAAAAAGTTATAGCGCTCAGAATAAAGCGATGCAAAAAAAATATTTTTTCTATAAAATTGTTTTATTGTGTAAAAGCGCCAAAACATAAAAAAAATATATAGTAAGTGTAGTATCGCTGTAAACGTACTGACCCGAAGAATAACGCTGCCTGATCACTTTTACCACATGCAGAACGGCATAAAAAAAAAACTCAAAAAAAAATTCCTGAATTGTTGGTTTTTGTTAATTTTACCTCCCAAAAAACGGAATAGAAAGCGATCAAAAAAGTCACGTACCCAAAAATGGTACCAATAAAAATGTCAACTCGTCCCGCAAAAAACAAGCCATCACATGACTCTGTCGGCCGAAATATGGAAAAATTATAGCTCTCAAAATATGGCGATGCAAAAACTAGATTTTGCAAAAAAAAAAAAAGCATCTCTTAGTGTGTGACAGCAGTCATAAAAACCCGATATAAATCTGGTATCTCTGTAATCGCACCGACCCAAAGAATAAAGTAATCTCATCACTTATACCGCACGAGGAACGGCGTAAAAAATAAATAAAACCAATTCTTCACCTGCTACTGATTTGTTTATTATGTCTCCCAAAGATCACAGTAAGGCTCTGCTCACATTTATCCTGTGCTCTGCGCTGAGCACTTACACCAGAGTTTCCGTGTAAATCTCTGAAATACGTGATTCAGCCAGAACCCATGACGGAAGATTCCCTGTAATGAGGCAGATATAGGTCACTATGGATGCCGTCTAGCCTGTGATCCCACAGTGTCAGTTTTTTTAGGCGTGCATAAAAGTGCGGTTGGCCACAGTTTTGTGCACTTCTGAGAAAAAGGACACCGCTAAACAGAGGCCAGACGGAGTCCAGAGTAACTCTGCTGCCTCATTACAGTGAATGGATCCCGCAGGGGTTTCATCTGAATTACATCACTTGGAAATTTAGATGGAAACCCCGATGTAAGTGCTCAGCCTCGAGCGCCGGATAAATGTTACGTAAAATGTTCCCAATAAAAGCTTCAACTCAGTCCTCAAAAAAAGCTAGTCCCCACTCAGGTCCGTCATCTGTTAAAAATATAAGGGACTTCCAAGTTACTGGTAGCAGAAAGGCTCTGGAAAAGCGAAATGGCCCTTGCCCCCCAAAAGAAATTAAGAAACTGTGCTCCCAAATCCAAATGCCTATTCTACAATAATTTGCTCTCCTATTGTCAAATAGCGCTCCGTCCCTCCCAGATCTTGCCGTATGGCTGAGCGGTACGATACAGCCACATATGGGGTATTGCCACTTTTAGAAGAAATTGTGTGACACATTTCGGCACCATGTTTACCCATTGCCCTGTGTGAAAATGTAAAATCTGAGGGTAAAACATTTTTTTGTGGTAAAAATATAATTATGCTTTTTTCACTGCCCAATGGTATAAATTTAAAAATTAAAAAATACTCACTACTTCCCTAGATGAATTCCTTGAGAGGTGTAATTTACAAAATGGGGTCACTTGTGGGGGTTTCTGCTGTTTCGGCATGTCAGCGACTCTTCAAATGTGACACGGTGTCTGCTGCCTATCCCAGCCAACATAGCGCTCCTTTCTCTTCCGAACCCTGCCGTACACCAAAGCAGTGGTTTTCCCCCACATATGGGGTATCGGCGTACTCAGGAGAAATTGCACAACAAATTTCATGGTGTAATTTCTCCTGTTACCCTTATGATAATGCAAAATTAGGGAATGAAAAACATTTTTTGTGGGAAAAATGTGCAAATTTTATTTTTACGGCTCAATATTATAAGCTTCTGTGAAGCACCTGGGGGTGCAAGGTGCTCACCACACATCTAAATAAGTTCCCTAAGGGGTCTAGTTTCCAAAATGGTGTCACTTGTGGGGGGTTTCCACTGTTTAGGCACATTAGGGGCTCCCCAAATGCAATATGGCGTCCGCTAATTATTCAAACAAATTTTACATTCAAAAAGTCTAATGGCGCTCCTTCCCTTCCGAACCCTGCCATGCGCCCAAACAGTGGTTTTCCCTCACATATGGGGTATCAGCGCGCTCAAGAGAAATTGTACTACAAATTGTGTATTCCATTTTTTCCTGTTACCCTTGTGAAAATAAAAAAATTGGGTCTAAAGTAACATTTTTGTGAAAAAAAGTTAAATGTTCATTGTTTTCTTCCACATTCCAAAAATTCCCGTGAAGCACCTGAAGGGTTAATAAACTTCTTGAATGTGGTTTTGAGCACCTTGAGGGGTGCAGTTTTTAGAATGGTGACACTTTTGGGTATTTTCTGTCATAAAGGCCCCTCAAAGTCACTTCAAATAAGATGTGGTCCCTAAAAAAATGTTTTTGTAAATTTTGTTGGAAAAATGAGAAATCGCTGGTCAACTTTTAACCTTTATAGTTTCCTAACAAAAAAAAAAATTGGTTCCAAAATTGTGCTGATGTAAAGTAGACATGTGGGAAATGTTATTTATTAACTCTTTTGTGTGACATATCTCTCTGATTTAAGGGCATGAAAATTCAAAGTTTGAAAATTGCTAAATTTTCAAAATTTTCGCCAAATTTCCAATTTTTTCACAAATAAACGCAAGTGATATCGAAGAAATTTTACCACAATCATGAAGTACAATATGTCACGAAAAAACATTCTCAGAATCAGGGGGATCCGTTGAAACGTTCCAGAGTAATACAGTGGTCAGAATTGAAAAAATTGGCCCGGTCAACAAGGCAAAAACAGGCTCTGGTGCGAAGTGGTTAAGTGTGACAAACATGCCAAAAAAAAAGAAATCAGGAAGGGGCAAACACTTTTCACACGACTGTATAATTTTTTGGGCTAACTGCAAAATGCTGTGTGTGGTGGAAAACAAACACTGGGGGTACATGGGGTGCAGGCTGTATATGGGCAGGGCATGTTGGGCTATACGCTGCATGTGGGGGATACATGGAGTGCAGGCTGTATATGGGGTGCTGCCTGTATGGGGAGTACATTGGGGTGGTGAGTAAATGAGGATGTTGGCTGTGTTGTGAATACATGGCATGTTGGCTGTGTGGGGGGTATATGGTGCGCTGGCTGTGTGGTGAATACATGGCATGTTGGCTGTGTGGGGGGTATATGGTGTGTTGGCTGTGTGGTGAATACATGGCATGTTGGCTGTGTGGGGGGTATATGGTGCGCTGGCTGTGTGGTGAATACATGGCATGTTGGCTGTGTGGGGGGTACATGGTGCGCTGGCTGTGTTGTGAGTACATGGCATGTTGGCTGTGTGGGGGGTACATGGTGCGCTGGCTGTGTGGTGAATACATGGCATGTTGGCTGTGTGGGGGGTATATGGTGTGTTGGCTGTGTTGTGAATACATGGCACGTTGGCTGTGTGGGGGGTATATGGTGCGCTGGCTGTGTTGTGAATACATGGCACGTTGGCTGTGTGGGGGGTACATGGTGTGTTGGCTGTGTTGTGAATACATGGCACGTTGGCTGTGTGGGGGGTATATGGTGCGCTGGCTGTGTTGTGAATACATGGCATGTTGGCTGTGTGGGGGGTACATGGTGCGCTGGCTGTGTTGTGAATACATGGCATGTTGGCTG
Organism: Phyllobates terribilis; assembly: GCF_046119375.1. Classification (NCBI taxonomy): domain Eukaryota; kingdom Metazoa; phylum Chordata; class Amphibia; order Anura; family Dendrobatidae; genus Phyllobates; species Phyllobates terribilis. The sequence continues at coordinate 246,740 of NW_027363425.1, forward strand.
TGTGGGGGGTATATGGTGCGCTGGCTGTGTTGTGAGTACATGGCACGTTGGCTTCTCATGGGGTGCTGGCTACATAGGGTGTTAACTGGGTAGGGACTACATAGGGTGTTTGCTGTGTGGGGGTACATGGGATGTTTGTTGTGTGGTTGGTACATGGGGTGCTGGCTGTATTTGGAAGGTACATGGGGTGCTGGCTGTGTGATATAGCGACATAAATGAAGGAAAGTAAGTGCTCCTACGTGGAGCTGAAGGTTCAGTAAGGGCACAGTATGGGAGGCAGTATATAGGAGGGACATTACGTAGGCACAACATGGAGCGAGTACCGTGTGAATTTGGGGCACAGTATGGAGAGGGGGCATTGTGGGGAGGGGCACTGCAGATGGGGACAGTGTGGAGGCTATAGGTCATAACGTAGGTATAGTGTGTAGGATGGACAGTGTATAGGTCATAGTTGTTAAGGGGCGATGGTGTGGTGGATATCTTTAATATGACGGGAGATGCGTGTCTCTGTCTGAAGCCTTTATAGACTGCGCAAGCGCGACACGCCTGTGCAGTCTGGCTCCAGACAGAAGACCGCATGGAGCCATTACAGGTAAGAAGAGTGTGTGGCGCCGGAGATCACGGTATGTGCAGACACTGAATGCATACCGCGATCTCCAGCGCCATACTTACATACTTACCTGACCGGTAGGAGTGTTGCCGCGGCGCCTCTCTTTGCCGGAGACCGGGGCAGGAGTGAGGCGTCGGAATCGGCGCATGCGTATAGCGCTATCCAGCGCCATTTTACTGAAGACACATTTGCAGTGCCATGAACTAGCGGTGGAACCGCTTTCTACAACAGGCTCCCCATATACTCCATGGTTAAGGTAGTTTCCGCTATATTGAGATATTTTGTCCTGATTCCTGATTCTCATGCCTTAACCCCCTCATATCAGGCAGTCTGTTGTACTGATGAAGGTCGGTTTGACCGAAACATTTGTCATTTATTTAATTTTTGGACTGCATTAAAATTTCTTTTACTTGATCTAATCTGAGTGCCGAGGTTTTTCCACTATATATACCAGGATTGGGGGGTGAGGGGTACCACACATACCAGGATTGGTGGGTGAGGGGACCATGCATACCAGGATGAGGGGTACCACACATACCATTATTGGGGGGGGGGGTGAGTGGACCATGCATACCAGGATTGGAGGGTGAGGGGACCATGCATACCAGGATTGAGGGGTGAGGGGACCATGCATACCAGGATTGGGGGGTGAGGGGACCATGCATACCAGGATTGGGGGGTGAGGGGACCATGCATACCAAGATTGGGGGGGTGCCATGCATACCAGAATAAGGATGAGGGGTACCATACATACCAGGATAGGAATGCGGGGTACCATGCATACCAGGATAGGGATGAGGGGTGCCATGCATACTAGGAATTGGGATGAGGGGTGCCATGCATACCAGGATGAGGGGTACCATACATACCAGGATTGGGGGATGAGTGGTGCCATGCATACCAGGATGAGGGATTGGGTACCATACATACCAGGATTGGGGGATGAGGGGTGCCATACATACCAGAATTGGGATGAGGGGTGCCATGCATACCAAGATAAGGGATGGGGTGCCATGCATACCAGGATAGGGATATGGGGTGCCATGCATACTAGGATGAGGGATTGGGTGCCATGCATGCCAGGTTTCTGGGATGAGGAGGCCTTACATACCAGAATTGGGATGAGAGGTGCCATGCATACCAGGATGAGGGGTTCCATACATACCAGAATAGGGATGAGGGGTACCATGCATACCAGGATGAGGGATGGGGTGCCATGCATACCAGGATAGTGATGAGGGGTAACATACAAACCAGGATGAGGGGTACCATACATACCAGGATTGGGGGATGAGGGGTACCATACATACCAGAATGAGGGATGGGGTGCCATGCATACCAGGATTGGGGGATGAGTGGTACCATGCATACCAGGATGAGGGATTGGGTACCATACATACTAGGATTGGGGGATGAGGGGTGCCATACATACCAGGATTGGGATGAGGAATGCAGTGTATACCAGATTTGGAATGAGGGGTGCCATACATACCAGGATTAAGGATGAGGGGTGCCATGCATACCAGGATTGGGGATGAGGGGTGCCATGCATACCAGGATTGGGGATGAGGGGTGCCATGCATACCAAGATTGGGGATGAGGGGTGCCATGCATACCAAGATTGGGGATGAGGGGTGCCATGCATACCAGGATAATAATGAGGGGTACCATGCATACCAGGATGTGGGTGAGGGGCCCATGCATACCAGGATGAGGGATACCATACATACCAGGATAGGGAAGAGGGATGGGGCACCATGCATACCAGGATAGTGATGAGGAGTACCATACATACCAGGATTGGGCATGAGGGGTGCCACGCATACCAGGATTGGGGATGAGGGGTGCCACGCATACCAGGATTGGGGGTGAGGGGTGCCATGCATACCAGGTTTGGGGGTGAGGGGTGCCATGCATTACAGGATTGGGTATGAGGGGTGCCACGCATACCAGGATTGGGGGTGAGGGGTGCCATGCATACCAGGATTGGGGGTGAGGGGTGCCATGCATACTAGGATTGGGGGTGAGGGGTGTCATGCATACCAGGTTTGGGGGTGAGTGGTGCCATGCATTACAGGATTGGGGATGAGGGGTGCCACGCATACCAGGATTGGGGGTGAGGGGTGCCATGCATACCAGGATTGGGGGTGAGGGGTGCCATGCATACTAGGATTGGGGGTGAGGGGTGTCATGCATACCAGGTTTGGGGGTGAGTGGTGCCATGCATTACAGGATTGGGGATGAAGGGTGCCATGCATTACAGGATAGGGATGAGGGGTGCCATGCATACCAGGACAGGATGGGGGGTGCCATGCATACCAGGATAGGATGGTGGGGACAGGATGGGGGCAGCACAAATACCAGGAGGGGGGCAGCACATACCAGCATGGGAGACCATATAACAATAAAAATGCTCGCCACCCGGGCGTAGAACGGGTTCAATAGCTAGTAGTATATAAGGGAGGACGGTGTGGAGGCAATATTTTATAGGAGAGGAGGCCATGTATCATAAGAGGGACAGTGTGGATATCATTTTTTGTGTATGGAGCACAGAGAGGCGCTATTATTTATTCAGGGGCACAGCACAGGCTTATTTAGGGCACAGCAGGGGCAGCTATTTTTATTCAGGCGGCATTATAATGACACTTTTATTATTAAGGGCACTGTGTCGACATGTGCTGCAGAAGACCGAAGAAAAGAACATCTGTTGAGACGAGCTGCGGATGTAAAAACTTACCCTGGAATCAGGGGCAGATGAAGAAGAAAAGGATGTGAGCAACCAGAGAAGACGTCTCCTATAAGGTACCGGGATCTAAGGCTGCATTTACACTGGACAAACGCGGCACCTAAATGCCCCCCGACTGGTTATATGGAGCCGATCGGCAGTCGTTTAATCGCCTGTGAACCTTATTATGATGGTTCTGTGGGCAGAGAATAGCACTGTCCTCGGCAGCACGTTTACACAGGATGATCTGCTGCCCAGAACAGGAATATTTAAGCTTAATGATTTCACCTGATGAACTAATGTTTTGCTCGTACATCGGGTGACTGTCAGCCGGTTTAGATAGGCCGATCAGTATCCGATTATTGGCCGGTGTAGATGCACCTTAAAGAGTCGCCCTGAGTAACGGTTCCCCCAGGATTCCAAAGAATTCATGTAACCAGTCTCGCCCCTATCTGAACCTAGCGGCGTGCGTGTAACATTGGTGGCCCGTACGGGGAGTCCTGAGCAGGAATTAGCGTGTAGAGGGAGAAGAGGAAAACTGAAAAAAAAACAGCAGCTCAACTCTACTCTGCTACACGAGTTAAAGGGGACCAGCCCTAAAGAAAACTCACTAGCAGCAATGGATGTGGAAATACAAATGGACAGAATTAGTGAGCTGCTTCTTCAGTTAACCTGTGAAAAATTGAGAACAGTAGCAGAACATATAAAGATGTCAGAAGAACAGATTTCGAAAGCACACAACCGCAGACAACTGTTAGCTGCCATTAATTAAAAAATGGATGAGCTGGGGGAGAAAGAAGCTGAAGACGGAGGGGCAGCACCAATTACGAAAACCGGGAATCTCTGTCCGCAGACTGAACTACAGGTATTGGAAGAACTAGTAGACTACCTGGTAAAACCACCCAATTTACCATTTGTTCTTCATTGTGACGCTTCTCAAGTTGGACTGGGAGCTACCCTGTATCAGCATCAAGATGGAAAAATGAGAGTGATTGGTTACGGTTCTAAAACGTTGACAGACGCCGAGAAGAATTACCATCTACATTCCAGAAAATTGGAGTTCCTGGCATTGAAATGGGCAATCTGTAAACAATTTAGAGATTATCTCTACTATAGCAAAGAGTTTGAGGTATACACTGACAACAACCCTTTGACCTATGTCCTTACTACAGCCAAACTGAATGCAACGGGTCAGAGATGGGTCGCTGAACTAGCTGACTTCAATTTCAGCATCAAGTACAGGCCAGGAAAATGCAATGCGGATGCTGACCCGTACACAAATCGCAGAAAAGAGAGGTAATATTGTACAGTAGAAAATACATTTTAACCGGCCCAGGAGATTTTTTTTTCGAACGTGGCAACAACAAACTGATGTATTCAACAACAATGAACACTCCTCTCCAGATGATGATACCTTGCACCTGTCCATATTGCAAATGGAGCTAACAGCGGTATCAATAGGGAATAAGATAGATTTTTACAAATTTTTTGCAGCACGCAGTATAAGGTAATAACACCTGGCTGTATCGGTGTAATATGCTATCAATACTGCGATAGCTCACCCATAAACAAATTTCAGATAAGAGAGGTAATGTTGTAGAATATGGAATCAATTTGAATTGGCCTTTCCATTATTAAATGTAAAAATAGTGAAAAAACCAAGACAAAACAAGCCAAACAAAGTTGGCAAGAAAAAGAGGGTATATATATTATGTAAACCAAACAGAAAAAAATACCCAGTAAAATTTAACTTTTAATAATTACCATTAAAGGTGTACTAAATAGTCCAAATGGGACAAAAACATAACTACACCTATCAATAAAAACATATATGGGGAAGGATAGTCAGGGTAGAAAAAATATGTATGCAATCAGACTTACCCTAAATAACCCTTGTGGGATGGAATACCCTACCTACCAGCGGAGTATTTTCACCCTAACGATAAGAGTTGGTGTCCCCGCTCCATGGAGGCTGTCCCTAACCTGTCCCTAGATCTCCCTAAACAAACACACAGATGACAAAGTTTGACCAGCATCGAATACAATCATGTCATAATTGACATGCTAAATATCACACAACATGTATGTAAATAGGGAAAAAAATAATAAAAAAAAATGCAAAGACAGAGGAAATTGTATCCCCTAAATATAACAAGGAACAGGACCTAGCCTCCCAACACTAGTATATATAAGTGTGAGCCCCACAATAGCCACTCACAGGATCCCACACAATTAGACAGAAATACACTGGTCAAAGACAAGTAAATGGACTTATCTGGTCTCTAGTCCATCTGGGGGTCCCGACAGATGTCTTAGAAGATTGTTCTTTAGGCCCTTTGATAGGTGGCTATATAGTCCCAATCACAGGATAAATTCACACTTGTGGACTTCACACAAATTTTTCAGTCGAGCCGGGCATCCACTTTCTTGGTCACTCAGGGTGATATAGACCCAGCAGAAAACAATGTCCCTTTTAAAGTAGTCCCAATGCGTTTCGCCCCCTCCTCGATCCAGGGCTCATCAGGGGACAAACCAAATGTTAGAGGAGAAAGACCATAGTTGGTGCACTGATAATAAGTGCTTCCATGCTGGAATATAGCCGTGCCTGGAACAACAAACAACACCATATATTTATACCTCCTCTCAAGATAATGTGCGCCAATTCATTCAAAATTCCCCTGGAAGAAGATCTCCATTGATTGCGGTCTCTTCCGGTATACCCTGGAGGTGAACCGCAAAGCTGCGTTCCATAATTTGTATATTCCTATAGTCGTGCGTTGGTGTATATTACGTAACTTCCGGTGTTACCCTGGAGGTGGAACGCAAGCTGCGTGCCATAGTTTATATGATTCCACAGTTGCGCAGTACATCGTAGGGCGAACTTAAAGCTAATGCCACATGACTCACATTGTGACGTATATCGCGTCACTTCCGGTAATACCATGGAGATGAACCACAAGCCTCATTCAACCACGAGACCACAGTAACCACGGGAATTGGACGCACACAGCGTTCTACATAATGATGTCAGTGTATGTCTAATAGACTCTCTCTTTCTCGATATGGCAGTATTGGCTGCAATAACAGAACAGCAGACATTCCCATCATAAAGATGGTAGAGCGCACAAAGTTGCAAGTGTAAAACTTCTCAATAGAAAAATCTTCGAAACGCTTGTATCATAAGGGGGAGTCAATCCTACCCCCAAGAGGGAGGTATTAAATATACCATAATAAGTACTGACAAGTCCATCACAATAAAGCACATGTACATGAGTACCAATATAGTAGACCATCCACTGTCAATAGGCAGCGTGTTGTAAGAAAATGCAGTTTTAACCCAATGTCAATCATAACATATGGAGTATGAATAAATAGTCCCAATCAATCAGTAAAAAAGATACAGTTACTGGGATCGAATACAAATAGAAATCCATTCAAGAGGCCAGAAATGATTTCATCCGTTAGGGCTAGTCAGAAAAAGAGGCTAAACAAAGCTAGAGAAATTCAGGTGTTCATTAATGCCTCCAGGGTTCAAAGATTCAAGCCAGAAAACCCATCTGGATTCCCGCTATAAAATCCTCCTATTCCAGTCACCCTGGCGAACTGAGGGGCCAACAACTTCGATTGAGCGGAACGTAATAGATTTAAGATCTCCTCCATGAGCAATGTTCACATGTTTCGCTCGGGGTGTGTCTCTTATTTCTAATATCCCCCAGATGTTCACCAATGTGAACTTTAAATTGTCTCTTAGTTTTTCCCACATAGTCTTTTGGACAGGTGCATGTGCACATGTAGACAACGCCCATAGTTTTGCAATTGGCAGAATGTTTGTTCCTATACGTGCGTCTGGTTACCGCACTCTGAAAGGTATCTGAAGGCGAGACGTATCTACAGAAACTACATTGGCCACACCTAAAAGTGCCCACTGACCATCTATCCAGCCAGGTGCCCTCTTTTTTAGGTGGAACAAAGTGGCTATGTACAAGATGGTCTATAACTGATCTGCCTCTCCTAAAGGTCACTGATGGATAGTCCGTAATCCACTTAGATATATCAGGGTCAGTCCTTAAAATGGCCCAGTATTTTCTCAAAATTGTCATAATCCTTGGATGTTGATCATCATACATCCTGATTAATCTAGTCAGAGGAGTCTGTTCAGACCTGGCTCGGGGTACCAGCAGTTTAGACCTATCCTGTTTCAAAGCATGATTATATGCTTCATTAACCACCTTAATCGGATAGTTTCGATCAATGAATCGTTCCTTCAAGTCCTTTGCTCTATGGAGAAAGTCTGACTCAGAGGAACAATTTCTCCTCAGTCTTAAAAATTGACCTTTAGGGATTCCCTGTTTTAAGGGGGTAGGATGATAACTCCCCCATCTTAGTAGACTATGTGCCGCTGTCGGCTTCCTAAAGATAGATGACCTCAGGGAACCAGATCCATCAACTGAAAGAATAACATCCAAAAAGGCAATTTTATTGCCACCAATCTCATAGGTGAATTTTAGGCCAAGATTATTTATATTAAGACGCTGTATAAACCTAATGAAGGACGCTTGGTCCCCAGTCCAGAGGACGAGGATATCGTCAATGTAACGGCCCCATATTGATAGGTGTAGTTATGTTTTTGTCCCATTTGGACTATTTAGTACACGTTTAATGGTAATTATTAAAAGTTACATTTTACTGGGTATTTTTTTCTGTTTGGTTTACATAAATGTAAAAATAGAAGTTCCAGTGGAGATCCAACAGTAAAAGAAGATTAAGTTTATTCACAAAGTAGTTAAACGGCAGCAACACGACCAGCTAGTGTGAATACCAACGCGTTTCCACCACCTAAGGGGAATCATGTATTTATCGTCATGTGCATGCAATAAATAATAGTATGGGGAATAATACCTGACTGCAGTGATAAATATTTTAGATTAAATCCTGCCTCACGTTCAGACCTAGCAGCACCCTGGTGCCGAGTTGGAAGATCCAATAGGATTCTCGGTTTAGTACCATTCTTCTGTAATTTCCACCTCTGCTAGATTTATGGACTTTATCAATAGCTCTAAATTTGAGTCCTGATAAATCACCCTTATGTACAGTATAATAACAAAATGACGAGATACTGCAGAGATCAGAGAGATGTTTATAGCTGTTGTGCTGGTTGCATCCGACATACTGATCGCGGCCCTGAACACAATCGACTAAGGCTATGTGCACACCATGCAGAAATGCTCCGGAGTTTTCCTGAGCGTTTCTGCATCTCCCTGGCAGAAAAAACGCATGCGGATTGTACATGTGGATTGTGCATGCGGATTGTACATGAGGATTGTACATGCGGATTGTACATGCGGATTGTACATGCGGATTGTACATGAGGATTGTACATGCGGATTGTACATGAGGATTGTACATGCAGATTGTACATGAGGATTGTACATGCGGATTGTACATGCGGATTGTACATGAGGATTGTACATGCGGATTGTACATGAGGATTGTACATGCGGATTGTACATGAGGATTGTACATGCAGATTGTACATGAGGATTGTACATGCGGATTGTACATGCGGATTGTACATGCGAATTGTACATGAGGATTGTACATGCGGATTGTACATGAGGATTGTACATGCGGATTGTACATGCGGATTGTACATGTGGATTGTCCATGCGGATTGTACATGCGGATTGTACATGCGGATTGTACATGAGGATTGTACATGAGGATTGTACATGCGGATTGTACATGAGGATTGTACGTGCGGATTGTACATGTGGATTGTCCATGCGGATTGTACATGCGGATTGTACATGCGGATTGTACATGTGGATTGTACATGCGGATTGTGCATGAGGATTGTCCATGCGGATTGTACATGCGGATTGTACATGCGGATTGTACGTGCGGATTGTACATGCGGATTGTACATGCGGATTGTACATGTGGATTGTACATGTGGATTGTACATGCGGATTGTACATACGGATTGTACATGAGGATTGTACATGCGGATTGTACATGTGGATTGTACATGCGGATTGTACATGCGGATTGTACATGTGGATTGTACATACGGATTGTACATGAGGATTGTACATGCGGATTGTACATGTGGATTGTACATGCGGATTGTACATGAGGATTGTATATGAGGATTGTACATGCGGATTGTACATGTGGATTGTACATGCGGATTGTACATGTGGATTGTACATGCGGATTGTACATGCGTTTTTCCTGCCAGGGACATGCGGATGTGAAGCGTTCTTCACTTGCATTTCCGCTTGCGGGTTGACAAGCGATTTTAGCATCACTTGGAAAGTGCTTGACAACTTGGTCACACTATATAAATCCATTTATATAATGTGACCGTAAAAGAATGTTTCAAAATAAAAAATAAATCAATACTTACCCTCTGATGGCCCCCGCAGTCTTGCTTCTCTCCGTTCTCCCTTGCCGGCAAGTCGCGGTACACTGAAGGACCTGCCGACGTCAGCGTCGCGTGACCCGTCACATGACTATGACGTCAGCGCAGGTCCTCCAGTCCACCGCGATGTGCCGGCATGAGAGGAGGAGCGCAGCGGGGGCCGTCAGAAGGTAAATATAACATTTATTTTTTATTTTATTCTTTCTTTTACAGTTTCTATGATACCCGGGTCCGGAGGAGAATCTCCCATCCTCCACACCCGGGTACCATCCGCACATTGAACGCGTGTATTCCGCATGTACTTATCTAGTGAAGCGGATTCCACACGTTCTAATGCAAGTCAATGGCGGCGAAAACGCAGCACTTCCGCAAAATAATTGTTAGTGCTGCGTATTTTTCCGCAATGATAATGCGCAGTGGAAATTTCCGCATCATGTGCACAGCACACGCGGATTATCATTGGGGAACATGGCGGGCCTTCTACCAAGCGTTTTTTAAGCGTTTCTGCAGCGTTTTTGCCCCTGCAGAAACACTTAAAAACCGCATCGTGAGCACACAGCCTAAGTAAACCACATCCGGTGTAATTCATAAACTGCTGAATATGGTGCGTTTTATTAGTGGAAAAGGAAGTGGATTCGTTACCTTTTAATACATCTAGTCCGGCCGCACTGGAAATATCCTTTTAAGCACAGCCATGTCTCTGAGATCTGCAGCTGAATTGATGGATCCGTGCTAGGAGCCAATACAGAGTCAGTAGTGGGGTCTCCTGGGGGTCTATCTCATGTGATTCTCTTTTAGGACACGTGACAATGTTTCATCTTGTTCTCGTACAGGTAAATATTTCTTCATTATTCTAACCCCATTATAATAACTGGGACTATACTCCGTGGATAATGTAATGACATTATTGGTAGCGGCTGTCGTGCATTATATTATGTGTGAATATGGGATATTATATGTTGTATGCTTCCTTCCCGCAGATACTATACTCTGGCTCCATTTAACTCTTTCCATGCAGGACTCTTTTTTCCCTATAGGACTCATGAGATTTGTATGCAGACCCTGATGGTAACAGTTTCCTGGCTCCTCAGCTAAGTACAGGTGTGATGTAATTATCATAATTAACCTGTTACATTCATTGGTCGCCATTAACATGGGACTTGTGTATTTGTTCCTTGTAAATAGCACCATTGTGTTTTCAGCAGAGAGCCCTGAGTAAGACCCCTCAGGGGGTGGAAACACTTTGGTGTTCACACTAGCTGGTCGTGTTGCTGCCGTGTATTGTAACTACTTTGTGAATAAACTTCATCTTCTGTTACTTTTGGATCTCTGCTGGAACTTGTATTGTTACATTTGCTGTTCAGGCCGTCCCGGGACTTCTGAGCGGATCCCTGCAGCTGTGTCCTGGATACTACTTACTGCTGAGCTGATCTTCCATTCCCCCTCCTCCCTGCATATATCATTCCCATTATTAAGGAGTGGGTCTCCTCCACATTTATTGTGTATATGTTATAATACCCCCGGTGGCACTAAAAACCAGCGGCCTGGACCTCCAAGGCGTAGAGAGCCAGTTCATGCCACTTGTGTAGCTTGGATACCCAATAGCTGTAAGGCACAGAGGAATCACGGGGGATGTTGGTACGGTCAGCAAGGTACTCCTTCAGCATCTTCCAAAACTTTTCCCTTCTTGTCAGAGTACCTCACGAATCAGGGCCTAGGCGCTCGGAGGGTCTGAGAAAACTGTCCCAGACCTTTGACAGTGTTTCCCTGTCTTTGGTTTGTGTCTCCCTCACCTGTACTCCTTGGTTATCCAACAAAATGTGACCTCTGCCACCAGCGTTGTCAGATAATTCTTCTTCAAGGGCCTTCTGGTACTGCAACATTTTATTAGACTTCTCTGCCAGACTAGAACGTTCTCCTTGTAGCGCGGGTCTACACTGTGTTCCAAATTATTATGCAAATAATATTTTCTCAGATTTTCCAAATTCCCTATATGAATTGCAGTAATTGTAATTTTCCAGTCAAATAACTATTAGAGTACAATTGAAAGGTTTTTGTACAAACTGCCTATGATAACAGGATATTTTTTAAAAAATAAAATACTCAAACTGCACTCAAAATGCATGTTCCAAATTATTATGCACAGCAGAGTTTTCAACCTTTTTGTAACGGGTCTGGGAGGCGGAACCTCTGAGCAACTTATACAAGGGGGCGGTCCTTGTAAGGAAGCGGGTGTCGACCAGGGAAGACAGACAGGTAGTCACAGCAGGTGACCGGGACAGTCTCTGGGTAAACGGGCAGGAGGTCACGGCAAGTGACCGGGACAGTCTCTGGGTAAACGGGCAGGAGGTCACAGCAAGTGACTGGGACAGTCTCTGGGTGAACGGGCAGGAGGTCACGGCAAGTGACCGGGACAGTCTCTGGGTAAAGGGTAGGTACGACCTGTGACGGCTGAGCCTCCAGGTAGGCTATCAGGCAGATGGCACATGTGTGCTCCCAGGTGAGCAGGCGAGAGTCTCTGGATAAGCAGGTGGTCACAGCATGTGACGGCGGAGCCTCCAGGTAGGCTAACAGGCAGGTAGCAGATGAGCGCTCCCAGGTGAGCGGGCAAGAGTCTCTGGACTGGCAGGTGGTCACAGCACGTGACGGCGGAGCCTCCAGGTAGGCTAACAGGCAGGTAGCAGATGAGCGCTCCCAGGTGAGCGGGCGAGAGTCTCTGGACTGGCAGGTGGTCACAGCACGTGACGGCGGAGCCTCCAGGTAGGCTAACAGGCAGGTAGCAGATGAGCGCTCCCAGGTGAGCGGGCAAGAGTCTCTGGACTGGCAGGTGGTCACAGCACGTGACGGCGGAGCCTCCAGGTAGGCTAGCAGACAGGTAGCAGGTGAGCGCTCCCAGGTGAGCGGGCAAGCTGGTCCATAGACAGACTGACAGGTGTCGGAAGGCAGACCGTCGGACCTCAGGCTAGCAAGCAGGTAAGCGGATAACAGGCAGGAATCAGACAGCAAACTGGCAGGAAACTGGCAGGTAACTGGCAGGTAACTGGAAACGGGACCTGAGGGCTGAAGCAGAGTAGTGAACAGTGCAACAACATTGCTCGGGCACCTCCATTTTGGAGGAGGTGCCTTATATATGGTGAAGTCCTCCGGCCATTGGCCGGGGACTCCTTAGGACGGCGCGCGCGGCCCCTTTAAGAGGGGGGGAGCGCGCGTGCGCGCGCCCTAAGCACCGTGGCCGGGAAGGAGCGCGCGATGCCAGCAGAGCGGGAGGAGGACGCCGGGCTCGGAGAGGAGAGGTGAGGGGAACAGCGTCCCTGCCTAGCAGAGGGCAGGGATGTCGACGCTACAGTACCCCCCCCTTTAGGCCCCCCCTTTTTTAGGCCAGACAGAAATTTAGCAAGGATGAGAGGGGCATGGATGTTCTCCCGAGGCTCCCACGTTCTCTCTTCAGGACCAAACCCCTTCCAATCTACTAGAAAAAAAGGTCTTTCCTCTTACCCTTTTGGTGGCCAGAATGTTCTCTACCTCAAACTCGTTTTCAGCGGAAACCGGAGCAGGAAGCGTACCTGTAGACTTGGAAAAAGAGTTAAGTACCACGGGTTTGAGGAGAGATACATGGAAGGAGTTAGGGATCCGCAAGTTGGCCGGGAGTTTCAATTTATAGGCCACCGGGTTGATCTGACTGATAACCTCCAGAGGACCGATGAACCGAGGCCCTAACTTATAGGAAGGAATCTTGAGCCGGACATACTTGGACGAGAGCCAGACTTTATCCCTAGGACGGAATTGAGGAGGATCCAGACGGTTTTTGTCAGCATGTCTTTTCATACGCTCGGACGACTGAAGGAGTGCGGACCGGGTACTCTCCCACATGGAGGAAAATTTGTTAACAAGAGATTCCGCAGCCGGATTATCCACCGAGGTGGAGACGGGAAATGGGATCCGTGGATGCTGACCGAAGACTACAAAAAACGGGGATTTGGAAGAGGATTCGCTCTCGTGATTGTTGTAAGAGAATTCGGCCCATGGCAGGAGATCCACCCAGTCAGAATGGTGGGCATTAACGAAGTGCCGGAGGTAACTGGTCAGGATCTGATTGATCCGCTCCACTTGACCATTAGACTGTGGGTGGTAAGCGGAGGAGAAGTCAAGGGTGACGTCTAGCAATTTACAAGTGGCTCTCCAGAAACGTGAGGTGAACTGTACCCCACGATCCGACACGATGTGGAGGGGCAGGCCATGAAGACGGAAGATGTGGCGGATAAAGTCTTTAGCCAGCTCGAGTGCAGACGGGAGGCCTGGCAGGGGAATGAAGTGAGCCATCTTGGAAAAGCGGTCAGCGACCACCCAAATGACCGTACAACCGGCAGAGACAGGGAGATCAGTTATGAAGTCCATAGCTATATGCTGCCAGGGGGCAGCAGGTACATGAAGCGGAAGGAGGCGACCGGCTGACAGGTGTCTCGGAACTTTGTTGCGGGCGCAGGACACACAGGCAGAAACAAAGTCTATTACGTCCTTGTGCAGGGTAGGCCACCAGTAGTGCCGGGTAATAAGCTGGAGGGTCTTTTTCTGACCGGCGTGGCCAGCTAGTTTAGATGAGTGACCCCAGTGTAGGATCTTCTCCCGATCAGGTACCGATACGAACGTCTTACCGGGAGGGAGACGATTTAGACTCACGGGAGCCACCTGCATTACTCTGGAGGGATCGATGATATGTTTAGGTTCTTCCTCGAGATCAGACACCAGAAAGGATCGGGACAAGGCGTCCGCTTTGATGGTTTTGTCAGCCGGGCGAAAATGAAGAACAAAATCAAAGCGAGCAAAAAACAAGGACCACCGGGCTTGGCGCGGGTTAAGTCTCTGGGCATGCTGGAGGTAAGCCAAGTTCTTGTGGTCAGTGTAAATTATTACCGGGTGAAGAGCCCCCTCGAGCAGGTAACGCCACTCCTCTAATGCCAGCTTGATGGCCAATAACTCTCGGTCTCCTATGGAATAGTTGCGCTCAGAAGAGGAGAAGAGTTTGGAGAAGAAGCCACAAGTTACCATTCTCCCGGAAGACGATTTTTGGGTAAGTACCGCTCCGGCTCCAGAGGAGGAGGCGTCAACTTCCAGGAAGAACTGCTTGTTGCCGTCCGGGCGATGCAGCACCGGGGCGGAAGAGAAGGCCTGTTTTAAGGAAAGAAAGGCCTCCTCTGCTTCGGGCGGCCACTCTCTGGGATTAGTGCCCTTACGGGTGAGCGCGGAAATTGGGGCAGTCCGGGAAGAGAAGTGCGGTATGAAGAGGCGGTAGTAGTTGGCGAAGCCCAGGAACCGCTGAATAGCCTTCAACCCCTTCGGTCGAGGCCATTTCTCGATGGCAGACAGTTTCTCTGGATCCATTCGTAGGCCGGTCTGAGAAATAATGTAGCCCAAAAACGGAAGCGAGGTCTGCTCAAAGAGGCACTTCTCATATTTAGCGAAGAGGTGATTCTGCCTGAGCCTGAGCAGAACCTGACGAACATCCCTCCGGTGAGTCTGGAGATCCGGAGAGAAGACCAAGATGTCGTCCAGGTACACCACTACGCAGGAGTAGAGAAGGTCCCGGAAGATGTCATTGACCAACTCTTGAAAGACGGCAGGAGCGTTACAGAGACCAAAGGGCATTACCAGATATTCATAGTGGCCGTCCCGGGTGTTGCACGCAGTCTTCCATTCATCCCCCTGACGGATACGGACCAGGTTGTACGCCCCACGGAGGTCCAGTTTGGTGAAGATTCTAGCCCCCCTCAGACGATCAAATAATTCCGGAATGAGCGGAAGGGGGTACTTATTCTTCACCGTGATCTGGTTAAGGCCTCTATAGTCTATACAGGGACGGAGAGAGCCGTCCTTCTTTTTAACGAAAAAGAAGCCTGCTCCCGCCGGGGAGGTAGATTTCCAGATGAATCCCCGGGCCAGATTCTCCTCAATATATTCGGACATCGACCGGGTCTCAGCAGCGGACAATGGGTAAATACGCCCACGGGGAGGAGTAGTACCGGGTAACAGGTCGATAGGACAGTCGTATGGTCTATGAGGGGGTAATGTCTCTGCCTCCTTTTTATTAAAGACATCAGCAAATGACCAATAAGGAATCGGAAGTCCAGGTAGATTAGTTGGGGTAGGAGAAGGACGGACGGGATGAACGGGAACCAAACAAGTCTTATGGCAGTCCTGTCCCCAGCGAAGGACTTCTCCGGTCTGCCAGTCAAGCACGGGTGCATGTTTCTGGAGCCAAGGTAGGCCTAGTAAGAGGGCATGAGAGAGTCCAGGCAGAACATGAAAAGAGATGCTCTCAGAATGCAGCATTCCCACCTGCAGAGTAATGGATTCGGTGATGAGTTGGATGGGACGTGGTAAGAGGCCCCCATCCACGGCAGCGACAGATAAGGGTACAGCCAGAGGTTTGGTGGGAATGCGGTATTTTTCTACCAGGGACTGTGAAATAAGATTCCCGGCTGCTCCAGAGTCAAGTTGGGCTAGTTCGAAATAACGGTTCTCCCCGCAGATAATTGAGACTGACAGCAGCAGAGATGGAGAGGATTTATTCTTGTCTAGGTCGACCTCTCTGAGCAATCCTAGACACAGGCGTTTCCCGACCTCTCCGGGCAGGTACGGATCCGGTGCTCCTTACTGCCACAGTAGAAGCAACTCCCCTCGGCACGGCGTAAGTCCTGACGGGTTTTGACCATCTTGGTCTGGTCGACCTGCATAGGCTCAGGAGAGTGTACCTGGGGAGAAACGGAGGGAGTGACGGGTTTCTGGAAGGTAGGAGCTAGACGTGGAAACCTCCTCTCACGGGTGACCTCTTTGGCACGCTCCTGGAACCGTAGGTCAATCCGGGTGGCAAGAGTTATTAAGTCGTCGAGAGTGGTAGGAATGTCCCGACCGGCGAGTTCATCTTTAATACGGCCGGACAGACCCTCCCAGAAGACAGATACCAGAGCGTCGTTATCCCAGGCCAGCTCCGAGGCAAGGGTACGGAACCGTATGCCATATTGGCCCACGGTGAGACTTCCCTGACGGAGGCGTAGCAGAGACGATGCGGATGAGGTCTTCCGTCCGAGTTCGTCGAAGACTTTCCGGAAAGCCGTGAGAAAGGCAGGCAAGTCGGACACCAGGGGGTCTCCTCTCTCCCATAGAGGATTTAGCCAAGCCAGTGCCTCCCCCGTGAGATGGGACATGATGAAGGCTACTTTGGCCCGGTCGGAGTTAAACTGGTGGGACAGGAGTTCAAAGTGCAGGGTGCACTGGTTTATGAAACCCCGAGCCTGAGCGGAGTCGCCTCCGAAGCGAGGAGGTGCAGAAAGCCGGGGTCCGGAGCAGGATACCATGGTATTGGTGGGCAGCGGAGCTGCCGGGTTGCGAGTCATGACACTAGCGGTGGTTGCTGGCGGAGCAGTCAGAGTGTCCAGGCGAGAATTGACATTCCGCAGGTGACTCAGGATGGACTCCTGTTGGGACCTCTGACGGGACAGTTCATGACAAAGGTCCGAGAGCGAGGGAGATTGGGTGTCACCGGGTTCCATGGCCCGAGCAAACTGTAACGGGTCTGGGAGGCGGAACCTCTGAGCAACTTATACAAGGGGCGGTCCTTGTAAAGAAGCGGGTGGCGACCAGGGAAGACAGGCAGGTAGTCACAGCAGGTGACCGGGACAGTCTCTGGGTAAACGGGCAGGAGGTCACGGCAAGTGACTGGGACAGTCTCTGGGTAAACGGGCAGGAGGTCACAGCAAGTGACCGGGGCAGTCTCTGGGTGAACGGGCAGGAGGTCACAGCAAGTGACCGGGACAGTCTCTGGGTAAAGGGTAGGTATGACCTGTGACGGCTGAGCCTCCAGGTAGGCTATCAGGCAGATGGCAGATGTGTGCTCCCAGGTGAGCAGGCGAGAGTCTCTGGATAAGCAGGTGATCACAGCATGTGACGGCGGAGCCTCCAGGTAGGCTAACAGGCAGGTAGCAGATGAGCGCTCCCAGGTGAGCGGGCAAGAGTCTCTGGACTGGCAGGTGGTCACAGCACGTGACGGCGGAGCCTCCAGGTAGGCTAACAGGCAGGTAGCAGATGAGCGCTCCCAGGTGAGCGGGCGAGAGTCTCTGGACTGGCAGGTGGTCACAGCACGTGACGGCGGAGCCTCCAGGTAGGCTAACAGGCAGGTAGCAGATGAGCGCTCCCAGGTGAGCGGGCAAGAGTCTCTGGACTGGCAGGTGGTCACAGCACGTGACGGCGGAGCCTCCAGGTAGGCTAGCAGACAGGTAGCAGGTGAGCGCTCCCAGGTGAGCGGGCAAGCTGGTCCATAGACAGACTGACAGGTGTCGGAAGGCAGACCGTCGGACCTCAGGCTAGCAAGCAGGTAAGCGGATAACAGGCAGGAATCAGACAGCAAACTGGCAGGTAACTGGAAACTGGACCTGAGGGCTGAAGCAGAGTAGTGAACAGTGCAACAACATTGCTCGGGCACCTCCATTTTGGAGGAGGTGCCTTATATATGGTGAAGTCCTCCGGCCATTGGCCGGGGACTCCTTAGGACGGCGCGCGCGGCCCCTTTAAGAGGGGGGGAGCGCGCGCGCCCTAAGCACCGTGGCCGGGAAGGAGCGCGTGCTGCCAGCAGAGCGGGAGGAGGACGCCGGGCTCGGAGAGGAGAGGTGAGGGGAACAGCGTCCCTGCCTAGCAGAGGGCAGAGACGCCGACGCTAAACTTTTCATTTTAATAAAGAACAAAAAAATGGTCATTTTTGAAATTATAAGCATTAGCAGGTTATTACAAACTGAAATCAAACAGTTTTCACCTCAAAACTTTATTCTAGGTGATGTTACATTTGCACATAGGACCCTTTGTTGGAAAGGAGCTTCTGAACTCTCTCGTCCATTGAATTTGTCAGGTTTTGGATGGTTTCTGCTTCAATTGTTTTGCATGAGGACAGAATACCCTCCCAGAGCTGTTGCTTAGATGTGAACTGCCTCCCGCCATCATAGACACTCCTTTTGATGATGCTCCAGAGGTTCTCAATGGGGTTGGGGTCAGGGGAGCATGGAGGCCACACCATAATATAATATAATATCTGTCAAACAGGAGAAAAAAGAAACCAGCTTACCCACACTTCCTGGCGTCCTGAAGCATGGACCTCAAGGGACCACTTGCGTTAGAAGGAAAAATACAAAATGTTCCAGCTTCTGTCATGCGCAAAAAGATTTTAATGGTAAAATGGAAATTCCATGGAAAAAAAAGGCAAAGAAACGCGTTTCAAACGCAAGCCTGCGTTCTTAGTCAAAGCTATACCTGGAATTAACATGCGTGATTACATATAAAAGATTGTCTTTTGTATTGGTAGTTTAATCGTGTGATTTCAATCAAGATAACGTCACATAATAAAGTCATCAATAGATAAACCCCAATATAAAACTACACAAATAAGAAAGTACAAAAATATATATATATTATTGTACTTACTTGTGTAGTTTTATATTGGGGTTTTTCTATTGATGACTTTATTATGTGACGTTATCTTGATTGTCTTTTGTATTGGTAGTTTAATCATGTGATGTCAATCTTGAATTGTATTGGTGGGTCTTTTATATATAATCATGCATGTTCACTCACCTGTGCAATACTAAGGAAATCCTGAAAACATGGCCAGTTGGTGGGCCTTGAGGCCTTGAGTTGGGGAACACTGCCCTAATAGATATGCTATTGGTCAGCGACCAAGTGTGAATAGGTTTGAACACACAACTGGCAGACTTTAAATGGAGTATAATATCTGTCACGTTCCCAAAAATGTCTGGATTATTACCGCAGTAATATCTGACCACCTGAGATGATGGACAAGTTTCTGTTCTTCCACAATACAGCAATGCTATTCAAATCAACCAAATCTGGCTGTATGCTGCTAACAAGCAAATGGAGCAGTAAAAATGGTGTATTATATTGCTTTCACCAAAATTATCAGGATTAAGAGCAATAAGAATATTAGCCCTGATATCTAGGACTATGGATATGAGTAACAGCAGCAGAAAGAATATGCAAAGGATCCTATTGTGTTGTATACGCTCTCCACAAACTCTGCCTGCCTAACTCCTGCTATCACCAGGATTAATATTCAGTAGCATTAGTCTTTAGAAGGACTGTTAGTGTGGATTTGTAATGCTGTGGAATACCTCACTAAAACAACCGTCAATTCTCTCCCTCGCTCAGCAGCACCTCTCCCTACACTGTCTGATTCCACAGTAACTGTGTCGAGCATGGCGGCGCCAGGTCTTATATAGACCCAATGACGCTATGCGGCCAGCCAATCACTGTAATGCCACAACCAACATGGCTGAGGCATTACCGTGGCTGGCAGGCAATCTCTGCATGTTAATTGGCCGTCTAACACCAAACATGCAGGGAGAGGACTCAGGCTCCAGCCTGAGCATTCAAAATATGCTCGCCGAGTACCAAGCATCTCGAGCACTGAGATGCTCGGGCTAGTAGCGAATAGTGGCGAGCATGCTCACTCATCACTAATTAACCTTACTTTCAGGTTTTGATTCTACAAAATTTTCTATGAAATTCAGTGTTGGCAAAATTTTAGAAATTGTTCTTGTGTTCAGTGAGATATTAAATAAAATTTATCAAAAGGGGTGTACTCATTTATGCTGAGCAATGTTTATTAAAATTGATGAAACACAGAGAACATAATTACAGTTTCTTTCCTGTTTGACTACTCATGTTTTACAAGATATGATTTATGTGTAAAAGATTTCCCACATTCTGAACATGAATACGGCTTCTCTCCTGTGTGAATTCTCTGATGTACAAGAAGTATTGATTCATCTCTAAAGCTTCTTCCACATTGTAAACAAGAAAACGGTTTCTCCCCGGTGTGAATTCTTTGATGTCTAACAAGATCTGATTTACTTCTAAAACATTTCCCACATTCTGAACACGAATATGGCTTCTCTCCTGTGTGAATTCTTTGATGTTTAACAAGATCTGATATATTTCTAGAACATTTCCCACATTCTGAACACGAATATGGCTTCTCTCCTGTGTGAATTCTCTGATGTCTAATAAGATTCCCTTTGTCTGTAAAGCATTTTCTACATTCTGAACATGAATACGGCTTCTCTCCTGTGTGAATTTTTTGATGTCTAATAAGACTCTTTTTATCTGTAAAGCATTTCCCACATTCTGAACATGAATACGGCTTCTCTCCTGTGTGGATTTTCTGATGTATAATAAAACTCCCTTTATCTGAAAAGCATTTCCCACATTCTGAACATGAATACGGCTTCTCTCCTGTGTGGATTTTCTGATGTCTAACAAGATGTGATTTATTTGTAAAGCACCTTCCACATACTAAACATGAAAAAGGCTTTTCTCCTGTGTGAATTCTTTGATGTTGAACAAACACTGAATTGTCTATAAAACATTTCCCACATTCTGAACATGAATATGACTTCTCTCATGTGTGAATTTTCTGATGTTTAATAAGATTCCCTTTATGTCTAAAGCATTTCCCACATTCTGAACATGAATATGGCTTCTCTCCTGTGTGAATTTTATGATGTCTAATAAGGCTCCCTTTATTGATGAAGGACTTCCCACATTCTGAACATGAATATGGCTTTCCTCCTGTGTGAATTCTCTCATGTATAACAAATTGTGATTTATATGTAAAGCATTTCCCACATTCTGAACAGGAGTATGGCTTTTCTCCTTTGTGTTTTCTTTGTGTCTGAGCTGAGCTTTTAGTAAGTTGCTTGTCACACTGAAGTCTTATATCCACTTTCTCACCAGGAATTGTGGTAATAATGTGAGATTGCTCAGGAGAGGGTTCCTCATGATTTGGAGGATTATAAGAAAGTGAAGTGCTGTGAAGTCCAGGAGGTGCAGGAAGGGTGATGAGGTTTTCTCCATTAGAGTGCTTCCTGATATCTTCTTTTTTACAATTTAGTGATAAACCGTTATTCTCACAAGGATTTCCTATAAGGATGAAACATAGATTTGTGTTAAAGAAAAAAATCATATCCAAAGAGATTTCTAAATGTATTTTCTGGAGCTCACAGTGAAGACCCTCGTCAGTGAAAGTACCGGTAATAAGGAGGACAACTACATGCCATAACATTAACACAATGACGGGTAAAGTAAATGACACTTATAATCTGGTGACATTGGCACAAGTCAGGGGTGCCATAGATTAGACAGCAAATAGACAGGTCATAAAGTGAACCTGTCATCAGGAATTAACCCCTTAATGTAGCACCAGTGCCATTTCACTCTCGTAGCAAGCTTCCTATCATGCCCTCAGTGTAGAAAAGTGTCCACTCAATGGAGTTTTAATATTTCAGCACCGAATGCAAATGAGATTGACTAGTCACAAAGGTGGCCGTACATCCAGGAGCAGTCGAGCTCCGGCCACCGTAATCATGTCCACAGCATGCATAAGAGCATAATAGGAAACCTCAGAAGACTGCAATAGTGCTGAAGGTACATTAACCCCTAAGGGACCAAGATACTTTGCTCGTTATGTGGGTTAATGACCCGGCCTTATTTTACAATTCTGACCAGCATCACTTTATGTGGTAATTCAACGTATCCCACTGATTCTGAGACTGTTTTTTTCGTGATAGATTGCACTTTATGTTAGTGGTAAATTTTGGTCGTTATTATTTGCCTTTAATTATGAAAATATAAAAAAAAAACTGGCAAATTTTTTTTTTAGTATTTTGTAATTTTCAACCTGTGAATTTTTATGCCCTTAAACCAGAGAGTTATATCACACAAAATAGTTAATAAATAACATTTTCCACATGTCTACTTTACATCAGCATCATTGATGAAACTTGTTAGGAAGTTAGAAGGGTTAAACGTTTATCAGCAATTTCTCATTTTTTTCCAACAAAAATTACAAAACCATATTTTTTAGGGAAAACATCACATTTAAAGTGACTGAGGGTCCTGTTATAGAAAATACCCAAAAGTGACACTATTTTAAAAACTGCACCCCTCACAGTCCTCAAAACCACATTCAAGAAGTTTATTAACCCTTTAGGGGCTTAACAGGAATTAAAGCAAGGTGGAAGGGAAACATTTTTCCACAAAAATGTTATTTTAGCTCCAAATTTTTAATGTTCAGAAAGGTAGCAGGAGAAAATGGACCATAACATTTGTTGTACACTTTCCCCTGAGTATGTCAATGCCCCATATGTGGAGGAAAACTACAGTTTGGGTGCACAGCAGGACTCAGAAGAGAGGGAGCGCCATTTGAAGTTTGGAGTGCAAAAGTGACTGATGTAGATAGCGGACGCCATATCGCGTTTGGAGAGTCCTTGATGTGCCTAAACAGTAGGAACCTCACACAACTGACCCCATTTTGGAAACTAGACCCCTCAAGGAATTTATCTAAAATGTATGGTGAGCATTTTGAAACCACAGGAGTTTCACAGAATTTTAAGAAATTGGACCGTGAAAGTTAAAAAAAAATTTTTTTCTCCAAAAAATTTTATTTTGGCCACAAATTAATCATTTTCACAAATACATTATCTAGGGGTGTAGTGAGCGTTTTGACGCCATATGTGTTTCACAAAATGTTATACCATTGAACGGAGAAGACACAAAAAATTAATTTTTACCACTATAATGTTGTTTTAGGCCCACATTTTACATTTTCACAAGGTGAAATGGGTAAAAATGACCACATAATTTGTTACACAATTTCTGCTGAACGTGGCAGTGTACTATATGTGGCTGTACAGTACTGCTTAGCCACATGGCGAGACTCGGGAGGGAAGGAGCGCTATTATTATTATTTATTTATATAGCGCCATTGATTCCATGGTGCTGTACATAAGAAGGGGTTACATACCAGATACAGATATCACTTACAGTAAAGAACTAACAATGATAGACGGGTACAGAGGGAAGAGGACCCTGCCCTTGTGGGCTTACATTCTACAGGAGCGGGGAAGGAGACAGTAGGTTGGGGGGTTGCAGTAGCTTCGGTGTTGTTGAGGAGGCAGCGGGGTCATGGCAGGCTGTAAGCTTGTTTGAAGAGATAGGTTTTCA
The DNA here is from genome assembly GCF_046119375.1 of Phyllobates terribilis. Taxonomy (NCBI): domain Eukaryota; kingdom Metazoa; phylum Chordata; class Amphibia; order Anura; family Dendrobatidae; genus Phyllobates; species Phyllobates terribilis. The sequence continues at coordinate 270,560 of NW_027363425.1, forward strand.
GGTTCCGTCTGAAGGGTCCAAATGTGGCGGATAATCAGACGTGTTGAGGCACAGACTTCCATAGGATGGGGGATATTCGGGAGAAATCTTGGAGGCGATTTGGCGAGGAAAGAATAAGTGTGGAGAAGAGAAGGAGGTCTTGCGAGGACCGGAGATTACGTAATGGAATGTATCGGGAGATTAGGGGTAAGGGAATGTATCGGGAGATTAGTTCAGAGATGTACGGAGGAGAGAGGTTATGGATGGCTTTGTAGGTCAGTGTTAATAGCTTGAACTGGATACGTTGGGCAATTGGGAGCCAGTAAAGGGATTTGCAAAGGGGGGTAGCAGAGGGGTGATGAGGCGAGCGATGGACCAGTCGAGCAGCAGAGTTAAGGATGGACTGGAGGGGTGCGAGAGTGTTGGCAGGTAGGCCACAGAGGAGGATGTTGCAGTAGTCGCGGCGGGAGATGATGAGGGCATGCACAAGCAGTTTAGTAGATTGAGGGTTGAGGAAAGGACGGATTCTGGAAATATTTTTGAGCTGGAGGCGACAGGAGGTGGCGAGAGCTTGGATGTGGGGTTTGAAGGACAGGGCAGAGTCAAAGGTTACTCCGAGGCAGCGGATTGTCGGTACAGGGGAAGCGTGATGTCCTTTATTGTGATAGAAAGATCAAGTGGGAAAGATATGCGAGTTGGGGGAAAGATGATGAGTTCAGTTTTGTCCACACTGAGCTTGAGGAAGCGAGAGGAGAAGAAGTAGGATATGGCTGATAGACACGCTGGGATTCTGGACAGCAGAGAGGTGACGTCTGGGCCAGAGAGGTGACGTCTGGGTGTCATCAGCGTACAGATGGTACTGGAAGCCATGGGATTTTATGAGCTGTCCCAGGCCAAGAGTAAAGATTGAGAAGAGAGGGGGAGGGGTGAGGATGTAGTTTGTGAGTGGGAGACGCTAAATATGCAGTTAGAAAGGTATTAGGAGATCCAAGACAGAGCAAGGTCTTTGACGCCAAAGGAAGAGAGGATCTGTAGTAGGAGGCAGTGGTCAACTGTATCGAAAGCAGAGGACAGGTTAAGAAGAAGGAGTACAGAGAATTGTCTGTTAGCTTTGGCTGTAAGTCATTGGTGATTTTGGTAAAAGCAGTTTCTGTGGAATGGTGGGGTGGAAGCCGGATTGTCGAAGAGAGAGTTAGATGAGAAGTGGGAGGAAAGTTTAGCGTGAACAAGTTGCTGAAGAAGTTTGGAGGCAAATGAGAGGAGCGATGTGGGGCGATAGCTGGACAAGGCGGTTGGGTCGAGGGATGGCTTTTTGAGGATGGGCATGATTGTGGCATGTTTGGAGGCAGCGGGGAAGGTACCAGAAGTTAGTGATAGGTTGAAGAGATGGGTTAGGGATGGGGTGAGTGTGGGGGTGAGGTTGGGGAGGAGGTGGGAAGGGATGGGGTTGAGTGCACATGTGGTGAGGTGTGATTTGGAGAGGAGACGAGTAAGGTCTCTTTCCGTGATGTTGGAAAGGGAGGTTATGGGGGAAGAACAATGGTGTGGAAAACATATGGATTGTGGTGGTTGGGCAGTAAAGACTTGCCATGTTTGGTCAATCTTGTTTTTGAAGTGTGTGGCAAACTCCTCAGCAGAGATGACGGAGGTCGGAGGGGGAAGTGGAGGGCAGAGGAGAGGGTTAAAAGTGTTGAATAGCTGTTTGGGGTTGTAGGACAGGGAAAATATGAGGGTTGTGAAGTAGGCCTGTTTAGCAGAGGTGAGTGCTGATTTGAATGCGAGTGTTGCTTGTTTGAATGCAGTGAAGTCATCTTGAGAATGTGTTTTTTTTTTCAACGCCGCTCTGCTACCCTGGATGCTTGATTGGAGCTGTTTAGTGAGGTTTTTATGCCAGGGTTGCCTATTGACTCGTCGTGCTCTGCCATGCATAAGAGGGGCAACCGAGTCAATAGCTGATGCGAGAGTGGCATTGTAGAAAGCAGTGGCACTGTTTGTGTTGTGGAGTGAAGATATGGATGTCAGTGGTAGAATAGAGTCAGAGAGTGTGTGAGTGTCTAGATATACAAGGTTTCTGAGGGGGTGTGCTAGTTGCTGGACAAGGGTGACAGGTGACGAGGACAGGGATGAGAAAGTGAGTAGATGGTGGTCAGATAGGGGAAGGGGGGAGGTTGTAAGGTTAGATAGGTCATCTGATTGTTCTTCAAATTTTTTATTAGAGTTATTAATTTTTCGAAGTCTTAAAAATTGACTGTAAGGCAGTCCGCGTTTTGCATGATACGGATGATAACTATTAAAATGTAATAACATATTAGTGGCAGCGTCTTTCCGAAACGATTCTGTCACAATAGTACCTTCCTGAATGGATACATGCACGTCTAAAAAATGTAACTCATGACCTCCAAAAGTAGAGGTGAACCTCATATTTTCTAAATTCTCTGAGTTAAGGAGCGTCACGAATTCTTCAAATTGCACTCTTGTCCCAGCCCATACCAAGAAAATGTCATCGACATATCTATGGCATGCCTTAATATATCTCAGGTAAGGATTAACACCACAATTTTTATGGACTTTAGGCAGCTATGCAAAACGCGGACTGCCTAACAGTCAATTTTTAAGACTTCGAAAAATTAATAACTCTAATAAAAAATTTGAAGAACAATCAGATGACCTATCAAAAAGATTTCTTGATAGAGGTTATCCCATGCAAGAAGTAAATTCAGCTCGCGCGAAAGCCGATAAAAAAAACTCAAAAAGAATTATTAAAAAGACAAAAAAGATCAAAAATTCATTCTAACCTTCAAATTTAGTCCAATGTCAGATATAATTAAAAAAGCTATTAATAATAATTGGCATCTTCTGGAGAGTGATAAAGATCTGACGGAAAGAGCCAGCAAAAAAACCAATAGTTTCCTATAGACGGAGCTGCAATCTGAGACCTCCTGGTGCACAACAGATTCCAGGAGGATTCTGCTAAATGGTTGGAAAGTGGTTTCTCCAAAGGGAACTGTAAGTGTGGGCATTACTCCTTCTGTAAATTTCATAGAATCGATAAATCTTTTAGAATAGGACCTTTACACACACAGTCAAGGACTTTATTTCTTGTAGAACGAATTATGTAGTTTACATAATCACATGTCCCTGCCAGTTTTATTATATTGGCAAAACCATTAGACCTTTATTTGTTTGGTTCAGGGAACACTATAATTCTACAGTATCAAAGAAAGGTTCCCCTAGATTAATCCAGCATATCTCTGAATGCCATAATGCCGACCCGACTGTGCTACGTTTTGCAGGGTTAGAACATGTTAGACCGCCAAGGGAAGGGGGAGACCGCAAAAAAATTCTATTGCAACATGAGGCTAGATGGCTATTAAATTCTGAAGCCCAGGGCCCATTAGGATTGAATGAGAAGGTAGATCTGTCAGTTTTCTTATGATACCGCTATTTTTTTGTTTGTTTCATCTTATAATGTGTTTTCAGCTTAATGATGGAAAATGTTTTTATGCATATCATTATGTTTTAATTTATTCACATATGTGTTTGTATTGGTTTAAAAGGAAGTGAACAGGTGTGTCACTTACTTTGGACCGGGTGAAGCGCCGGAAGGCAGCGAAACGGCCGTCGTCCCCCCTTTTTTCCTCTCCCCCGCACACCCTCCGGGGTCTCAGTCCAATGCTGCATGCTGAAATGCTCCGCACACAAAAATAAAGGAACGTTTTAAAGAAGACTGGGTGAGTGCTGCCTTTCCTTCTATCCTTGTTTGAGACAACATTACACAGTCTCACCCTTCACTCACCCTCCTGGGATAGAACAGCTGCGACTTTGGAAACTTCCAGGGCCGACTACCTCAACCAGTGGCTTCCCGTTTCTGGCGGGTCTCCACAGAGAGAAGGTAGCGGTAAGCTTAGGAAGCTAGTAGTCCATCAAGGTACAAGGCCAGGTGACCCGAGGGTCCCACCCTGACTTTTCTGAGAGTTTCCATTAGGCCAGATGAGCGGTGGGTCCCAATCTGGCTTCTTTGAATGGCTCCATGGGTTCCAGGTGACTGGTGGGTCCCTCCTGGTAACCCCAAACAACATATCCATGGGGCCAAGTGACTTCATCTTCCCAACCTGGTCTCCCCAAATGTATCCTTGTTCTCTGATGGTCAATGGAGCAGAGATCCTTATCTTTCCAGTCAGGGATGATACCCTTATGCCGGAGTCATGTAGAATCCAAATCTGTGTCGCTTTAAATGGAGCTGCCATGCTACCCATCTACTGTCCTGAAGGATGAGGAGGAGGGGAGGAGTCCCGAGGGGAGGAGTCCCGAGGAGATCATTTGCATATTCCCACTGCATTTTGGGGTAAGTGAAGAGTCTCCACGAGCTCAAAGAACACTGGATTTTGGCTGTTGGAGCTGAAAAGAGGACATCGGTAAACCAGGGGAGGAGTCCTGAGGAGATAATTTGCATATTCCCACTGCATTTTGGGGTAAGTGAAGAGTCTCCGCGAGCTCAAAGAACACTGGATTTTGGCTGTTGGAGCTAAAAAGAGGACATCGGTAAACCAGGGGAGGAGTCCCGAGGAGATAATTTGCATATTCCCACTGCATTTTGGGGTAAGTGAAGAGTCTCCGCGAGCTCAAAGAACACTGGATTTTGGCTGTTGGAGCTGAAAAGAGGACATCGCTAAACCAGGGGAGGAGTCTCGAGGAGATAATTTGCATATTCCCACTGCATTTTGGGGTAAGACGAAGAGTCTCCGCGAGCTCAAAGAACACTGGATTTTGGCTGCTGGAGCTGAAAAGAGGACATCGCTAAACCAGGGGAGGAGTCCCGAGGAGGTAATTTGCATATTCCCACTGCATTTTGGGGTAAGACGAAGAGTCTCCGCGAGCTCAAAGAACACTGGATTTTGGCTGTTGGAGCTGAAAAGAGGACATCGCTAAACCGCGCGCCTACCGGCGCGTGCATTTTGAAGCTTTTTTTTTAAGCTTTTTTCACTGTTTTCAGAACATTAACAATAAGAACATGGAAGAGTCCAGGAGCCATTTGGTGAGCTGCATATCCTGCTACATGTTCACAGACTTGCCAGTGGACAAGCCAAACTTCACATGCCAGAAATGCAAGCTTGTGTCCCTGTTGGAGGAAAAGTTGCGAAATCTAGAAGAGAGGTTAACTACCTTGAAAATCATTAAGGAAGGTGAAGAGTTCTTAGACAGAGCAGAATTATCTCTTCATGATTCAGAAAGAGAAAAAATTCGAACTGCACCTGAGGAAACAGAGGAATGGAAGCATGTGACCCACAGAAGCAGGAGGATCGAGAGGCAGTCAGCACCCATACTGCTCAGGAACCAGTACCAGGCTCTCACGCAGGAGAACCATGAAGAAATACAGCAAGATAAGACTTTGCCAGCAATGAATAACCTTGTAAGCCCTCAGAATCCTCCTGGATGGAGAAAGAAGAATGTTGTGAAGAAAAAACGGAGAGTGGTGATCATGGGGGATTCCCTGTTAAGAGGAACAGAGGCCGCTATCTGCAGACCAGACATAACCTCAAGAGAAATGTGCTGTCTTCCAGGAGCAAAAATTAAAGATGGGTCTGACAGGATATCAAGACTCTTCAGACCTACAGATCACTACCCATTCCTGCTAATACATGTGGGGACAAATGACACCGCAAGAAAGGACCTGGAAACCATCTGCAGTGACTTTGAAGACTTAGGCAAGAAAGTGAAAGAATTGGGAGCACAGGTGGTCTTCTCATCCATCCTCCCAGTGGATGGCCATGGAACAAGGAGGTGGAATAAGATTCTACAGGTGAACAACTGGCTACGTCGATGGTGCCGTCAACAAGGATTTGGATTTCTGGATCACGGAATGAATTACCTATACGAAGGACTACTTGCTAGAGATGGGGTGCACCTTACGAAGACTGGAAAACATGTATTTGGAAGTCGCCTTGCTACACTCATCAGGAGAGCTTTAAACTAGAACAATGTGGGAAGGGAAGCAAAAAGCCAGAAAAAGCCATACAGCTGACAAATACTATTGAGATCTCTGCTACTGGAAGTGGAAAGAAAGAACAAAGACAAAACAATTTAAATAATAAAAATATGGGAGGAAGAGAAACCAATCACAAACTAAAATGTTTTTATACAAATGCACAAAGCATGGGCAACAAACAAGGAGAATTGGAACTACTAATGCAGGAAAAGAAATATGATGTCATTGGAATCACTGAAACTTGGTGGGACGATACACATGATTGGAATAAAAGGCTGAAAGGATACAACTTATTTGCAAGAAACAGACTTGATAAACGAGGAGGAGGTGTCGCATTGTATGTTAGAAAAGCGTATATCTGCACAGAGATTGAAGCTTCAGAGACTGGGAGTTCTGTGGAAACTGTTTGGGTAAGAATACAAGGAGAGAACAACGGAAAGGACACCATTGTAGGCATTTACTACAGGCCACCTGGGCAAGCTGAAGATATGGATGAACTCTTTATGTATCAAATGACCAAGTTCTCCAAAAAATATGACGTAGTGGTCATGGGAGATTTCAACTATCCAGACATTTGTTGGGAATCTCTCTCAAGTAAAACTAACAGGTCAAGCAAATTCTTATCCTCTCTTGCTGACAACTTTATCTTCCAAAAGGTAGGGGAGAAAACAAGGGGATCTGCTACTTTGGATCTAATCCTTATAAACAGGGAGGAAATGGTTGAGGAGGTAAAGGTGGCTGGGACCCTAGGAGGCAGCGATCATGCTATTATAGAATTTTGGATAACTAGAGGAGGAAGACATGTGAAGACTCAAACTTCTAGGTTATATTTTAGAAAGGCAGATTTTAAGAGACTCAGAAAGAGAATAGGAGGGATCCAATGGCTGGATGTCCTTAAGGACAAAAATGTCCAGGAAGGATGGGAAATTTTTAAAAATGAGATTCTCAAAGCACAATCGTTAACAATCCCGAAAAGTAGGAAGAATGGGAAGCATTTAAGGAAACCAAGATGGATGAACACAGAACTTAAACACATGCTAAAAAGAAAGAAAGAAATGTTTATTAAATGGAAAGAGGGAGGCATATCTAAAGAAGATTATAATGCAGTCTGCAGATCCTGCAGGGCACGTATCAGGTTAGCTAAAGCTGACAATGAATTAAGGCTTGCAAGAGATGTCAAAAGCAATAAAAAAGAATTTTGGGGGTATGTCAAAAGTAAAAGAAAAGTCAAAGATGCTATAGGATTTTTACAGGATGAAAATGGAGAAATGGTAAGAGAGGATGTTGAGAAGGCCGAACTTTTTAATTCCTATTTTGCATCTGTTTTCTCTCAGAAAGAAAATGTAACATCAACTGATCTTCACTGTCCTTTCAAAGGAATAGAAGAATCCAAGTTATCTGTAAACAGAAAGATTGTGAGGGAATATTTAGCTAACATAAATGAGTTTAAGTCTCCAGGTCCAGATGAATTACACCCCAGAGTACTGAAGGAGATCGTAGAAGAAATTTTAGAACCACTCTCCATAATCTTTGAAAATTCTTGGAGAACAGGAGAAGTCCCAGAAGACTGGAGAAGAGCAAATGTTGTTCCTATCTTCAAAAAGGGGAAGAAGGTGGACCCAGGGAACTATAGGCCGGTGAGTCTGACTTCTATACCAGGAAAGATCTTTGAACAAATTATTAAACAACATGTATGTAAGTACATGGATAAGAATGAAGTGATTAACCAGAGTCAGCATGGGTTTGTAACTAACAAGTCATGTCAGACTAACTTAATTTCCTTCTATGACAGAATCACTGACTGGGTGGATCAGGGAAATGCTGTAGATATAGTATATCTTGACTTCAGCAAAGCATTTGACAAAGTATCTCACACCATCCTTATTGAAAAAATGACCAAGTATGCAATGGACCAGGCAACTGTTAGGTGGATTCATAACTGGCTTAGTGATCGGACTCAAAGGGTGGTTGTAAATGGCTTCACATCCAGCTGGATGAATGTCTCAAGTGGGGTACCACAGGGCTCCGTCCTGGGACCTGTATTGTTCAACATCTTTATCAATGATTTAGATGAAGGAATTGAGGGTAAACTGATTAAATTTGCTGATGACACAAAGCTAGGAGGGATAGCTAATACTAGAGAAGAGAGAGAGAGGATTCAAAAAGACCTAAATAAACTGGAGCAATGGGCAGCAAACAACAGAATGATTTTTAACAGGGAAAAATGCAAAGTACTACATCTGGGCAATAAAAATGAAAAAGCATATACAGAATGGGAGGAATAGAGCTAAGCAACAGTACATGTGAAAAAGACTTAGGTATACTAATAGATCATAGACTGAACATGAGTCAACAGTGTGATGCAGCAGCAAAAAAGGCAAATACAATTCTGGGATGTATTAACAGAAGCATACAGTCTAGATCACGTGAAGTCATTATCGGTCTTTACTCCTCTTTGGTCAGACCTCATCTGGAATACTGTGTACAGTTTTGGGCACCACATTTTAAAAAAGACATCGACAAACTGGAGCAAGTTCAGAGAAGAGCGACCAGAATGGTGACTGGTCTGCAAACCATGTCCTATGAGGAACGGTTGCAGGATTTGGGAATGTTTAGCTTGCAAAAAAGAAGACTGAGATGAGATTTAATAGCTGTCTACAAATATGTCAAGGGCTGTCACATTGTAGAAGGATCATCTTTATTCTCATTTGCACAAGGAAAGACTAGAAGCAATGGGATGAAACTAAATGGGAGGAGACACAGATTAGATATTAGAAAAAAACTTTTTGACAGTTAGGGTGATTAATGAGTGGAACAGGCTGCCACGAGAGGTGGTGAGTTCCCCTTCAATGGACGTCTTCAAACAGAGGCTGGACAGACATCTGTCTGAGATGATTTAGTGAATCCTGCTTTGAGCAGGGGGTTGGACCAGATGACCCAGGAGGTCCCTTCCAACTCTACCATTCTATGATTCTATGTCTCTCATTCTCATTTCTGATTCTCTGCTTCAAGACTAACTACTACAGAAGCACATGTCCCTTAACAATAGCTACAGTTGTCTGTGCAAGTACACATTCACAGGTAAGGTGTTAGGGAGGGCATTGTTTGAGCTAATCAATTTACATAGTTGGTATCACAGGGGGGTCTTGTAAATAAACATCTAGTTGCCTTTTAGTGCAACATGTCTTTAGCATAGTAAACATCCTTGTTTCCAAACGAATAGAAGTTAATATTCAGGGTTATACAAATACTGGTCTGTTCTAATTGACCAGGCACATAAATACACAAACATTTACAAGTCAACACCAAGATAATAGTGTATTCATTTATTTATTTTACTCACTTATATAGTTCCATTAATTCCACAGCGCTTTACAGACATTATGGGCACTGTCCCCATTGGGGCTCATAATATAAATTCCCTATCAGGATGTCTTTGGAATGTGGGAGGAAACCAGAGAACCTGGAGGAAACCCAAGCAAACACGGGGAGAACATATAAACTATTTGCAGATGTTGTCCTTGGTGGGATTTGACCCCAGGGCCCCAGCGCTGCAAGGCAGCAGTGCTAACCACTGAGCCACTGTGACTTAACAAATCTAATCATCTGGTAATTAAAATTTTAAGCTGTATCGTCACAGCGCCCATACGATGTAGTGCCCAGTACACAGTAGCGCCCGGTATATTGCAGTGCCTAGTACATTATGCTCAGCTTGTGCTTCTGGAGACACGCACCCTGTAAATTAAGTGGGCTCTCCTTGCTACAATAATGCAAAACATGTGGACGCTAACTTGTGGTTTAAGCATACTGTGGGGAACAGGAGGAGAGGATATTTAGATGAGCAGATTTTGCTGGATTTCATTAGGTGGGAGCCACGTCACATAATGTGGACACCCTATGTTTTTGTTAATATGATGAACCAGAGCGGGGACTTGTTTTTCGTGGGTTGAGTAGAAGCTTTTATTGGTGGCATTCTGGGGTACAAAACATTTTAGATCACATTTATCCTGCGCTCTACGCTGAGCACTTATATCAGGGTTTCCATCTAAATCTACAAAATACGTGATTCAGATGACACCCCCAAGGGATCCATTCACTATAATGTGGCAGCAGAGTTACTCTGGACACCGTCAGGCCTCTGTTCAGCTGTGTCCTTCTTTTCAGAGATGCACAAAACTGTGCTAACGGCTCTTTTACGCACGCTGAAAAAGACGGAGAATGCCAAATCCAGGTCAGACGGGGTCCACAATGCCTCCATCTGCCTCATTACAGGGAATCTTCTGCCAAAGGTTCTGTCTGGATCACAAGCTCAGTCATTTATATGGCAGCATGGGACTTGTGTAATAAAAATATGGAAGTAATATTAGAAGTCATATAATTAGGAAAATTAAGAATTTGATTCCTAAATCATCAAAAACAGGTGTGGAGGCGGCCCCGTTAGTCATCTGTGCGCATCCGGACTCTACAGGAGCAGCCGCGTCATCACCGGACTCTTCTGCTGTGATGTGGACAGCGGATAAAGCTTCACTGCACCGGAGACTCCACACGATATCACACACCGGTCATCATCATCATCACACGCCGCTAATCATAGTCACATGCCAATCATCATCGTCATACGCCAGTCATCATCATCACACGCCGGTCATTATTACACACCTGTGGAAACATCTACCGGAATCTCCTCCTTCCCGTCACTCACACACGGCTGATCCCTCCTCGTCATCGCTTCTTCTTCTGTCTCGTCCTTCACTTTATTCTTAGTCAGATCTTCCTCCTGATATATCAGATGTAACAATCAGCACAATACAAGAAACCACCAAAATCTGTGACATCTATGACCTCGATCAGAAATGTCCCCCCATATACAGATCCGGTACAGGGCTCAGCACCGTCTACCTGATGACTCTCCGGGATGTTGTGATTCTCCTCTGGACAGTCCTGGGGATACAGAGGACGGGGACATCTCTCTGGTGGATTTCTTTTCATGAGTCCATCTGTAGGAAACACACAGTGATTATTATTATTATTATAGCGCCATTTATTCCATGGCGCTTTACATGTGAAATGGGGTATACATAGCAAAAACAAGAACAATAATCTTGAACACAATGTGACAGCGACTGGTACAGGAGGGGCGAGGACCCTGCCCGCGAGGGCTCACAATCTACAAGGGATGGGTGAGGATACAGTAGGTGAGGGTAGAGCTGGTCATGCAGCGCTATTTGTGGAGTGGTGGTTACTGCAGGTTGTAGGCTTGTTGGAAGAGGTGGGTCTTCAGGCTCCTTTTGAAGGTTTCCATGGTCGACGAGAGTCTGATGTGTTGGGGTAGAGAGTTCCAGAGTAGGGGGGGATGCACGGGAGAAATCTTGTATGCGATTGTGGGAGGAGGAGATAAGAGGGGAGTAGAGAAGGAGATCTTGTGAGGATCGGAGGTTGCGTGCGGGTATGTAACGGGAGACTAGGTCAGAGATATATGGAGGAGACAGGTTGTGGATGGCTTTGTATGTCATGGTTAGGGTTTTGAACTGGAGTCTCTGAGCAATGGGGAGCCAGTGAAGAGATTGACAGAGAGGAGATGCCGGGGAATAGCGGGGGGACAGGTGAATTAGTCGGGCAGCAGAGTTTAGGATAGATTGGAGGGGTGCGAGAGTGTTAGAGGGAAGGCCACAGAGCAAGAGGTTGCAGTAGTCGAGGCGGGAGATGATGAGAGCAAGCACTAGTGTTTTTGCAGATTCATGGTTGAGGAATGTGCGGATCCAGGAGATATTCTTGAGTTGGAGTCGGCAGGAAGTGGAAAGGGCTTGGATATGTGGTTTGAAGGAGAGATCAGAGTCCAGGGTTACTCCAAGGCAGCGAGCTTGAGGGACTGGGGAGAGTGGACAGCCATTGACATTGATAGATAGGTCAGTTGGGGGGGGGGGGGTGAATGGGATGGCGGAAAGATGATGAATTCAGTTATGGAATAGATTGTGTCATGTGATGAGATGACGGGAGTAATAGTAGGTGACCAAAGAACAGATATGACAGTCTCCCCTTCTCACCCTGCTGATTGGTCCATGAATCCATCATCTCTTCTTCTTCATCGATAACCTCAATCTTATTATCAATCAGATCTTCACCCTAAAAATAAAAATGTAAGATGGGCTCAGGTCCCATCACATCATGGTCAGATGCTGTGGGGACTTCAGTGTCATCTACCTGATGATCCTCCGGGATGTTGTGATTCTCTCCTGGACAGTCCTGGGGATACAGAGGATGGGGACATCTCTCTGGTGGATTTCTCCTCCTGGATCCATCTGTGGAGACACAGAGACTGAATACATGACCTGCCGTGTATCTATCTATATTTGAGATCCGTCTCTCAGAACCGGTAATTCTAGGTTTATGTATCAGGGAATAAATTACATTGTTGTGTTCCTCACCCCCGGTACAGAGGTCCCAGCACATTGTGGCCTCAACTATGAAGTGATAATCAGCGAGGCCAAAGCCTAATGCTCTCTGCTCTGCACTCGGAGGATGAGGACCCTGAGGAGAGGGACAGAGAAGACCCTCGTCAGTCAGATGGAGAAGCCGTACTAAGAAACACAACTTCTCCAAGTCTCGTCTCCACCAGGGACGGAACCACAGAGGAGCTGGAGAAAGCTCCACATTTCCATCTATCGGTTTCTTCTCTCCTAATTTACTGTATAGAGATTGAGGGAAGGACGGTGACCATTTACCAGGGATTGTATTTTGAGAGCCAAAAAGATACGAGTTAATGCGTTTTTAGTCCTTTTTAAATAGACATAAATCTCCACATCCGCCTCGATATAAACACTAAAATAGGCAGCAAGTGCTCGGAAAGTTCTGCGTTTGTCTCTGAAGGAGGAAAAAAGGGCACATGTACGGCTGACGGATGAAGTCACAGAACCCGGAAGGACGGTGTTGTGGGGAGCACCCGGTACACAGCGGTTAGCATCTATCAATGTGTAGAAAGGACAACTAGAGAGCCGGCACCGGGGTCATGGGCGCTTACTGATGCACACGGGGAGCCAAGGAGAGATTGTCTGGTCCGATGCCACAGAATCTGTTTAACCCAAAAAATATATTCAAAAAACAAAAACCCAGAAGTTTGGAATCGCTGTACCTGTTCTGACCTGGAAAATCGCCACAAGGTCGTTCTTACCGCCCAATAAATGCAGAGAAACAAAAAACAAAATATAAATGTGGAATTGAGTTTTGGTTTTTTTTCACTAACTGTCTCACCGCAGCTGGATTTTTTTCCTGATTTCAGCACATTATATGGTAAAATGCACAATTTGTGCTGCAAAAAAACCACAAAACCCCAAACATCTGTGGATAGAAAATAGAAATGTTCTGGCTGATGGAAGAAGAGGAAAAAAAAATGAAAAAAATGGAAATTTTCCCCAACAGGATGGGGTTGAAACATTGCTATTGACTCCTATGATTGCTGCCTCCTGTAGGTGGCGCTAGAGACCCCGTTCTCTGCATATCTTATTTCCCATGGGGCATTGCACGGCCTATAACTCTCCGTACTCAGAATCGCCGCTCTCCTCCAGGAGACACATTCCCCCTATAGAGAGGAGTGCGCGGTGATGAGACCTTCTCCTCCAGTGCGGAAAGTTCTGTGCTTCTCCGCCTGCAGAGCGAGTGGTGAATAGACGCGGGGGCCGGAGAACTGCTGGAGCCTCCATGTCAGGCTCTGGTGGGTGATCGGCTCCACCACGCTCCATCTTCATGTCAGGACTCGTGTTTCGGGGTCTGAGGGACGGTCCGGTGCCGATATTTATCCAGGACTTTGTGCTCAGTACGGAGAAAGTGATTTGTCACAAAGAAGAAGAATGAACGGAGACCAAGGAAGGTCACACAAGTGTCAGCCAAGAGGGAGGAGCCGGACGCCCGACCACGACTGATGACGACATTGAGCCTGAACCAATTCTGATGGACGGACGAGCGACAGCGGATTAGGGGGAAAATCATCAGTAAATTAACCCCGACTCTGCTGAGTAACAATCCACGACAGACTCAGGTACCGAAAGATCTCACAGGAGAAAACGGACAGAAGCGCTGGGACATCTGCAGACAAAATGTGACCGATGCTCTAAGAAAGGTGAAAGATTCTGAAAGAAGCCGCCGAGGACGAAGACTCAAGACTGATGAAGACGACAGCGGAGAAACCGCAACTCACAGATCAGAAGAGAAGAATCAGGGAATGAAAGCTGTGAGAAAATGTAGAGAAAACCAGAGCAAGTCTGGAGAAAAATCATCTATTATAGGACGAGGCCGAGAGACGTCATCACATCCACCGGAGCCAACAAGAGTCTCCTCTCACCTGGTGATGTCAGAGGCCGGAGCTCCTCCATCATCACCTCCTGGTACCGATCCTGGTGTCCTTCTAGATACTCCCACTCCTCCATGGAGAGATAGACAGCAACGTCCTGACACCTTATAGGAACCTGACAACAACGACACCGTCCTCACCCAGAATCCTCCAGTGCTGTCCTGCATAATGTCCCAGCAGTCACCTCTCCGCTCATCACCCAGAATCCTCCAGTGCTGTCCGGTATAATGTCCCAGCAGTCACCTCTCCGGTCATCACCCAGAATCCTCTAGTGCTGTCCTGTATAATATCCCAGCAGTCATCTCTCCGGTCATCACCCAGAATCCTCCAGTGCTGTCCTGTATAATGTCCCAGCAGTCGCCTCTCCGCTCATCACCCAGAATCCTCTAGTGCTGTCCTGTATAATATCCCAGCAGTCATCTCTCCGGTCATCACCCAGAATCCTCCAGTGCTGTCCTGTATAATGTTCCAGCAGTCACCTCTCCGCTCATCACCCAGAATCCTCCAGTGCTGTCCTGTATAATATCCCAGCAGTCACCTCTCCGGTCATCACCCAGAATCCTCCAGTGCTGTCCTGTATAATATCCCAGCAGTCACCTCTCTGCTCAGCAGCTCAATCATCTTGTTGCTGAGCTCTAGGATCTTCTTCTTCCTCTCATGTATCGGGGGGTGCGGGGGAGTCTCTGTGATGGGGCCCGGGCTCCGCCCTCCTGACTCCTGGAGATGGATGATGGGAGTCACACCCTCCCCCGGTGTCTTCCTCACTATTGTGTAATCCTGTGTATGGAGAGAGACACTTAGGGAGAAGAATTCCTTCCCGACTCCAGATCTGACAATCCGTAGAAATCCCGGGATCAATAACCGTCTCCAGTAATCTGGGGCCATAACCTGGAATATTATTACACTCAGGACAGACATCCAGGCCCCTCTACAGCTCTTATAGGGAATCCCCATGACAACTCCTCCTGGCAGAGAGCAGCACACAATCACTGCTCTTACAGTAAAGAATCCTTCTCTTCCTCTTCTGGATTTCCTCTTCCCGATGTCGGACTTGTTACATAACACAATAAAGCTGATAGAAATGTAGAGGAGTTACCTCTCCGCTCAGCAGGGAGATGATCTCCAGGGTGAAGTGTAATAATCTTCTGGTGGTCTCGTCCTCGTCCATCCTCGGGGTCATTCAGGAGAAGGAGGGATGAACACTGGATCAGCTGGAGGGATCTCGTCCTGCCGGCGTCTTCATGATAAAGGAGAAGATGGAGATCACAGGGGACGATATAACGACAATCACTGAATTCTGCCCCAAATATCCGACATTTATCAGGAAGAATCTGGAGGAAAAGCCACAAACTCCACCGCGACCTCCTCCACCGATCTGACCGCTCATTATCAGCCTCGTAGGAGGTCGGTCACCGTAGTAACTACAGCGCCAACGGAGAATGGTCACCGTGGTAACTACACCTCCAGCGGGGGACGGTCATCGTGGTAACTAAACCTCCAGGGGAGGACGGTCACCGTGGTATCTAAACCTCCAGGGGAGGACGGTCACCGTGGTATGTAAACCTCCAGGGGAGGACGGTCACCGTTGTAACTAAACCTCCAGCAGAGCAGAGGACGGTCACCGTGGAAACTACACCAGCAGCAGAGGACTTGCACCATGGTAACTACACCGCCAACAGGGGACGGTCACAGTGGTAACTACACCTCCAGCGGACGGTCACCGTGGTAACTACACCTCCAGCGGGGGACGGTCACCGTGGTAACTACACCTCCAGCAGGGGCGGTCACCGTGGTAACTCCACCTCCAGCGGGGGACGGTCACCGTGGTAACTACACCTCCAGCGGGGGACGGTCACCGTGGTAACTACACCTCCAGCGGGGGACGGTCACCGTGGTAACTCCACCTCCAGCGGAGGACGGTCACCGTGGTAACTCCACCTCCAGCGGAGGACGGTCACCGTGGTATCTAAACCTCCAGGGGAGGACGGTCACCGTGGTATCTAAACCTCCAGGGGAGGACGGTCACCGTTGTAACTAAACCTCCAGCAGAGCAGAGGACGGTCACCGTGGAAACTACACCAGCAGCAGAGGACTTGCACCATGGTAACTACAACGCCAACAGGGGACGGTCACAGTGGTAACTACACCTCCAGCGGACGGTCACCGTGGTAACTACACCTCCAGCGGGGGACGGTCACCGTGGTAACTACACCTTCAGCGGGGGCGGTCACCGTGGTAACTACACCTCCAGCGGGGGACGGTCACCGTGGTAACTACACCTCCAGCGGGGGACGGTCACCGTGGTAACTACACCTCCAGCGGGGGACGGTCACCGTGGTAACTCCACCTCCAGCGGGGGACGGTCACCGTGGTAACTCCACCTCCAGCGGAGGACGGTCACCGTGGTAACTCCACCTCCAGCGGAGGACGGTCACCGTGGTAACTCCACCTCCAGCGGGGGACGGTCACCGTGGTAACTCCACCTCCAGCGGGGGACGGTCACCGTGGTAACTCCACCTCCAGCGGGGGCGGTGAGGTGAGGAGGAGCCGCTGCACATCCCCCATACAACACTGAGGAGCCGCAGTCACATGGAGCAGGAGCCTCCACAGGAACAGCTCTGATCTCACCCCACACTCTCCTCTCACAGATTCACCACAAACCCTCCCTGTAATCTCACCGGAATGGCGGGAAGCGGAAACCTGCTGCTGGCTGACACCAGAGAGCAA
Source organism: Phyllobates terribilis (assembly GCF_046119375.1). Lineage (NCBI taxonomy): Eukaryota > Metazoa > Chordata > Amphibia > Anura > Dendrobatidae > Phyllobates > Phyllobates terribilis. The sequence goes on from NW_027363425.1 coordinate 287,596, forward strand.
GAGCTGCGCACAGCCAGGACGGAGCTGCTGCACTGAGAGCGGGAGGAGTTGTGGTGACGTCACCGCCATGTGATCAGGGGCGGAGCTCAGGAGAGAGGTGGTGAAGGACCTGTGGTGACGTCAACGTCATGTGATCAGGGGGCGGAGCTCAGGAGAGATGTGAAGGCCATGTGATGTGATGACGTCACCGCAGCTCCTCCCGCTCGGTATAGGTCTGTGTTGCGCTCTGTTGCTCTCTGGTGTCAGCCCCAGTGGTGATAGATGGAGTCACAGCGGAGGCTGCTGTCTGTGTACAGGGCGGGGACTCCAGCACTGAGCCCTCAGCATGTGGGGCCCCGGGCCACGAATAAGACGCCGCCGCTCCGAGAGGAGCCCACGCCCCCTCCTCAGAGCTCCGCCCACGCCCCTCCTCAGAGCTCCGCCCACGCCCCCCTCCTCAGAGCTCCGCCCACGCCCCCTCCTCAGAGCTCCGCCCACGCCCCCTCCTAAGAGCTCCGCCCACTCCTCAGAGCTCCGCCCACGCCCCCTCCTCAGAGCTCCGCCCACTCCTCAGAGCTCCGCCCACTCCTCAGAGCTCCGCCCACGCCCCTCCTCAGAGCTCCGCCCACGCCCCCTCCTCATAGCTCCGCCCACTCCTCAGAGCTCCGCCGCCTCCTCAGAGCTCCGCCCACGCCCCCTCCTCAGAGCTCCGCCCACGCCTCTCCTCAGATTTCCGCCCCCTCCTCAGAGCTCCGCCCCCTCCTCGGTGTCCCTGCAGAGGTGAGGAGATGGAGTTCCTGCTCTGAGGCTCCTGTGCACACAGCGCGGTCTATAAGGACGAGTCCTACAGCCGCTCCATACTGGTTATACTGAGGGGGCATCACACAGGGGGCCAGCACTAATCAGGGGGCTTCTAAGGCGATTGCTCACTCTATCTATCTCTCTGGAGGACATACTGTGCGGCTGTATAAGGGGCTGTGCACACGGGCAGTAATGGCGGCATGTGGGAGGTACATGGGGTGCAGGCTGTATTTGGGAGGTACATGGGGTGCTGGCTGTATTTGGGGGTACATGGGGTGCTGGCTGTATTTGGGAGGTACATGGGGTGCTGGCTGTATTTGGGAGGTACATGGGGTGCTGGCTGTATTTGGGAGGTACATGGGGTGCTGGCTGTATTTGGGGGTACATGGGGTGCTGGCTGTATTTGGGAGGTACATGGGGTGCAGGCTGTATTTGGGAGGTACATGGGGTGCTGGCTGTATTTGGGGGTACATGGGGTGCTGGCTGTATTTGGGAGGTACATGGGGTGCTGGCTGTATATGGGAGGTACATGGGGTGCTGGCTGTATTTGGGAGGTACATGGGGTGCTGGCTGTATTTGGGAGGTACATGGGGTGCTGGCTGTATTTGGGAGGTACATGGGGTGCTGGCTGTATTTGGGAGGTACATGGGGTGCTGGCTGTATATGGGAGGTACATGGGGTGCTGGCTGTATTTGGGAGGTACATGGGGTGCTGGCTGTATTTGGGAGGTACATGGGGTGCTGGCTGTATTTGGGAGGTACATGGGGTGCTGGCTGTATTTGGGAGGTACATGGGGTGCTGGCTGTATATGGGAGGTACATGGGGTGCTGGCTGTATTTGGGAGGTACATGGGGTGCTGGCTGTATTTGGGAGGTACATGGGGTGCTGGCTGTATATGGGAGGTACATGGGGTGCTGGCTGTATATGGGAGGTACATGGGGTGCTGGCTGTATTTGGGAGGTACATGGGGTGCTGGCTGTATTTGGGGGTACATGGGGTGCTGGCTGTATTTGGGAGGTACATGGGGTGCTGGCTGTATTTGGGAGGTACATGGGGTGCTGGCTGTATTTGGGGGGTACATGGGGTGCTGGCTGTATTTGGGAGGTACACGGGGTGCTGGCTGTATGCGGGGGGTACACGGGGTGCTGGCTGTATTTGGGAGGTACATGGGGTGCTGGCTGTATATGGGAGGTACATGGGGTGCTGGCTGTATTTGGGAGGTACATGGGGTGCTGGCTGTATTTGGGAGGTACATGGGGTGCTGGCTGTATTTGGGAGGTACATGGGGTGCTGGCTGTATTTGGGGGGTACATGGGGTGCTGGCTGTATTTGGGAGGTACATGGGGTGCTGGCTGTATTTGGGGGGTACATGGGGTGCTGGCTGTATATGGGAGGTACATGGGGTGCTGGCTGTATATGGGGGGTACATGGGGTGCTGGCTGTATATGGGGGGTACATGGGGTGCTGGCTGTATATGGGAGGTACATGGGGTGCTGGCTGTATTTGGGAGGTACACGGGGTGCTGGCTGTATTTGGGAGGTACATGGGGTGCTGGCTGTATTTGGGAGGTACATGGGGTGCTGGCTGTATATGGGGGTACATGGGGTGCTGGCTGTATATGGGAGGTACATGGGGTGCTGGCTGTATTTGGGAGGTACATGGGGTGCTGGATGTATATGGGAGGTACATGGGGTGCTGGCTGTATTTGGGGGTACATGGGGTGCTGGCTGTATTTGGGAGGTACATGGGGTGCTGGCTGTATATGGGAGGTACATGGGGTGCTGGCTGTATTTGGGAGGTACATGGGGTGCTGGCTGTATTTGGGAGGTACATGGGGTGCTGGCTGTATATGGGAGGTACATGGGGTGCTGGCTGTATTTGGGAGGTACATGGGGTGCTGGCTGTATTTGGGGGTACATGGGGTGCTGGCTGTATTTGGGAGGTACATGGGGTGCTGGCTGTATTTGGGAGGTACATGGGGTGCTGGCTGTATTTGGGGGGTACATGGGGTGCTGGCTGTATTTGGGAGGTACACGGGGTGCTGGCTGTATGCGGGGGGTACACGGGGTGCTGGCTGTATTTGGGAGGTACATGGGGTGCTGGCTGTATATGGGAGGTACATGGGGTGCTGGCTGTATTTGGGAGGTACATGGGGTGCTGGCTGTATTTGGGAGGTACATGGGGTGCTGGCTGTATTTGGGGGGTACATGGGGTGCTGGCTGTATTTGGGGGGTACATGGGGTGCTGGCTGTATTTGGGGGGTACATGGGGTGCTGGCTGTATATGGGAGGTACATGGGGTGCTGGCTGTATATGGGGGGTACATGGGGTGCTGGCTGTATATGGGGGGTACATGGGGTGCTGGCTGTATATGGGAGGTACATGGGGTGCTGGCTGTATTTGGGAGGTACACGGGGTGCTGGCTGTATTTGGGAGGTACACGGGGTGCTGGCTGTATTTGGGAGGTACATGGGGTGCTGGCTGTATATGGGGGTACATGGGGTGCTGGCTGTATATGGGAGGTACATGGGGTGCTGGCTGTATTTGGGAGGTACATGGGGTGCTGGATGTATATGGGAGGTACATGGGGTGCTGGCTGTATTTGGGAGGTACATGGGGTGCTGGCTGTATTTGGGAGGTACATGGGGTGCTGGCTGTATTTGGGAGGTACATGGGGTGCTGGCTGTATTTGGGAGGTACATGGGGTGCTGGCTGTATTTTGGAGGTACATGGGGTGCTGGCTGTATTTGGGAGGTACATGGGGTGCTGGCTGTATATGGGAGGTACATGGGGGTGCTGGCTGTATTTGGGAGGTACATGGGGTGCTGGCTGTATTTGGGGGTACATGGGGTGCTGGCTGTATTTGGGGGGTACACGGGGTGCTGGCTGTATTTGGGAGGTACATGGGGTGCAGGCTGTATTTGGGAGGTACATGGGGTGCTGGCTGTATGCGGGGGGTACATGGGATGCTGGCTGTATTTGGGAGGTACATGGGGTGCTGGCTGTATTTGGGAGGTACATGGGGTGCTGGCTGTATTTGGGAGGTACATGGGGTGCTGGCTGTATTTGGGGGTACATGGGGTGTTGGCTGTATTTGGGAGGTACATGGGATGCTGGCTGTATTTGGGGGGTACATGGGGTGCTGGCTGTATTTGGGGGGTACACGGGGTGCTGGCTGTATTTGGGAGGTACACGGGGTGCTGGCTGTATTTGGGAGGTACATGGGGTGCTGGCTGTATTTGGGAGGTACATGGGATGCTGGCTGTATTTGAGAGGTACATGGGGTGCTGGCTGTATGCGGGGGGTACATGGGGTGTTGGCTGTATTTGGGAGGTACATGGGGTGCTGGCTGTATTTGGGAGGTACATGGGGTGCTGGCTGTATTTGGGAGGTACATGGGGCGCTGGCTGTATTTGGGAGGTACATGGGGCGCTGGCTGTATTTGGGAGGTACATGGGATGCTGGCTGTATTGGAGGTACATGGGGTGTCTGCTGTATTTGGGGTACATGGGGTGCTGGCTGTATTTGGGAGGTACATGGGGTGCTGGCTGTATTTGGGAGGTACATGGGGTGTCTGCTGTATTTGGGAGGTACATGGGGGTGCTGGCTGCATAGGGGATACATGGGGTTCTGGCTGTATTTGGGAGGTACATGGGGTGCTGGCTGTATTTGGGAGGTACATGGGGTGCTGGCTGTATTTGGGAGGTACATGGGGGTGCTGGCTGCATAGGGGGTACATGGGGTGCTGGCTGAGTGGTGGCTACATGGGGTGCTGGCTGCATTTGGGAGGTACATGGGGTGCTGGCTGTATTTGGGAGGTTCATGGGGTGCTGGCTGTATGCGGGGGGTACATGGGGTGTTGGCTGTATTTGGGAGGTACATGTGGTGCTGGCTGTATTTGGGAGGTACATGGGGCGCTGGCTGTATTTGGGAGGTACATGGGGCGCTGGCTGTGTTTGGGAGGTACATGGGGTGCTGGCTGTATTTGGGAGGTACATGGGGTGCTGGCTGTATTTGGGAGGTACATGGGGTGCTGGCTGTATTTGGGAGGTACATGAGGTGCTGGCTGTATATGGGAGGTACATGGGGTGTTGGCTGTATTTGGGAAGTACATGGGGTGTTGGCTGTATTTGGGAGGTACATGGGATGCTGGCTGTATTTGGGGGTACATGGGGCGCTGGCTGTGTTTGGGAGGTACATGGGGTGCTGGCTGTATTTGGGGGGTACACGGGGTGCTGGCTGTATTTGGGAGGTACATGGGGTGCTGGCTGTATTTGGGAGGTACATGGGGTGCTGGCTGTATTTGGGAGGTACATGGGATGCTGGCTGTATTTGAGAGGTACATGGGGTGCTGGCTGTATGCGGGGGGTACATGGGGTGTTGGCTGTATTTGGGAGGTACATGGGGTGCTGGCTGTATTTGGGAGGTACATGGGGTGCTGGCTGTATTTGGGAGGTACATGGGGTGCTGGCTGTATTTGGGAGGTACATGGGGCGCTGGCTGTATTTGGGAGGTACATGGGGCGCTGGCTGTATTTGGGAGGTACATGGGGCGCTGGCTGTATTTGGGAGGTACATGGGATGCTGGCTGTATTGGAGGTACATGGGGTGTCTGCTGTATTTGGGGTACATGGGGTGCTGGCTGTATTTGGGAGGTACATGGGGTGCTGGCTGTATTTGGGAGGTACATGGGGTGTCTGCTGTATTTGGGGTACATGGGGTGCTGGCTGTATTTGGGAGGTACATGGGGTGCTGGCTGTATTTGGGAGGTACATGGGGGTGCTGGCTGCATAGGGGATACATGGGGTGCTGGCTGTATTTGGGAGGTACATGGGGTGCTGGCTGTATTTGGGAGGTACATGGGGTGCTGGCTGTATTTGGGAGGTACATGGGGGTGCTGGCTGCATAGGGGGTACATGGGGTGCTGGCTGAGTGGTGGCTACATGGGGTGCTGGCTGCATTTGGGAGGTACATGGGGTGCTGGCTGTATTTGGGAGGTTCATGGGGTGCTGGCTGTATGCGGGGGGTACATGGGGTGTTGGCTGTATTTGGGAGGTACATGTGGTGCTGGCTGTATTTGGGAGGTACATGGGGCGCTGGCTGTATTTGGGAGGTACATGGGGCGCTGGCTGTGTTTGGGAGGTACATGGGGTGCTGGCTGTATTTGGGAGGTACATGGGGTGCTGGCTGTATTTGGGAGGTACATGAGGTGCTGGCTGTATATGGGAGGTACATGGGGTGTTGGCTGTATTTGGGAAGTACATGGGGTGTTGGCTGTATTTGGGAGGTACATGGGATGCTGGCTGTATTTGGGGGTACATGGGGTGCTGGCTGTATTTGGGGGGTACACGGGGTGCTGGCTGTATTTGGGAGGTACACGGGGTGCTGGCTGTATTTGGGAGGTACATGGGGTGCTAGCTGTATTTGGGAGGTACATGAGGTGCTGGCTGTATATGGGAGGTACATGGGGTGTTGGCTGTATTTGGGAGGTACATGGGGTGTTGGCTGTATTTGGGAGGTACATGGGGTGCTGGCTGTATTTGGGGGGTACACGGGGTGCTGGCTGTATTTGGGAGGTACATGGGGTGCTGGCTGTATGCGGGGTACATGGGGTGCTGGCTGTATTTGGGAGGTACACGGGGTGCTGGCTGTATTTGGGAGGTACACGGGGTGCTGGCTGTATTTGGGAGGTACATGGAGTGCTGGCTGTATTTGGGAGGTACATGGGGTGCTGGCTGTATTTGGGAGGTACATGGGGTGCTGGCTGTATTTGGGAGGTACACGGGGTGCTGGCTGTATTTGGGAGGTACACGGGGTGCTGGCTGTATTTGGGGGTACACGGGGCGTTGGCTGTATTTGGGGGGTACACGGGGCGTTGGCTGTATTTGGGAGGTACACGGGGCGTTGGCTGTATTTGGGAGGTACACGGGGCGTTGGCTGTATTTGGGAGGTACACGGGGCGCTGGCTGTATTTGGGAGGTATACGGGGCGCTGGCTGTATTTGGGAGGTACATGGGGTGCTGGCTGTATTTCGGAGGTACATGGGGTGTTGGCTGTATTTGGGAGGTACACGGGGTGCTGGCTGTATTTGGGAGATACACGGGGTGTTGGCTGTATTTGGGAAGTACACGGGTTGTTGGCTGTATTTGGGAGGTACACGGGGTGCTGGCTGTATTTGGGAGGTACACGGGGTGCTGGCTGTATTTGGGAGGTACACGGGGTGTTGGCTGTATTTGGGAGGTACACGAGGTGCTGGCTGTATTTGGGAGGTACACGGGGTGTTGGCTGTATTTGGGAGGTACATTGGGTGCTGGCTGTATTTGGGAGGTACACGGTGTGCTGGCTGTATTTGGGAGGTACATGGGGTGCTGGCTGTATTTGGGAGGTACATGGGGTGCTGGCTGTATTTGGGAGGTGCACGGGGTGCTGGCTGTATTTGGGAGGTACACGAGGTGCTGGCTGTATTTGGGAGGTACATGAGGTGCTGGCTGTATTTGGGAGGTACATGGGGTGTTGGCTGTATTTGGGAGGTACATGGGGTGTTGGCTGTATTTGGGAGGTACATGGGGTGCTGGCTGTATTTGGGAGGTACATGGGGTGCTGGCTGTATTTGGGAGGTACATGGGGTGCTTGCTGTGTGATAGAGCGCCACAAAGTAGGGGAAAGTAAATGCTCCTTAGTGGAGCTGAAGGTTTAGTAAGGGCACAGTATGGGAGGCAGTGTATACGGAGGGACATTGTGTAGGCACAGTATGGAGGGAGTACAGTGTGGAGATGGGGCACAGTATGGGAGGCAGTGTATACGGAGGGACATTGTGTAGGCACAATATGGAGGGAGTACAGTGTGGAGAGGGGGCACAGTATGGGAGGCAGTGTATACGGAGGGACATTGTGTAGGCACAGTATGGAGGGAGTACAGTGTGGACAGGGGGCACAGTATGGGAGGCAGTGTATACGGAGGGACATTGTGTAGGCACAGTATGGAGGGAGTACAGTGTGGAGATGGGGCACAGTATCGGAGGCAGTGTATACGGAGGGACATTGTGTAGGCACAGTATGGAGGGAGTACAGTGTGGAGATGGGGCACAGTATGGGAGGCAGTGTATACGGAGGGACATTGTGCAGGCACAATATGGAGGGAGTACAGTGTGGAGATGGGGCACAGTATGGGAGGCAGTGTATACGGAGGGACATTGTGTAGGCACAGTATGGGAGGCAGTGTATACGGAGGGACATTGTGCAGGCACAATATGGAGGGAGTACAGTGTGGAGATGGGGCACAGTATGGGAGGCAGTGTATACGGAGGGACATTGTGTAGGCACAGTATGGAGGGAGTACAGTGTGGAGATGGGGCACAGTATGGGAGGCAGTGTATACAGAGGGACATTGTGTAGGCACAGTATGGAGGGAGTACAGTGTGGAGAGGGGGCACAGTATGGGAGGCAGTGTATACGGAGGGACATTGTGTAGGCACAGTATGGAGGTACAGTGTGGAGATGGGGCACAGTATGGGAGGCAGTGTATACGGAGGGACATTGTGTAGGCACAGTATGGAGGGAGTACAGTGTGGACAGGGGGCACAGTATGGGAGGCAGTGTATACGTAGGGACATTGTGTAGGCACAGTATGGAGGGAGTACAATGTGGAGATGGGACACAGTATGGGAGGTAGTGTATACGGAGGGACATTGTGTAGGTACAGTATGGAGGGAGTACAGTATGGAGAGGGGGCATTGTGGGTAGGGGCACTGCAGATGGGGACTGTGGAGGCTATAGGACATAATGTAGGTGTAGTGTGTAGGATGGACAGTGTATAGGTCATAGTTGTTAAGGGTTGATGGTTTGACAATTATTGTTCAGGGGGAGGGACGGTGTGGAGGCAATATTTTATAGAAGAGGAGGTCATGTATCATAAGAGGGACAGCGTGGATATTATCTTTTGTGTATGGATTCATTATTTATTCAGGGGCACAGCACAGGATTATTTAGGGCACAGCAGGGTCAGCTATTTTTATTCAGGCGGCATTATAATGACCCTTATTTTTACGGGCAGTGTCGGCATGTGCTGCAGAAGACCGAAGAAAAGGGACGTGTGTGGAGACGAGCTGCGGATGTGAAAACTTACCCTGGAATCAGGGGCAGCTGAAGAAGAAACACCAAGGTTACTTACCGGTAGTCAGTTTTTCCAGAACCCATGACAGCACACCTGAGAGAGAAGATCCGCCCACCAAGGAAAGGAAACCATCTGAAATAAAAGGGGCGGCTCCTCTCCCCCGCTTCAGTTGGTTACAGAGCATTGAAGGGCCTTCATAGCAAGAGTTATACACAAAATCCAACACCACATTATATAACACCCAACAAACGTGCACACCCATATGGTGAGAAAGAAGGAAGGAGGGGAATATACGGGTGCCGTCATGGGTTCTGGAAAAGCCGGCTACCGGTAAGTAACCTTGGTGTTTTCCCTTCACCCATGATGGCACACCTGAGAGACTTTTGGTGAAAAAAATGCCATTCCCGTTTGTGGCTCCACAATTACTCCCCAGCAACAAGCCCGCTGTCTTGGGGTCATACTCTATTCAGATCTTTCCTTCACTCCTCACATAAAATCACTTGCTCTCTCGTGTCATCTACACCTCAAACACATCTCTATAATCAGAACTTTTCTTCCCTTTGACTCAGCAAAAACTCTTACTGTAGCTCTTATTCACTCTCGTCTGGACTATTGCAACTCTTTACTAATCGGTCTCCCACTTTCTAAACTTTCCCCTCTCCAATCTGTCCTGAATGCAGCAGCCAGGATCATATTCCTCGCCAGCCGCTACACCGATGCCTCTTCCCTGTGCCAGTCATTGCACTGGTTGCCCATCCAATACAGAGTTCAATATAAACTTATCACTCTTACCCACAAAGCTCTCCACGATTCAGCATCACTCTACATTTCCTCCCTCATCTCAGTCTACCACCCTACACGTGCCCACCGTTCTGCTAATGACTTCAAACTAAAATCCTCCTTAATCCGAACCTCCCACTCCCGTCTCCAAGATTTCTCACGTGCTGCACCAATTCTTTGGAATGCACTACCCAGGACAATTCGATTAATTCCCAATACCCACAGCTTTAAGCATGCCCTAAAAACCCATTTCTTTAGGCTGGCCTATCGCCTTAACATACTTGTCTAACTGTCCCAGTTTGGCCCATATCAAAATTTTCTTCAAAATCATGTTCATCCCATCCATGCACTGAATAGCCTCAGTCTGTACTGTACACACACTGGCAGGCGACCAGTTCATGTAGTGCTTTGTACTTACCCTATTTAGCATATTATGGCTGTATTATACAATATTTGTATGTTTTACATTGTGTCCCACCCCCTCCTCCCCCCTAATTCCTCATAGACTGTAAGCTTGCGAGCAGGTCCCTCACTCCTTTTAATATCTGAGTTATGCTTATTTGGTAATGTCTTTTTGTCTATTCAAGCCCCCCCTAAAATTGTAAAGTGCTGCGGAATATGCTGGCTGTATAAAAATTATTATTATGAAGGGAGGGACCAACGCTTGCAGCACCCTTCTACCAAAGGTTAAGTCAGTAAGGTAGGATAGATCCAACCGATAGTGTTTGAAGAAGGTAGATGGTGACGATCAGGTAGCGGCCTTATAGATTTGATCTATCGATACCTCTGCCTTTTCTGCCCAAGAGGTAGCGATGGCTCTGGTGGAGTGAGCCTTGATGCTGTCAAGGATCGGGGTGTCACTTGCCGAATAGGCTAAGGAAATGACCTCCCTAATCCATCTGGCTATAGTCCATTTGGTCACCCCCATCCTACTCCCCTGGAAAGCTACAAACAGTGATTGGCCTCGCCTCCACTGGCTAGTTACATGTATATATTGTAATAGGGCCCTTCTAACATCAAGGTTATGAAACTCTTGTTCCCCTAGGGTCTTTGGGTTATCACAAAAGGAGGGCAGAACAATTTACTGAGATCTATGAAATTTGAGCACTACCTTAGGGAGGTGTGAGTGAAATATGCTCTCCTCTATGCCTTTCGAACTCCAAATTAATAAGATTTGTTTTATGAGCGCTCTGGAAATCAGTACAGCACAGCCAGGAATGGTGTACTAGAAAAAGACTTCTGCTTTTTTAACACATGTGACACTTTAAATAGGGTCAGAGACAAAGGAATAGTTCCCTCTGACCTATGAACCAATAGTAACCATAGGGGAGTGAACAGTAATGTGAAACCTCACTGCCCCTCAGTGTTACCTGATGACCATTACATAAGAGTGAAGACAAAATGGATACCACAGACAAACAAGATGGATTCTTTTCTCTCACAGAGGTAAGCTGGGTCAGGCCTTAATACTACTCTATCGTCAAATACTTTTGTATATGGAGGATTTATGGATCGGGCTTGTAAATCGCTTACTCTACGGGCAGATGTCAAAGCCACCAAAAGAATTGTTTTGAGAGTAATGTATTTTGCAGACATCTCCTGGATTGGTTCAAAAGGTTCCTCAGTTAGAGCCTCAAGCACCAAATTCAGGTCCAATGGGGGAACTTTGGGTATTGAGACCGGCCTAGATCTATCACAAGATTTAATGAACCTTGCAACCCATTTATTGGCTGCGAGTTTGCAGTTATACAACGCTCCTAGGGCTGAAACCTGGACTTTGAGCGTACTGGTAGCTAGACCCAACTCAAACCCCTTTTATAAAAACTCCAGGATGGAATTAATTGGAGGTTTTTGGCTTAACGGCTCCCCTAGGAAATCTAAAAACTTCCTCCATGTTCTACCATAGATTTTGGTGGTTATGGGCTTCCTACTCCTCAACAGAGTAGAAACTAATCCTGACGAAAAACCTCTACCCCTCAATATTGCCCTCTCAAATTCCAAGCTGCAAGGTGGAAACCCTTTACTTGAGAGTGGAATATTGGTCCCTGTGCCAGAAGGTCTGGGATTTCCAGAAGGATCCATGGGTCTGATGGGGACATCATTCTCAGGAGGGAGAACCATGGTCTCTTCGGCCAAAAGGGGGCAATGAGGATCACTCTTGCTCGATCCTTTCTGATCTTCCTCACTACAAGAGGTATCATAGCTATTGGAGGGAAGGCGTAGGCCAACTTGAAACCCCAGGGAATCTGGAGGGCGTCTTATCACCAATGGGTTTCCCCTTGGATCTAGTGAGCAGAACTTCTCCACCTTTCTGTTGTTTTTGTCGGCGAACAAATCTGTTTCTGGCAGACCCTTAGCTGTACTATCTGCCGGAATACTCTGGGGTTCAGGACCCATTCCCCCTGCCTTAACTTGTTGCGGCTTAGGAAGTCTGCCCTTGTATTTTCTATGCCACGTATGTGTAGTGCTGAAAGAGATAGGAGATTTTGCTCCGCTACTTGAAAAAGTCTGCTTACTGCTTCCAGAAGGGAATGAGATCTTGTTCTCCCCTGGTGGTTTATGTAAGCCACGGTGCTTCTGTTGTCCGACATAACCCGAACATGACTGTCCCGGAGTAAAGGGAGGAAGCCCTCTAAAGCGTTCCACACTGCCTATAGCTATTTTAAGTTTGACTACCCTTTTTCCTCTAGGACTGACCAAGAGCCCTGAGTTATGTGGTTTCCCAGGTGTGCCCCCCTCCCTGAGTTGCTCACATCGGTCATGATGATGTTGTGCACTGTTGTGTCCCACAAGGGTCCAGACCTTTCTAGGGTTTTCTCTAAACTCCGAGTGTCAGACTTGTATTCTATCTGACAGCAAGATAGACAAAGTCACAAAGTTGGTCTCTGCAGCTATACAGACCTCAGATATGTCCTTGAGGAAAGCACTGTCCCTGCTAGGTACTCTAACATTGTGCATTCCGGCAGTCAAGTGGGCTCAATTTTACACAAGAGTCCTTTAGTGGGAAATCTTGTCAGCACAAAAATTTTAAAAGGGTATTTAGAAAGAAAGTTACATCTCTCCTTACATACCAGAAACTCCCTCTTGTGGTGGATGGACAGGTCAAATTTAACTTTAGGGGTCCAGTGGGTTCTAGTCTTGATTTTTGTGTGTTCACTATCCAGCCCAGGGTTCTGCAAGGTCATCATGACTTCTTTCAGCTGAGAAACACAATGGCTCTCTGAATTCCCTACTATAAGGAAGTCGTCCAGATACGGTATTATGACCGTGTTTTGAATGCGAAGAAAGGCCGTTACTTCAGCTATTAGTTTGGTGAACACCCTTGGGGCAATCGACAACCTGAAGGGGAGAGCTCAGAACTGGAAGTGCCTGCACCTTCCTTGGATGTAAAGCGCAACCTTAGATACTGTTGGTCATCTGGGTGAATGGGGACGTGATTATACGCGTCTTTCAGATCTGTCACTGCCATTAAACAATTTTGAAACAGAAGCTTTATTGCTGAATTCCATCTTGATTGTATGGTTGTTTATGAAACGGTTGAGGCCTTTTAAATTTATAATAGTCCTGAAAGAACCGTCCGTTTTTTTATTAGAAAGAGAGGGGAATAAAATCCCCTTCCTTTCTGACTGACCAGAGCTTCGCATAGCATTCGCTTCTCCAAAAGGGTAAGGATCTCTGATTCCAGAGCCAGCTGTTCGTCCGGGAACTTCCTTAACGGGGTCATCGCAAATATTTGCCGTGGTTGCTGAAGGAATTGAATCTTCAGTCCATCCCTTTAATATGTTGAGGACCCAGGAACTCGAGATGTTTTTCCAGGCCTGGACAAAATGTGGCCTGGCGTCATTGTGGAGGCTTTTTGGAGGTGGAGGAGGGACCACCGAACTTATATCCTCTTTTCTGTTCTTGAAATCCAATTTCCTTTTCTCCCCCGAGGGGCGACCTCTATTAAATTTCCCCCTCCGAAAATAGGTTCTCCTGTGTCTGCTGAAAACCCAGGGAATCTTCATTTTTTGTCGCTCGCCTTTTCAAGGACGTCTTCCAACTTCTTCCCAAAGAGAAATTGACCGCCACAAGGTATGGAAGACAGCCTAGACTTTGATTGTAAATCTCCAGGACATCCTTTGAGCGACAGAGCTTGTCTTTCCTCGTTTGACAGACTGGCTGACCTAGCTGCGAGCTTAACAGAATTGGCAGAAGTATCTGCCAGGAAGGCATTTTGTCTCTTAAGGTATTTTGTCTTTTAGTTGATTTTCCAACTGCTGCAACCAGACCATCAGGGAACAGGCAGTACATGTTCCTGCAATGGCTGGTTTTAGGCCACTTGCTGCTGATTCCCAAGTATGTTTTAGGAAAGTATCTGCCTTCTTATCCAAGGGGTCTCTAAGCACCCCTGAGTCCTCAAAGGGGAGTGCTGATCTCTTAGATGACCTAGATCCAGCACCGTCAATTTTTGGCACCTTGTCCCAATTTTCAGAGTCCTTAAGCTCAAAGGGATATTTCCTTTTTGAGGATGAAGGCAAGACCCCTACTTTCTCCGGCTTCCTCCATTCTCTATTAATAAGTGCCTGGACCTTTGCATTTACCGGAAAGGTGCGTTTTTTCTTCTCTTCTAACCCTCAAAACATAATGTCTTCTAGGGATTTTACGGATTTATCCTCCTTTAACCCCATAGTGGTTCTGATGACTTTTATCAATTTATCGGTGTCTTCTATGGGGAAGCATGCCCCCCCATCACTGTCCGAGGAGGATGAGGATGAAGCTTCACTGCAACACTGTCCCCCTGACAACACCGAAGAATCAGAACCAGAAGAAGAATCGGATATGACCTTCCTTCTTTTCCTTAAAATTGTTTTAAGGGAACCCTCTACCTCTGATCTGATGACTGACCTTTGCATATTGCACATTCCTTGTTCCGCTTCTCGTCGGTAACTTTCCTGGGCTCCTCCTGGTGATTAAACACACAACAGGAGGCCCAGTAGCAAATATATATAGTGACATTCACGAAGATCACTCACCCCGCCATTGCGGATACCGGAATTGAAGACTGTTTCAGGATACGCGACGCATCCTTCCTGGAGACCGTGAAGTCCTGAGAAGCTTTACTTCTCTGACTGGGACAGCTGCTGCTTTTACCGCTGGACCCTCTGGAACGGCGAGCAGATGGAGGTGGTGATGAGGTTGGTAACGACTGTGGCTGTGGCGACAGCTGCTGCTGCTCCATGTCTAACATTATGGCGGACTCCTTGAGCAGTGTTCTGACCATAGGTGCACCTTTATATTGGGAGGAGGGCAGGGTCAGCCACCAAATCCCTGCGGTCTCCTCCTGCCAACGTCAGCCACTGGGCTATACGGCCGGCAATTCACAGGGCGCCGCCATCTTACTTCCGGCGCCGCCGCCAACAACACCGGGGCACACCCTGCCCAGCATGCCCGGCGACGTCAGAGGCACGTGACCGCTCACTCCTGGTCATGTGCGCTGCAGAGGGAGGGTGGCGCCGCGGTGCACAGAAGCCCAGGACCTCTGCCCCCACATGCAGCAGGTCCCCAGGGAACCTGTGGACGGCGCTACCAGGCCCTAAAGGCCGGCGCCACGGAACACCAGCCTTCTCTTCCACCGCCGGGACAGGCCTGGGTAAGTGGATCTTTATCCTGGTGAGCCGCCTGATACTTCATGAGGTCTCCCATCAAGGACAGGAAACCAACTGAAGCGGGTGTGCCGTCATGCGTGAAGGGGAAAAAGGATGTGAGCAACCGGAGAAGACGTCTCCTATAAGGTGCCGGGACCTAAGGCTGCATTTACACTGGACTAACGCAGCCAAAATGCCCACCGACTGGTTATATGAAGCCAATCGGCAGTCGTTTAATCACCTGTGAACCTTAATATGATCGTTCTGTGAGCAGAGAATAGCACTGTTCTCGGCAGCACGTTTACACAGGATGACCTGCTGCCCAGAACAGTGATATTTAAGCTTAATTATTTCCCCTGACAAACTAATGTTTCTCCTTCCCCCATGATGGCACTACGGAGAGAGGTGATCTGCCCTTCAAGGACAGGAAACCTACAGATAAAAGGGCGGTACCTCTCTCCCACATCAGTTGGTTTCCTGTCCTTGACAGGACCCTATAGTCCGGAGGAGGCATACCTGTGGGGTGCCAGAAGATGAACGTCGTGGGATGCCAGGCCCGGCCTGTCCGATCCAGGCAGCGGGATCCCCTGCCTCGGCTGGTGCGGTGTCCTGATGCGCCACCGCTGCGGTCAGTGGGCCCTTGGGATGTGCGGAGGGGGGTCCGGACGAAGAGGCAGGGCCTGTCGGGGCCGTCGAGGACTGTGCTGGACCCCCCTGGTTGCGGAGGTGAGAGTGCGGCGCGGCGGCATGCATTTCAACTTCCGGGTGTGCGCGCGGGGCGCCCTTGGATGACGCGGCGCCGCAATGCATGACTGGATAGCCAGTCTGCACAGGTGCGGGTGTCCCTCCCTCCTGCACGTGCCCCGGGCGCCCCTGAATGAAGCAAGAGCTACCTCCTCAGTCGCCACCACCACCGCCAACCCAACGAAAGAAGAGACGGGACCCCAGGACCGGAACAGTGGAAGCGGGCGCTCTGGCAGATCGTCGCAGCGCAGCTAGGACTCCACCTCAGCATCTTCCAGGAGGACTCCGTCTGCAAAGATGGCTCCACCTCCTGAATCGGTACCCGCTCTTCCGTCTGGTTGGTAAGTGAGCTTCGTGAAAGTCCACTTTGTAACTAGGGGCCCTTGCTCTCTCTCTCTTTTTGTCTCCTATAGGGAAAAAAGAGTACAGGGAAAACAAAAAATAGGACTTGTGCACTATGCACTGAAACCTTGCCCACTACTTGGGATAAGAGACTCTGCAGCTCCTGCATTGAGCAGACTATATGCGAGGGAACCCCGAGATTTGCCTCTGAACTTAGAGACCTGATTAAATCGCATGTCGAAAACACCATTAAATCTTTTCAGGGGGGCAAAAGGTTAAGGAAAACTAAAAACATATCCCCCAAGTCCAGGTCTAGCAGTTCTGAGGATGGCGGAGATTCGGACACTTCCATCTCTTCCTCATCTTCAGATAGAGGAGGACGGAGCTGTTTCCCTATCGAGGAAACAGCCTCCTCAAGGCTGTCAGATCTACCATGGGATTAACAGATACCCGGCCTAAAAAATCCATACAAGACGTGATGTTCGGCAGTCTAGAACAAAAAAAGAGATCTTTTCCACTCAACGAACATGTTCACTCGCTGATTAAGAAAGAGTGGAAAAGACCGGAGAGGAAGGGCTTCCTTTCCCCCAAATGAAAGTACCCGTTTGAGGACCCAGTATGTTCCTTTTGGGAGAAAGCACCAAAACTAGATGTCGCCATATCCAAGGCCTCAAAGAAATACTCCCTTCCATTTGAGGACATGGGCGTCTTAAAAGACCCCATGGATAAAAAGGCAGACACCTTCCTAAAGGGTTCCTGGGAAGCCGCTGGAGGGGGGTTAAAACCTGCGGTAGCTGCCACGTGTATGGCCAGGTCACTAATGGTCTGGCTGGATCAGCTTGAATCACAACTGAGGCAAAAAACATCGAGAGACACAATCCTTGAATCTATCCCGATAATGAAATGGGCAGCGGCCTTCCTGGCTGACGCCTCGACGGACTCCGTCAGGTTAGGTGCTAGAGCAGCAGGGCTTGCTAACGCGGCTAGACGAGCCCTCTGGCTCAAATGTTGGCCCGGGGATCTGTAGACTAAGTCTAGGTTGTGCTCCATCCCCTGTGAGGGCGAGTTTCTATTTGGGTCCGCCCTTCATGATATCTTAGATATAAGGCAGGGGACAATAAGAAGCGGTTTCCTATCCTGTCTAACACTACTTACAGGAAACCTTTTCGGAGTAGAAGGTTTATACGTAGGAAGCCCCCTAAAGAACAGGATAGATGGGAAGACAGGAGAAGGAAGACCAAGGGATTCCTATTTAACAAGCCCTCCAGTGATAACAGAAAGGCCCCCCAATGAAGATTTGCCCCGGGTGGGGGGAAGGCTATCAAGTTTTCTCCCGGCCTGGGAGCTAATATCCAACAGCTCATGGATTCTGAGCATAATACAATCGGGCCTGAAACTGCAGTTCCTCAAATTCCCTCAGCAAAACTTTGTTATAACCCCCGAAAGGTCTTCAAATGCGGAGCAACTGGCCTTGGAGCAGGAAATCCAGGGACTGGTAAGGAAGGCAGTCCTTCAGGGGGGGGGGGGGGGATGGCATGGGCTTCTATTCTCCATTATTCCTGAGAAAAAAAAACAGATGGGACATATAGGACGATTGTGAATCTAAAAAAACTGAACAAACTGTTGAAGGTGGAAGCCTTCAAAGTGGAAACAATAAAATCTTCAGTAAGAATGCTGTTTCCCGGTTGTTTCATGGCCGTCCTGGACTTAAAGGACGCTTATTATCACGTCCCGATACACTAAGACTACCGGAAGTTCCTCAGGGTAGCAGTTCCTATTGGTGGAGTGGTCGAACACTACCAATATACAGCCCTCCCATTCGGCATCGCCATAGCCCCAAGGATCTTCACCAAAGTTGTTACAGAGGTGATGGCTCATCTAAGGGAACAGAACACCCTGCTCGTCCCATACCTAGACGACTTCCTGATAATAGGCAGCTCCTTCCTAGACTGCAAATCCCATCTGAAAAAGGTCATGGATTCCTTGACTCGCTTAGGATGGCTTTTGAATCTGGAAAGTTCCAAAACAGAACCATGCCAAATACAGGAATATCTAGGCATCGTGCTGGATTCAAAAGGTCAGGAGTGTCGTCTCCCCTCAGGGAAAATTCAATAAATCCTAAGCCAGATATCTCGGGCAAAGTCCCACCCGTCTATGTCCCTTTGGAAAGCCATGTCCCTACTAGGTTCCCTGACAGCATGCTTTCCGGCCGTCCAATGGGCATAAATACATACCAGAACCCTTCAGTGGGAAATCCTAGGGGCAGAAAAAGCCCTAAAAGGGCGTTTAGAAGGTCTTTTAACGCTATCTGCAAAAACCATACTTCCCCTAGAGTGGTGGGGGAACATAGACAATCTAGCCCGGGGGATTCCTTGGACAATCCCAACACCGCAAATCTTGACCACAGATGCAAGGCTGGGGGGCTCACCTCAACAATCTGGTAGCTCAGGGGGTCTGGACAGAATGCCTAAAACTAATGTCCTCAAACATGAAGGAGCTCCTAGCAGTAGAGCAGGCACTCCGGGAATTCATGCATACGCTACAGGGTCATCACGTGAGGGTCTTTTCAGACAACCAAGTAGTAGTGGCATACCTGAACCACCAGGGGGGTGCACGGTCCCATTCCCTAATGCAGACGACAGAGGTCATCTTTCACTTAGCCGAGGGGAACTTACAATCCCTATCCGCTCTACACATAAAAGGGATAGAAAATCGCACCACAGACTTTCTGAGTTGGACACAGCTGAAGCAGGGCGAGTGGGAATTAAGTCAAGCTGTTTTTCGGCAGATTGTACAAAGGTGGGGCCGGCCCTCCATAGATCTGTTCGCCAACAATCAGAACAAAAACACACGCTCTTTTTACGCCCTAGATCCCAAAGGGAACCCCGTAGCCATGGATGCCTTCATGATCCCATGGAATTACCCTCTAGCTTACGCTTTTCCTCCGACCGCTCTGATTCCAGCTGTTCTGAGGAAAATCAGAGAAGAGGAAGCGAGGGTAATCTTGATAGCCCCCTTTTGGCCAAAGAGGGCATGGTTTTCATGGAAGAGGAGGTTATCAATCTCCGACCCATGGGTTCTTCGGGAGCTCCCGGACCTTCTTTCTCAGGGTCCAGTCCTCCATCCTCGGGCGTCAAGCTTATACTTGACAGCCTGGAATTTGAGAGGGCTCTTCTGAAAGACAAAGGTTTCTTCCCAAATCTTATCACCACACTACTTCAAAGTAGAAAACCAGTCACCACCAAGCTGTACGGGGAAAACCTGGAAGAAATTCCTTTCAGTCTCAGGTTCCAGGTTGGGTAGGGAGGTTCCATTCACAGCCATCCTGGAATTTTTACAGAGGGGGTTGGAGCAGGGTCTGGCCACAAGTACCTTAAAAGTTCAAGTTGCGGCCCTGGGAGCGCTCTATAATTTTGACCTGGCTAGGGATAGATGGGTATCTAGGTTTATTAAGGCATCAGCTAGATCCCATCCCGAAATACTACACCCTGGGATTTAAACTTGGTCCTTTCAGCTTTAATGGAGGCCCCCTTTGAACCCGTCGGAAGCATCCCTAAAAATTCTGTCCCTAAAGACAGCACTCTTGGTAGCTCTCACATCCGCACGTAGGGTTAGTGATATTCAGGCTTTATCGGCAGGCTCCCCCTTCACACAAATCTTGGAGGATAGGGTTATTCTGAAAACCGACCCTGCCTATCTACCAAAAGTGGCGTCAAGATTTCACAGGTCCCAGGAAATCACCCTTCCTTCTTTCTGCCCTAACCCTAGGAACACGAAAGAGAAGGTCTTGCATACACTAGACGTCAGAAGATGCCTAATCCAATATCTAGAGGCGACACGAGTGTAGGCAGAATAGTTCTCTCTTTGTTTACTTTCAGGGCCCTCGTAAGGCCTGATGGATAAGGGAGGCCATCACACTATCTTACTCCTCACGGGGAGAAGCTGGCCCGGAGAAACTGAAGGCCCACTCAACGAGAGCGGTGGCAGCCTCCTGGGCGGAGAAGGCTGGTGCTACGATAGAGCAGATAAGTAGAGCTGCAACCTGGTTTTCCCCCTCTACCTTCTTTAATCACTACCGGCTTGACTTAACCTCTTCTTCGGATCTTACTTTCTGGAGAAGGGTTCTGGAAGCTGTGGTCCCCCCCCTAATGAGTCACTTCTCTGTAATTCTCTCCGTGGTGCCGTCATGGGGGAAGAAGAAAGACGCAGTTACTTACCGGTAACGGGATTTCTCAGAGCCCATGACGGCACCCGTACATTCCCTCTCTTCACGTGTGGGTGCGCACACTTAGTGGTTACTTGTTGTAGCCATGTGGTGTGTCTGACGAAGTCTTAAATTGTAAAATTTCGTGTTACTAACCTGGTGGTCCTCTCATGCTCTGTAAACAACTGATGCGGGAGAGAGGTACCGCCCTTTTATCTGTAGGTTTCCTGTCCTTGAAGGGCGGATTCCTACTCTCCGTGGTGCCTTCATGGGCTCTCAGAAATCCCGTTACCGGTAAGTAACTACGTTTTTTGCTTGTACATCGGGTGACTGTCAGCCTGTTTAGATCGGCCGATTATTGGCCAGTGTAGATGCACCTTAAAGAGTTGCTGGCTCACACTGTGCTCAGCGAGACCCACCTGCTCTGATGAGAGTTGTAGTCTGTACCTGGCGCCTGTGGATAGCGGTCACTTTACGTCTATTCACAGACGCCAGAGCCAGTTTCAGGGAGCATGGACGACATCCGAGCTCCGTGGGAAAATGTTTGGTAATAAATTGGTGAACGAGGGGCTGTTTCTTGTTTTTATTTCTCTAGTTTTATGTTTTTCAGGTTTCCATTTCTGGACTATATCGGATTCGATGGATTCCTGCGGACCTGCAGGGAATTTTTTTTTGTTCAATAAATTGGTGAACTATAGTGTAAGGAAGTCTTTATTAATCACATTAGATGCACAAATTCTGGGGTGGCTGCGGGCTGGTATTTTTAGGCTCGAAAAGGCTCAACAACTGAGGACCTTCCCAGCCTGATAATATCAGCCAGCAGCTGTCTGCTTTACCTAGGCTGGTTATCAAAAATAAGGGGGACCCCACGTTGCTTTTTTCATTTATTTTTTAGCTAAATACAAGTACAGTAAACGACACACACGGCACTAATTATATATCTCACTGATATTTTTCATCTATCTCGATCTTTGCCATCTAACACCTAAACATTTGTCATTTCTATTCTGCATTCTATTCTGGTATGTGTCACACGGACGGCACATGGATGTCACACTTTGTCATCTGTGTGCAGGACGTATTGCCCTCTGTTCTGCCGGAAAAAAACAGACATGTCCACGGGTGGGTCACACGGACGTCCAGTCCGTGTGAATACACGGACATGTGCTCAGCCCCATAGATTATAATGGGTGTACGTGTTTAAGTGTATCCGGTGGAGGGGACCTAGAGGGTATGGGCACTTTTAGTTTGACTTACCAGTAGGGGGCCTGACCACTTAAAGCGCCTAGGGCAGCATGAATGCCAAATACGGCTCTGAGCTCAAACCTAATAAAGTAATTAGAGCTACAGCTAAAGGGGGTTCAATTTCAGTTCTGGATAAGTGGGTAGTGATGACTGAATATGTTCGAAATCCGATCTCAAAAGTTAAATTTGGCACAAATGTGGCACATTCGGATTCGTGATCGGAAAGGCGAGCATTTTTACTTAAATTCGGGAAAATCGGCAACGTTCGGCGAATAAGTTCGGGAACGTGATTGTGTGACGCCTCTCAAGCCCTGCCCTGGGATGATGGGGTACTCGAAGCCGGGTCAGATGTTGAAGGGGGATGCAGTCGTGGCCTTGACCCGTTCCATGCCCAGGGCCGTCACATTAAAAATGATGTTAGGGCTATTCCGGGTGGAGTGGTAATTGTCGAGTACCCCACCTGTGGTGTCTGGTGATGCACCACCAGCGCCGCTAGCAGTCCGCTGAGGCCCGATGTCATGGCGGCTAAAGTTCTCACCACTCCCCACAGGCGGAGCGGGGCCTCAGGGCAGGCAGGGCCGGGATGAAGGAGGGTAATAGTGCGGGAGTAGGGGCGCGGGCACCGTGTCGCGTGGTATGGCGCGTAATGAACAGTCCGGAGGCCAAAGGGATGAATTTCCAAGGCTTTACTCACAGTTCTTATAAGCAGCGCAAGGCTTCTCCCTGCTCCTCGCGGAGTCCTGCGGCCATCAGGGATGAGGGTTCGACTACCTCCGAGGAAGTCCAGTGTTTGGCAGCGTCCCTACTGTAGAGTGTTCCTGCACTAAAGACTTTACCCTCTCCCGTCTGTGCGTGTGTGGATAGGCCGGGTCTCCCTCTGAGCTCCTCTCAGATCTAGGGCTCGGGTGGCAATTCCTCTCCAGCCGAGGCCCGCCGGGATCCTCAGGGCCTAACGGGCTTTCCCGTCCTGGACATAGAGTACGAGGTCGGGTGTCGGGGGCTGGTACCCCTCTTGCAGCCGGAATCCCTCTGAATAGATCAGGTAGGAGATGACAGATGGCGAAATCCGCTCCGTCTGCATCCTCCCCGGGACCCATTTGCTAGGGAGCCACACTCTAAAGCTCCCGGGCCTTCTTGATCCTGGTCCTTGGTCGGGTTGAGACATTCCTTGTCTGCAACCTACCTCTCGTCCCATGGATTGGGGTACGAGGGCTATGTCCCATGCTGGTGCAGGCCCACACAGGATCTGCGCTCTCGGAGGGAAGTCACTTTTCACACAGTTCATGACAGCACAGTACGACCACTTGACAGCAAGTCTGCTTGAGACCACACAGGTCTGCAGGGCTGGACAGGTCCACACAGGACCAGGACCAGCTTTGAACCCACACAGGGCTGAAGGAGGAAGGACCCAAGATTCAAGAAGGCATTCTAATATATCAGAAATTAGAAGTGTAACTAATTAACTGTTCCTCCACCCACACAGACTAACTGGTTCCTACTACTTTATGTTCCCCAGTCTCCCTGT
This sequence comes from Phyllobates terribilis, assembly GCF_046119375.1. NCBI lineage: Eukaryota > Metazoa > Chordata > Amphibia > Anura > Dendrobatidae > Phyllobates > Phyllobates terribilis. The sequence goes on from NW_027363425.1 coordinate 310,953, forward strand.
AACCAGGGGAGCAGCGCTAGTGCATACTAGCTCCCTCTGGTGGAAATGTGTGGTGTTGGATGCAAAAAGCAGGTAACTACCATCACACAGGACTTACCTCAGAGGAGGAACACCACACTCCATTAAAGAAGTGCAGCATTCCTGTGGCGGCCGAACCCTCAGGGGCGCCACATTCCCCCCTGGTAAAACACAGCACGTCCACGGGCTGCAAAGGAATATCACCCAGCAAAATTCTTTTTATATAACAAGTAAAACTATCATCCCTTTATGGGAGGCACATTTCTTATAACGTTGCATAACAATATAAAAGTGCAAAGGTATAAAAAGATACAGAGATATAAAAGTGCAAAAATATAAATTAAAGCATGAGACTTCCTGATTTAGGCAGCGGACTAATTTAAAGTGACAAATACGCCAGTGATAACCTCCCTGATGAAGCTGTGTTACACAGCGATACGCGCGGGGCTTATCAATCGATCCACACATGATCCATAAGTGGTGATATGGCTATGTATATGCAATGATTGGTTTTACCAATCAACCCTCATCTGGTTATTGGGCAGTGATATAATTACTTATATGCATTTGATTTGACTGTGGTACTGTTTATTTGGACTATGCTTGAGGGACACAGATTCATGCAGTTGCAATTGCTATATGCAAGGTTTGTCCACGGTTTGGGCTGATATATAATGAGGGCTTACAGTGTATATTGAGTAATATTGGAGTACTGTGATATGTGATTATTATATGAATTTAAATTATTTATTATATCTATATTCTGTATACTGCCAATCATGCATTGTGGTATTTGGGTGTTATTAATCATGTGTGTTGTCTTTTAGTGTTTTTAAAAGTGTATAATAAAGCTTATATATTTTTTTACTTAATATGTATTGAGGTGTGCGCATTTCTACATATGTACCTTCCTGTTTCTCTTGGTTTTGGTTTAAATGTTTGGGTACATCATGACGCACCCTAAATTTGTGATAGGGGCTGTGCATCCTTTTCTTTAGTTTTTGAAATACGCCAGTGATGTAACGCGGCAGTTCAGTAGCAAGAGGGACCTGCCCTAAACCCTCTACGTGGGCCCTGGGGTGGCTGCAGGGCATGAAGATCCGGATTTGGACCCCCACACGTGCCACCCAGACAGGTTTTGCTTCTGAGGTCTTGAGGTAATAAAAGGCACGGTTTTATATAAAACCAATAGGGAGCACCTAAATAGGTGCATAACTATATACATGGAAGTCCGCCGCCTGCCATAGTCCGCAGGGACCAAAGTCTCTATAAAGTAAAGATCACACAGCAATAGAAATATAGCAGCACACAGTAAAACTTTAAACAGTAACAGCAGCAGCCGGGGCTACCTTAGACTTGGGGCTCACGTGGAGGGAAAGGCTCATTCCTCCCGACAGAGGGCAGCCGATCACCCGAGGCTGAGGAGGTGGTGGCTTCGCTCCCGGACACTTTGTGTACGTCCAGGGCGTACCACCCACGCTCCCCCTGGTGGCGAGCGAAAGTTACTATTTCACCCGGGGCGAGGTTCCGACCGGGGTGTCCCTTTTTAAGGCGTGGCTCGACGTCCCGCCGGCTGAAGAACACATCTTCACGGAAGAGGGGACACCGAATAAACCCCCACCCCGCCTCATGGTGGAATCTCACGACCTTGCCTTCATACCGGGGACCGGGATGGATAGCCTCCTCCTGTCGCGCCCGATCCTTGGAAGCCTTGGTCCGGACCTCCAGGCGCTCGCAGCGTTGCTCCCTGGCTAGTTGGGAAACCTGCTCACTACACCAGCGGCTCCTCCTCTGCGCTTCCGCGGTGGTCTCCCAGGGGAAACCCATCAAGTCGCCCCCCTGGTTTTCCCAGGCCCACTCTTCGGCCTCGGGCCAGGTCACCGCCGGTGCAGGTAGCGGTGTGAGCACGGGCTGCGGCAAGTCCTCCATAATCGCGGACCAGTCCGGGTTGGCGTCGGTGGTCTCCTCCGCTACTCCAGGCACCTCCGTTGGAACACTTTGGGGGCAGTGCAAATCCCCGCCGACAGCTGCCGCTTGCAGCTCAGGAGCCAATGCCTGCTCCCAGGTGACGGCTCGGGGATGGATGTACTCCGTCATCAGGTCTAGAATCAGCTCCGAGGGCTCCGCAGCCGGGGCAGGGGTTGCTTCCTCACCTGCCGTCAGGTCGGTTTCCACCTCGACCTCCGGGCCGACTGCTTCAGGAGCCTCTTCTCCTCGGCGGCGGTCTCGGATCCGCTGCAGCATCTCTGCCTTCCACGCAGCCGTCGCCGCCTCCTGGGCCTCTTCCTGTCTCCTTGCAAGCTCTGGAGCCTCCTGGTGTAAGAACGCGAAGTCCTCCGGTGTCAATGCACTGCCTCTAGACTCTCCTCCGGGTGAAGGGCCTGGACTGGGTGCAACAGTCGCATGGCATGCTTCCGTGGGGTCATCCATGACCTCCATTCAGCGCCAAACTCCATCTGCAATGGCCGCACCTTGCTGCTTTGCTCCTTCCTTCTCTTTCGGGGCGGTTCCTGGGCGGCATGTTGACAGGCCCGCCTTCGTTCAGCCCATCCAATTTGACGGGCATTACCCCGCGGACAGTCTCTGTTGGAAGGGGCAGTCACATTTTTGGCGCCAAGCGGGAGCCCAGCCCACGATGGGAGGTATACAAAGACAGTCTTTTCACTGCGTGATGGCGCCTGTTCTTCTTGAGCGGGCGCCATTTTAAGTGTAAAACAACAGTCCAAGGTGTAAGGCACACAGTACCCGATAGCAATGGGCACTTTTCTCCGTTGCTGCGGGCACGATATCCTGCCGACTACGCCAGTGATGTGACGCCTCTCAAGCCCTGCCCTGGGATGATGGGGTACTCGAAGCTGGGTCAGATGTTGAAGGGGGATGCAGTCGTGGCCTTGACCCGTTCCGTGCCCAGGGCCGTCACATTAAAAATGATGTTAGGGCTATTCCGGGTGGAGTAGTAATTGTCGACTACGCCACCTGGGGTGTCTGGTGATGCGCCACCAGCGCCGCTAGCAGTCCGCTGAGGCCCGATGTCATGGCGGCTAAAGTTCTCACCGCTCCCCACAGGCGGAGCAGGGCCTCAGGGCAGGCAGGGCCGGGATGAAGGAGGGTAATAGTGCGGGAGTAGGGACGCGGGCACCGTGTCGCGTGGTATGGCGCGTAATGAACAGTCCGGAGGCCAAAGGGATGAATTTCCAAGGCTTTACTCACAGTTCTTATAAGCAGCGCAAGGCTTCTCCCTGCTCCTCGCGGAGTCCTGCGGCCACCAGGGACGAGGGTTCGACTACCTCCGAGGAAGTCCAGTGTTTGGCAGCGTCCCTACTGTACAGTGTTCCTGCACTAAAGACTTTACCCTCTCCCGTCTGTGCGTGTGTGGATAGGCCAGGTCTCCCTCTGAGCTCCTCTCAGATCTAGGGCTCGGGTGGCAATTCCTCTCCAGCCGAGGCCCGCCGGGATCCTCAGGGCCTAACCGGGCTTTCCCATCCTGGACATAGAGTACGAGGTCGGGTGTCGGGGGCAGGTACCCCTCTTGCAGCCGGAATCCCTCTGAATAGATCAGGTAGGAGATGACAGGTGGCGAACTCCGCTCCGTCTGCATCCTCCCCGGGACCCATTTGCTAGGGAGCCACACTCTAAAGCTCCCGGGCCTTCTTGATCCTGGTCCTTGGTCGGGTTGAGACATTCCTTGTCTGCAACCTACCTCTCGTTCCATGGATTGGGGTACGAGGGCTGTGTCCCATGCCGGTGCAGGCCCACACAGGATCTGCGCTCCCGGAGGGAAGTCACTTTTCACACAGTTCATGACAGCACAGTACGACCACTTGACAGCAAGTCTGCTTGAGACCACACAGGTCTGCAGGGCTGGACAGGTCCACACAGGACCAGCTTTGAACCCACACAGGGCTGAAGGACGAAGGACCCAAGATTCAAGAAGGCATTCTAATATATCAGAAATTAGAAGTGTAACTAATTAACTGTTCCTCCACCCACACCCACTAACTGGTTCCTACTACTTTGTGTTCCCCAGTCTCCCTGTAACCAGGGGAGCAGCACTAGTGCATACTAGCTCCCTCTGGTGGAAATGTGTGGTGTTGGATGCAAAAAGCAGGTAACTACCATCACACAGGACTTACCTCAGAGGAGGAACACCACACTCCATTAAAGAAGTGCAGCATTCCTGTGGCGGCCGAACCCTCAGGGGCGCCACAATTGCGGGGCAGCTACAGCGTTTTTAACAGTTTGTCTAGCATAGTGCCTGTGTATGATGAGCAGGGGGACGTGTTAGATGAGTGGAGGGGCTGGGGAGAGCTCAGAACAGGTCAGATTAGCGGCGCGCTTGTAATTTTTTTTTCCTGTAACTTTAAGTGAGGAAAGCGCGGCTAGCCAATCAGAGCGCAGGAAGCATCCACACTGTCTAGACACAAGGGCTTCTGCCATTGGCTGCTGAAATCACATTTCCTCTCTATATAAAGAGCGGTCATGTTCCCCCAGCGCCATTTTATGCATGTCACACTGCCGGTGATAGACGCTGCTCCTAATGAGAGATATTAGCTAGATAGATGGGCGCTTGTTTGGAAGTCAGATAGTGTAGATAACTCCTCTGCTGTGTACCTGTGAAATCGACCTTGCAGCACATTTTTATTTTTATTGTGCAATTACTGAGATTCAGACAGAAACAGCAGGGCCCGTGCCACAGAACAGCGTTGTGCACGGCTTGTATTGTGCTGTATGCACCAGTATCCCTTCAATCTATTTTTTCACTTGCTAATGTGATAAAGCTAGCAAGCCCTTGGAGCCACCTTTTGATTTTGTGGGGTTGAAATTCAGCTATATGCAGACTCAGCAGAGCACAAGAAAACTTTTTTTTTCATTTGCTAATGTGGCAGTGCAAGCTATAGTAGCCCACTTTGTCATTTTTTTGGTGGGTGAAATTCAGCTGTATGCACAGTAAAAAAATATTCCCATGGGTTGTAGTGAATATTCATGTTCTTTAATAGCGGCACACAGACCACAAAGCGGCAGCAGGAGCTGTGCTGCGGGTACAGTGTGTGCGCTATTAAGGAGAGTGAATGGTTACTGCTCCCCACGCACAGTCCCGGTCTCCCCTCAGCTGCGCCTGCTCCCACTGTTATCAGCGGGATCGACCATCGGATGATGGGAGGAGTGGTCTTACGTGGTCCATTCTTGGTGCGGTTTTGCAGCGTTTTTGACTCATTGACTTGAATTGAGTCAGTCAAATATGCAGCAAATCCGCAAATATATTTATACCTGAATTTTTGCTGCGGATTTGACTGACTCAATTCAAGTCTATGGGTGAAAAACGCTGCAGAAACGCACAAAGAATTGACATGCTGCAGATTTAAACGCAATGACAATCCGGTCAAGATAATTCCTGCTCATGTGCACAGCACTTCAGGATTGTCATTGCATTAGCTGGCACACGGATTACCTAGCGTTTTTGGTGCATTTCCGAGTGGAAAAAAACGCAGCGAAAACACATCAAAAACGCACAGTGTGCACATTGCTTTTTAATGTTTCTACGATTTTAATTTGTATTTTTTCATATAAGTTTTTGTTTTTATTCACACTGGAAAACAGGTGCGGGATTATCAGTAACTTAATAAATCCCGTCCATTCCTTCCCAACTGTGATTTTCCATCCGAGCTCTTCCCATGGATCTCACCAAGCATTGAGAGATGAGCTGAAAGCAGACAATGTTTTCTATAGAGGAATGGCAGACATGGGTGTTGTCCACATAGAAAGCCTCTCCTAAATCCCATGCACAAAAAAGCCGCCCTACAATCTGCCAGGACACATGCGGAAACATATGAAGACTCCTGGGACTTTATACTCTGGAGTGATCAGACCAAGATAAATGTGTTTGGAACTGATGGCTTCAAAACTGTCTCAGAGGTGAGGAATACAATGAGAATGCATGGTGTCTACAGAGAGACCTGGTGGTGGCCGTGTCCTCATGTGGGGCTGCATGAGCGCTGCTGGTGTCGGGGAGCTACAGGTCATTGATGACATCATTTATTCACAGATGTTCTGCTTTGTTACGCCCATTTGTGGCGCAAGTGGATTTCTGGACCCACCGGGCCAACCCTGGAGGGGCGTAACTAAGCAGCTACTTTGGTGTTCACTGGAGCCTCTAGTGGTGAGGTCAGGCTTGTGCGGCAGGTAGCTGTAAAGTACAACTCCAGGGTGGTGTCCGGCAGTAGCTGCTGACCCCAGGGGTCAGCTTAGCTGACACTGATTACGGCTCCATTCAGACTTAGTAGATACAGTCCAGGATCACTGACACGGAGACTTAGGGGAATGTTCAGACACTCGATGCACTGTGACCAGGAGACTTCAGGAACAGGAATGGCCACACTAGGACCAGGGGACAATGTTCAGGGCTCTGGCAGAGCCAGGACCATTTGACAAGGGTTCAGGCACTGGCTGCTCCAGGACCAAGGGACGAGAGTACAGCCACTGGCCGCTCTGGAACCAGGCGATAAGGGTTCAGGCACTGGCCGCTACAGGACCAGGGGACAAGGGTACAGACACTGGCCTCTCCAGGACCAGGGGATGATGGTACCGGAACTGGCCTCTCCAGAACCAGAGGACAATGGTACAGGCACTGGCCACTCCAGAACCAGGGGATGAGGGTTCAGGCACTGGACACTCCAGGATCAGGGGACGAGGGTACAGGCATTGATCTCTCCAGGACCAAGGAACGATGGTACAAGCGCCGGCCACTCCAGAACCAGGGGATGAGGGTTCAGGCACTGGCTGCTCCAGGACCAGGGGACGAGGTTTTAGGCCCGGGTCACTCTAGGACCAGTGATGAGGGTACAGGACTCTGGCCACAGCGGGACCAGTGGTTTACGGACTCAGGACCCTGGCCACACCAAGACTAGGGGACCTCACAAGTCACTAGCAGTACACCTTAGTAAGGGGAGAGAGAGTCTTTTATACAAGATGCCTCCCAGCTATTGGTTGGGAGCCATCTTGTAGGTGTACTACTTATGCTAAATGCATTTAGCATAAGGCGCGCACTGCCCCTTAAGAACAAGGAAACAAGCGCATACTAGACAGCACCAGGAGTTGCAACGCATTCACAGGAACAGAGGACAAGAAGAGCACCAGAAACCACGCCCACGGCTGGAGCGGTGAGAAAGCGTCTTTGCATGGAGGGAGAAGGGGACACCATGCGAGGGCGCCGGCAACAGCGTTACTCTATAGTGGAAGAAAAGATGCTGCCATCACTCCATGCCATTGGTAGACCTGCACTTCCCCAACATGACAATGATCCAAAACACACATCTAAGGCCACTGTTACATTTCTGAAGAACAGGGTGACAGTGATTCAGTGGCCAAGTGTCTCCTGATCTGAACCCAACCAAACACCTATGGGGAATTCTGAAGAGACAAGTTGTCATCGCTCCATCCGGCATCCAGGCTCTAAGAGCTCGTTATCGAAAGAGAGGACAAAGATAGATATAGTATTGTCACTAACTTGTTCATTCCAGGCCTAGAAAACTTGGTGCCGTCCTTTAAAATTATGGAGGCCATACAAAATAATAGATGTAGTAGCTTTTGATGTGGGGTGTACTCATTTTTGCACCAACTAATTTGAGTAAAACTGAAGGTTTTGTAATGAGAGTTATATTATTACTTTCATGTTTTGATTACAACAAAAATGTTCAATGAAATTCAGTGTTGGCAAAATTTTAGAAATTTATTCAGTGAGATAGTAAATAAAATCTTACTTATCAAAGGGGGTGTACTCATTTATGGTGAGCAGTATTTATTACATTTATGAAACACAGTGAACATAATTACAGTTTTTTTTCTGTATGACTTCTCTCATGTTTTAAAAGATATGATTTATGTATAAAAGATTTCCCACATTGGGAACATGAATACGGCTTCTCTCCTGTGTGAAGTCTCTGATGTATAAGAAGTTTTCATTTATTTCTAAAGCTTTTCCACATTGCAAACAAGAAAACGGTTTCTCCCCGGTGTGAATTCTTTGATGTTCAACGAGATTTGATTTTTTTATAAAACATTTCCCACATTCTGAACATGAATACGGCTTCTCTCCTGTATGAATTCTCTGATGTGTTGCAAGATTTGATTTATATATAAAACATTTCCCACATTCTGAACAGGAAAATGATTTTTCTCCTGTATGAATTTTCTCATGTGCAACAAGGTGTGATTTACAGTGCTGGCCAAAAGTATTGGCACCCCTGCAATTCTGTCAGATAATACTCAGTTTCTTCCTGAAAATGATTGCAATCACAAATTCTTTGGTCTTATTATCTTCATTTATTTGCTTGCAAGGAAAAAACACAAAAGAGAATGAAGCAAAAATCAAATCCTAGATCATTTCACACAAAACTCCAAAAATGGGCCGGACAAAAGTATTGGCACCCTCAGCCTAATACTTGGTTGCACAACCTTTAGCCAAAATAACTGGTAACAACCGCTTCCGGTAACCATCAATGAGTTTCTTACAATGCTCTGCTGGAATTGTAGACCATTCTTCTTTGGCAAACTGCTCCAGGTCCCTGATATTTGAAGGGTGCCTTCTCCAAACTGCCATTTTGAGATCTCTCCACAGGTGTTCTATGGGAATCAGATCTGGACTCATTGCTGGTCACCTTAGAAGTCTCCAGTGCTTTCTCTAAAACCATTTTATAGTGCTTTTGGAAGTGTGTTTTGGGTCATTGTCCTGCTGGAAGACCCATGACCTCTGAGGGAGACCCAGCTTTCTCACACTGGGCCCTACATTATGCTGCAAAATTTGTTGGTAGTCTTCACACTTCATAATGCCATGCACACGGTCAAGCAGTCCAGTGCCAGAGGCAGCAAAGCAACCCCAAAACATCAGGGAACCTCCGCCATGTTTGACTGTAGGGACCGTGTTCTTTTCTTTGAATGCCTCTTTTTTTTCCTGTACACTCTATGTTGATGCTTTTTCCCAAAAAGCTATACTTTTGTCTCATCTGACCAGAGAACATTCTTCCAAAACGTTTTAGGCTTTCTCAGGTAAGTTTTGGCAAACTCCAGCCTGGCTTTTTTATGTCTCGGGGTAAGAAGTGGGGTCTTCCTGGGTATCCTACCATACAGTTCCTTTTCATTCAGACGCCGACGGATAGTACTGTTAGGGAGGGCAAATGGCCCTTCACGGTTGACCAAGTGAGTGACAAATTATTATGTTGATTGCGCAATCCACAGAAAACCAAACGGAGGCAATGCTCTGTATTGGGAGGATTCAAAGAATCTCTGATCCCGTTTATTTTGCTTAGCATTTTATATTGTTTTGAGTATTTTAATAGCCAATCAACTCTGCAGCCATACTACACTACTATAGGCTAACTAATGTCAGTACAATTATTACGGAATCACATATATGGTCATATTATCATCATTAGTTCGAAGCACTATGGAAATTTTACAAGGTCAAACCTGGCCTAAACAAGTTAGATAAGTGTCTGACAAAATGTTCTCTTGAGAACCAGTTAGTGTGAGATAATTTCAACGTTGCTCGAGGTGTGCTGAGCGTCAGTGGAGAAAATCTCTTTTAGCAGAGGACTTCATCCACTATAAATTCATGCTCAAAACCTATAACTCTGCCCTTCATCTGGCCAAACAATCCTACTTCACCACCCTCATCACTTCAATGTCCAACAACCCAAAACGACTTTTCGAAACCTTAAACTCCCTCCTGAAACCTAAAGCACAGGCCCCCACCACCAACCTCAGCAGTGAGGATCTGGCCACTTATTTCTTGGAAAAAATCAACCACATCCATCAGGACATCTCAGCCCAATCTCCTCAGTGCCTGGATCCCCTTCCCTACTGCACTTCAAGCTCACTAGCCATCTTTGAGCCTGTCACAGAAGAAGAGGTTACCCAGCTCCTTGCTTCTTCTCGGCCTACAACCTGCAACAGTGACCCCATTCCTTCACATCTCCTGCAGTCCCTCTCACCGGTGGTCACCACTCACCTGACTAAAATATTTAACCTCTGCCTTTCGTCAGGTATCTTTCCCTCCTCATTTAAACATGCCATCATAACCCCTTTACTTAAAAAGCCATCCCTGGACCAGAACTGCACTGCTAACTATAGACCTGTCTCTAATCTTCCCTTCATCTCTAAACTCCTGGAACGCTTGGTCCACTCCCGTCTAATCCGCTATCTCTCAGATAACTCTCTCCTCGACCCTCTACAATCTGGTTTCCGCTCCTTACACTCCACTGAAACTGCCCTCACTAAAGTCTCTAATGATCTACTAACAGCCAAATCCAAAGGTCACTGCTCCCTGCTGATTCTCCTGGATCTCTCTGAAGCATTTGACACTGTGGATCACCAGCTCCTCCTCACTATGCTCCGCTCTATAGGCCTCAAGGAAACCGTTCTCTCCTGGTTCTCCTCCTACCTCTCTGACCGCTCCTTCACTGTATCTTTTGCCGGCTCCTCTTCCCCTCCTCATCCCCTTACTATCGGGGTTCCTCAGGGCTCAGTCCTAGGCCCCCTCCTCTTCTCTCTATACACTGCCCCTATTGGACAAACAATCAGCAGATTTGGGTTCCAGTATCATCTCTATGCTGACGACACCCAACTATACACTTCTTCCCCTGACATCACCCCTACCCTAATACAAAACACCAAGGATTGTCTGTCCGCTGTCTCTAACATCATGTCCTCCCTCTATCTCAAATTGAATCTCTCCAAAACTGAACTTCTTGTGTTTCCCCCCTCTAGTAACCTAACTCTACCTAATATCGAAATTACCTTGGAGGGGTCAACCATAACTCCCAAGCAGCACGCCCGCTGCCTTGGGGTCATATTCGACACTAACCTTTCCTTTACTCCCTATATCCGATCACTCACTCGCTCTTGTCACCTGCATCTTAAAAACATCTCCAGAATCCGACCTTTTCTCACTTTGGAAACTGCTAAAACTCTTACTGTCGCTCTTATTCACTCTCGTCTGGACTACTGCAACTCTCTTCTGATCGGTCTCCCTCTTACCAAAATTTCCCCTCTCCAATCTGTCCTGAATGCGGCAGCCAGGGTCGTATTTATGTCCAGCCGCTTCACCGATGCCTCCACCTTGTGCCAGTCATTACACTGGTTACCCATTCATTACAGGGTCCAATATAAACTCATTGCTCTCACCCACAAAGCTCTCTACAGTTCTGCACCGCCTTATATCTCCTCTCTCATCTCAGTCTATCGTCCTACACGTGCCCTCCGTTCCACAAATGACCTAAGGCTAACATCCCCCATAATCCGAACCTCACACCTCCGTCTCCAAGACTTCTCTCGTGCTGCACCAGTTCTCTGGAATGCTCTACCCCAGACGATCCGATTGATGCCTAGCCCCCATGTCTTCAAGCGCGCTTTAAAAACCCATCTCTTTAAACAAGCCGACCACCTCAACTACTCAGTAAACTAACTTTCCCCTGTTCCCTCCTAAATACTATTCAGAATCTGCACCCTACAGTTCATCTGTTTCTACACCCTCCATGCACTCGATAACTGCACTCGGTAATTGAGTATTGCACTTTAACATACAGGCTGATGACCGGATCATACAGCTTTATATGATAATCCCGACTTATTATAATTGCCAGACCTGAAATAACAAGCACTTTTCACCTATTGTGTCCCCCCATTTCCATGTAGATTGTAAGCGTGCGAGCGGCCGGACCCTCGCTCCTAATGTAACTGTTTACACTGTCTTACCTTGTATTGAATTTATTGTCTGTACATGTCCCCGCTTAATTGTAAAGCGCTGCGGAATATGTTGGTGCTATATAAATAAAAATTATTATTATTATTATTATGGGAAGAGAAAGAAAGAATGTATGTTATGCAAGGAGTGATAATAGCATGATTTTAAAGCGAGTAGACAAAATGGAGTTGCTCTAGCATGAGTATCAATATGTCCTTTACACTTGGATAGCATGAATATTAATATGTCCTTTACATTCCCCCCTAAAAATTATGTTATTATCAACAATAGAGGTGCTTTCCCAGGGTCATGTTTTGAGCCTGAGGGACATTGGTCTTCACCCAATTAGTGCCCTTGTTACCAATTGGGGCTGTCGCGGCATGTCCATCCCCCCTTGTTAGTTGATATAATCATAAGCTCAGATCTGAGGTTGGTCGGGGCGTGCGGGTAAAGGTCATCATTCCTTCATTCCCTTGTCATCCAGGTCCTCAATGCTGGTTACATGTCCGTGTATAGTGGCACTGGATGTTGGTTAACAGCGTTCTCCTTGCTCTCTGATGACTGGCAGGGGCTTTCCTCATGCAAAATGGGATACAATAAAAGACTAGTTTTAGTAAAACATATATTAACAAGCAAGCAACAATATGCAACACTCTTTGGTCAATTCGTTATGTTTGTTATACTCTTCCCTGAGTTTCCTAATGTCTTCCATTTTAGTTTTTAACCGTATGGTAGAGTCGGGATCAATATAGTGATGACAGGCTGGGCCTATAACCTGACACATCCCTCCTTGAGCTGCTGTCAAATAGTCCAGCACTAAAGTATGTTGATTGGCCACTATGATAAGCTGACTCTGCACTGCAACAGTAGTATTAATAACTTCCAAAATATTCCAAATCTGGTCATCTAAGTAGTCAGTGACTTCCACTAACTTGTCCCACATTTGTGTAACCATAGGGTAGAGGAAGACAGTACTGGCTATCTTATTGGGTATACTCATTTGTACTAAATGAGGTCTTCCTGATTGGAGTGGAGTGTTGTCCTTGGCACGTTTATAGATGGTATGAAGAGGGATGGCTCTCATATCTACTTTACTATGGGGAATAAGATAAGTGGCTGGAGTTAGCCGGGCCAACGTACAAGTCCCCACTACTCGACTGGGAGCCATTTATACGCATTATTCCCACAGACCCAATATGTGGCTGACGGTAGATCCCATAAAGCAGAGTGCTGTAATACTAATTTATGTACCAAATCTGGTGGTGAGTAATGAACTTATTATTAAAGGGGTCAGTACTCTGTTGTAGGCTATTCCAGGTATTGACTAGTTTAACCATACATATTATCATAAAACATCTCAGCTGTTGGGATTGTCAGGAGCACTTGGTATGGTCCGTCATACAATGATTTTAGTCTGTGTTTCCGAACATGCCTCTTCACATACACATAATCTCCGGGCCTGTGGGTATGACAACCCTCTGCATCAGCTGGATCTGGAATAGAAGATGGTACTAATGCATGGGTGTTAGTTAGGGCTTTGGCAAATTGAATCACATATTGCACAACATGATCTGTTTCTTCTGACAACTGTTGTGGGGTAAATCAAGCTATGGTTGGTTGTGACCCAAATAATATCTCATAGGGTGACAGTTTGTGTTTCCCTATGGGAGTGGTGTGTATGTGATATAGTGCCTTTCAGTGTGCCATTTAATCTCTCCACCTTGCCACTTGACTGTGGATGGTAAGGAATATGTAACGTCACTGTTGATCCGATCATGGTAAGTATTTCTTGATATACGCATGAGGAAAAGGCTGGTCCTTGATCACTTTCGATGACTTCTGGGACTTCATACCGGCGAACAACTTCAGAGACCAGCTTCTTAGCGGTAGTCTTGGCAGTCATGTTTGGAACGGCGAATGCTTCTAGCCAATTGGAAAACATATTTACTACCACTAAGCAGTCCATGGGCCCAGGTCGCAACGGCTGGATACAGGAGTCGAGGCAAACAGTACAGTTGTTTCTTCTTCCATAGCCCATCTATCAACTTAGCACCCGCCTCCTTCCACGACTGGCGTTCTTCTTTAGAGCGTAGAGCGTGTGGAGCGTAGCTTTGTGATTGGAGGGACCGGTTTATGCTCTTCTGCAGGTTGATCCTGGGTTGGCACGGAATTTAGCTGTTTGGCCTGTTGCCGCGTAAGAGCCATGGACATGGATGTCAGAAGAAGAGCTGTTCGCTTAGCATGGAGATCAGCAAGTGTATTACCTCTTGCTTCAGAGGCATCTGGCTGGTCGGGTATGAGCTTTTACCTTTACGACAGCCAACTGTCTTGGAAGTTGCACCGCTTCCATCAATTGTCTGACGCTTTCAGCATTTTTCACAGGAGAACCTGCAGTCAGAGCTTTGAGCTCTGCTTCCTGTGCTGACATACTGGGAGGTAAGGCTGCAGCCTCTACCAATGTATCTTCAGTTGTGACAGCATATCCAGTATGAAACCTGCCAGAGGTGTCAACATATCAGGATCCATCCGTATATAACATAAGTTCTGGGTCATCCAACGATACTTCCCCCACTAGAACAAGTGGAGTTGACTCCGCAGTAATTTGTTCCAGACAGTCATGCAGTGGAGCCTCTTTCCCCTCTCCTTCAGGTGCTGGTAGCAGGGTGGCTGGGTTGATGGTGGTGCACCAGCGTAACTTCACATTTTCTGGCAAAATCAACGAACACTGCAGCCGCAGACAGATGTTTAGGTTGCTGTAAAGCCAGAACAGCCGCAATATCGTGTGTGACATAAATGTGAGTCTCATGTCCAAGGATGATGTCCGCCGTCTTCTCAAGTAACTGCTGTGTGGCGTGAACCGCTCGTAGACAGCTGGGGGAGGCCCTGGCGGCTACCGGGTCCAGATGTCCTGAGTAATAACCTAGCGGGCGCTGCTTTGTACAGTGTCTCTGTGTGAGTATCCCGGCTGCATGCCCTCCTGTCTCACAGACATACAAATGGAAAGGTTGAACATAGTCCGGATTTCCAAGGGCAGGGGCTGTCATTATCCTTGATTTTAGTTGCTCAAAGTTCTTGCTGTTCTTGGTGGTCCTTGTTGTTTACATTAGCCAGAGTGTCTTCTTTTAATGCGTTATATAAGGGCTGCATCAGACGTGAGGCGTCTGGGATCCATTGTCTGCAATGTGTACATAGTCCGAGGAACCGTTGCAGCTCTATGGGATCTTTTGGGAATGGTAGCAGGTAGATGGCCGTCTTCCTTTCTTTTGTGAGATGTCTGGCACCCTGAGTAAGGCAATGGCCTAAGAAGACCACTTGACCAAGGCAAAACTGAAGCTTCGAGGCTGAGACTCGACAATTCAGTTTTGCTAGATGCTTGAGGAGGATAACACTGGCCCTGATGGACATTTGCTCCGTGTAAATGTAATATGTAATGTAATATGTAAATGCAAACAGAAACTGACAGTCTTTGTGTAGTGGAATGCTAATAAAAAAAAACCAAAAAAACAAAAACGTTTGCTAAATCAGTTACTGTAAACCAGACGTGTATGTGCATCTATTAGAAGCTTAAGGATATATGACCATCTAGAAAATTAATTTACATAAACACATATAATGCTCTAATGTCAAAGTGGACATAAATATGATCAGTGTGTGACAGAGCATTATGGTGATCTTCCTCATACACATTCTGGGTGTAGTGTGTATTGCTGCCTGTATTCCGGGTGTGCTAAGATGGCTCCCACCAGAAGGAAGCATACTACAGGAAGGGTGCACCAAGATGGCCACCACCAAAGGGACATGTGGTCAGAGGCTGGAGGTGATGCAATGGGTGTAGCAACATGGCCGCTGCAGGAAGGGTTGGAACTTTGGGCGGACATAGGTATAACAGATGAGGATGGGGCACTAGGAGTGGCTTGGGTAGTGGCAAGGGGTGTGTCTCCTGGACGGGGCACGTGACATGCAACACAATAATCTAATAATCTGCTGACAATGGATTCTGCTGGCCACAATTAGAACATTTCCAACAATTCATTACTCCGCCATTATCGGAGAGCAGTATCTTTGTAATACACATAACATAATGTCTTTCCCTTATTGTCTGTATTTTCTTCCTCCATTCACCCCCTTTCTTTATTCCTCTTTTTTTCCTGTATTCTCTGTTGTTTCGTATTAAGCCAAGGCCGTTTGCTATTATAGCCTAGCAGCTGTACTTGGGCGCTTATCTGGCAGCGCGCATATTTCAGTTAACTATTTAAGTTCCTCCACATATTTACATACAAACTCAGCGCAACCTTTCCTTACATGTATTCACCACTTTTCAACATTTCATCTTTGTATCTGATATGTTAATCATAACCGTGGGTAGTGTCCGTAAGATGCAGACCACCTCTATGTGTGCATCAGAGTTTGGATCTTTTAAAGTAAGGATCATCTGACCATTGTCATGGAATTGGATTCGGGATCGGAATTTAGACAAGAGGTCTGCTCCTAAAAGATTTACCGGGCAGATCGGGAATATGCCATTACTTATGGAAATAGGCCAATTGGAATAGGTTTGGTGAAAGTGTGCTTGTTAGGTCTGCCATCTACACCGATCAATATTAGATTGTCGTTAGAAAATTGGACTGGGTCAGTTCAGTGGATTGATTTTAAAATGGAGTTGGCCGCCCCAGTGTCTACCATGAACTTTACCGGATGGATTCCCTCCCACTGGGAGAACTACAGATGAACAAAGCCTGGGGGTGATTACGGGCATCATGATGGCAGACTCTGACAAGTCCTGTGGGCCGGGTGTCCTATTTCTGAATACGGGGACTTGTGTGGTACACTGACAGTCCCTTTGGAAGTGTCCTGCTCGGCGACACCTCCAACACTGAAGACAGGACTTTACTACTGGTCTTCTCTCGGGATACATTACTTGCTGATCAGGTACCACCATGGGGTAATAGTGGGGCTGTAAGGGAGGAGGAGGGGGGAGCAAGGGGGGATACTGTGCTATCGGTACTGTGGGTGCAGCAATTACCATTGTACTGATTGTGGGGAGATCTTGGAGGTAGGGGAATGCTGGAGGAGACCAGATATCGGGTTTGATTAATTGAGCAGCATAATCAACAAGATCCCTGTCGATGGCCAAGAGTCTTATCTCTCTCAATTTAGTTGGATGCATGGCAATACACTGCTTTATAGCCCCGACTATTATTTTGGCCGCAACCTCTTTTGGGTATCCAAAGATACCAGTGGAAATGAATAGCAGGGCTAGGGGTGGCATGAAGCTGTGATGCGTATGCCAGGGTGTTTTGGATTGTTTCTTTAAGCAGGTGTTGTGACCTGGGTAAATCCAGGGGATCATAATTTGGTCCAACCGCATGTATAACAAACTGACATGATAGCTGTCCGGCTCTTGTAGCCATCACCTCTCCTTCTCTTAATGGACCATGGTCATGGATGTAATCATTAGATGCAGCTTGTATTGTAGGTCCCCCAATACGACATATCTCTGCAGCTAGTCCCCACCAATGCTGCAGTTTCGCATTTGCTGCGTTTACAATGATCCCAACTTGCTGTTGTGGTATACTCCCCATGTCTATTCTCAGTATAGTGGAGAAATCCGAAGGACCATTCAGTAAAACAGACGCCACCTCCTGATACTTGTGTCCATGTTCTATTTCCCCAGTTTGGGAGAGGGTGAATAGGGAAGAGTTCAGAGGACCCTGGGTCTCTCTGAATGGAGTATGGACCATGGCAGGGGCAGGTGGGGGTAGTGATTTATAATACCCCCCCCCCTCTACATTAAGTAATGGGCAGGTTGGTGCTACAACACCTGGTTTACGTGCTCCACAATTATAGCACGTCTTGCGCCATCCTGAATTAGTGACCCAACACACATTGCAGAGCCATCTGGGTTATATGATGGTGGCTGGCTCTCAGTGGGAAGTGCAGGGTCTTTAATCTCATAAGGTATAAATTGCTCAATTTCCGGATTCAGGGGCTGGGGTACTGCTACATTTGTGGGGGGTAGGGGATGCTTATTTAGCTCTAGATTTGGATTGTGGACACATAATTTGGAAGGGGAATCTACTTCCTCATGTACTTTTTCCCCATCAGCTTCATTTTGTAGCACAAAACAAACAGTTTTTGTCACAGTGCTAGATAATTTGCCTTTCTTGACATAAAAGTAATTGAAATAACCAGGCTTCATTTCCTCCTCTATTTCAACATATCCTTCATCACAAATCTCATGTGCCACTTTCCTGAACTTCTCAGCGTCTTCCAACAATCCACAGTCAACTAATCTACCCTTTTGCTGCTGGATGCCTTCATCCCACAACACAGGCTGAAGTCTCCTCCCCTCCTCAGGAAAATTTAACACTTTTGGTGCATTCTTGCATGATCTTTTTCCTTCTCGAGACTGATTATGATATTCCCTCATGCAGGGGAGACAATTTTTCCAGCTCCACGGAAACATTAATTAATCACTACTGCCGCTTCACAACCAACAAAGATTCTTAATTCTTGTGCACAGTGGAGTCTGGCCAGAGCTCCGAGCTGTTCCACTACTACCTACTACCTTCTACCTTTAATTCACCCCATCCGTCGGGGGAATCGTACAGACGGCTGATGAAAGGGGGAGCACTTGGCCAGCTTCGCAGTGCTCCGGACACTCGATATATGTATATCTACTTGCGTGTCCTACCCAATCTTCGATCACCTGCCGCGACTGAAACTAACTAACTAACTAACTATGTATTTTCTAAGAATCTTTGTTGGAAGTTAAAGAAGGGAAGATTCACACAATATTCACTTGTCAATCCGAGGTGATACTGCTTTGAAGTTAAATAATATCAGACCCCTAATGGGACTACACCCCTTATAGTCTCACCTTTGACTATATCCAACCAGGACATCCGGAGATACTGCAAACAACCACATACCACGTGGAAACCACGCCAAAAGGTCAGTGTCACTAGTAAAGAACTTGTGCACTTACCGTGGCTTTTTGTGGGGGATGATCAGTCCCAATTCCAGTGGGGGAGGCTGAAGGCAGGTCTCACTTTGTGGACGTCCAGAGGTGGAGGGGCGTCCCTGGTTAGGGATCCGAGTCACGGCACCAACTGTTAAGGGAGGGCAAATGGCCCTTCACTGTTGACCAAGTGAGTGACAAATTATTATGTTGATTGCGCAATCCACAGAAAACCAAACGGAGGCAATGCTCTGTATTGGGAGGATTCAAAGAATCTCTGATCCTGTTTATTTTGCTTAGCATTTTATATTGTTTTGAGTATTTTAATAGCCAATCAACTCTGCAGCCATACTACAAAACTATAGGCTAACTAATGTCAGTACAATTATTACGGAATCACATATATGGTCATATTATCATCATTAGTTAGAAGCACTATGGAAATTTTACAAGGTCAAACCTGGCCTAAACAAGTTAGATAAGTGTCTGACAAAATGTTCTCTTGAGAACAAGTTAGTGTGCGATAATTTCTATGGGAAGAGAAAGAAAGAATGTATGTTATGCAAGGAGTGATAATAACATGATTTTAAAGCGAGTAGACAAAATGGAGTTGCTCTAGCATGATTATCAATATGTCCTTTACACTTGGATAGCATGAATATTAATATGTCCTTTACAGTACGGGTTGACACTGTTGTACCCTCGGACTGCAGGGCAGCTTGAACTTGTTTGGATGTTAGTCGAGGTTCTTTATCCACCATCCGCACAATCTTGCGTTGAAATCTCTCGTCAATTTTTCTTTTCCGTCCACATCTAGGGAGGTTAGCCACAGTGCCATGGGCTTTACACTTCTTGATGACACTACGCACAGAAGACACAGGAACATTCAGGTCTTTGGAGATGGACTTGTAGCCTTGAGATTGCTCATGCTTCCTCACAATTTGGTTTCTCAAGTCCTCAGACAGTTCCTTGGTCTTCTTTCTTTTCTCCATGCTCAATGTGGTACACACAAGGACACAGGACAGAGGTTGAGTCAACTTTAATCCATGTTAACTGGCTGCAAGTGTGATTTAGTTATTGCCAACACCTGTTAGGTGCCACAGGTAAGTTACAGGTGCAGTTAATTACACGAATTAGAGAAGCATCACATGATTTTTCAAAGGGTGCCAATACTTTTGTCCACCCCCATTTTTAGGTTTGGTGTGGAATTATATCCAATTTAGCTTTAGGGCAATTCTTTTTCTGTTTTTTTTCATTGAAGACAAATTAAATGAAGATAATAATACCAAAGAATTTGTGATTGCAATCATTTTCAGGAAGAAACTGAGTATTATCTGACAGAATTGCAGGGGTGCCAATACTTTCCCACATTCTGAACATGAATACGACTTCTCACCTGTATGAATTCTCTGATGTATAATAAGATCCGCTTTATCTGTGTAGGATTTATCACATTCTGAACATGAAAACGGCTTCTCTCCTGTGTGAATTCTCTCATGTATAAAATATTTTGATTTACATGTAAAGCATTTCCCACATTCTGAACAGGAGTATGGATTCTCTCCTTTGTGCTTTCTTTGTGTTAAAGAATCTGAGCTTTTAGTAAGTTGCTTGTCACACTGAAATCTTGTATCCACTGTGTCACCTGGAATTGTGGTAACAATGTGAGATTGCTCAGGAGATGATTCCTCATGATCAGGAGGATTATAAGAAGGTGAAGTGCTGTGAAGTCCAGGAGGTGCAGGAAGGGTGAAGAGGTTTTTTCCATTAGAGTGTTTCGTGATAGCTTCTTTTTTACAATTTAGTGATAAACCGTTATTCTCACAAGGATTTCCTATAAGGAGGAAAGATAGATTAGATGTGATTTTTTTCTTCAACACAAAAGAGATTTCTCAATGTATTTTCTGGATCTCACAATGAAGACCCTCGTCAGTGAAAGTACCGGTAATAAAGAAGACAACTACATGCCATAACATTTACACAATGACGGGTAAAGTGAATGACACTTATAATCTGGCGACATTGGCACAAGTCAGGGGTGGCAGAGATTAGACGGCAAATAGACGGTTCTTAAAGGGAACCTGTCATCAGGATTTACCCCCTTAATGTACCACCAGTGCCATTTCACTGTCTCAAGCTTCCTATCATGCCCTCAGTGTTGAAAAGTGTCCACGCAATTAACAATTACTTTTTAATATTTCAGTATCATATACAAATGAGATTTACTAATCACAAAGGCGGCCGTACATCCAGGAGCAGTGGAGCTCCGGCCTCAGTAATGATGTCACAGAAGATGTGGTATCCAGCTCCAAGGAAAAAGATGCTTTTAATTAAACTGTTCCGGAATCCATGCGGGTTTCTTCTCAGTGATGACGTCTGTGGACGCGCCTAACCGTCTGATACATCAGCACCGGTTTGTCATTATCAATGGAATTTAAGATGCACCGACATCGGCTCCGCAAAACCAGCAGAATTAGATGAAGAGACATCTGAAGATAGTAACAATACTCCATCCAATTACATTAAAGCTCTATTTCAACTATGTCAAACAGCTGGAAAGATAGGGGGAGATTATTTAAAAGAAGTGCAAAGGAAATATGTCATGGTTGGCCAAAGCTATCAATTACTTTTTTTGCAAATGATTCTCTGTAAAATTGAAAAATTAGATATTTAATCCGATTTGTTGCCATGAGCATCAACTCCTTATTTCTTTCACACTGATTACAGTAAATCTCCCACATACAGTTACCATATTTTTCGGACTATAAGACGCACTTTTTTCCTCCAAAATTTTGGAGGAAAGTGGGGGGTGCATCTTAGAGTCCGAATGTTGGGGGGGGGTATATATATACACTGTGTGGGGTGTGGGGGGAGCGGTAACTGCGGAGGAGCGGGGCACAGGAGGCAGCAGCCGCCCGCAGCAGCCTACATTGTCCCCGCTGGTAAAGAAAATGAATATTCACTGTGCAAAGCAGTCATCAAAGCAAAAGGTGGCTACTTTGAAGAACCTAGAATATAAGACATATTTTCAGATGTTTCACACTTTTTTGTTAAGTATATAATTCCACATGTGTTAATTCATAGTTTTGATGCCTTCAGTGTGAATGTACAATTTTCATAGTCATGAAAACACAGAAAAATCTTTAAATGAGAAGGTGTGTCCAAACCTTTGGTCTGTACTGTATCGGTTCTCTGCACCATCATTCCTTCTACTCATTCTCTATATGTCAACCAGGGCTGCTTTTGTCATGAGGTGAGATGAGCATCTTGCCCCAGGCGCTTGTTGGAGCTGTCTGAAAGGGGTAGCAGAATGCTGCTGCTGCCCCCTCAGAGACACCAGACACAGGCCTGTAGGCGGCTGCTGCCCCCTCAGAGACACTAGACACAGGCCTGTAGGCTGCTGCTGCCCCCTCAGAGACACTAGACACAGGCCTGTAGGCGGCTGCTGCCCCCTCAGAGACACTAGACACAGGGCTGTAGGCGGCTGCTGCCCCCTCAGAGACACTAGACACAGGCGTGTAGGCGGCTGCTGACCCCTCAGAGACACTAGACACAGGCCTGTAGGCAGCTGCTGCCCCCTCAGAGACACTAGACACAGGCCTGTAGGCGGCTGCTGCCCCCTCAGAGACACTAGACACAGGCCTGCAGGCAGCTGCTGCCCCCTCAGAGACACTAGACACAGGCTGTAGGCGGCTGCTGCCCCCTCAGAGACACTAGACACAGGCTGTAGGCGGCTGCTGCCCCCTCAGAGACACTAGACACAGGCTGTAGGCGGCTGCTGCCCCCTCAGAGACACTAGACACAGGCTGTAGGCAGCTGCTGCCCCCTCAGAGACACTAGACACAGGCCAGTAGGCAGCTGCTGCCCCCTCAGAGACACTAGACACAGGCTGTAGGCGGCTGCTGCCCCCTCAGAGACACTAGACACAGGCCTGTAGGCAGCTGCAGCCCCCTCAGAGACACTAGACACAGGCCTGTAGGCAGCTGCTGCCCCCTCAGAGACACTAGACACAGGCCTGTAGGCGGCTGCTGCCCCCTCAGAGACACTAGACACAGGCCTGTAGGCGGCTGCTGCCCCCTCAGAGACACTAGACACAGGCCTGTAGGCAGCTGCTGCCCCCTCAGAGACACTAGACACAGGCCTGTAGGCGGCTGCTGCCCCCTCAGAGACACTAGACACAGGCCTGTAGGCGGCTGCTGCCCCCTCAGAGACACTAGACACAGGCCTGTAGGCAGCTGCAGCCCCCTCAGAGACACTAGACACAGGCCTGTAGGCGGCTGCAGCCCCCTCAGAGACACTAGACACAGGCCTGTAGGCGGCTGCTGCCCCCTCAGAGACACTAGACACAGGCCTGTAGGCGGCTGCTGCCCCCTCAGAGACACTAGACACAGGCCTGTAGGCAGCTGCTGCCCCCTCAGAGACACTAGACACAGGCCTGTAGGCGGCTGCTGCCCCCTCAGACACACTAGACACAGGCCTGTAGGCGGCTGCTGCCCCCTCAGAGACACTAGACACAGGCCTGTAGGCGGCTGCTGCCCCCTCAGAGACACTAGACACAGGCCTGTAGGCGGCTGCTGCCCCCTCAGAGACACTAGACACAGGCCTGTAGGCGGCTGCTGCCCCCTCAGAGACACTAGACACAGGCCTGTAGGCGGCTGCTGCCCCCTCAGAGACACTAGACACAGGCCTGTAGGCGGCTGCTGCCCCCTCAGAGACACTAGACACAGGCCTGTAGGCGGCTGCTGCCCCCTCAGAGACACTAGACACAGGCCTGTAGGCGGCTGCTGCCCCCTCAGAGACACTAGACACAGGCCTGTAGGCGGCTGCTGCCCCCTCAGAGACACTAGACACAGGCCTGTAGGCGGCTGCTGCCCCATCAGAGACACCAGACACAGGCCTGTAGGTGGCTGCTGCCCCCTCAGAGACACTAGACACAGGCCTGTAGGCGGCTGCTGCCCCCTCAGAGACTCCAGACACAGGCCTGTAGGCGGCTGCTGCCCCCTCAGAGACACTAGACACAGGCCTGTAGGCGGCTGCTGCCCCCTCAGAGACATTAGACACAGGCCTGTAGGTGGCTGCTGCCCCCTCAGAGACACTAGACACAGGCCTGTAGGCGGCTGCTGCCCCCTCAGAGACTCCAGACACAGGCCTGTAGGCGGCTGCTGCCCCCTCAGAGACACTAGACACAGGCCTGTAGGCGGCTGCTGCCCCCTCAGAGACACTAGACACAGGCCTGTAGGTGGCTGCTGCCCCCTCAGAGACATTAGACACAGGCCTGTAGGCGGCTGCTGCCCCCTCAGAGACATTAGACACAGGCCTGTAGGCGGCTGCTGCCCCCTCAGAGACATTAGACACAGGCCTGTAGGCGGCTGCTGCCCCCTCAGAGACATTAGACACAGGCCTGTAGGCGGCTGCTGCCCCCTCAGAGACACTAGACACAGGCCTGTAGGCAGCTGCTGCCCCCTCAGAGACACTAGACACAGGCCTGTAGGCGGCTGCTGCCCCCTCAGAGACACTAGACACAGGCCTGTAGGCGGCTGCTGCCCCCTCAGAGACACTAGACACAGGCCTGTAGGCGGCTGCTGCCCCCTCAGAGACACTAGACACAGGCCTGTAGGCTGCTGCTGCCCCCTCAGAGACATTAGACACAGGCCTGTAGGCGGCTGCTGCCCCCTCAGAGACATTAGACACAGGCCTGTAGGCGGCTGCTGCCCCCTCAGAGACTCCAGACACAGGCCTGTAGGCGGCTGCTGCCCCCTCAGAGACACTAGACACAGGCCTGTAGGCGGCTGCTGCCCCCTCAGAGACTCCAGACACAGGCCTGTAGGCGGCTGCTGCCCCCTCAGAGACACTAGACACAGGCCTTTGTACTCACTTCAACTCCATTATTCCATATTTATCACATTTCGTCACTAATGATACATTTGGTGCAAATTATTTAAGCAGAACATTTTAAGCATGGTAGCACACGTCTCAATGTTAAAAAAGAGCTGACATCCAGTGTGTCAAATGTTGCATAGTAATATAATTTTGTACAAATTGCAACTTTTTCTGCATGTAAAAATGGTTTTAATATGAATGCATTTGTTCCGCGCCTTTTTTAAGACAGCCGGTGCCAGGGTGCTCCTGTCCCCAGGCACATACATAAAATCAATTAGAAATATATTAATCCCTTGGCACAGATGAACATACAGTACCAGTACGTCCACAGCAGGGTCCACGTGTGTGGAGTTGGCCCAGGAGTGGAGACCACTTCACACGCAACATACAGCGGGCATGTGCCTGTATGGTGACCATTCAGCTGTGCACACGCAACATACAGCGGGCATGTGCCTGTATGGTGACCATTCAGCTGTGCGCACGCAACATACAGCGGGCATGTGCCGGTATGGTGACCATTCAGCTGTGCACACGCAACATACAGCGGGCATGTGCCTGTATGGTGACCATTCAGCTGTGCACACGCAACATACAGCGGGCATGTGCCTGTATGGTGACCATTCAGCTGTGCACACGCAACATACAGCGGGCTTGTGCCTGTATGGTGACCATTCAGCTGTGCACACACAGCATACAGCGGGCATGTGCCTGTATGGTGACCATTCAGCTGTGCACACGCAACATACAGCGGGCATGTGCCTGTATGGTGACCATTCAGCTGTGCGCACGCAACATACAGCGGGCATGTGCCTGTATGGTGACCATTCAGCTGTGCACACACAACATACAGCGGGCATGTGCCTGTATGGTGACCATTCAGCTGTGCGCACGCAACATACAGCGGGCATGTGCCTGTATGGTGACCATTCAGCTGTGCGCACGCAACATACAGCGGGCATGTGCCGGTATGGTGACCATTCAGCTGTGCGCACGCAACATACAGCGGGCATGTGCCTGTATGGTGACCATTCAGCTGTGCACACGCAACATACAGCGGGCATGTGCCTGTATGGTGACCATTCAGCTGTGCACACGCAACATACAGCGGGCATGTGCCTGTATGGTGACCATTCAGCTGTGCACACGCAACATACAGCGGGCATGTGCCTGTATGGTGACCATTCAGCTGTGCACACGCAACATACAGCGGGCATGTGCCTGTATGGTGACCATTCAGCTGTGCACACGCAACATACAGCGGGCATGTGCCTGTATGGTGACCATTCAGCTGTGCGCACGCAACATACAGCGGGCATGTGCCTGTATGGTGACCATTCAGCTGTGCGCACGCAACATACAGCGGGCATGTGCCTGTATGGTGACCATTCAGCTGTGCGCACGCAACATACAGCAGGCATGTGCCGGTATGGTGACCATTCAGCTGTGCGCACGCAACATACAGCGGGCATGTGCCTGTATGGTGACCATTCAGCTGTGCACACGCAACATACAGCGGGCATGTGCCTGTATGGTGACCATTCAGCTGTGCACACGCAACATACAGCGGGCATGTGCCTGTATGGTGACCATTCAGCTGTGCACACGCAACATACAGCGGGCATGTGCCTGTATGGTGACCATTCAGCTGTGCACACGCAACATACAGCGGGCATGTGCCTGTATGGTGACCATTCAGCTGTGCGCACGCAACATACAGCGGGCATGTGCCTGTATGGTGACCATTCAGCTGTGCACACGCAACATACAGCGGGCATGTGCCTGTATGGTGACCATTCAGCTGTGCACACGCAGCATACAGCGGGCATGTGCCTGTATGGTGACCATTCAGCTGTGCACACACAACATACAGCGGGCATGTGCCTGTATGGTGACCATTCAGCTGTGCGCACGCAACATACAGCGGGCATGTGCCGGTATGGTGACCATTCAGCTGTGCGCACGCAACATACAGCGGGCATGTGCCTGTATGGTGACCATTCAGCTGTGCTCACGCAACATACAGCGGGCATGTGCCGGTATGGTGACCATTCAGCTGTGCGCACGCAACATACAGCGGGCATGTGCCTGTATGGTGACCATTCAGCTGTGCACACGCAACATACAGCGGGCATGTACCTGTATGGTGACCATTCAGCTGTGCACACGCAACATACAGCGGGCATGTGCCTGTATGGTGACCATTCAGCTGTGCACACGCAACATACAGCGGGCATGTGCCTGTATGGTGACCATTCAGCTGTGCACACGCAACATACAGCGGGCATGTACCTGTATGGTGACCATTCAGCTGTGCGCATGCAACATACAGGGGGAATGTGCCTGTATGGTGACCATTCAGCTGTGCACACGCAACATACAGCGGGCATGTGCCTGTATGGTGACCATTCAGCTGTGCACACGCAACATACAGCGGGCATGTGCCTGTATGGTGACCATTCAGCTGTGCGCACCCATCTTGATACTCCTGTGATATCCAGCATTAGGCTGGATTCATATGGGATCATTATTTCCACTATATACTGCAATACTGTTACTGTTATACTAAAACATACAAAACAAGCAGGGGCGTAATGATCGCGGTCATAGAGGGTACAACCGGGACCAGACCCATGATTGTGCGCGGCCCGACGACACCAATTTCACCTGGATGTGCATTCTCTGACACACATTCTGCTGAAATGTATTGTGACGCAGAGACCCGCCGGCTCCCTGCACTTCAAGACATGGTGCCAGCCAATCAGAGGCAAGCAGCAGGTGTTGGCGGCCCGCAGAAGTCAGCTACCGGCTGGGGGAACATTATACCAGGATGGCGGACCTTATACCAGGATGGCGGACCTTATACCAGGATGGCGGGCCTTATACCAGGATGGCGGACATTTCATCAGGATGGCGGACATTTCATCAGGATGGCGGACATTACACTGGGATGGCAGACCTTATACCAGGATGGCGGACATTACACTGGGATGGCAGACCTTATACCAGGATGGCGGACATTACACTGGGATGGCGGACATTACACTGGGATGGCGGACATTACACTGGGATGACGGACATTACATAAGGATGGCGGACATTGCATCAGGATGACGGACATTATATCAGGATGGGGAAATTATATCACAATGAAGGACATTATATCAGGATGGGAGATAAGATACCAGGCTGGGAACATTATATTAAGATGGGGACAATATACCAGGATGAGTGACATTACACCAGAATGGCGGACATTATACCAGAAGGGGGACATGGTTATAGCATGGAGCCCAGGATGGGGGACATTATACCAAAATGGGGACATTATATCAGTCAGGGGTGGTACAGGGTGGGCATCAGTCAGGGTTGATACAGGGGCACTCAGGGGTAATACAGGGGAGGATCAGTCAGTCAGGGGTGAAACAAAACATTGAGGGAAATCCTCCCTTAGTGACTGAGCCCTCTCACCCTCTATCACCAATGAGTAAAGCCCCTCACTGTTGGTGTTGATGGGGGTCACTTAGTTATGTGATAATCCTGCTCAGCTACATATATCTGACCTTTGGTGAGTGATGTAGCAGGCAGCCATCCATCTCCCTGTGCTTCTCACTGTCAGCCTGTGACACAGTTAGGGAGGAGCGCTGTTACTCAGCACATCATGGCTCATTACCTCAGCTCTGCTGTTAGCACGGGGAAGAGGCCACAAACAAAACTAACACTGATTGGCTGCGATGCTGCCAATCACTATTAGACTTACCAGCAGCAGCACCGCTCTCCCTGGTTGCTCCAGGTGCGGTATCGCAGAGGCAGAGATTCAGCATTATTGATCAGCGATCAGTCAGTCTCTGAAGTGAGCTGCTGTCTGCACTGCAGCAGAACAGATCCAGTGACTCCCGTACTCTGCCGGGATGTCTAATGCTGGGAGGAGCGGTGAATAGTAATCAGTGACACGTGTGAGCTGCCGTGCTTGCAGCATGTCATGTGCTAGTGCGCTGAGTGCTGCTGACTGCTCCTCCCAGCATTAGACATCCCGGGAGAGCAGTGCACGGGTCACTGAATCTCTCCAGCTGCAGACAGCGGATCACTCCTCATACTGACCAGAACACTGATCCATCCTGCTGGATCCTGAACACTGTGATATCGCACCTGGAGCTGAATCACTGGAATCAGTAACTAATAAAAATGCCTGAAAACCTTCCCTCTCTCTCATTATTCTGGCATTTGGCAAATATTAAAAATGATGGTAAAATCCTAATTGACCTAAAACGGGAAAGGTTTATTCTGATTTCATGTCAGATATTGAGAAAAACCTGCGTCTTTTTATATAGTGGATGGAAACTTCTGGTTTCAGCTGTGTGTGTATGTGTCCCTATAGTTATAGTTTTGGATGATTACTATTGTCCCTTCATTGTCTGCGCCGTTGCATCCAAATAACCTGTTCACAAAATCAAAGTATGTCATTGGGTTGGAAGGGGTTAAACAGGCAGTTCTGATGACATCACAAAGCACATAGACATCATAGGCATCCTATGACATCACAATTGGTATAGAATGTACAGAGTGTAACTCCTGAGCCATCTTGTGTCATTCCAGGCTGACTGCTTGAAGGTGACAAGTCCAGGTCGGGAACTCTTCACCTATGACCTCACTCATACATTGTATAGATGGGGGGTCAGTAGTGGGATTCAGAACTGCATCATTAACCTGAAAATCTCAGCAGATGGCGCTGGATCATGTGTCCCGTGCTGTGATTGTTAGAATGAGTCTATGATTTACAAAAAAATGTTATTGAGCAGATTCCATGGAAAATCATTTGGGGGCTTTAGTAAAGCAGTGTGAGCCCGGCCTAACAGGGGCTACCAATCTGGAGAAACCCTTCCCTAAATGAGGACTTGCTGGCCATCACCTGATCATGTGTCACTGGTCTGGAAGACCCTCAGCAATCGGCTGGCTTTGCCCTCTATGACACCCATGTGCTCTAATAAAAGCATATAGAAAGGGGAGCGCCGGCTGACACCCCCCCATTTGGCTCCATTTTTGGGCAGCTTTGCCATTAATGTTGTCAGAACCTAGCGTTTTCAGAACATCCATTTAATAGCAGACGGGTCCAGTTCTCCATTATCCGCTCTCATGGTCCTGCTGGATCAGGAGTGACCGGGAGCTGACGGTTTATGGTGATCAGGAGTTGCAGGATGGCGCCGGTGTTTCCCTTTAGGTCATAGAGCAGTAGGTGATGCGGATTAGAATAAAAGATGGAAATGTTTAGGTTATTATCTGCGTCATGACTCAATTAATAATGAGGCCGGTGGTTATTTGCAGCCGGTGATTTCGTTTTATTAATTCAACTGTTCCTTGATGTTGGAAACTCGATACATAACACAGCAGTGGCAGTTATTATGACATCACAGGGCACATGACATCACAGGGGACATGACATCACAGGGCACATGACATCAGAGATATCACATGACATCACAGTTGGTACAGAATGTGTAAAGTTCTAATCCTGAACCATCTTGTGTCCCAGAGGCGGCATCTTGAGGAAGACAAGTCTATGTAGGTAGCTCTTCACTTAACACTAAGGCCCTGTTCACACATTGTGTAGCTGTGCGGAGTTTGTGGTGAAGTTTAGAACTTCATCATTTACCCATAAAATAATCTCAGCAAACATCTCTGAGCGACGTGTTCTCTCTTGTGCATCAGGATGATTCCTTAAATAGGACCTATCATGTAATCCTCTTTTTTGTAATGATAGGTGTTATGTCTCATCTAGTTCAGATGAGCAGCAGTAATGAAGCACGGACAGATGACGGCGGCGCAGCAGGATGGCCGAGCAGAAACAACGGAGAACGCCGTGGCTTGATGGCAGCAGGAAGAGCAGAACTGGAACCACAGGAAATCAGGAGCAGAACTGAAGCAGCGGCACCTGGTATAATAGAGGGACAGACTCTGATCAGACTTTCATCAGAGTGGTATCAGGTTTTCTCAGACATGGAGAGGAGAAAGAAAAGGTTTCTCACCTTCTCCCTTCTGCAAGTCGGTGAAAATCGCACCACACTCCGATGTCAAAGCGCGGTCCAATTTTTCCACAAGCGCATAGACTTGCATTGCCATTGCCATATTTTGCAGACTATAAGACGCACCCCAAATTTTGGGGTGGAAAATCATTTTTTTAAATGAAATGGTGGTGCCTCTTATAGTCCGTTTAACAGTAGGTTACCAGGGGGCGGCGGTGGTGGAGCGGGGTAACAGGAGGCAGGGCCACTGCTTTAGGCAGTCGGCGGCGACAGGAGTGGGGCGATGCTGCAGGCCCTGGGCTCTCATAAGATGTCGGCGCCGGTGAGCAGAGTCCCCTTTCCTATAGATTGCCCTGCAGTAGGCTTTGGGAAAATGGCTGCTGGAGGTGACGCATGCGCAGATTGAGATCTCGGGAGATGCATGCGCCGCCTCAAGCGTCCATTTTCCCAAAGCCCACTGCAGGGCAATAAATGGGAAAAGCTACACTGCTCACCGGCGCCGACATCTTATGACAGTCCAGGGACCGCCGACACCGGCCTCCTGTGACCGCGCTCCACCGCAACCACCCCTCGGTAAGCTACATTCAGATATTGTATATTAGATTGTAAGCTCCTAGGACAGGGTGTGCATTATTCTGCATGCCCTCAGGAGCAGTCTGTATATTATATATTAGATTGTAAGCTCCTAGGACAGGGTGTACATTATTCTGCATGCCCTCAGGAGCAGCCTGTATATTGTATATTAGATTGTAAGCTCCTAAGACAGGGTGTGCATTATTCTGCATGCCCTCAGGAGCAGTCTGTATATTGTATGTTAGATTGTAAGCTCCTAGGACAGGGTGTACATTATTCTGCATGCCCTCTGGAGCAGTCTGTATATTGTATATTAGATTGTAAGCTCCTAAGACAGGGTGTGCATTATTCTGCATGACCTCAGGAGCAGTCTGTATATTGTATATTAGATTGTAAGCTCCTAGGACAGGGTGTGCATTATTCTGCATGCCCTCAGGAGCAGTCTGTATACTGTATATTAGATTGTAAGCTCCTAGGACAGGGTGTGCATTATTCTGCATGCCCTCAGGAGCAGTCTGTATACTGTATATTAGATTGTAAGCTCCTAGGACAGGGTGTGCATTATTCTGCATGCCCTCAGGAGCAGTCTGTATACTGTATATTAGATTGTAAGCTCCTAGGACAGGATGTACATTATTCTGCATGCCCTCAGGAGCAGTCTGTATACTGTATATTAGATTGTAAGCTCCTAGGACAGCGTGTGCATTATTCTGCATGCCCTCAGGAGCAGTCTGTATATTGTATATTAGATTGTAAGCTCCTAGGACAAGGTGTACATTATTCTGCATGCCCTCAGGAGCAGCCTGTATATTGTATATTAGATTGTAAGCTCCTAGGACAGGGTGTGCATTATTCTGCATGCCCTCAGGAGCAGCCTGTATATTGTATATTAGATTGTAAGCTCCTAGGACAGGGTGTGCATTATTCTGCATGCCCTCAGGAGCAGCCTGTATATTGTATATTAGATTGTAAGCTCCTAGGACAGGGTGTACATTATTCTGCATGCCCTCAGGAGCAGTCTGTATATTGTATATTAGATTGTAAGCTCCTAGGACAGGGTGTGCATTATTCTGCATGCCCTCAGGAGCAGTCTGTATATTGTATATTAGATTGTAAGCTCCTAGGACAGGGTGTACATTATTCTGCATGCCCTCAGGAGCAGCCTATATATTGTATATTAGATTGTAAGCTCCTAGGACAGGGTGTGCATTATTCTGCATGCCCTCAGGAGCAGTCTGTATATTGTATATTAGATTGTAAGCTCCTAGGACAGGGTGTACATTATTCTGCATGCCCTCAGGAGCAGCCTGTATATTGTATATTAGATTGTAAGCTCCTAGGACAGGGTGTGCATTATTCTGCATGCCCTCAGGAGCAGTCTGTATATTGTATATTAGATTGTAAGCTCCTAGGACAGGGTGTACATTATTCTGCATGCCCTCAGGAGCAGTCTGTATATTGTATATTAGATTGTAAGCTCCTAGGACAGGATGTGCATTATTCTGCATGCCCTCAGGAGCAGTCTGTATACTGTATATTAGATTGTAAGCTCCTAGGACAGGGTGTGCATTATTCTGCATGCCCTCAGGAGCAGTCTGTATATTGTATATTAGATTGTAAGCTCCTAGGACAGGGTGTACATTATTCTGCATGCCCTCAGGAGCAGTCTGTATATTGTATATTAGATTGTAAGCTCCTAGGACAGGGTGTACATTATTCTGCATGCCCTCAGGAGCAGTCTGTATATTGTGTATTAGATTGTAAGCTCCTAGGACAGGGTGTACATTATTCTGCATGCCCTCAGGAGCAGTCTGTATATTGTATATTAGATTGTAAGCTCCTAGGACAGGATGTGCATTATTCTGCATGCCCTCAGTAGCAGCCTGTATATTGTATATTAGATTGTAAGCTCCTAGGACAGGGTGTGCATTATTCTGCATGCCCTCAGTAGCAGCCTGTATATTGTATATTAGATTGTAAGCTCCTAGGACAGGATGTGTATTATTCTGCATGCCCTCAGTAGCAGCCTGTATATTGTATATTAGATTGTAAGCTCCTAGGACAGGGTGTACATTATTCTGCATGCCCTCGGGAGCAGTCTGTATATTGTATATTAGATTGTAAGCTCCTAGGACAGGGTGTACATTATTCTGCATGCCCTCGGGAGCAGTCTGTATATTGTATATTAGATTGTAAGCTCCTAGGACAGGATGTGCATTATTCTGCATGCCCTCAGGAGCAGTCTGTATATTGTATATTAGATTGTAAGCTCCTAGGACAGGGTGTACATTATTCTGCATGCCCTCAGGAGCAGTCTGTATATTGTATATTAGATTGTAAGCTCCTAAGACAGGGTGTGCATTATTCTGCATGCCCTCAGGAGCAGTCTGTATATTGTATATTAGATTGTAAGCTCCTAGGACAGGGTGTACATTATTCTGCATGCCCTCAGGAGCAGTCTGTATATTGTATATTAGATTGTAAGCTCCTAGGACAGGGTGTACATTATTCTGCATGCCCTCAGGAGCAGCCTGTATATTGTATATTAGATTGTAAGCTCCTAGGACAGGGTGTACATTATTCTGCATGCCCTCAGGAGCAGTCTGTATATTGTATATTAGATTGTAAGCTCCTAAGACAGGGTGTGCATTATTCTGCATGCCCTCAGGAGCAGTCTGTATACTGTATATTAGATTGTAAGCTCCTAGGACAGGGTGTACATTATTCTGCATGCCCTCAGGAGCAGCCTGTATATTGTATATTAGATTGTAAGCTCCTAGGACAGGGTGTACATTATTCTGCATGCCCTCAGGAGCAGTCTGTATACAGTATATTAGATTGTAAGCTCCTAGGACAGGGTGTACATTATTCTGCATGCCCTCAGGAGCAGCCTGTATATTGTATATTAGATTGTAAGCTCCTAGGACAGGGTGTACATTATTCTGCATGCCCTCGGGAGCAGTCTGTATATTGTATATTAGATTGTAAGCTCCTAGGACAGGGTGTACATTATTCTGCATGCCCTCAGGAGCAGTCTGTATATTGTATGTTAGATTGTAAGCTCCTAGGACAGGGTGTACATTATTCTGCATGCCCTCTGGAGCAGTCTGTATATTGTATATTAGATTGTAAGCTCCTAAGACAGGGTGTGCATTATTCTGCATGCCCTCAGGAGCAGTCTGTATACTGTATATTAGATTGTAAGCTCCTAGGACAGGGTGTACATTATTCTGCATGCCCTCTGGAGCAGTCTGTATATTGTATGTTAGATTGTAAGCTCCTAGGACAGGGTGTACATTATTCTGCATGCCCTCTGGAGCAGTCTGTATATTGTATATTAGATTGTAAGCTCCTAAGACAGGGTGTGCATTATTCTGCATGCCCTCAGGAGCAGTCTGTATACTGTATATTAGATTGTAAGCTCCTAGGACAGGGTGTGCATTATTCTGCATGCCCTCAGGAGCAGTCTGTATATTGTATATTAGATTGTAAGCTCCTAGGACAGGGTGTACATTATTCTGCATGCCTTCAGGAGCAGTCTGTATATTGTATATTAGATTGTAAGCTCCTAGGACAGGGTGTGCATTATTCTGCATGCCCTCAGGAGCAGCCTGTATATTGTATATTAGATTGTAAGCTCCTAGGACAGGGTGTACATTATTCTGCATGCCCTCAGGAGCAGTCTGTATATTGTATATTAGATTGTAAGCTCCTAGGACAGGGTGTACATTATTCTGCATGCCCTCAGGAGCAGTCTGTATATTGTATATTAGATTGTAAGCTTCTAGGACAGGGTGTACATTATTCTGCATGCCCTCAGGAGCAGCCTGTATATTGTATATTAGATTGTAAGCTCCTAGGACAGGGTGTGCATTATTCTGCATGCCCTCAGGAGCAGCCTGTATATTGTATATTAGATTGTAAGCTCCTAGGACAGGGTGTGCATTATTCTGCATGCCCTCAGGAGCAGCCTGTATATTGTATATTAGATTGTAAGCTCCTAGGACAGGGTGTACATTATTCTGCATGCCCTCAGGAGCAGCCTGTATATTGTATATTAGATTGTAAGCTCCTAGGACAGGGTGTGCATTATTCTGCATGCTCTCAGGAGCAGCCTGTATACTGTATATTAGATTGTAAGCTCCTAGGACAGGGTGTGCATTATTCTGCATGCCCTCAGGAGCAGCCTGTATACTGTATATTAGATTGTAAGCTCCTAGGACAGGGTGTACATTATTCTGCATGCCCTCAGGAGCAGTCTGTATACTGTATATTAGATTGTAAGCTCCTAGGACAGGGTGTGCATTATTCTGCATGCCCTCAGGAGCAGTCTGTATACTGTATATTAGATTGTAAGCTCCTAGGACAGGGTGTACATTATTCTGCATGCCCTCAGGAGCAGTCTGTATACTGTATATTAGATTGTAAGCTCCTAGGACAGGGTGTGCATTATTCTGCATGCTCTCAGGAGCAGTCTGTATATTGTATATTAGATTGTAAGCTCCTAGGACAGGGTGTGCATTATTCTGCATGCCCTCAGGAGCAGTCTGTATACTGTATATTAGATTGTAAGCTCCTAGGACAGGGTGTACATTATTCTGCATGCCCTCAAGAGCAGCCTGTATATTGTATATTAGATGGTAAGCTCCTAGGACAGGGTGTACATTATTCTGCATGCCCTCAAGAGCAGTCTGTATATTGTATATTAGATTGTAAGCTCCTAGGGCAGGGTGTACATTATTCTGCATGCCCTCAAGAGCAGCCTGTATATTGTATATTAGATTGTAAGCTCCTAGGACAGGGTGTGCATTATTCTGCATGCCCTCAGGAGCAGCCTATATATTGTATATTAGATTGTAAGCTCCTAGGACAGGGTGTACATTATTCTGCATGCCCTCAGGAGCAGTCTGTATATTGTATATTAGATTGTAAGCTCCTAGGACAGGGTGTACATTATTCTGCATGCCCTCAGGAGCAGTCTGTATATTGTATATTAGATTGTAAGCTCCTAGGACAGGGTGTGCATTATTCTGCATGCCCTCAGGAGCAGTCTGTATATTGTATATTAGATTGTAAGCTCCTAGGACAGGGTGTACATTATTCTGCATGCCCTCAGGAGCAGCTTGTATAATATAATAATAATAATCTTTATTTATATAGCGCCAACATATTCCGAAGCTCTTAACAATTCACAGGTTCATAATCAATAGTCATAAGTAACATAGCTAAAGATAATACAATAATTACAGCAAAAATAATGGCAACCCTGCTCGTAAGAGCTTACAATCTACAATGAGGTGGGGGTGACACAAACTACAATGGCTTATTTACAAGGATGGTCCAGCCATCTTGAGGGGATGAGGGATAGATAAAGGCTGCATGAGCTCATCACCAGCCAGTATTTCTGGTGCTTTTTGGTTCAGTGGAGAGTTGTGTGGAGAAACAAGGGATGGGTTATAAGAAGATAAAAGGACTTCGATTAGGGAAGGTGATAGGCTGCCCTAAACAGGTGTGTTTTAGGAAGCGCCTAAAACTGTGTAAATAGTGGTTCATCCTAATTTCTTGGGGTAGAGCATTCCAAAGAATAGGTGCAGCTCAGGAGAAGTTTTGAAGCAGGGAGTGGGAGGTACGGATTAGTGTGGATGTTAGTCGAAAGTCGCTTGCGGAGCGTAGAGAACGGGTAGGCCGATAAACAGAAATGAGGGAAGAGATGTAGGGTGGTGCCGCACTGTGGAGAGCTTTGTGGGTGAGAACAAGCAATTTCACTTGGATCCTATAATTCATGGGCAGCCAGTGCAATGACTGGCACAGAGCGGAGGAGTCTGAGTAACGGTTAGCCAAATACATGACCCTGGCAGCAGCATTAAAGATGGACTGGAGGGGGGAAAGTCGAGTGAGGGGGAGGCCAATTAATAGAGAGTTACAGTAGTCGAGGCGGGAGTGGATCAGGGCAACAGTGAGGGTTTTTGTTGTTTTCAAGGTGAGAAAGTGGCGGATTCTAGAGATGTTCTTCAGGTGCAAGCGACAAGAGTGGGCAAGAGATTGTATGTGGAAGGTGAAGGAGAGATTGGTGTCAAACACAACGCCCAGACAACGTGCCTGCTGGCTCGGCATTATTGTGGTGCCACACACGGAGAGAGAGATGTCAGATTTAGAGAGGTGAGTAGACGGCGGGAGTAGAAGAAGTTCAGTTTTGGAAAGGTTGAGTTTCAGGTAGAGAGCGGACATGATGTTAGAAACTGCAGCCAGACAGTCACTGGTGTTCTGTAGTACAGAGGGGGTAAGGTCAGGGGATGAGGTGTATAGTTGTGTGTCATCAGCATAAAGATGGTACTGAAAACCAAGTTTGCTGATGGTCTGTCCAACTGGGGCTGTGTAGAGAGAGAATAGAAGAGGGCCAAGGACTGAACCCTAAGGAACCCCAATAGTGAGAGGAAGAGGGGAAGAAGTGGAGCCAGCGAACGATACACTGAAAGAGCGGTCAGATAGGTAGGAGGAGAACCAGGAGAGAGCAGTGTCCTTAATGCCGATTGAGTGGAGCGTAGAGAGTAGGAGGTGGTGGTCAACGGTGTCAAAGGCTGCAGAGAGGTCAAGAAGAATGAGGGTCACCATTACATTTTGCTGTCAGAAGGTCATTGGTTACTTTGATGAGTGCAGTTTCTGTAGAATATAGGGGATGGAAGCCGAACTGTGATGGGTCTAGAAGAGAGTGAGTGGAGAGGTAACTGGTAAGGCGGGAGTAGACCAGGCGCTCCAAGAGTTTAGAGATGAAGGGAAGATTGGAGACTGGTCTGTAGTTGTTTGTGCAGGAAAGGTCAAGAGAGGGCTTTTTTAATAATGGAGTAATGATGGAGTGTTTGAAGTAGGAGGGGAAGATACCAGAAGAGAGGGAGAGGTTGAAGATTTTAGTTAGGCGAGTAGTGACGACTGAAGAAAGAGACTGGAGTAGATGTGAGGGGATGGGGTCAGTGGTGCATGTAGTGGGATGGGAAGAAGAGAGGAGCCTGGAGACTTTGTCTTCTGTGACTGGGTCATATGTGGAGAGTGATGCAGAGGGGATGTGGGGAGGGATGGGAGTCACGGCTCTTGGTGGCTGGGAGTTGATTTCCTGATGGATGGTGTCTAATTTCTCTGTGAAGTAGGAGGCCAAGTACTCGGCACAAATGTCCGTGATGGGGGCCTGCGCTTTGAAGGGCAGAGTTATATGTTTTTAACATAAATTTGTAGTGGATAAAGTCTTCTAGTGTGCGAGTTTTCCTCCATAGGCGTTCGGCACTTCTAGAGCAATGCTGGAGAAATCGGCTTTGCGGTGTGAGCCAGGGCTGTTTTGCTCTGTGTTTAGAGGTTCTGAGGGTGACGGGCGCTACTTGGTCCAGTGTGCTTCTGAGGGTGTCATTGTAGTGGTTTACAGCCACATCAGGACAGGAAAAAGAGGAGATTGGGGACAGTGATGAGTGAAGGGAGTCTGTAAGTGTATCAGGGTTAATGGCTTGTAGAATTCTGAATGTGTGATAGGTAGGAGTGTGCTGGGGCAGGCGAGGATTTGTGAGTGTGACGGAGAGAATGTTATGATCAGAGAGGGGAGTTATTTAGGTGGGGGAGTGAACTAAGCCGGACAAAGACCAGATCAAGGGTGTTTCCATCTTTGTGTGTCTCAGAAGTTGAAAGCTGTGAGAGGCCAAGAGAAGTGGTTAAAGATAGAAGCTGGGATGCGGATGAGGAGGTGGGGCTGTTTATGGGGATGTTGAAGTCTCCCAGGATAAGGGTTGGTAAATCTGAGCACATGAAGTGCGGCAGCCAGGCAGAAAAATGGTCAAGGAACTGGGTGGGTGAGCCTGGGGAACGGTATATGAGCGCTACTCTGAGGGAGAGGGGATGGAAGAGTCTGATTGTGTGGACCTCAAAAGAAGGGAATGAGAGTGATGGTACTGGGGGGGATGACCTGGAAGGTTAAATGTGGGGACAGGAGTATGCCGACCCCACCAACAAGTCTGTTTGCAGGTCTCGGGGAATGGGAAAAATGCACGCCGCCATGAGAAATAGCAACAGGGGAGACAGTGTCAGAATCCTGGATCCAGGTTTCAGTGAGGGCCAGCAGATTGAAAGCGTTGGTCAGAAAGTAATTCTGCAGGAAAGGAAGCTTGTTGCATATAGACCGTGGATTCCTCAGTGCGCAATTGAAGGAAGTAGATGAAGGAGTACAGCTGATGTTAATAAGGTTAGCAGGGTTTCGATGTGAGGTAAGGGAGAGGTTGAGGTTGGTGGAGGGTGGTCCGGGGCTAGAAGAGATATCCCCTGAAATGACTAGTAGCAGTTAAAAGAGAAAGAGCAGATAGTTTTTGGATTTGTGACATGATTTCCTGTGCAATACCTTTGGATAAGATAGAGTGAGATTTTTCAGGAAGTTCAAAAGAGCATGGGAGCTGTACATAGGAGAGGGAAGGAGAGAGGGGCAGATATGGTGATGGAGGGGGGATAGGGCGGTCAATGTGGATGAAAAAAAGGACACAGGAATATGGATGCAGGAGTAAAGTACATAGTTAGAAGAGAGTATAAAGTGTCGGTTACCTGACTCCTGTCCTGAATGACTGCCATTGAAATGACTGTCAAACACTTGTTGAACAGAACACTTTGCTGAAGAGGACACGTGCGTGCACCCCTTATGATGCATCTAGATTTATAGGAAGGACTATAGCATCAGGTGAGAGGGATTGTGGGAGCTGCTTGTGACTAAATTGGCAGCTGCTCAGCTCACCAGGGAGTGGAGAGCTGATCAAAGACACAGACCTAACACACTATGCCTGACACAGTATAACATCTTTCACCATCAGATAAAGTCTACAATGATGGAAGGACAGACAGTGACTATTGAATACATTGCATCAAATAACAGAGCACAGACACAGCAAGCAGACACATTATACCATAGAAATGATTTCAAGATGAGAGGTCAGCAGATGACATAGATCCTGCAAGCAGAGATGTTATACCATAGAAATGGTTTCAAGATGAGAGTTCAGCAGATGACATAGATCCAGCAAGCAGAGATGTTATACCATAGAAATGGTTTCAAGATGAGAGTTCAGCAGATGACATAGATCCGGCAAGCAGAGATGTTATACCATATAAATGGTTTCGAGATGAGAGTTCAGCAGATGACATAGATCCAGCAAGCAGAGATGTTATACCATAGAAATGGTTTCAAGATGAGAGTTCAGCTGATGACATAGATCCAGCAAGCAGAGATATTATACCATAGAAATGGTTTCAAGATGAGAGTTCAGCAGATGACATAGATCCAGCAAGCAGAGATATTATACCATAGAAATGGTTTCAAGATGAGAGTTAAGCAGATGACGTAGATCCAGCAAGCAGAGATGTTATACCATAGAAATGGTTTCAAGATGAGAGTTCAGCTGATGACATAGATCCAGCAAGCAGAGATGTTATACCATAGAAATGGTTTCAAGATGAGCGTTCAGCTGATGACATAGATACAGCAAGCAGAGATTTTATACCATAAAAATGGTTTCAAGATGAGAGTTCAGCAGATGACATAGATCCAGCAAGCAGAGATGTTATACCATAGAAATGGTTTCAAAATGAGAGTTCAGCAGATGACATAGATCCAGCAAGCAGAGATGTTATACCATAGAAATGGTTTCAAGATGAGAGTTCAGCAGATGCCATAGATCCAGCAAGCAGAGATATTATACCATATAAATGGTTTCAAGATGAGAGTTCAGTAGATGACATAGATCCAGCAAGCAGAGGTGTTATACCATAGAAATGGTTTCAAGATGAGAGTTCAGCAGATGACATAGATCCAGCAAGCAGAGATATTATACCATAGAAATGGTTTCAAGATGAGAGTTCAGCAGATGACATAGATTCCACAAGCAGAGATGTTATACCATAGAAATGGTTTCAAGATGAGAGTTCAGCAGATGACATAGGTCTTCCAAGCAGAGATATTATAGCATAGAAATGGTTTCAAGATGAGAGTTCAGCAGATGACATAGATCCGGCAAGCAGAGATGTTATACCATAGAAATGGTTTCAAGATGAGAGTTCAGCAGATGACATAGGTCTTGCAAGCAGAGATGTTAAACCATAAAAATGGTTTCAAGATGAGAGTTGAGCAGATGACAGATCCAGCAAGCAGAGATGTTATACCATAGAAATGGTTTCAAGAGGAGAGTTCAGCAGATGACATAGATCCAGCAAGCAGAGATGTTATACCATAGAAATGGTTTCAAGATGAGAGTTCAGCTGATGACCTAGATCCAGCAAGCAGAGATGTTATACCATAGAAATGGTTTCAAGAGGAGAGTTCAGCAGATGACATAGATCCAGCAAGGAGAGATGCTATACCACAGAAATGGTTTCAAGAGGAGAGTTCAGCTGATGACATAGATCCAGCAAGCAGAGATGTTATACCATAGAAATGGTTTCAAGATGAGAGTTCAGCTGATGACATAGATCCAGCAAGCAGAGATGTTATACCATAGAAATGGTTTCAAGAGGAGTGTTCAGCAGATGACATAGATCCAGCAAGCAGAGATGCTATACCATAGAAATGGTTTCAAGATGAGAGTTCAGCTGATGACATAGATCCAGCAAGCAGAGATATTATACCATAGAAATGGTTTCAAGATGAGAGTTCAGCAGATGACATAGATCCAGCAAGCAGAGATATTATACCATAGAAATGGTTTCAAGATGAGAGTTAAGCAGATGACGTAGATCCAGCAAGCAGAGATGTTATACCATAGAAATGGTTTCAAGATGAGAGTTCAGCTGATGACATAGATCCAGCAAGCAGAGATGTTATACCATAGAAATGGTTTCAAGATGAGCGTTCAGCTGATGACATAGATACAGCAAGCAGAGATTTTATACCATAAAAATGGTTTCAAGATGAGAGTTCAGCAGATGACATAGATCCAGCAAGCAGAGATGTTATACCATAGAAATGGTTTCAAAATGAGAGTTCAGCAGATGACATAGATCCAGCAAGCAGAGATGTTATACCATAGAAATGGTTTCAAGATGAGAGTTCAGCAGATGCCATAGATCCAGCAAGCAGAGATATTATACCATATAAATGGTTTCAAGATGAGAGTTCAGTAGATGACATAGATCCAGCAAGCAGAGGTGTTATACCATAGAAATGGTTTCAAGATGAGAGTTCAGCAGATGACATAGATCCAGCAAGCAGAGATATTATACCATAGAAATGGTTTCAAGATGAGAGTTCAGCAGATGACATAGATCCCACAAGCAGAGATGTTATACCATAGAAATGGTTTCAAGATGAGAGTTCAGCAGATGACATAGGTCTTCCAAGCAGAGATATTATAGCATAGAAATGGTTTCAAGATGAGAGTTCAGCAGATGACATAGATCCGGCAAGCAGAGATGTTATACCATAGAAATGGTTTCAAGATGAGAGTTCAGCAGATGACATAGGTCTTGCAAGCAGAGATGTTAAACCATAAAAATGGTTTCAAGATGAGAGTTGAGCAGATGACAGATCCAGCAAGCAGAGATGTTATACCATAGAAATGGTTTCAAGAGGAGAGTTCAGCAGATGACATAGATCCAGCAAGCAGAGATGTTATACCATAGAAATGGTTTCAAGATGAGAGTTCAGCTGATGACCTAGATCCAGCAAGCAGAGATGTTATACCATAGAAATGGTTTCAAGAGGAGAGTTCAGCAGATGACATAGATCCAGCAAGGAGAGATGCTATACCACAGAAATGGTTTCAAGAGGAGAGTTCAGCTGATGACATAGATCCAGCAAGCAGAGATGTTATACCATAGAAATGGTTTCAAGATGAGAGTTCAGCTGATGACATAGATCCAGCAAGCAGAGATGTTATACCATAGAAATGGTTTCAAGAGGAGTGTTCAGCAGATGACATAGATCCAGCAAGCAGAGATGCTATACCATAGAAATGGTTTCAAGATGAGAGTTCAGCAGATGACATAGATCCAGCAAGCAGAGATGTTATACCATAGAAATGGTTTCAAGATGAGAGTTCAGCTGATGACATAGATCCAGCAAGCAGAGATGTTATACCATAGAAATGGTTTCAAGAGGAGAGTTCAGATGACATAGATCCAGCAAGCAGAGATGCTATACCACAGAAATGGTTTCAAGAGGAGAGTTCAGCAGATGACATAGATCCAGCAAGCAGAGATAATATACCATAGAAATGGTTTCAAGACAAGAGTTCAGCTGATGACCTAGATCCAGCAAGCAGAGATGTTATACCATAGAAATGGTTTCAAGAGGAGAGTTCAGCAGATGACATAGATCCAGCAAGCAGAGATATTATACCATAGAAATGGTTTCAAGATGAGAGTTCAGCAGATGACATAGATCCCGCAAGCAGAGATGTTATACCATAGAAATGGTTTCAAGATGAGAGTTCAGCAGATGACATAGATCCCGCAAGCAGAGATGTTATACCATAGAAATGGTTTCAAGATGAGAGTTCAGCAGATGACATAGGTCTTGCAAGCAGAGATATTTTACCATAGAAATGGTTTCAAGATGAGAGTTCAGCAGATGACATAGATCCGGCAGGCAGAGATATTATACCATAGAAATGGTTTCAAGATGAGAGTTCAGCAGATGACATAGGTCTTGCAAGCAGAGATGTTAAACCATAAAAATGGTTTCAAGATGAGAGTTGAGCAGATGACATAGATCCTGCAAGCAGAGATGTTATACCATAGAAATGGTTTCAAGAGAAGAATTCAGCAGATGCCATAGATCCAGCAAGCAGAGATGTTATACCATAGAAATGGTTTCAAGAGGAGAGTTCAGCAGATGACATAGATCCAGCAAGCAGAGATGTTATACCATAGAAATGGTTTCAAGATGAGAGTTCAGCTGATGACCTAGATCCAGCAAGCAGAGATGTTATACCATAGAAATGGTTTCAAGAGGAGAGTTCAGCAGATGACATAGATCCAGCAAGGAGAGATGCTATACCACAGAAATGGTTTCAAGAGGAGAGTTCAGCTGATGACATAGATCCAGCAAGCAGAGATGTTATACCATAGAAATGGTTTCAAGATGAGAGTTCAGCTGATGACATAGATCCAGCAAGCAGAGATGTTATACCATAGAAATGGTTTCAAGAGGAGAGTTCAGCAGATGACATAGATCCAGCAAGCAGAGATGCTATACCACAGAAATGGTTTCAAGAGGAGAGTTCAGCAGATGACATAGATCCAGCAAGCAGAGATAATATACCATAGAAATGGTTTCAAGATGAGAGTTCAGCTGATGACCTAGATCCAGCAAGCAGAGATGTTATACCATAGAAATGGTTTCAAGAGGAGAGTTCAGCAGATGACATTGATCCAGCAAGGAGAGATGCTATACCACAGAAATGGTTTCAAGAGGAGAGTTCAGCTGATGACATAGATCCAGCAAGCAGAGATGTTATACCATAGAAATGGTTTCAAGATGAAAGTTCAGCTGATGACATAGATCCAGCAAGCAGAGATGTTATACCATAGAAATGGTTTCAAGAGGAGTGTTCAGCAGATGACATAGATCCAGCAAGCAGAGATGCTATACCATAGAAATGGTTTCAAGATGAGAGTTCAGCAGATGACATAGATCCAGCAAGCAGAGATGTTATACCATAGAAATGGTTTCAAGATGAGAGTTCAGCTGATGACATAGATCCAGCAAGCAGAGATGTTATACCATAGAAATGGTTTCAAGATGAGAGTTCAGCAGATG
Organism: Phyllobates terribilis; assembly: GCF_046119375.1. Taxonomy (NCBI): domain Eukaryota; kingdom Metazoa; phylum Chordata; class Amphibia; order Anura; family Dendrobatidae; genus Phyllobates; species Phyllobates terribilis. Next base: position 355,910 of record NW_027363425.1, read on the forward strand.
ACATAGATACAGCAAGCAGAGATGTTATACCATAGAAATGGTTTCAAGATGAGAGTTCAGCAGATGACATAGATACAGCAAGCAGAGATGTTATACCATAGAAATGGTTTCAAGATGAGAGTTCAGCAGATGATATAGATCCAGGAAGCAGAGATATTATACCACAGAAATGGTTTCAAGATGAGAGGTCATCAGATGACATAGATACAGCAAGCAGAGATGTTATACCATAGAAATGGTTTCAAGATGAGAGTTCAGCAGATGATATAGATCCTGCAAGCAGAGATGTTATACCATAGAAATGCTTTCAAGATGAGAGTTCAGTAGATGACATAGATCCAGCAAGCAGAGATGTTATACCATAAAAATGGTTTCAAGATGAGAGTTCAGCAGATGACATAGATCCAGCAAGCAGAGATGTTATACCATAGAAATGGTTTCAAGTTGAGAGTTCAGCTGATGACATATATCCAGCAAGCAGAGATGTTATACCATAGAAATGGTTTCAAGATGAGAGTTCAGCAGATGCCATAAATCCAGCAAGCAGAGATATTATACCATAGAAATTGTTTCAAGATGAGAGTTCAGCAGATGACATAGATCCAGCAAGCAGAGATGTTATACCATAGAAATGGTTTCAAGATGAGAGTTCAGCAGATGACATACGTCTTGCAAGCAGAGATATTATACCATAGAAATGGTTTCAAGATGAGAGTTCAGCAGATGACATAGATCCGGCAAGCAGAGATGTTATACCATAGAAATGGTTTCAAGATGAGAGTTCAGCAGATGACATAGGTCTTGCAAGCAGAGATGTTAAACCATAAAAATGGTTTCAAGATGAGAGTTGAGCAGATGACATAGATCCTGCAAGCAGAGATGTTATACCATAGAAATGGTTTCAAGAGAAGAGTTCAGCAGATGCCATAGATCCAGCAAGCAGAGATGTTATACCATAGAAATGGTTTCAAGAGGAGAGTTCAGCATATGACATAGATCCAGCAAGCAGAGATGTTATACCATAGAAATGGTTTCAAGAGAAGAGTTCAGCTGATGACATAGATCCAGCAAGCAGAGATGTTATACCATAGAAATGGTTTCAAGATGAGAGTTCAGCTGATGACTTAGATCCATCAAGCAGAGATGTTATACCATAGAAATGGTTTCAAGAGGAGAGTTCAGCAGATGACATAGATCCAGCAAGGAGAGATTCTATACAACAGAAATGGTTTCAAGAGGAGAGTTCAGCTGATGACATAGATCCAGCAAGCAGAGATGTTATACCATAGAAATGGTTTCAAGATGAGAGTTCAGCTGATGACATATATCCAGCAAGCAGAGATGTTATACCATAGAAATGGTTTCAAGATGAGAGTTCAGCTGATGACATAGATCCAGCAAGCAGAGATGTTATACCATAGAAATGGTTTGAAGAGGAGAGTTCAGCAGATGACATAGATCCAGCAAGCAGAGATGCTATACCACAGAAATGGTTTCTAGAGGAGAGTTCAGCTGATGACATAGATCCAGCAAGCAGAGATGTTATACCATAGAAATGGTTTCAAGAGGAGAGTTCAGCAGATGACATAGATCCAGCAAGAAGAGATGCTATACCACAGAAATGGTTTCAAGAGGAGAGTTCAGCTGATGACATAGATCCAGCAAGCAGAGATGTTATACCATAGAAATGGTTTCAAGAGGAGTGTTCAGCAGATGACATAGATCCAGCAAGCAGAGATGCTATACCATAGAAATCGTTTCAAGATGAGAGTTCAGCAGATGACATAGATCCAGCAAGCAGAGATGTTATACCATAGAAATGGTTTCAAGATGAGAGTTCAGCTGATGACATAGATCCAGCAAGCAGAGATGTTTTACCATAGAAATGGTTTCAAGAGGAGTGTTCAGCAGATGACATAGATCCAGCAAGCAGAGATGCTATACCATAGAAATGGTTTCAAGATGAGAGTTCAGCAGATGACATAGATCCAGCAAGCAGAGATGTTATACCATAGAAATGGTTTCAAGATGAGAGTTCAGCAGATTACATAGATACAGCAAGCAGAGATGTTATACCATAGAAATGATTTCAAGATGAGAGTTCAGCAGATGACATAGATACAGCAAGCAGAGATGTTATACCATATAAATGGTTTCAAGATGAGAGTTCAGCAGATGATATAGATCCAGGAAGCAGAGATATTATACCACAGAAATGGTTTCAAGATGAGAGTTCATCAGATGACATAGATACAGCAAGCAGAGATGTTATACCATAGAAATGGTTTCAAGATGAGAGTTCAGCAGATGACATAGATCCAGCAAGCAGAGATGTTATACCATAAAAATGGTTTCAAGATGAGAGTTCAGCAGATGACATAGCTCCAGCAAGCAGAGATGTTATACCATAAAAATGGTTTCAAGATGAGAGTTCAGCAGATGACATAGCTCCAGCAAGCAGAGATGTTATACCATAAAAATGGTTTCAAGATGAGAGTTCAGCAGATGATATAGATCCAGGAAGCAGAGATATTATACCACAGAAATGGTTTCAAGATGAGAGTTCATCAGATGACATAGATACAGCAAGCAGAGATGTTATACCATAGAAATGGTTTCAAGATGAGAGTTCAGCAGATGACATAGATCCAGCAAGCAGAGATGTTATACCATAAAAATGGTTTCAAGATGAGAGTTCAGCAGATGACATAGCTCCAGCAAGCAGAGATGTTATACCATAAAAATGGTTTCAAGATGAGAGTTCAGCAGATGACATAGCTCCAGCAAGCAGAGATGTTATACCATAGAAATGGTTTCAAGATGAGAGTTCAGCAAATGACATAGATCCAGCAAGCAGATTTGTTATACCATAGAAATGGTTTAAAGATGAGAGTTCAGCAGATGACACAGATCCAGCAAGCAGAGATGTTATACCATAGAAATTGTTTCAAGAGGAGAGTTCAGCAGATGACATAGATCCAGCAAGCAGAGATGTTATACCATAGAAATGGTTTCAAGAGGAGAGTTCAGCAGATGACATAGATCCTGCAAGCAGAGATGCTATACCATAGAAATGGTTTCAAGATGAGAGTTCAGCAGATAACATAGATCCTGCAAGCAGAGATGTTGTACCATAGAAATGGTTTCAAGATGAGAGTTCAGCAGGTGACATAGATCCTGCAAGCAGAGATGTTATACCATAGAAATGGTTTCAAGAGGAGAATTCAGCAGATGACATAGATCCAGTAAGCAGAGATGTTATACCACAGAAATGGTTTCAAGATGAGAGTTCAGCAGATGACATAGATCCAGCAAGCAGAGATGTTATACCATAGAAATGTTTGAAGATGAGAGTTCAGCAGATGACATAGATCCAGCAAGCAGAGATGTTATACCATAGAAAAGGTTTGAAGATGAGAGTTCAGCAAATGATACAGATCCAGCAAGCAGAGATGTTATACCATAGAAATGGTTTCAAGAGGAGAGTTCAGCAGATGACATAGATCCAGCAAGCAGAGATGTTATACCATAGAAATGGTTTCAAGATGAGAGTTCAGCTGATGACATAGATCCAGCAAGCAGAGATGTTATAGCATAGAAATGGTTTCAAGATGAGAGTTCAGCAGATGACATAGATCCAGCAAGCAGAGATGTTATCCATAGAAATGGTTTCAAGATGAGAGTTCAGCAGATGACATAGATCCAGCAAGCAGAGATGTTATACCATAGAAATGGTTTCAAGATGAGAGTTCAGCATATGACATAGATCCAGCAAGCAGAGATGTTATACCATAGAAATGGTTTCAAGATGAGAGTTCAGTAGATTACATAGATCCAGGAAGCAGAGATGTTATACCATAGAAATGGTTTCAAGATGAGAGTTCAGCATATGACATAGATCCAGTAAGCAGAGATGTTATACCATAGAAATGGTTTCAAGATGAGTGTTCAGCAGATGACATAGATCCAGCAAGCAGAGATATTATACCACAGAAATGGTTTCAAGATGAGAGTTCATCAGATGACATAGATACAGCAAGCAGAGATGTTATACCATAGAAATGGTTTCAAGATGAGAGTTCAGCAGGTGACATAGATCCTGCAAGCAGAGATGTTATACCATAGAAATGGTTTCAAGAGGAGAATTCAGCAGATGACATAGATCCAGTAAGCAGAGATGTTATACCACAGAAATGGTTTCAAGATGAGAGTTCAGCAGATGACATAGATCCAGCAAGCAGAGATGTTATACCATAGAAATGTTTGAAGATGAGAGTTCAGCAGATGACATAGATCCAGCAAGCAGAGATGTTATACCATAGAAAAGGTTTGAAGATGAGAGTTCAGCAAATGATACAGATCTAGCAAGCAGAGATGTTATACCATAGAAATGGTTTCAAGATGAGAGTTCAGCAGGTGACATAGATCCTGCAAGCAGAGATGTTATACCATAGAAATGGTTTCAAGAGGAGAGTTCAGCAGATGACATAGATCCAGCAAGCAGAGATGTTATACCATAGAAATGGTTTCAAGATGAGAGTTCAGCTGATGACATAGATCCAGCAAGCAGAGATGTTATAGCATAGAAATGGTTTCAAGATGAGAGTTCAGCAGATGACATAGATCCAGCAAACAGAGATGTTATCCATAGAAATGGTTTCAAGATGAGAGTTCAGCAGATGACATAGATCCAGCAAGCAGAGATGTTATACCATAGAAATGGTTTCAAGATGAGAGTTCAGCATATGACATAGATCCAGCAAGCAGAGATGTTATACCATAGAAATGGTTTCAAGATGAGAGTTCAGCAGATTACATAGATCCAGGAAGCAGAGATGTTATACCATAGAAATGGTTTCAAGATGAGAGTTCAGCATATGACATAGATCCAGTAAGCAGAGATGTTATACCATAGAAATGGTTTCAAGATGAGTGTTCAGCAGATGACATAGATCCAGCAAGCAGAGATATTATACCACAGAAATGGTTTCAAGATGAGAGTTCATCAGATGACATAGATACAGCAAGCAGAGATGTTATACCATAGAAATGGTTTCAAGATGAGAGTTCAGCAGATGATATAGATCCTGCAAGCAGAGATGTTATGCCATAGAAATGGTTTCAAGATGAGAGTTCAGCAGATGACATAGATCCAGCATGCAGCGATGTTATACCATAGAAATGGTTTCAAGATGAGAGTTCAGCAGATGACATAGATCCAGCAAGCAGAGATGTTATACCATAGAAATGGTTTCAAGATGAGAGTTCAGCTGGTGACATAGATCCAGCAAGCAGAGATGTTATACCATAGAAATGGTTTCAAGATGAGAGTTCAGCAAATGACATAGATCCAGCAAGCAGATTTGTTATACCATAGAAATGGTTTCAAGATGAGAGTTCGGCAGATGACACAGATCTAGCAAGCAGAGATGTTATACCATAGAAATGGTTTCAAGAGGAGAGTTCAGCAGATGACATAGATCCAGCAAGCAGAGATGTTATACCATAGAAATGGTTTCAAGAGGAGAGTTCAGCAGATGACATAGATCCTGCAAGCAGAGATGCTATACCATAGAAATGGTTTCAAGATGAGAGTTCAGCAGATAACATAGATCCTGTAAGCAGAAATGTTATACCATAGAAATGGTTTGAAGATGAGAGTTCAGCAGGTGACATAGATCCTGCAAGCAGAGATGTTATACCATAGAAATGGTTTCAAGAGGAGAATTCAGCAGATGACATAGATCCAGAAAGCAGAGATGTTATACCACAGAAATGGTTTCAAGATGAGAGTTCAGCAGATGACATAGATCCAGCAAGCAGAGATGTTATACCATAGAAATGGTTTGAAGAGGAGAGTTCAGCAGATGACATAGATCCAGGAAGCAGAGATGTTATACCAAAGAAAAGGTTTGAAGATGAGAGTTCAGCAGATGATACAGATCCAGCAAGCAGAGATGTTATACCATAGAAATGGTTTCAAGAGGAGAGTTCAGCAGATGACATAGATACAGCAAGCAGAGATGTTATTCCATAGAAATGGTTTCAAGATGAGAGTTCAGCAGATGACATAGACCCAGCAAGCAGAGATGTTATACCATAGAAATGGTTTCAAGATGAGTGTTCAGCTGATGACATAGATCCAGCAAGCAGAGATGTTATACCATAGAAATGGATTCAAGATGAGAGTTCAGCAGATGACATAGATCCAGCAAGCAGAGATGTTATACCATAGAAATGGTTTCAAGATGAGAGTTCAGCAGATGACATAGATCCAGCAAGCAGAGATGTTATCCATAGAAATGGTTTCAAGAGGAGAGTTCAGCAGATGACATAGATACAGCAAGCAGAGATGTTATACCATAGAAATGGTTTCAAGATGAGAGTTCTGCAGATGACATAGATCCAGCAAGCAGAGATGTTATACCATAGAACTGATTTCAAGATGAGAGTTCAGCAGATGACATAGATCCAGCAAGCAGAGATATTATACCATAGAAATGGTTTCAAGATGAGAGTTCAGCAGATTACATAGATCCAGGAAGCAGAGATGTTATACCATAGAAATGGTTTCAAGAGGAGAATTCAGCAGATGACATAGATCCAGAAAGCAGAGATGTTATACCACAGAAATGGTTTCAAGATGAGAGTTCAGCAGATGACATAGATCCAGCAAGCAGAGATGTTATACCATAGAAATGGTTTGAAGAGGAGAGTTCAGCAGATGACATAGATCCAGGAAGCAGAGATGTTATACCAAAGAAAAGGTTTGAAGATGAGAGTTCAGCAGATGATACAGATCCAGCAAGCAGAGATGTTATACCATAGAAATGGTTTCAAGAGGAGAGTTCAGCAGATGACATAGATACAGCAAGCAGAGATGTTATTCCATAGAAATGGTTTCAAGATGAGAGTTCAGCAGATGACATAGACCCAGCAAGCAGAGATGTTATACCATAGAAATGGTTTCAAGATGAGTGTTCAGCTGATGACATAGATCCAGCAAGCAGAGATGTTATACCATAGAAATGGATTCAAGATGAGAGTTCAGCAGATGACATAGATCCAGCAAGCAGAGATGTTATACCATAGAAATGGTTTCAAGATGAGAGTTCAGCAGATGACATAGATCCAGCAAGCAGAGATGTTATCCATAGAAATGGTTTCAAGAGGAGAGTTCAGCAGATGACATAGATACAGCAAGCAGAGATGTTATACCATAGAAATGGTTTCAAGATGAGAGTTCTGCAGATGACATAGATCCAGCAAGCAGAGATGTTATACCATAGAACTGATTTCAAGATGAGAGTTCAGCAGATGACATAGATCCAGCAAGCAGAGATATTATACCATAGAAATGGTTTCAAGATGAGAGTTCAGCAGATTACATAGATCCAGGAAGCAGAGATGTTATACCATAGAAATGGTTTCAAGATGAGAGTTCAGCAGATGACATAGATCCAGTAAGCAGAGATGTTATACCATAGAAATGGTTTCAAGATGAGTGTTCAGCAGATGACATAGATCCAGCAAGCAGAGATATTATACCATAGAAATGGTTTCAAGATGAGAGTTCAGCAGATGACATAGATCCAGCAAGCAGAGATGTTATACCATAGAAATGGTTTCAAGATGAGAGTTCAGCAGATGACATAGATCCAGCAAGCAGAAATGTTATACCATAGAAATTGTTTCAAGATGAGAGTTCAGCAGATGACATAGATCCAGCAAGCAGAGATGTTATACCATAGAAATTGTTTCAAGATGAGAGTTCAGCAGATGACATAGATACAGCAAGCAGAGATGTTATACCTTTGTGAAGATAGAAGAGATGGATGGACGTTAGTCGCTTGCCATTGAAATTACTGTCAGACACTTGTCGAACAGGACACTTTGCTGAAGAGGACACGTGCGTGCATTCCACACTGTATTAGATTGTAAGCTCCTAGGACAGGGTGTACATTATTCTGCATGCCCTCAGGAGCAGTCTGTATACTGTATATTAGATGGTAAGCTCCTCGGACCGGGTGTGCATTATTCTGCATGCCCTCAGGAGCAGTCTATATATTGTATATTAGATTGTAAGCTCCTAGGACAGGGTGTGCATTATTCTGCATGCCCTCAGGAGCAGTCTGTATACTGTATATTAGGCTTTAAGCTCCTAGGACAGGGTGTGCGTTATTCTGCATGCCCTCAGGAGCAGTCTGTATACTGTATATTAGATTGTAAGCTCCTCGGACAGGGTGTACATTATTCTGCATGCCCTCAGGAGCAGCTTGTATATTAGATTGTAAGCTCCTCTTCAGCAGGGTGTATTTGTCTTTTCCTTTGCCTGAGCTTATAATACATGTAGATATACAGCAATATGCAGCAGGACAGACATGATCCAGGGAAATATCCGATCGCCACCACTGGGGTCAGGAAGGAATTTTTTTCCCCCCTGATGCAGAGCTCTCCGGGGGGTTTCTTCGCCTTCCTCTGGATCTTTGGGTCCAGTGGCTCTCAGCCAGTCCTCAATGACCACAGCCAGTTCTGTGGTCTCTATGGAGCCTGATCTGAGAGTCATTGTGATCAGAGTTTAATTTCTTAAGGGGCCAGTAATATTTTTATTACAATGTTGCTTATTGCTATTCCAATAAAAAAATAAAAAGAAAGAAAATAAAAGTGTCATGTGAGTTTTTTTGTCTTGACTTTTTTTTATTTAAACAGTTACAATGATGGAAGTGACCATTACTACCCTCAATATTCCTGAAGTAGAACCAGGAATTATGGGGGCGCCATTTACAGACGGCAGACCACGTCTATCTCCACCCATTGTGGTATCATAATGTCAGCTCCTGTCCCAAGTTACATTACAAGTGTTATGGGGGTCGATCTCTATGATGGAGGCAGGGCACTAAAACAGTATATGTCCTACACAACAAACTACCTGATCGAAGACTGAAGACCGGACACAGAGCCCCCGAATACAAGAGACACAAGCAGAGTCTGACTGTGGTGCCAAGTGGCCCCCCACTATCCAACTCCAGGGCCCCACGTTTCAGCTTCATGCAAATATGACGTTATTCTCAATTACAAATATATATAACAATGAACGGGGTAGATTGGTAAATGAATAAGATTCTGCCTTTGTCTGTACATAGTGAGTCAATTATATTGTGCCAAGTGCTGCTCATATAAGAGGGTGGTGGACACTCTTGCAGGGCCGGCTCCAGGTTTTTCTGGGCCCCGGGCGAAAGAGTCTCAGTGGCCCCTTTAACACATACTACGATTCATGATGCACAGATACCGCAGAGAAATATATATATATATATATATATAGTACAATGCCAAAGATTTCACTTTTTACATTACATGAGTGATATCTATTGTAAATTCAACAATAGCTCAGAAACCGGCGAATCGCCCCACACAGAATACTGGCCCCCATATAAGGCCCCATACAGGATACTGGCCCCATATAACGCTCCATACAGAATACTGACCCCCATATAACGCTCCATGCAGGCTGTTCCCACCACATAATGCCTAATGCAGGCTGTTCCCCCCACATAATGCCCCACACAGGCTGTTCTCCCCTTATAATGCCCCATGCAGGATGTCACCCACCCTTATAATGCCCCATGCAGGATGTCACCCCCCTTATAATGCCCCATGAAGGATGTCGCCCCCCTTATAATGCCCCATGCAGGATGTCACCCCCCTTATAATACCCCATGAAGGATGTCGCCCCCTTATAATGCCCCATGCATTATGTCACCCCCCCTTATAATGCCCCATGCATGATGTCACACCCCCGCCCCTTATAATGCCCCATGCAGGATGTCACTCCCCCCCCCCATATAATGCCCCATGCAGGATGTCACACACACCCTCCCTTATAATGCCCCATGCAGGATGTCACTCCCCCCCTTATAATGCCCCATGCAGGATGTCACTCCCCCCTTTAATGCCCCATGCAGGATGTCACTCCCCCCCTTATAATGCCCCATGCAGGATGTCACTCCCCCCCTTTAATGCCCCATGCAGTATTTCATTTCCTCCCTTTTAATGCCCCATGCAGGATGTGCACACGGAAAATATACCAGGTTTTACAGTACAAGCAAAGTGAGACCCCCATCACTGCTCTCTCCCAGCACCCCCATCATTGCTCTCCCCCAGCACAATCATCACTGCTCTCTCCCAGTACCCCCATCATTGCTCTCTCCCAGCACCCCCATCACTACTCTCCCCAAGTACTCCCGTCATTGCTCTTTCCGGGCACCTCCATCATTGCTCTCTCCCAGCACCCCCATCATTGCTCTCTCCCAGCACCCCCATCACTACTCTCCCCAAGTACTCCCGTCATTGCTCTTTCCGAGCACCTCCATCATTGCTCTCTCCCATCACCCCCATCATTGCTCTCTCCCAGCACCCCCATCACTGCTCTCCCCAAGTACTCCAGTCATTACTTTTTCCAAGCACCCCCATCATTGCTCTTTCTGAGCACCCCATCATTGCTTTTTCCCAACACCCCCATCATTGTTCTCTCTCAGCACCCCTGTCATTGCTCTCTCCCAGCACCCCCATCATTGCTCTTTCCCAGCACCCCATCATTGTTCTCTCCCAGCACCCCCATCATTGCTCTCCCAGCACCCCCATCATTGCTCTCTCCCAGTACCCCATCATTGCTCTCTTCCAGCACTGCACCCCATCATTGCTCTCTCCCAGCAACCCCCATCATTGCTCTCCCCAGCACCATCATTGCTCTCCCAATCCCCACCATTCTCACCATCCCCATTATTGCTCTACCCATCCCCACCATCCCCATCATTGCTCTCCCCTTCTCCACTATCCTCATCATTGCTCTCCCATCCCCACCATCCTCATCATTGCTCTCCCCATCCCCACCATCCCCATCATTGCTCTCCCCATCCCCACTATCCTCATCATTGCTTTCCCCGTCCCCATCATTGCTCTGCTCATCCCCACTGTCCCCATCATAGCTCTGCCCATCATTTCTCTCCCCATCATTGCTTTGCTGATCACTGCTCTGCCCATCATTGCTCTCCCATCATTGCTCTCCCCATCATTGCTCTGCCCATCACTGCTCTGCTCATCACTACTCTTCCCATCACTGATCAGCCCATCATTGCTCTGCCCATCACTGCTCTGCCCATCACTGCTCTGCCCATCACTGCTCTCCCCCCACCTCCCCTCATTCTCCTGTTCCTCTCCACAGTGTATCAGTACAAAAAAAACAACAAAAAAAAACACAACTTACCTCTCAGCACACTCCCGCAGCATCCTCCTTGTTGCCGGAAACTTCCTCCCTTACACAGGCCCGAGCTTCTTGATGACGTCATCAAGCTGTACGAGCCTGTGTCAGGGAGGAAGTGCCGGGCAGGAAGCAGAGGACAGATCCCTCAGCTCCACTGCCATTTTCCTTCTGTCAGCAGCGGAGCTGGAGGGATCGCTTGCTGCTCGCCGCACATGAGAGGGAAATCTGGCTATGGGCCCCCCCAGAGCCTGGGGCTCCGAGAAGCAGGCCAGATTGCCTTCAATATTAACCGTCCGGTAAGGGCCCCCCTGCACCCTTGCACGGCAAGGCTCCGGTGCAGCTGCACCAGCGGTAGGTACCAGCGGTAGGTACGCCCCTGTCTCTGAACTAATCTGCTGATATCTCCCACCATGTAATCTCAGGTCCTCCCAAGACCTCCTTCTCTCCTCCACAATCGTACGTTCGTCATCCAATCGCCTGCAAGACTTCTCCCGAGTATTCCCCATCCTGTAGAATTCTGTGGCCCAACACATCCGATTATTCCCTCATTTGGAACTTTCAAGCGGAACTTGAAAACCCATTTCTTCAAAACAGCTTACAGCCTGCAATGACCCCACTGCCACCTTACCAACAGCAGAGCTGTTGCACCCCCCAATACTACTATCCTTCCCCATTATCCTGTAGAATGTAAGGCCGCAATGGTAGGGTCCTCTCCCCTTTGTACTTGTCCGTCACTATTAGTTTGTTCATTGCAATTTCTATTTGTGTTTATATGTAACTCCTCCTCATGTACAGCACCATAGAATCAATGGTGCTCTAAAAATAAATAATAACAATAATCCCCCACATGATGTTCCACCCAGTCTTCACCCTTGCCCTCCATGCCGGTGTGCACACTGCAGGAAGCGGCAGCAGTAGTTGGCACAGTGTTTCATCGTCAGCATCATCAGAGATGTGCTGCAGTGGTCTGCCGACCGTTTACACTACCCATCCCACGTACTCATCCTCCAACAAAACAAGTGGTTGGGCATCAGTGCACTCAATCTGTTCCAATTGTTGGCTAGGGCCAGATGGATGGCCCACGGAACCACAGCCAGCAGTCATCAAAAAGCAGAAGATACCGCTGCATGACTTGGGGCTCAGACTGCTTGCCAGGGGGTGAGGTGGAAGACAGATGCCCATGAGCCGCAGGTGCCAAATCTGCGCTTTCAGCAGGGGATTAGGTGGAAGACAAAGCAATGGGACTGAAGGCACGCTCAGCCAACCAACCTAAAACCACTTCTACTTGTTCTGGCCTCACCATTCACCCAACGATACTCGGGCCTACGAAATTACACAGAGCATCCTGTCGCCTACTTGCAGCAAAGGAAGGTGTTTCATTTGGGCACGTAGCCGACACAGATCGACCACGGCCTTTCTCTCCCAGCAGCAGCTACATTCACCACCACCAGCAAAACTGACACATCTATTTGATGCTCTCCGCTTTGTTTTCAACCCAAAAAATTGCAGAATATTACACGGCCTGTATTCAGAGAGAGAGTGGATCGCAGATTATTACACTGCCTGTTTTCAGAGTACCCCCTAAAAAAACAAAACCAAAAAATACAGTTTTGGCTACCTACTCCTCCTCCACTTTTTCCACCAACACCGCCACCTCCACCTCCTCCTCCTCCTCAACCTCCTGCTTCACTTGGACCTCTGCCTCCTGGTTCAAGATTATAATTGTTTCTTTTTTTTTATTATGTTATTTTAAGTCATTTTCCTATCAACATTTGTTTTCAGGGCAATTGTCCTGCACTTACCCCCATTTGGCTTCCTTTTGCAGCCCCTTAGCCCTTACTATGAACATTTTACAGCCCTTTTTAAGTGACTTCTATTGGGTTCAGGGTCAAGTTCGGTCCAAAACCAAACTTTTAACTGTAGCTTGGTAGAATCTGCTGAACCTGAACATCCATGGATCCACACATCCCTATCAGTAACACATCATTGTCTGCACATAGACGGTCATTTTTCTTGACAGCGCATCTCTTGTTTACAGGACGATATAATTCTGAGAATGATTATTTTTAAGCTTAAAGAGGTGGTCCGCTACATTCTATAATGCCCCCTTCCATCCAGTATCGCTCCAAAATCAAGCGTGCGCTTTCCCTCTCTCCTCTGCTTTCATCGGCCGCAAGCGCTCTCTGGATTTTGGGATGTTCACGATTACAAAAATTGTCCTGCCCCCAGCTATAGAGTGAGGGGCGGGTGGAAGGGGGCTGCAGACCCCACAATCACTAGAGGATAGAAACTTTCACCGCACACTCAGGAGATCCAATGCAAAAGTTTTAATGATATTTAGAAAAACCTGCAAGTGGCGACAAAAAACAGTTCTTTTGTTTAGAGGGGACTTTTCCGTTTCGGTCCGCTCCTGGGCCCTGCTCACATAGTCGCTCTGAGTAAGGCTGTGATGGTCCAAACCATATGAGAGATATCCCAGTGGGGATGCATATTCAGTGGAGTCCTTATGGGGAATGGCAGTAAGGGCGCTCCTGCACTTCCTGTGTGAAGGCCTTTTGGGATGTGACGTGCGGTGAAACGCCGTTCACAACCCAGTCAATCATGGCGGGGGGTTTAGTGCGTGCGACTGGGTCATGCCTAGGTGAATCCAAGAAACCCGGAAGTTGAGGTGACATCAGCCGAGGTCACGTGATGTGGACTGAGCAAGAAGGGATAGCGCCACCCACAGGCACATCTGGCAACATAAGGTATTTCCAAAAATAGTTAGTTAAAAGGTGTAAATGGATGGGGGCATTTTACAATGTAGCGGACCACCTCTTTACACTTGTTCATTGGGTGATTGGCTGCAGTTTACACTGCACAGTTATTGGGGAACATAAGAGTATGTGATGAATGATTAGTGCCGGTCGTCATGGTGACTGTCTGTGACAATAAACCATAGGGAGCAGCGAGCATGGTGAATGGCATCGAATGGATGATAACTGACAATGATGTTACTATGGTAATAAACTGGGGTGGATGGTATGGATGATTACTGCAATCATTACACTGCTTATAATCTGGAGGGGAGATGATGAAGGATTCCTGCAATATTTACTGTAATGACGTATGTGCTTTATTCACAGCGGCCTGCTGATATATATTTATGTACCGTATATAGTCTGTTAATTGCTAGATGAATGTAGAGGAGAGGGAGAGCGCGCGGTGGATGCTGGGCTGTGACAGGAGGTGGCGCCACTGGGTCACGCCGGCATGAATCTGGAATGTGACATGACCTCAGCGGGGTCAGAGCCGGCTGTAGCCGGGGTCAGAGACGCCCAATGAGCCGTCAGCGATAGCGCCCCTCACAGACCCTTATAACAACCAAAGGGAATCACAAAAAAACTTTTTTCCAAATTGAAATGGATGGGGGCATTATTGATTGCAGAGGACGACCTCTTTAATAAACCGTCCTGATATTTAGTAACAATTCTTTATAAAGGGACAGTGAACACTTCTGACTAATTGTAACTTATAATTTGTGGGGTCCTGTAAATGAAGAGGTTCCGGCACACGGCCCCCGCTCAGCAGACAGCAGACGGGTCACTCACCAGCACCTTTAGGAAGGCAGCTTTTCTAAGAAAAATAAAAGTAGCATGCCAAAAATGTATATAGAAATCCATGTAGCAGCCTTATGGCAGCTTTACATTCTAGCTGTAATTCCGGCTTATCTCGTCTTTTGGGTTTTATTTTGATTTTTCTACTTTTCTCTTTTCTACAACTACAAATCTGTCGGCTTTCTAATATCGGCTCGTGGACCTGTTGGTTCAACCACATTCACCGTCTCCTATTACTAAATCAGGATCATCACAGTCCAACGTTGTATTAAAATAATTTAATGTCATCAAACAATAATGAGAATTGCATGAACAGGATGTGGAGAGGAGAGTTTCAGAATCGGGTGGATTCAGTCCTCTCTTCCTAGACTTACACCCGGCGATATAACACAAGAAGCAGAATCATTAGAGCTGCGTCACTTACACGGCAGACAGGAAGTGCGATATAACACAATCATTAGAGCTGCGCTCACTTACACGGCAGACAGGAAGTGTGATATAACACAATCATTAGAGCTGCGCTCACTTACACGGCAGACAGGAAGTGTGATATAACACAATCATTAGAGCTGCGTCACTTACACGGCAGACAGGAAGTGCGATATAACACAATCATTAGAGCTGCGCTCACTTACACGGCAGACAGGAAGTGTGATATAACGCAATCATTAGAGCTGCGTCACTTACACCGCAGACAGGACGTGCGATATAACACAATCATTAGAGCTGCGTCACTTACACGGCAGACAGGAAGTGCGATATAACACAATCATTAGAGCTGCGCTCACTTACACCGCAGACAGGAAGTGCGATATAACACAATCTTTAGAGCTGCGTCACTTACACCGCAGACAGGAAGTGCGATATAACACAATCATTAGAGCTGCGCTCACTTACACGGCAGACAGGAAGTGCGATATAACACAATCATTAGAGCTGCGCTCACTTACACCGCAGACAGGAAGTGCGATATAACACAATCATTAGAGCTGCGCTCACTTACACGGCAGACAGGAAGTGCGATATAACACAATCATTAGAGCTGCGCTCACTTACATGGCAGACAGGAAGTGTGATATAACACAATCATTAGAGCTGCGTCACTTACACGGCAGACAGGACGTGCGATATAACACAATCATTAGAGCGGCGTCACTTACACCGCAGACAGGACGTGCGAGATTCCAATAAACATTTAAAGCTGCTTAGATTAAAAAGGTTATTCCAAAAATCGTCATTTATTCCCTATGGGACTGTAGGGAATAGTCGGGGCTGTAATCTGACAGTCTTATAGACAATGAATAAAGTTGTGGTCTAGCATGTACACCTCCACTCCATTCAATACAGGGCTATGCAGAGCCTGGTTCCTGGGATCTAGGGACCCATTGTCTGGATTGCTAAGGGGGCCAGTGGTTGGACCCCAAACGATGAGTAAGTTTTATTATTGATATGGGACAACTAGGAATTTTGGGAAAAACCCTTTAGTTTTGTAAGAGTCAAGGCTGTGTGGCACCCCAGGGGGTCTGGTTGCCACAGTGGTAGTAATACCATGTCTGGGAGCAAAACAGGGGTTTCCTGGTCAGGAACACAGTACATGCAACACCTCCTGCCCCAGACCAGAAAGGGGAGGATCCTGCCCTTTATAACTGGGTCTGGAGGCGGGGTTAGAGCAGTCTAGTCTAGGCAGTCTAGTCAAGTGTGAGGAGTCAAGTGGGACACGCAGGAGCAAGAAGCCAGGGACTGGAGCTGGAGATAGCTCGTCCTGGACGTTTTACACAGAGGACCGGACACCAGAGTCCAAGTCTGTGGGGATTGCATACCCAGCAGCAGATACCACAGGGCAGGAGATTGCAGGTCTCCTGGCCCCATCAGAAGCCCGGAGGCTCAGCCACCCGAAAGGACCAATACCTCCACAGAGGAGCGAGGAATACACAAGGCCTGAGTCGCCAGCCATACGGGTGAGCACAGCACGTTACACTCAGGGACATGGGCCGCAACACGACTATAAGCAGGATAGCCAAAGAGTACAGTCAGAACGGCAGGCCTACAACTCCAACTGGCCAGGAGGACTCTAGGATTGCTCCCAGACTGACCAGGCCTTCATCACTAGCTGGTACTCCCGTTGGGGCCCATATAATTGCCAACAGTAAAGACCCTGGGACTGCACTGCAAAAACTCCGTGTTGCCATTACTGATAACTTGCACTACTACCATCATCATCCACACACACTGCCCTGAAGCAACACTCTTCCTGTGGGGAGTTATACTACCCTGCTGCCAAACCATCAGCTTCAGAGGACTGTTCCGCAGCGGCGGTCTCTATTGACTGCATTCCACAGGGGGTGTAGTCGGACATTATAAATAACCTATACATAAATACGCCTTGGACTGACCACCTGGGTCACGGACCGGGTCACCGCCACAGTGACTACAACCCCCAGCATCTACAGGCCCGGCTCTGGGTACCCCACGGCCCAGGGGCGCGTCAGCTGTATGTGTATATATATATATATATATATATATATATATATATATATATATATATGGATTAGAATGTATATAAGTGGATTACATGAAGTGATAACATTCTATAATATATATACACAGTATAGACACATATATATATATAATTAAATCCTCTTATATTTAGTGAAATACTTTTCCACAATTAGACGTCAGAAGCAGAAGCCGTTGTATCATTTCAGTTTCTATTGTTCTTCTCTTTATGACTCTTTACATTCTTATCGGCATATATGTATCAGTACATTACAGCTGGAGATGATTTATTGCCGTTCATGTGATACAAATTAGGCAATGTCTGGAATCCCACTAATGGTTGGACTAGGACGGCCATTATATTAGTGGTCTGCAGGTTCTGAGCCTATAACTCAGATACAACCAGGGGGGAGTACGGGATTTCCAGGAGGGCCGCAGGCAGAACACTTGTATTTCTTATAATATATGATAAACTGTTCTCCGCTGTTTCAGCGCAGTAATAGCCGGGTATTATAGAAAGCCGACTGCTGACTGACACACAAGGTGACATCAATGGTCTCAAGGATTGAACGTTGATCGCTCCATTCTCAGGGGGTCTTGTGTGTAAGGCTATGTTCACACATCATGTTTTTTTCTGCAGCAAAACCTGATCTCTTGCCAGATGTTTGTTCAGGATTTTTCTTGCTGTTTTGCTTATTTTTGCTGCGTTTTTTTCACGGTCCTTTTGTCTCTTATATGTTTGTACATAACGTTCAGTGAAAACAAGATAAAAATTTCTGGTTTTGGCGCAAAAAACGCTGAAAAAAAACACTGAAAAACCTGACACCTTCACTTTTGGTGCGTTTTTTCAGCGTTTTTTTCACCAACCATTACTTTCAATGGGTAAAAAAACACTGAAAAAAACGCTGAAAGAAGTGACATGCTCTATTTTGCAAAAAAACCCATGATGTGTGCATGAGATTTCTGGAATCTCATAGACTTTGCGGGTACTGCAAGACGCAGCTGAAAATTACCATAAAAAACGCATTAGAAAAAACGCTGAAAAAAAACATGATGTGTGAACATAGCCTAAAGGTTGGTAAAGACTTAAAACATAATGCAATGAAGACTCGTCTGATCCTCACAGTCCTCTACTTCTGAGATTTGTAGAATCTCATTCACACCTTCACTCAAGTGTAGGTACAAAACAGGGATCCAGGTCTCTAATAAATCCACACCTCATCCACCATGAAACTCCAGCTGCCTTCCGTCCAGCGCCGGACTGGGGTGTCTGTGGCCCACCAGGGACATTGACTCCAGGGGTCCACCCACCCGGGCCCACCCTTCAGCTATTTGCAGATACCTGTTCGCCGTTATCCCCATTATATTGGCGGCTCCTGCCCATCACTGTGCGCTCACCAGAAATGCCATGTACAATTACTAGAGTTTGCATTAAAGGGTTTTTATTGGTGAAGTTCTCAGCGATGCACAGGTTGGGAAGGGGGTCACTTATTTATTGGTGGAATCCGCGCTGTCAGGAGATTGTGGCACTAAGAGTATTTGGTGAGATTTTCACCTCTGTATTTATAAGACAAATCCAGGAGTGGAGCGATCCGAGGTCATGTTTTATGCATTTCTCACCCACTCCTGGTTTTGTCTTATCAATACAGAGGTGAAAATCTCACCAAATGCCAACTTGCTTTCTCTGGTGAACCTCTGTAACTACATCTCTGCTGCTGTGTAATAGTCACAAGACAGGGAGGGGTTAAACATCCAAGTATTTAATATCTATTGGAAATAAAGAGGTTTCCCCTTATTGATATCAGATAAAACAAATGACCAACCACAATCCACTCTACCAAGACCAATATTACCAGATAGAAGGCAGAAATACCACCATACCGTGACCAGATCACATATTACCACCACATAGTGCCCAAATAATGCCACATACAAGGCACAAATACCGCCACACCATGACCAAAGCACATAATACCACCACATAGTGATCAAATGCTACCAGATACAAGGTATAAATACTGACACACCATGAGACCACATATTACCACCACATAGTGACCGAATAATACCACATAGAAGGGACAAATATCGTCATGTCATGACCAAAGTACATAATGCCACCACATAGTGACAAATAATACTAAAATAATAAAAATTTAAAAAAGCTCTGCATATTGGGTCAGTGTACAGGTTATACAGTGATCACCAGTGACATTATACACAGGAGCTCTGTATGTAGTGTCAGTGTACAGGTAATGCAATGATCACCATTGATATTATACACAAGAGCTCTGTATATAGTGTACAGGTTATACAGTGATCACCAGTGACATTACACACAGGAGCTATGTATATTGGGTCAGTGTACAGGTTATACAGTGATCACCAGTGATATTATACACAGGAGCTCGGTATATAGTGTATAATGTACAGGTAATGCAATGATCACCATTGATATTATACACAGGAGCTCTGTATATAGTGTACAGGTTATACAGTGATCACCAGTGACATTATGCACAGGAGCTCTGTATATGGTGTATAGTGTACAGTTAATACAGTGATCACCAGTGACATTATACACAGGAGCTCTGTATGTAGTGTCAGTGTACAGGTAATACAGTGATCACCATTGATATTATACACAGGAGCTCTGTATATAGTGTACAGGTTATACAGTGATCACCAGTGACATTATGCACAGCAGCTCTGTATATAGTGTATAGTGTACAGGTAATACAGTGATCACCATTGATATTATACACAGGAGTTCTGTATATAGTGTCAGTGTACAGGTAATGCAATGATCACAAGTGATATTATACACAGGAGCTCTGTATATAGTGTCAGTGTACAGGGAATGCAATGATCACCATTGATATTATACACAGGAGCTCTGTATATAGTGTCAGTGTTCGTGTATAGGTAATACACATACTCACAAGTTCTTTATCTGCCGCAGACCGATATATCACATCTTCTATGCAGGACTTATCTCTGCAGAAAATATCATAGTTAGCTATAACTGATCACTTCCAGAGCACAATCCACACTTTTCCCAAGATTTCTACACTACATGAAATGACAAAAAAGCAACATAGTGCGGCACTCCACAGTAACAGTGCTCCAGTGTCATTCTGTGTCAGCGTCTGTGATTGGCTGTTGGGACTGTCACACATATAGAAATGTGAAAATAAATAAATAATAAAACAAAAATGACATAGCGCTCCGCAGAATTTTTGATTCTCAGCGCAGATAAAGCAGACAGCTACGGGCTGCCACCTCCAGCTGCCTGGCTTTACCGTGGCTGCTGATCAAAAGTCAGGAAAGCCCAATGGGTTTTTTTTAATTTAAAAAAATAATTAAAAAAAAAATGCGCGGGCTCCCGCCATATTTTGATCGCCAGCCAGGCAAAACTAGGCAGCTGGGGGCTAGGATTCGCGTCCAGATGAGCTGCAGGCCTGCGCTGCCTGGGGCGACGCCGGGTCCGTCCTCCACAGTGCGCACAGGAAGCAGTCCCAGGGCGATGACGTCATCACCCTGAGACTGACCTCCTGCGCACGTGTGGCGCCCCTGGGGGTTCGGTCGCCACAGAGGTATTGCACCTCAACCAGAGGTGTGGTATCTCACTCTCAGGTAAGGAAGGAGTACAGCCCAGGACCCTAACACTACATCCACTACACCACATTTACGGGGGACAGGGCGAGATTGCTCCTACGGGAGAGCACAGTCCCTGATCCCTGGCTGAAGTGGGGAGGAACCACTTAGAGAGGGGGAACTATGTAGTGGATGGGTGGAGGACGTAGATCCTGGGAGCACTGTGGTAGGAGGTATAATAGGAAGGAACCATCTTGGTTCAGTCAGTCAGTGGGGAAGTTCCAATCAGTCAGACTGAGGTGCAGGCAGGGGGCAGAGGCTCTGTATGAGCTCTGCTCCATAGGCAGGCCCTGCCAAGAGGCATGAGCCTGGAAAGAGAGAAGAGAGGAAAGGGGAGCAGGAAGGCTCCAGGAACGAGGGAAGAAGGGACCCTAGGGGTACGGGCCATGCAGCAAGCCACCCGTATGCCCGCTGCTGCCAGGAGGTAGGGGAGTCAGGCCAAAGAAGTGGAACCGGGTTCCCCAACCAGCAGAGACTACAAGGCTCAACTGGGAACCAGAGGCTGCAGCACTTCAAGTACAGCAGGCCGCCCACACCAGCCACCAGGAAAATAGCCACATAGGGCCAGGGGATGGAACACAAGTCGCCCGCCAAGGCCCGAGGACACTGGATAGAGGTGCCGCTAGGTGTGAGGTTCAAGGAGAGAGGCCAGAGAGGACACACAGAAGGGGGTCCTGCTAAGTGCTCCAGAGCTACCTGGGAGTCGACTGAGCCCCTCACTTGGTAAACACAGGACGACGCGGGAAGTTATAAACCTGCAGTAATAACTTGGAGTGAAAGAACTGTGAGTAAAGACCCTGAGACTGCATTGCAAAGACTCCGCGTTGTCATTACTGATTCCCAGCACTATCACCACCATCATCTCTACACGCTGCCCTGAAGCTACACTCCACCTGTGGGGAGTCACATCACCTAGCTGCACATACCACCAGCCTCAGCGGACTACCAATAACCGCAATCCACAGGTGGCGTAGTCGGACATTGACATTAGTGCACATAGACTACTACCCTGGTTTGACCGCCCTGGGTCACGGACCGGGTCACCGCCACGGTGACTACAACCCCCAGCATCTACAAGGCCCGGCTCCGGGTGTCCCCAAGGCCCAGGGGGCGCATCACACGCGCCGGCAGTATTGCGCTGCGCAGAGGAGGCAGAGGGGCACTGCAGCAGCAGGCAGAGCAGGGAGATCGCTCTCCCTGCTTTGCCGCTGCAGAGGGCCCATCACTAATCATATCGGCAGTGCTGCCGATATGATTAGCGAACCGGGGGGGCCCTTTGTTCTCTGTACAGGTCCCAGGGGGGTAGGGGGTGGGGCTTGGGGGTGTGGCCATCGGGACCCGGGGCCCACTGGGGTTTTCCCGATCCTCCGGTGGGCCAGTCCGCCCCTGCTTCCGTCTCACCTACCACAAAATGATATAGCAGGAAGACATGTCCTCCCAATAGTGAAGCTCTGTGGAAAGCTTCTCTTATACTTACAGAACAAAGCCTTTTTTTACCTAGCTTACTAGAACTCCTGTTTTGCAATGAGGGTCAAATACCCTAAGATATGTGTTATTTCATCAAATCATGGAGTGTAAGTATAAAATTATGTCATATTAAGATTCAATTGATTCTTTAATAAGTTATTTCTAGAGTACCTCTTTTTAATATATTCATGAATTTATTTAATTTCTATTTATACTTCTTAATTCTATTAGTTTTATTACAAATTTTGAATGACAGGACGGAGACAAAGTTAGGCCTAGCTCCAGGCAGGTCAGAAACTTACTACGCAGAAGCCAGAACCAGGAGGCCCAAAACCTGCTCATTGGGGAGGATCCGGACATACACCCTTCACCCTACAGTGCTCCGGGGAGTGCCTGAATTTCCACCAGTAAAAGGTACTGAAGTGACTATCGTGTCCGTCCCTGTACTTGCTCTGGCCCGGCGTAGTCTTTTTGTCCTGCATCCCCGTTCCTATACTGCCCTGAGGCCCAGCTCTACCTGTGGAGAGCAATACCATCAAGCTGCCCTATCATCAGCCTCAGTGGACTGCGCAGCGCTGGTGATCCTCACCAGAAACCACAGGTGGCGTCACGAACTATTATTTTTACTAAATCAAACCCTTTTTGGGCCGACCACCGCGACATCCCTGAAGGTCAGGCTAAAGGCCCGGGTACCGAGTTATCCCCCATCTTCCTCTAGGTGCTACATATATCTTCCCAGAATTCCTGTACTTTAGAGCATCCCCAGAGTCCATGTAACAGATCAGATTTTCCGAGTTTGCATTTTGGACAATGTACCAGACGATCCCTCATTGTTCTAGATACTGGTATGTTGAAGGCCAGTACAGCTCTGTGCAAAATCCTAAATTGTGTGTCTCTCCAGACCTCACTTAAGATGTTTTTCCGTACTGCCTGCCAACCCGCCAGCATTTTTTTCCCGATTTCCTCACCCTCTATTTGTTTGGCCCAGGATCTGAATGTTTTCTCTATGTCTATTTTTCCAAGGATGCCTTTCAGATTTCTGTATATTGCGGATATATCGCATGTACCTGTTCGGTCAAATAATAGATTATCCATTGCATTCCTTCTCGTCTCTTCACTCACATTTATCAAATGCGTCATAATTGTCCCTTTTATTTGTCCGAATTGTAGGAATTGTTGTTCACTTGGCTTGAATTTTAATATTATCTCTTCCCTACTCAGCCACCTATTTTCTTCTTCATGTAGTAGATTAGCTATTTTATGGATCCCCCTCACCCTCCATTCCTGAAATAGTTTGTTCTCTGCTATTTGTTGGAACACAGGATTTCCCCATATGGGTAAATCTCTTGATATTCTCCATGATAATTTAAGTTTTCTCCTAAATTCCTTCCATGTAGCTATTGTATCCCGAAACACTATTGAGTTTTTTATTTTTTTAGGCATTAGGCTTTGTGGCGTGTGTAATAAGGCGACTAAGTTCCACGGGTACGCATACGATTTTTCCAGGACCGTATCAGAGAACCCACTAGTGTCTTTAAACCAATCTACTATGTGACGGGAAATACACGCTAGATTATATCCTCTTATGTCTGGCAAGTTTACCCCTCCCTCTTCCCTGGAAGCCATCAGTGTATTCAGTTTTATACGAGGTCTTCGACCTCTCCATATAAATTTCCTAATAGCCGAGTATACTTTCTGCACATCTACATGTTTTAGGAGAACAGGAATGGTCTGCAGTGGATACATGAGTTTCGGAAAACTCATCATTTTTAAAAGGTGAATCCTGCCCAATAGACTCAAAGGCAAATTTTGCCACCTTTCTAATTCCTGTTGAATTTTGGAGATGACTGGAGGAAAGTTTAAGTTATATATTGACTCTGGTTTTCTCCCCAGCTTGATACCCAGATATGTTATATGTGTTTTGGATATTGGAATACTGCACATTTCCTTTTCCACCATACTACTTCTGTCTCTATTTGTTAAGTGGAGAATTTCGCATTTGCTTTTATTTAGAGTGAATCCCGAATACCTACCAAAATTTTCCATAAGATCCAGGACCCCTGGCAGATCTCTTGCCACCTCAGCCATGTAAAGTATGATATCGTCTGCGAAATACGAGGCCTTAAGCTTCATGCCCCCTATTGGTATCCCTTCATAAACTTCATGTTGTTCTAGGTATCGCGCAAGGGGTTCTAATGCCAGATCAAACATTAGCGGGGACAAAGGACATCCCTGACGTGTTCCCTTTTCAAGAGGGAAATTTGCCGATAAATGACCTGGGGTTTGAATTCTTGCTGCGGGGTTAGCATATAGGGCTTTTATAACATTTCTGAAGTTTCCCACAAGCCCAATTTTGTCCAAAACTTGACCTACCCAGCTCCACTTCACCTTATCAAAGGCCTTCTCTGCGTCTAGTGTAACCAGAGCCGGCTTACCTCGACTGTTTTCTTCTTTATTTATTGCATCTATGGCTAACAATGTACGTCTTACATTTGTAACTGCACTCCTACCTTTCACAAAGCCCACCTGTGCGGGTGTTACTAATGTTGGCAGTATCTCTGCTAATCTGTTTGCCATGAGTTTGGATATTATTTTAAGATCTTGATTTATCAAGGATATAGGTCTATAAGATGCTGGGTCCTCCACATTTTTCCCTTCTTTTGGTATTAAGCTAATATGAGCCACATTAGTGCCCACCAACAGATCCCCCCCTGTAACAATTCGTTATACCATGCAGTCAAAGTAGGGGTTATTTGTTGGGACATGACCTTATAAAAATCGCCCGTGAACCCATCCGGCCCAGGTGCTTTTCCAGCTGGCAATCCCCCAATGGTACTCTTCACTTCCCCCTCTGTAATGGGAGCATTTAGCATATTTAACTGTGGCTCTGAGACACAAGGTATGTTCATTTTTTTTAGAAAGTCCTCACCCCTACTTGTGCCCTTGGCCTCTTCTATATATAAGTTAGCATAATACTCCCGCAGGGTTGAGTTTATTTCCCTAGGGTTATCCACCATTAGGCTGAGTTCACACGATGCGTATTTCATGCGTTTCCGCGGCGTTTTTGCAGTTGCGTAAACGCATGAAAAACGCATGGTAGAAGGGAAGCAATGTTCCCCAATGGAAATCCGCATGTGCCGTGCCCATGATCCGCAGCATGTCAATTAATTTTGCGGAAACGCGGCGATTTCGCCGCCATTGACTTGCATTAGAACGCGCCAATTCTGCAAGACAGCATTTGTACTTGTGTTATTGGCGCGTTCTAATATGCGGATGGTACCCGAGTGTGGAGGAGAGGAGAGTCTCATCCACACCCAGGTACCATTAAAAAAGCTGTAAAAAAAGAATAAAATAAAAAATAATGTATTCTTACCTTCTGTCGGCCCGCGCAGCGCTCCCGCTTGGTTCCCGGCACTTGCAGTGAGTTGTAGGACCTGATCTGACGTCAGAGTCATGTGACGGGTCACGTGACGCTGACGTCGGCAGGTCTTTCAATTCAAAGTTGCCGGCGAGGGAGAACAGATTGAGCAGGACAGCGCGGGCCATCGGAGGTAAGTATATACACTCTCTCGGGTCACACTATATAAATCCATGCTGTTTGCATGGATTTATATAGTGTGACCTAGTTGTCAAGCACTTTCCAGGTGATGCTAAAATCGCCTGGAAAGCGCTTGTCAATCTGCATGCGGAAACGCATGTGAATCTGCATGTGGATCCGCATGTATTCTGCAGGAAAAACGCATGCACAATCTGCATGCGTTTTTTCTGCCAGGGAGATGCAGAAATTTTCTGCTTCATTTCTGCATCGTGTGCACATACCCTTAAACCATCTCTAGTCTTAAGCTTTAAGATATTACTCTTTCCCTTCTTGCCCTTTGCCAAGTTTGCTAATAGCTTTCCTGCTTTATCTCCAAATCTCCTCAACTCTATTTCCATTTGCGTCTTTCTAAATAATTCTTTTTTTTCCGCCCATATGTCAAAATCCCTTTTGGCCTCCCTCCATTCATCCCTATTTTAGCTGTTTTTTGTTGTTGAAAGTGCAAGCATTTCTCCCTTAATTTCCTACTCAATTCCTCATATTTAGTGTTGGTTGGTTTTTTTTAATGTATGCACATACGCTATTAGTTTCCCTCTCAGGATCGCCTTTCCTGCTTCCCAGTATGTTTGTGGTTTCAGACCATCCACCGAATTGTGGTAAGAATACTCCTCCCACCATTGCTGTAATATCACTTTAAACCGCTCGTCTCCAAGAAGAAACGATGGGAATCTCCATATGTAGTCCGTTCCCCTTGGATATTGCTCAATTAAATTTAGAGAGATTGGCGCATGATCCGAAATCACCATTTCCTCAATTTTTGACTTTTTGCATCTGTCTAGTAGCCCTCTACTCACCAATATATAGTCAATTCTAGACCAAGTTTGATGTGGGTGGGAAAAGTGTGTAAATTCTCGTTCATTGGGTGATTCCAACCTCCAAATATCCGACAAATCTGTGTCCTCTATGAACTCTGCCAATAGAGTTGATTTCCCACTAGCTTTCCCCCTCTTGTCCTCACGTGACTCAGTCGATCTTCCTCTATAGACTGTGTGTTGTTGTAATCTCCTCCTACTATCATGTTCTTTGTTGTGTTTTAAAACGTAGTTGTTCAAAAAAAGTTTTTTGCTCTGTGTTGGGCGCATATATATTGATTCCACCAATCTCTTCCTCATTTCTTTCTAGCTTTAGCATTATGTACCTTCCATCTGTATCCCGTTCTACCTGCGTTACTTTGTACGGTAGATTTTTGTGCAGCAATATGAGAACACCTGCCTTTCTTCCCACCCCCTCTGAACCATACACCTCTCCCACCCACAATTTTTTCATCCTAAACATATCTTCATTTCTCAAATGCGTTTCCTGCAATAATGCAATATCTGCTTCTAGTTTCTTTACATGTCGCAGAACCATCATTCTTTTAGTCGGGGCTCTAAGCCCCTTTACACTCCATGATACAATGTGCATACTATGATATTTTTGTGATGAACCTGTAGCCGCCATCTTGGTAATGATAAATCATATCCAGGGATGGCCACACTTCAGCAGCCCCCACCCTTGGGACCTTCTGTTAAAACGTCAACTAGATAGTTTCCCCCCATCCAGGCTCCTGTAAGATAAGAAGCCTACTTAACACTTGAATGCTAGGAGCTTCAAAGACTTCGAGAGGAAACACAGCCAGCAGGGGGGGGTGCTTCGTCTATCTGTACCTGACCATTTGTCCCATAGGACTAGTTTCTTTGTCTGTCACAAGCATGGAGGCATAAGATATAGAAACATGAATAGTACACGCATGTTGCGTGGGATGGGCCAATTAAAAAATATCACGGCGTCCCGGAGCCATTGCGCACACAAGCCTCCGCGGTAGACGTTTGTACGTGCTCTGGAAGCCAAGATATAGCGCGGAGCCATTCCTGAGGACCGTATGGTATCATAATTGATATCAAAAGGTCGGTTACGGCGGCCCGAATCCATGGGAACCCCTGGGGGTATCATGAGACCATCCCAGAAGAAGTTATTGGGTTCCATAGAATTTGGGCTTCTGATCGAAGTTAGACCTGAGGGTGGAGACTGAGCCAGCTGACCTCACCAGCAGTGGGCGGGACGGGGCAGGTAAGATAGCCGGACAGACAAGAGACAAGTCAGTTTTTGACCCAAGAGTGGTGTGCTGAACATCTGAGCACCAGCTGAGGCCACCAAGGGGAGGAGCAGTTTGACCATGCGGTGGTAGGCCTCAGCCTGTAACAAAGAACCGTGCCTGCGATCGCAGAATCCTCTCCCTGCGTCACAAGAAAATCAAGAAACCGGTAACTGATATGCTGTGGTGATTCTGTGTGTGGTATTCCATTGTTGTATAGTTTAGCCTGACCTTATACCTGTGTATATTTAGTTGTATATCGTGTATCTAGTGTATTATTATAATCAATTACCTCAAGTAATTGTGGGCCTGCCTTTTATTCTGCATAACGAACGCACGTCCGTGTGAGCTCGGCTCAAGCCAAAAACGCTACCCAGGGTTGGTTCCTGACCCGATATAGGCCCATTCACGGACTGGGCGTATATCTAAAATAGGGACTGGTGGCAGCATACCAACTGGGGATTGGGGAAGGCTGGTAGTGACGGTCGGAGGTTCAGATATATATATTCCTGGCGCGGCCAAGGAAGATATATATACCGCCCTCACTACAGAGGGCCCCGATACCCAGTAGGTTACAGGACAGTCTCCCTGGCGACCGCTTATCCTAGGTGCAGTTCCTTGACTGACCTGAGGCTAAGAGGGCGCTAGCGAGTTGTGCTGTGTAGTGACGTTACGGTTTAGTGACGTTGAAGGGATAACACACTACCGTGTTCCCTGCGCTGGTTGCAGCTTCCTGGCACTACTTTCTCTAGGTGCAGTACCTTGACTGACCTGAGAGGTAAGGGGGCGCCAGAGAGCTGCACCCACCGGCCGGCTTTCATCACATTGGTGGCAGAGCGGTGGGATTGCAGAATAATAGTGTTGTGGGACCCCTACTCCCAGGCACTAAAGACTGCCAGTGGTAACTTCCACTGCTGGAGTCTTAAGGTCAGCCCAACGTTAGACGGTCAGGCTAAAAGTATAACAAGGTGTGTGCAAACTCAGGGTTGCAGCGGTGTCGGTTACCAAGATGGCAGACGGCACCAGGAGCAAGACCCTGCAGGAGGCTAATGCTACGGTCCGTGTGGCAGGAGGGGAGGACATTGTTACTCATGGCGAGGAGGAGTCCAGCCCGGGCACCTCAGGGAGCCAGTCCCCAGTATACGGTCCCGCAGTGGGCTGCCCACCACCTACCCAGCCCAGCCTGTCCAGATCACAAGCCCTTTTACAAGCGGCTATGGCAAGTCTCCAGTCTCATGGCGATGCCGTCTACAAAACCCTCCTGGCAGCATCAGAGAAGGCAGCGGAGGAGGAGCGCGAAGCTGCGGAGCGCCGGGAGGCTGCGGAGCGTGAAGCTGCAGAGCGCCGGGAGGCTGCGGAGCGTGCAGAGCGAGCTGCGGAGCGCCAGCACCAACTGGACCTGGCCCAGCGGGGGCTTCCGCTAGAGCAACCAACCCATCAGGAGACCAAGTCGTCCAAAGTCCGAGCTGAGGACTTCCCTCTACTGGAGAAGGATGGGGACCTGGACTCCTTTCTGGTGGCATTTGAACGGACCTGTCTTCAGCACCATCTGGCCCGGGATCAGTGGGCCAGATACCTGACCCCCCGTTTGAGGGGTAAGTCCCTGGATGCCTTGGGGGACTTACCTGCCGGGGAGGTACAGAACTACGACTGCATCAAGCGGGCCCTGATCCGGCAGTACAACCTCACTCCCGAGTCGTACCGCCAGAAGTTCCGGAGCCTGCTGCGTGGCCCCAAGGACACCTGGACCGATCATATGCGGGCGCTGTTGAGAGCCGCAGAGCACTGGACCTCGGGTCTAGCGCTTACTACCCGCCAGGAGGTCCAGGAACTGTTCGTCACGGAGCAGTTCTTGTGGAACTGCCCAGAGGACCTCCGACAGTTCCTCCGTGACCGAAAACCAATAGGGGCTTCTGCTACAGCCGCCCTGGCAGACGAGTATGCCAATAACAGGGCGCCTGAGCTGAAGAAGTCTGCCAGCAGCACCTGGAGAGGGGGTAAGCCCAGTCATGCCCCTGTTTCCCCGGCCCCTAGAACACAAGGGGTGTATCCCCCTGTTGCCCTCTCCAGGCAAGGACCAGACGTAAGACGTTGTCATCTATGCAACAAACCAGGACACTTTAGGGCTGAGTGTCCCCAGCGCCAAAAGACCCCATCCCAGTCCCAGAGAGCGCCCAATGTTTTGTGTGTGGGAGGGGGTGGTGGTAGGTCCCTGGACAACATCCAACCCGTCACCATAGGCCGTTCTGCGGTCATGGGACTGCGGGACACGGGCGCTGAACGAACACTGGTACGGCCTGAGGTGGTGTCCCCCCAGGACTTGGTACCAGGAAAGACTCTTTCCGTCTCCGGGGTTGGAGGCGTGGAGCCGGCACTTCCCGTTGCCATGGTGTATTTGGACTGGGGTGCCGGAAGGGGGATGCGGGAGGTGGGAGTAACGCCAAATATTCCCGCAAATGTTTTATTAGGGACCGACTTGGGGCGTCTAGTATCGCAGTATGTACCCTCTGAACCCCCAAGTTCGGCCCCCCAAGAGTGTATTGATTTGTCTGCTGCTAATGCCAACCATGTTGTATGTAGTGTGCGTCCTGCTGAGGAGGAGGGAGTGAAACCTGAGGGTAACACCTGCACAGACACAACACAAACAGGGTTAGTGAAAGCAGGTGGGGAGTGTGGGGATGCCCGCAGAGGTGCTCAGCCGGCGTGCCGTGACCTCTTGTCCTCCGGTGAGGGAGGGGGCGGGCAGGATTCTGTAGAGGGAAGCTCAGGGATGGAGAGGGGGGCAGCTACCGGCAGTGTAGGGCTCCCAGGGGTATCCAGGCTGCTGAGTATAGGCCCACTGCAGGGGGAGGAACAGGCCATGGGAGGTGGGGGTGTCCCAAGAGAGGAGCCGCCAGGTAAGACCCCAGGGCAGGAGTTCCCCACATCCGAGATGTCCAACGGCCTAGGAAGCCTGCCTGATCGGGCGGCTTGGTCAGAAACAGAGGGGAAGCAGGCACTACCCACGGTCACAGCGGTCATAGCCGCTGTCACCAGGAGTGGGGGCGCCGGAGCCCAAGGAGCCTTGCAGAGGTCCGACGGCTTCCCCACTTCTGACCAAGTGTCTGCCGGGTCAGACAGCGGCCAGGTGACATGCCCGGAGGGGCTGACAGAGGATGTGGCAGTTTCGTCGATTCTGGCCACATCAAGTCAGGAATTTCAGGCTGCGTTGGAAGCAGACGACAGCCTGAAAGCTCTCAAGGAACAGGCGGCACAGCCTCCCATGGAGTCAGACTGCGAGCGGGTGGTCTGGGACCAGGGACGGCTGTACCGGGTAACGGTCCAGCAGGGTTCACCGGAGGCGTGGCCCAGGGACCGACAGTTAGTGGTACCCTATCCGTTCAGGGCGGAATTGTTGCGGATCGCACACGAGATTCCGATGGCCGGACACCTAGGGATCGCTAAAACCAAGGCCAGGATAGCTCAGCATTTCTACTGGCCTGGGATGGGAGCCGCGGTGGGTGCCTACTGCCGTTCGTGTGACACCTGTCAGAGGGTGGGGAAGGCGGGGCCGCGCCCCAAAGCCCCACTGGTAACTCTGCCAATCATCGAAGAGCCTTTCTCGAGGGTTGCTGTGGATCTTATTGGACCTCTGTCCACTCCCAGCCACTCCGGGAAATGCTTCATACTCACGGTAGTGGACTATGCCACCCGGTACCCGGAAGCGGTAGCTTTGTCGTCCATTCGGGCCGACAAGGTGGCTACCGCCTTACTGGAGATCTTCTCCAGAGTGGGTTTCCCCCAAGAAATGCTCACCGACCGAGGGACCCAGTTCATGTCGCGGCTGATGGAGTCCCTCTGTAAGCAAATGCAGGTGCAACATCTGGTGGCCAGCCCGTATCACCCACAGACTAATGGCCTGTGTGAGCGGTTCAATGGCACCTTAAAGCAGATGCTTAAGATGTTGGTCGACTCCCACGGGAGAGACTGGGAGCGTTACCTCCCACACCTCCTATTTGCTTACCGGGAGGTTCCGCAGGCCTCAACGGGGTTCTCCCCCTTTGAGCTCCTGTACGGGCGACGGGTACGGGGCCCCCTGGCTCTGGTGAAGGAAGCATGGGAAGGGGATTTGGCCACCCCCGAGGTGTCGGTCATCGAGTATGTCGTGCGCCACCGGGACAGGATGATGGCCTTGGCAAAGCTGGTGCAGGACAATATGGCCCAGGCCCAGGCCGACCAGAAGCGGTGGTACGACCAGAATGCTTGTGAGAGGACCTACCAGGTGGGTCAAAAGGTGTGGGTACTGGTCCCCGTACCACAGAACAAGCTTCAGGCAGCCTGGGAAGGTCCCTACTTCGTGCACCAGAAACTCAATGCCGTCACCTATCTGGTCACCCTGGATCACGCCCGTGGAAGGAGGAAGGCCTTCCACGTGAACATGATGAAGGCTCATCATGAGCGGGAAGCGACTGCCCACCCAGTGTGCAACCTTCCCGAGGAAGGAGAGGTAGAAACCCTCCTGGATCTGCTCACCCAAGCCAAGGCGGGTGGGTCCATCGAGGATGTGGGGGTTGGCCACCAGCTCACGGAGGACCAACGGTCCCAGCTGGGGACCACCCTGCACCCCTTCCGGGGGCTGTTCAGCAGCCTGCCCGGAAGGACTGAGATGGCTGTCCACGACGTGGACACTGGCGATCACCCGCCGATCCGGCGTTCAGCATATCGGGTCTCTTTCGAGGTGCAGGGAAACATGCGCCAAGAGATAGACGAGATGCTGAAGCTGGGGGTGATCCAGGCATCCAGCAGCGCGTGGGCCTCGCCTGTAGTCCTCGTACCAAAGAAGGACCGAACTACACGGTTCTGCGTGGACTACCGGGGGCTCAACGCTGTAACGGCCACCGATGCGTTCCCCATACCACGCATCGATGACCTGCTCGATCGGATGGCCGGGGCTAAGTACCTGACCATCATGGATCTGAGCCGGGGGTACTGGCAGATTCCTCTGACCCCCGCGGCAAGGGAACGCTCTGCCTTTATCACCCCTTTTGGACTGTACGAGTCCACAGTGATGCCATTCGGCATGAAGAATGCCCCTGCCACTTTTCAGCGGATGGTCAATACGCTGCTTGAGGGACTTGAAGGGTACGCGGCTGCGTACTTGGACGATATTGCAGTCTTCAGTCCCACTTGGGAGGATCACCTAGAGCACCTGCGGCAGGTGCTCGGTCGGATCCACCGGGCAGGCTTGACCATCAAGCCGGAAAAGTGCCAGCTGGGCATGAGTGAGGTCCTCTACCTGGGTCACCGGGTAGGCGGGGGGGTTCTGAAGCCAGAACCGGGGAAAGTGGATGCCATCGCATCCTGGCCCACTCCTAGGACCAAAAAGCAGGTGATGTCCTTCTTGGGGACCGCCGGGTACTATAGGAGGTTCGTCCCACACTATAGCATCCTGGCCAAGCCCCTGACGGACCTCACCAAGAAGAAGCTGCCCGTCGCAGTCGACTGGACAGTCGCCTGCGAGACAGCTTTCGGGGCACTCAAGGCCGCCCTAAGTAGCTCCCCTGTACTGCAAGCTGCCGACTTCGACCGGCCGTTTGTGGTACAGACCGACGCCAGTGACTTTGGCCTCGGTGCTGTGCTAAGTCAGGTCAACACGACAGGCCAGGAACATCCTGTCTTGTACCTGAGCAGGAAGCTACTGCCCCGGGAGGTGGCTTACTCCACGGTGGAAAAAGAATGCCTGGCAATTGTATGGGCCCTGCAGCGTCTGCAGCCCTACTTGTACGGGAGCCATTTCACCGTGGAGACGGACCACAACCCCCTCAGCTGGTTACACACGGTCTCTGGGTCGAATGGCAGGTTGCTACGCTGGAGCCTCGCTCTCCAGCAGTACCACTTCTCCATTCGCCACAGAAGAGGCCGTGACCACGGTAACGCTGACGGGTTATCCCGGCAAGGGGAGGGTGCAGAAGGACGCACGGGGGAACACAGGAATGTGCTACCCCCTCGCGCCCTCGTATAGGGGGAGGTGTGATGAACCTGTAGCCGCCATCTTGGTAATGATAAATCATATCCAGGGATGGCCACACTTCAGCAGCCCCCACCCTTGGGACCTTCTGTTAAAACGTCAACTAGATAGTTTCCCCCCATCCAGGCTCCTGTAAGATAAGAAGCCTACTTAACACTTGAATGCTAGGAGCTTCAAAGACTTCGAGAGGAAACACAGCCAGCAGGGGGGGGTGCTTCGTCTATCTGTACCTGACCATTTGTCCCATAGGACTAGTTTCTTTGTCTGTCACAAGCATGGAGGCATAAGATATAGAAACATGAATAGTACACGCATGTTGCGTGGGATGGGCCAATTAAAAAATATCACGGCGTCCCGGAGCCATTGCGCACACAAGCCTCCGCGGTAGACGTTTGTACGTGCTCTGGAAGCCAAGATATAGCGCGGAGCCATTCCTGAGGACCGTATGGTATCATAATTGATATCAAAAGGTCGGTTACGGCGGCCCGAATCCATGGGAACCCCTGGGGGTATCATGAGACCATCCCAGAAGAAGTTATTGGGTTCCATAGAATTTGGGCTTCTGATCGAAGTTAGACCTGAGGGTGGAGACTGAGCCAGCTGACCTCACCAGCAGTGGGCGGGACGGGGCAGGTAAGATAGCCGGACAGACAAGAGACAAGTCAGTTTTTGACCCAAGAGTGGTGTGCTGAACATCTGAGCACCAGCTGAGGCCACCAAGGGGAGGAGCAGTTTGACCATGCGGTGGTAGGCCTCAGCCTGTAACAAAGAACCGTGCCTGCGATCGCAGAATCCTCTCCCTGCGTCACAAGAAAATCAAGAAACCGGTAACTGATATGCTGTGGTGATTCTGTGTGTGGTATTCCATTGTTGTATAGTTTAGCCTGACCTTATACCTGTGTATATTTAGTTGTATATCGTGTATCTAGTGTATTATTATAATCAATTACCTCAAGTAATTGTGGGCCTGCCTTTTATTCTGCATAACGAACGCACGTCCGTGTGAGCTCGGCTCAAGCCAAAAACGCTACCCAGGGTTGGTTCCTGACCCGATATAGGCCCATTCACGGACTGGGCGTATATCTAAAATAGGGACTGGTGGCAGCATACCAACTGGGGATTGGGGAAGGCTGGTAGTGACGGTCGGAGGTTCAGATATATATATTCCTGGCGCGGCCAAGGAAGATATATATACCGCCCTCACTACAGAGGGCCCCGATACCCAGTAGGTTACAGGACAGTCTCCCTGGCGACCGCTTATCCTAGGTGCAGTTCCTTGACTGACCTGAGGCTAAGAGGGCGCTAGCGAGTTGTGCTGTGTAGTGACGTTACGGTTTAGTGACGTTGAAGGGATAACACACTACCGTGTTCCCTGCGCTGGTTGCAGCTTCCTGGCACTACTTTCTCTAGGTGCAGTACCTTGACTGACCTGAGAGGTAAGGGGGCGCCAGAGAGCTGCACCCACCGGCCGGCTTTCATCACAATTTTCATTTTTGATTATATGTTGGCTGCTCACACCAAATAATCACAATTTTGCTCTGACTTACATTGTGTTCCTGCATGTCTCCCCTTTGAACAAAAAACAAGTTAACAACCAACAACAAACAATCACTCAATAGCATTTTTCTGTGACTTCCTTTTTCTGGCTTATTCCCCCACAAGCTCCTCCCCGGCAATATTTCTTTCGTTAAACCACCTCTAAGTTCTTTAAGTGGTCACCCCCTCAAGTGACTACAAATAGGAGAGTCCTTGGGTCGCCAGTCTCATTAAAGTGTCCTTCTCCCTGCTTTATCCCCTCCATAGTGTATTACTTATCTGCTTCAATATCCACTTCCTGGATTATCTTGTGATGTCTGGGTGTTCTTTGCCTTTGGGTCTGTGGGCTCATCCTCCAATTCTCGGATTCCTCTTCTCTCTCTGTACTTTGTTCTGCTTTTCTCCCCTGCTTCGGCGATGTTCCGACCTCTGTTTCATCTTGTCCGTTTTTCCTCAGCAGCTTCGATATGTACTCTTCTGCATCCTTCGGATTTTGAAGGCTTTTTGTTGAGCCATCTGTGTGCCTTACTTTCAATATGGCCGGGTACAGTAATTGGAACTGTATATGATTTTTAAATAGTCTGGAACAACAGTCACTGAACATTCTGCGCCGTTTATTAACCTCCACAGAATAGTCATTGAAAATGATAATTTTGTGTCTTTGAAAAGTTAACGGCTCTCTTCGACGTCTAAACGCTCGCAGAATGTTTTCCTTATCGTTAAAGTCCAAGTACTTGGCTATTGCTTGCCTTGGTCTCTGGTTTGTCTCTGGCGTATTGTTCGGTCTTTGAGGGCCTATTCGGTGCGCCCTTTCTACCCTCCTGTGAGAGGTTATTCCCAGAGCCTCTGGTAAATCATCTTCAAATATTCTCTGAAGTTGTCTGGGCTTGATAGTCTCCGGGAGTCCAACGACCCTTAAATTATTCCTACGTGATCTGTTTTCAAGATCTTCAATGCGATCTACCAAAATATGAACTTTCTTCTGCAGTAAACTGATGTCTTTATCAGCCTGTTCATTTATATCCTCCAGGCGCCCAATTCTGCCTTCGGCCTCCTCTATTCTCACTTCATGTTGTGAGATGTCTTCTTTAAGACCCATCAGCGTCTGTTTCATTGCATTCTCAAGGGAAACTCTTATCTGTGGGGTGAGGTGTTCGATTACTGATTCAGTAAGTTCTTTGTAGTTTATACTGCTGAAGTCTGCCTGCATCTCTCCCATTAGCTGGCCAGACTCTCTCTGTCCTCTCCCATCTTCTCTCACCCCCATCTCCTGCTGGGAGTCTGTACACAATTCCTCCCCTCTTGGCTTCTGTGCTGTCGTCTGTGATAACGGCAAGGCACACTGAGAATCTTCATTGGTGGCCATTTTGGATATCTCCTGAATCTCCCCTGTCATACCACTCACCGGGGTTTTACTGCTGCGGAGGAGATAACGTTCCATCGGCTGGTTAATCTGCTTCTCACTGTTCTGTGCTTTTGATCCTATGTTTTCTTAACAGGTTTTACTGCTTTGAGGGGGTGAAATCTGCCGGGGCTGCGGAGCTATTTCTTCTTATCGCCTCTCAGCCAGGGCCTGACCGGAAGTCAAAGTCGAGTTATATTTTATCGTCCACCGGTTTTCGCATGGAGCCGGCAAAAATTCAGGAGGTACTGGATTGGAAGCGTCCTGAGGATTTAAAGGCGTTACAAAGGTTTTTGGGTTTCGCCAACTACTACCGCAAGTTCATCAAAAACTTTTCTGTAGTAGCCAAACCTCTGACGGATATGACCAGGAAAGGGACAGACTATTCTAAATGGTCCAGTCCAGCCAGGGAGACATTTAATACCCTAAAGGAGTGTTTTGCATCTGCGCCGATTCGCATACGGCCTGACGTCACTCAGCCATTCATTGTAGAAGTTGATGCGTCTGAAGTGGTGGTGGGGGCTGTTTTGTCGCAGGGTGCGTGTCCTGGTAAATGACGTCGCCCGCTGAGAGAAATTATGACATTGGTAACAGAGAACTGTTGGCAATTAAGTGGGCTTTTGAGGAGTGGCGTCATTTTTTGGAGGGGACATTTCAATCTTGTATATCTAGGGTCTGCAAAACGTCTAACGCCCAGACAAGCAAGATGGGCGTTATTCTTTACCAGGTTTAACTTTTTTGTCACTGTCACGTAAAGGCTGGGGAACAAGGGCATTAAGGCGGATGCCTTATCTCGCTGTTTTCCTGGAGGTGGAGATAATTCTGAACCGATTCCTATACTTCAAAAAGGGGTTGTGGTTGCATCTACAGGTGCTTCTCACAAAATTAGAATATCATCAAAAAGTAAATTAATTTCAGTTCTTCAATACAAAAAGTAAAACTCATATATTATATAGAGTCATTACAAACAGAGTGATCTATTTCAAGCGTTTATTTCTATTAATGTTGATGATTATGGCTTACAGCCAATGAAAACACAAAAGTCATTATCTCAGTAAATTAGAATAATTAACAAAAAACACCTGCAAAGGTTTCCTAAGCGTATAAAATGTCCCTTAGTCTGTTTCAGTAGGCTCCACAATCATGGGGAAGACTGCTGACTTGACAGATGTCCAGAAGGCAGTCATTGACACACTCAAGGAGGGTAAGCCACAAAAAGTCATTGCTAAAGAAGCTGGCTGTTCAATGTTCATAGAGTGCTGTATCCAAGCATATTAATGGAAAGTTGAGTGGAAGGAAAAAGTGTGGTAGGAAAAGGTGCACAAGCAACCGGAATAACCGCAGCCTTGAAATGACTGTTAAGAAAAGGCCATTCAAAAATGTGGGGGAGATTCACAAGGAGTGGACTGCTGCTGGAGTCATTGCTTCAAGAGCCACCACACACAGAGGTATCCAGGACATGGGCTACAAGTGTCGCATTCCTTGTGTCATGCCACTCATGACCAATAGACAACGCCAGAAGCGTCTTACCTGGGCCAAGGAGAAAAAGACCTGGACTCATGCTCAGTGGTCCAATGTGTTGTTTTCAGATGAAAGTAAATTTTGCATTTTATTTGGAAATCAATGTCCCAGAGTCTGGAGGAAGAGTGGAGAGTAGAGATGAGCGTTGTTCTACTCGAACTGTTCGCCAATCTCAAATTCGAGCTGTTTTGGGCGGTGTTCGAGCCGTTCGGCGAACACGAACGATTTGAGAAAAATTCGGCTGTTCGAGGTTATGTTCGATAACTGTTCGTGCACCAAAATCATAACTGGATTTTTTCTCAGTAATGATGAAAAGTAATGTTAATACGCAGTTTGAGTGTACAGCGGGGTGGGGGGAGGGGCAGGGGATGGATCTCTGCAGGAATAATGAAGATCTCCATTTTTTTTTCTCTTTCCCGCATTTACAGTGGGGAGGTGCAGTCTGTCAGCCTATCAGCAGCGCACACACGGAGCGAAGTGCTTTTTTTCACACAAGCAAGGGCATGTGTCATTGGCAGTGTATGTCACATGTCCTTGCCCTATAAGACCAAGCCATTTTCCCCGTCACCACCATTTTCTCACTGCTGCAGCTGCGTGTTAGACGGCACCGCTGTTGCTGTGTGCGCTATACCTTGTTAATTTCAAGCCAATTTTCACACAAATCTACAGATAGCTTGGGAGTAGGGAATAGTTGTGATTGCAGTCCTTTTAAGGACTAGGTTACAGCATTTCCTACGACTTTTATCAGGGAGGTCTGTGCTCTTAAATAGATAGATTGTGGGAGTAAAGACTAATTGTAATTGCAGTCCTTTTCAGGACTAGGTTACATCAGTTCCTATCAGTTTTTGCCAGGCAGGTCTGTGCCAGTGCTGTGCAAGTTTTTTTCACAGCATTTGGCTGAATCTAGCAAAGCTAATCGTTTTTGGCCTATTGCAGAGTGTGTTAGTCAGTGGAGTAGCCTATCTGTGTTGCAAGATATACCACCTGTGTATAGAATACCAATTTTTTTACTGCACCTAGTGAAGTAAAATCTTTTGGGCATAGCATCATTCTATTAGTCCATCTATACTGACCTCCATCAGGTTGCAAATTGAATATAATTTTTTTCTGCATCTAGCTCTGAAAAAATATTTGGGCTTCTAGCAGTGTGTGGGACTTGTTCTATTAGTCCATCTATACTGACCTCCATCAGGTTGCAAACTGAATATAATTTTTTTCTGCATCTAGCTCTGAAAAAATATTTGGCCTTCTAGCAGTGTGTGGGACTTTGTTCTATTAGTCCATCTATACTGACCTCCATCACGCTGCAAATTCAAAATAATTTTTTGTCTGCATCTAGCTCTGAAAAAATATTTGGCCTTCTAGCAGTGTGTGGGACTTTCTCTATTAGTCCATCTATACTGACCTCCATCAGGTTGCAAATTAAAAATAATTTTTATCTGCATCTACCTCTGAAAAAATATTGGGCTTCTAGCTGTGTGTGGGACATGTTCTATTAGTCCATCTATACTGACCTCCATCAGGTTGCAAACTGAATATAATTTTTTTCTGCATCTAGCTCTGAAAAAATATTTGGCCTTCTAGCAGTGTGTGGGACTTTCTCTATTAGTCCATCTATACTGACCTCCATCAGGCTGCAAATTAAAAATAATTTTTATCTGCATCTACCTCTGAAAAAATATTGGGCTTCTAGCTGTGTGTGGGACATGTTCTATTAGTCCATCTATACTGACCTCCATCAGGTTGCAAACTGAATATAATTTTTTTCTGCATCTAGCTCTGAAAAATTATTTGGCCTTCTAGCAGTGTATGGGACTTTCTCTATTAGTCCATCTATACTGACCTCCATCAGGTTGCAAATTAAAACTAATTTATATCTGCATCTAGCTCTGAAAATATATTTGGCCTTCTAGCAGTGTGTGGGACTTTCTCTATTAGTCCATCTATACTGACCTCCATCAGGTTGCAAATTAAAAATAATTTTTATCTGCATCTACCTCTGAAAAAATATTTGGCCTTCTAGCAGTGTGTGGGACTTGTTCTATTAGTCCATCTATACTGACCTCCATCAGGTTGCAAATTAAAAATAATTTTTTGTCTGCATCTAGCTCTGAAAAAATATTTGGCCTTCTAGCAGTGTGTGGGACTTTCTCTATTAGTCCATCTATACTGACCTCCATCAGGTGGCAAATTAAAAATAATTTTTATCTGCATCTACCTCTGAAAAAATATTTGGCCTTCTAGCTGTGTGTGGGACTTGTTCTATTAGTC
The DNA here is from genome assembly GCF_046119375.1 of Phyllobates terribilis. NCBI lineage: Eukaryota > Metazoa > Chordata > Amphibia > Anura > Dendrobatidae > Phyllobates > Phyllobates terribilis. Next base: position 396,795 of record NW_027363425.1, read on the forward strand.
GATCTATACTGACCTCCATAAGGTTGCAAACTGAATATAATTTTTTTCTGCATCTAGCTCTGAAAAAATATTTAGCCTTCTAGCAGTGTGTGGGACTTTCTCTATTAGTCCATCTATACTGACCTCCATCAGGTTGCAAACTGAATATATTTTTTTCTGCATCTACCTCTGAAAAAATATTGGGCTTCTAGCTGTGTGTGGGACTTGTTCTATTAATCCATCTATACTGACCTCCATCAGGTTGCAAATTGAATATAATTTTTTTCTGCATCTAACCCAGCCAATAGTTTTGGCCTAATACCACAGTTTGGCCACTGAGCTCTGCTCGGTTCCCATCCATTGTTTTTTTGTGCAAACAACTCCAGAGTTGTGAATTAGTTAACCACCAAAATGAGTGGAAAAAGGCCTGCTGCTGGTGGAAAGGGGAATAGGCGTGTTGGGAAGGGGAAAAAAGGTTGTGTCCGTGGGGTAGGTGTTAAAGCAACATTAACATCTGCAGAAGAAAGACCATCTTCCAGCCAAACTAAAATGTCTACTTCTTTTAGCGGACAATGTGATAAGATCCCTTTCTTACGGCCACGCCAATCGCTACAAATTCCAGATGAGGCACAAAAACAGCAGGTGCTTCAACGGATATCAAGTGCTCCTTTAAGTGGGCTCTCCTCCACATCAACTTCAACATCACAAATACTCCAGTCCTCAAAGGTGTCACCCCAATCGCACTTGCTTCCTCACAGCTCCCAAATCTCCAGTTGCCCGTCTGAGTATGAGGTAGAACAGATGGTTGAGTCTGCAGAGCTGTTTACTCATACTATAGCCTGGGAATCAGAGGTCGACTCCAGCGCTTCTGTGAATCCAGACGAGGAAATGATCTGCACTGATGCCCAGAATCTTTATGAGTCGGATCCAGGACCAGACGCAGAAGGTTCTGACCATAATGTAGACCCTCATTCCCAAACTGTAACTCCTGTTGGTGGAGACAATGAGGAAGACGATGATGAGACTCAAATACCTGATTGGAGCGACAACTTTAGTTTTTTGTCAGGGCAGGAACAGGTTGGCTCTGAGGACGACGGGTGTGATAACGCACAGGGTGATGATGATGAGGTTGGAGATCCCACTTACTGTCAACCCACAGTCAGCCAAGAGATGAGGTCAGCAGAGGAGGTGGAGGAAGATGCTAGTGATGACGAGGTCAGGTTGCGCCTTCCTGGACAGAGACGTAGTACTGGAAGCACGTCAACAACTGCATCCTCAAACACAACTCTGCCTCTCACCACAAGTCGTGGTGGCTCTTCAGGTCGCATGGGTGCTAAGCCTTGCATAGCCTGGGCATTTTTTCAGATCGATAAAGATGACCCAAGTCGTGTTATCTGTAACATTTGTCAGCAAAAGCTAAGTAGAGGCCAAAAAATGCATAGTTTGAGTACTTCATGCATGAACCAGCACATGGACATGAAGCATAAGTTGCAGTGGGAAGCTCAGTGTGGTACAATGCGGCCTAGCCGGCCGGGCCAACCACCGTCTGCCATATCTTGTGCATCCGCGGCCTCTTCATCCTCTGTGACTGGGGGGACAGCAGTCACACCTGTTTTGGGGCGCAGACCTGCCACCTCTTTACCCGCAACAGCCAGCGTGATTGGCAGGTCATCATTTTCTTTGGAGGTGGTAATGACGCGCCCCTGGGCCTGTGTCGTGCGGCATCGCGCGCACGGGGGCTTACCCGGAGCCAGATCAGATAGGGGTAGTAGTCTCGTGGCGGTGACCCGGTCCGTGCCCAGGGAGTCAAACTGAGTGGCAGTATTTAGCAGTAGATGTTAGAATGTTCGACTACGCCACCCGTTGAATGCGGCTATGAAGCCGCCGCTGCAGGGCAGACCGCTGAGGCCGGTGGTATGGTTGTGCAGCGTGGATAGTATAACCCCCAACGGGAGGGGTATAGCCTCAGGGCAGCTGGTGAAGCAGGTGGAGATGGTAGTGGTAGTGGTGGTGTGACAAGGAGTCAGTGAGACGTGCAGCTGCAGTTTTCAATGCTTTACTCACAGTTCTTTATCAGGTCACTTGTGCGCAGTAAGGACCACCTGAGCCATGCTGCGTCCACCAGGTCAGGGACTCGGCCAACTCCCAGGTAATTCCAGAGCGTGGTCCAGAGCTCCCCTCTCTTCCTTCCTACTGGCCGTCCCCACCAGGGACCCACCTTTGTCCGGCTCCCTCGGGCCTTCTGGTGGCGAAACCTTTCCCGGCTTCCCTGACCCTATACGTGGTATGCCTTCCTGGTGGATGTGGTGAGGGGTCGCGCCAAGACTTGACCACGACCTCCGGTTCCTGGCTTAGGATAATTGGCCTCCACCAGTTTGGGATCCGGTACCCTGCTCTGCCAACCCTTCACCCGTTTTCGTTCTCTCGTGGGATCTCAGGGTTCCCTCTATGCTTGCGTCTCTGGGCCTTTCTTTGTGTTTCTCTTCTTCCTCCTTCTTCCTTCTCTCTCCTCTCTGCTTCAGGCCTGGCTCTGGAGCTGGGCCCAGACGGAGCCACAGCTCCCTGTCAGCCCTCTCTGGCTGAACTCTCCCTCAGCTTCTCCTCAGACTGAACAGTGTTCCTAGATGGTGCCCACCTTTTATACCTCCCTTCTGACACCCGAGCCCCGGCGACAATGCAACCAATGGGCTCTTACCTATGCCCAGAGTCCCTCCCCTATCTGCTACTACACCACTGGGATGTTCCTCCCCCCCCCCACTCCAGCCAGGGACAGACGCTGTTGTACCTGCACATCTATTTGGTGGGAGTACCGTTGTTCTGTCCCCCGGAAATGGGGTGAGTGTAGTGCATGCAGCTAACTGAGCTCTGTTCCACACTCCATCCTTACCCGGGAGTGGAATATCACACCTCTGGTTCGAGGTGCAATACCCCTGTAGCAGCCGAGTCCTCGGGGTGCTACATTCCCCCCTGGTAAATCACAGCACGTCCTCGGGCTGGAAAAGAGCAAAGACAATTTAAACTTACAACTTTTAGAATGCATTCATATACAGGACATTAACTTTTAAACTCATCCCTTTATGGGAGGTTCTCTTTTTAACGTTGCAGGTATAAAACATTACGGAAACATTATAAGACTTTCTTCACACACTTATAAAATACCATTAACTCTTTTAGCAAAAACTTTTTCATATAAAACATTCTTGATAAACACGTTCTTAATCTCTGGCCACCGTGCAGCTTGTGACCAGGTAAAGGTGCAACAGTCCATTTTAGGTGTCCCAACGGGGACCACACTTGTTAATCGGAACAGTTCAAACGGAAAGCAGTCCTTGTACCCTAACGGGTAACTATGTACAGTTCTTTATTCACGCTACTTCCCTTCAGTAGCTATGTCCTCTTTGTGCTCCCTCCTGAGGGTAGTCTTCAGACCCGTCCGGGTCCTCTTGGCTTTCCTCGTACTGGTAGTACTGCAGCTCCTCCTCGGTTAGCCGGTGAACGTGGAGGGCGTACAGTCCTTTTGCACCTGGGGAGTTCAGGCCTTGCGACCGGGCGTGGAGAGGGTCGCCGTTGATGACGCCCGGGGTCAGAGGGTGCGACTTTGGGCCTGGTGGTGGCAGTGCCCAGGGCTGGAGGGCTTGGCCGCAGGGCTTGTTGCGGGGACTGGAGCAGATCGGTGTCTACAGCGCCCGGGGTCAGCGGCTCCACCAGGGGGCCCGGGAGCAGGCTGACGCTGGCAGCGTCCGGGACAGGGAGACTCCTCTTACCTGCTCCCGCGACCGCTCCTGCGTCACGCGTCTTCTCCTGGTGCTGGTCGGGGCCCGCGACGGCTGGGGCGCTGCCGATGCTGGGCAGCTTAGTCTGCTGCCGGTCCGCCATCTTGCTGTCCGTTCCTGGTGTCCTCCTCCCCCCTGGTGGACCGTGGCCTACCTGGCGATGATCCTCTTCCGTAGGCCGCGGCTCCGCAGTGGATCGTCAGGGTTGACGACCTTCCGTCGCGCTCCTGTGACGTCAGTGACGTGCCCCTGGGCCTGTGTCGCGCAGCGTTGCGCACGCGGGAGCTTACCCGGAGCCGGATCTGTTGAGGGTTGTAGTCTCGTGGCGGTGACCCGGTCCGTGCCCAGGGAGTCAGACTAAGTGGCGCTATATTAGCGGTAGATGTTGGACGACTACGCCACCCGTTGAGTGCAGCTAAGGAGCTGCTGCTGCAGGGCAGACCGCTGAGGCCGGTGGTAGGATTGTGCAGCGTGATAGTATAACCCCCAACAGGAGGGGTATGGCCTCAGGGCAGCCGACGTGGATGATGGGGGTAGCAGGAACCACTCGGAGACGGTACGGTGTAGTTCAGGGTCTTTACTGGTGACAAAAATAGACCCTCCCAGAGTACTGGCTAGCGATTGGGGCCTGGTCAGTCCTTGAGCAGATGGGATCTCCCCTGGCCAGGCGGAGTTGTAGGCCTCCCAAACTAACGATACTCTTCTGGCTACCTTGCTAGAGGCGGGTATAAGTAGCCCACGTCCCTGAGTGTACCGTGTGGTGCTCACCCGTATGGCCGGTGACTCGGGGCCTTCTAGTAGCTTCCGCTCCACGACGGCGGTGCTGGTCCCACGCGTGTGACCGTGCCTTCGGGTTTCTGGGCCAGAGGACCTGCAATCCCCTGCCGGTCGGTTTCTGCTGCTGGATAGGAGTTAGTCCCCACAGCCTCGGACTCCGGGTCCGGTGATAACTTCTCAGTCAGGGCGAGCTCTGCAGCTGCCAGCCCCTGACTCCTTGTAGCACTGCTCCCACAGAGCTCCTGATGTTCTTTTCCTATATCTGCTTCTCTTCTCTGTCTCTACTTCTTCTCTACTCCCTAACCCTGCCTCAGCCCTAGGTTTATATAGGGGAAGTTCTTCCCCTCCCAGGACTGGGCAGGAGGTGTGGCATGCATAGGATTCCTGACCAAGAGACCTCCCACCTGCTCTCAGACATAACATTGCTGTTACTGTGGAAACCAGACCCCTGGGGTGCCACATTCCCCCCTAGTGAAATTTAGTACTCCGGGACTAAACATATTTTTTTAGAAAAAAAACATAACAAGGTATAAACAATAATAATACAATAAGAAAAACACATAAAGATGGTCACGGCATGTCCGTAACCGGGTGCAGTTTTTGAAGAAAAGCAAGGTGTCCATTTCACCAAAACAGGGAGACATAACCAGGTAGGGGTCTGTCCTGCCCCGAGTCCTTAACAGTCTTTAGTCCGTCCTGGGTTATGCTCCAACTATGTACAAAGGATTCCCGGTAAATCCACCAAGGACTCCTATAAATAACTAGAAACACATAATTATACACAAGCAACAAGAAAAACAGGTAACTACAAATAAAACAATTTATACACTTCAAATCCTCCAATGTGCGGGTAACTGGCCTCTAGTGGCCCTAGTGGACCTACGGAGCTGACTGTCTGGCCCTGAACTACAGGGTGTAGGAGCTGTCAAGGGTAAACTGAGCAGCTGTCTACGGGCTCTTTGGCTCACTAGGGGTATGGCAGGCTCACTATAAGCAGAGGGTTGATCCTCCTGGTCTGCTGGTGTGGGGTCTTCTGCCTCCTGGACCGGCTGTTCTTCCAGCTCTACCTGTTGCTCCGTAGGTGCTTGGGATGCTGGTTGGAAGAAGGTGAGTACGGGTACCACAACTGCACCATTGACTTGAGTCCAAGACCGAGGGAAGTCTCCGAGCACAGTACTAACCATATCTTCTCTTTCCTCTACGGGTCGATGGTCTTCTTGTTCCTCTTCAGGGTTCCGTAGCTGTTCAGGACACTTCTTCAGGTGATCCCGGGATACAATAGCTATGGTCTCCCCTCCGTCTTTACTGATGGTACAGACCTTCGGGTTCTCGTGGCTTGAGGGCAGTACGGTGTACGGGTCCTTCTCCCACTGGTCGTCCAACTTGTGGAGCCGTCTTTTCCTCTTCAAGACCTGCTCTCCGGGTACCAGGGGAACAGCGGGAGCATACTGGTTGTAAGTTTTCTCTTGTCTTTCCCTAGCCTGACAGAGACTTCGCTCCACGCTCTCCTGTACTTTCCGGTACTGCTGCTGCCTCTCTGTGTCCCAGTCTGCTTCTGGTGAAGTGTCCTCGGGTGTCAGGACTCCCATTTCCAGGTCAACAGGTAACTTACCAGGTCTCGCCCTCATTAGGTAAGCCGGGGTACAGTTGGTGGAACCTACCGAGATGTGGTTGTATAGGTCCACCAGATCGGGCAGCTTCTCAGGCCACAGACTGCGTTCTTCCAGGGGCAACGTTTTCAGAAGATCCATTACCACCTGGTTCATTTTCTCACAAAGTCCATTAGTTTGCGGATGATAGGGTGTCGTCCTTATCTTCCGGCAGCCATACAGATTGCAGAATTCCTGGAAGACCTCCGCTTCAAAGGCAGGTCCCTGGTGCGTCAGCACTTGGTCCGGGTACCCGTGTGGACGGCAGAAGTGCTGCTGGAAGGCTCTAGCTGCTGTTTGAGCCGTTAAGTCCTTGACGGGGACGACAACCAAGAACCGGGAGTAATGATCCACAATGGTTAACGCGTAGACGTAGCCACTTCTGCTTGGGGTCAGTTTTACATGATCCAAGGCTACCAGTTCCAACGGCTGCCGGGTGACGATGGACTGCAGGGGAGTCTTCTGGCTGGCACGGTCCTTCCTTCTTAGGTTGCACGGGCCACAGTCTCTGCACCACCTCTCGATGGTTCCCCTCATGCCTACCCAGTGGAACCGCCCGCGCAGCAGGAACTCCAGCTTCTTCCATCCGAAGTGTCCAGCCCCATCGTGGTATGTCTCCATCACCATAGCTGCGTCTCTTCGTGGCACCACTACTTGCCAGATTAGTTCATGCGTCCGGGAGTTAACCATTCTGCGGCACAACTTCCCCTTGTAAAGGAACAGTCGACTCTTCTCAGCCCACAGTTGCTTGGCTTCCTCCGGAGCGTCTGGGTCAAGGCGAGCCTCTGGCCGAGTCAGCATCTCCTTCACCAGTCGGACGGCAGGGTCACTGTCTTGCGTTTCCTCCCAGTTGTAGTGAGGCAAGGGGTTAAACGTAGCGGCTTGCTTACTCCTTACCCGGTGGGAATACTGGATAGTCCCATGACGGTGGAACGCGGGGAGTTCGACTTCTTCCAGTCCCTCTGGATCTTCTCCTACGTCCGGTAGGTTTGGCATCCTGGACAGGGCGTCCGCGTTGGTATTGGAGCGTCCTGCCCGGTATTTGATTGTGAACTCGTAGTTGGACAGACGGGCCATCCATCTCTGCTCTAGGGCACCGAGTCTTGCCGTGTCCAGGTGTGTCAACGGGTTGTTATCCGTGTACACGGTGAATCGGGAAGAAGCGATGTAGTGCTTAAAGCGTTCGGTGACTGCCCACACCACTGCCAGGAACTCTAGCTTGAATGAGCTGTAATTCTCAGGGTTTCTTTCGGTGGGTCGCAGTTTTCGGCTGGCGTAAGCGATTACTCGTTCTTTCCCCTGCTGGATCTGGGACTGTACGGCTCCTAGCCCGATGTTACTTGCGTCGGTGTAGAGGATAAAGGGCTGGCTGTAATCAGGGTACGCCAGGATTTCATCCCCCGTGAGGGCCATCTTCAGCTGGCGGAAGGACTCTTCTTCTAACTTCTCCCATTTGAAGGGCGGCTTCTGGTACTTGGCCTTCCGGGACTGGCCTATCAGGAGGTCCTGCATAGGAGCTGCCTTTTTGGTGAAACCGGGGATGAATCTGGGGTAATAGCCTACCAACCCGAGGAACTGCCGCACTTCCTTTACACTGGAGGGACTTGGCCATTCCTTAATTGCGGTGATCTTATCAGGGTCGGGAGCCACTCCGTCAGCGCTCACCACGTGTCCCAGGTACTGCACCTTTGGTTTCAGGAGGTGACACTTGGAGGGTTTTACCTTTAGGCCGTAGCTTGCCAGAGCTTCGAACACTTCCGCCAGGTGTTTCAGGTGGTCCTCATAAGTCTTGGAATATACGATGACATCGTCCAGGTACAACAGGACCGTCTCGAAGTTTCTGTGGCCCAGACAGCACTCCATTAATCGTTGGAAGGTTCCTGGTGCGTTGCAGAGTCCGAACGGCATGCAGGTAAACTCGCTAAGTCCCATCGGGGTGGTGAATGCGGTCTTCTCCCGGTCCGCCTCTGCTACAGGAACCTGCCAGTACCCGCTAGTGAGATCCAAGGTAGAGAAGAAGTTAGCAGATCTTAAAGCAGCCAAAGACTCCTCTATCCTTGGTAAGGGGTACGCATCCTTGTGTGTGATACGGTTGATTTTCCGGTAACCTACACACATCCTCATGGTGTTGTCTTTCTTTTTGACTAAGACTAGTGGAGCTGCCCAGGGGCTACAGCTATCCCTGATCACCCCAGCCTCCTTCATGTCTCTAAGCATCCCCTTGGCGTGTTGGTAGTGTGCAGGGGGTACGGGTCGATACCTCTCTTTTATGGGAGGATGGTCTCCCGTGGGGATGTGGTGTTCTACCCCCTTGACTCGCCCGAAGTCTAACGGGTGTTTACTAAACACTCTCTCGTACTCTTGAACCACCCGATAGACTCCCTGTTTCTGGTGTGAGGGAGTGGAGTCAGCACCCAAATGTAGTTGCTGACACCAGTCCTCCATTGTTTCCTTAGAGCCGTTACCTTCCTCCGGGGAAGATGGAGGCAAGGGTTCTACGGACTGTATGGAATTTTGATTGATGGTATACAATTTGGCTAGCGTGGCATACCGGGGCAGGTACACTTCCCTCTCCCCGATATTTATTATGCGAACGGGCACCCTCCCATGGCGTACATTGACCACCCCCCGTGCTGTCAAAATGGTGGGCCTACTATCTGAGTAAACTGGTTCTACCATTGCCTGGTAATCTCTACCTCTCAGACCAATAGCTGCCCGGCACCAAATCATCATTTCACTTTTTGGGGGCATGGCAATAGGGAAAGGGTCACACATTCTTACGCTACCAATCTCACCACCGGAGAGTTCTATCTGTTGCCGTCGCATCAGTGCTCGGATCTCTTTCTGGAGCACTCGCTGCTGGCCGGAGCTGGCGTTCTTGGCAACCTGGTGTAAAAGGAAAATCACCTCTGCAAGACAATTTTCAATTACATTAGTTCCTAGAGTTATCTTTGGGTGACTCTCGTGTTTGTCAATGTCTACAATGATCAGTCCCTGTGCTGCCAGTTCGACTCTACCGATTTTAATGGTCACCTCTTTAACTCCAATCTGTGGCACGGGCTGACCATTGCTGGCGATGATACTCAAGTCGTCGTCAGGGTAGCGGGTGATATCCGAGTCATTCCAGTACTGCTTGAAGAGCACGTACGGGATAGTGGTGACCTGTGACCCGGTGTCCAGTAGGGCACTCATTGGGATGCCATCCAGTACCACAGGCAAGACTGGACGTCCTCCCACATATTTGTCGCGCCAGTTCGATGGGCCTGATGATCTTTTTCCTGGGGGTTGGCCCTCTACCCCAGGTTGTGCCAGTTTAAAGGACAGTACCTTGCCATATGTCCGGGTTGATTGCAGCGGCGGCAGATGGGTCGTCCGTCCTCGTTGTATCGGTCGCTGGGTCTTCCTCTGGCCGGTGGGGTCCTCCTTGGTCGACGCCACGGGATGTCCTCCGGTCCGGATGCCAGCTGGATCTTCCCTGGAGTGGAAACCTGTAAAGACTGCACAGTTCGGGTTAGCGCAGCAACGCTTTTAGCTAGCTCTTGGACCTGATGGTGCAGGTCTGGAGCCGGGTCATTGTTCAAAGCCTGCGCATCAGCTCCCACAGGCCCTGCCGACAAGGGCGCCGCCTCCTGGTGGTAAGTGGTAGTGGGGCGTCTGTGGGTCACAACGCCACCTGGTGCCGGTTCTCGGAGCACCCGGATGGCTCTGTCCTTGAACTGTGCAAATCCCAGATGAGGGTCCTGTAAGGCCATTGCCCGCAACTGGGTTCGGTGGGCATTGCAATATAAACCCTCTATAAATTGTTCAGTCAACAGCCTGTCCTCGTCTCCCACGCCGTCAGGGTCGGTCTGCTTAATGGCTCTCAGGGCCTCTTGTAGGTTCAGGGCATAGTCCCTTATACTCTCATGTGCCCGCTGTTTGCACCCGTAGAATCTAAGCTTGATCTCGGCTGAGGTGCGGGTATCAAAGGTGTCCCTCAGCCGGGTTAGTATCCCTGCGACAGTCCTCCCCCCAGGTGGCCAGGACTTTACCTCCCTTTGGGCTGCCCCGGTTAATTGGGCCACCAGGATGCTCACTTTTTGCTCTTCTGTGAGGGGGTACACCTGGAAGAGGCTATCCAGCTTTTCTCTAAAGTCATGCAGGGTATGTGACTCCCCTGAGTACTGGGGTAGCCAGGCTGCCCCCGGGATATAGGGCATGGTGAAAGGCATGACCGCAACAGCGGTGGCGCTGGCGGGGGTTGAAGCGGTGAACCTCTCCTCCGTATCCGACATCTTCCTCCCCCCTAGTGGACCGTGGCCTACCTTGCGATGATCCTCTTCCGTAGGCCGCGGCTCCGCAGTGGATCGTCAGGGTTGAGGACCTTCCGTCGCGCTCCTGTGACGTCGGCGTCTGCTGGGCTCCTTCCAGGACCTTACGCAACGTCCGGACGTGAGGCGGGGCTTCAGTTCTCGCGCACTTTCGGAGTCCACGCCCCTCTTCTTCCCGCGCGGCATCCTCAAGATGGCGTCCAATGGCGGGAAAACTCCACGGATGGCGGGAAGAAGGCCGAAGATGGCGCCGGATGGCGGGAAAACTCCACCGATGGCGGGAAGAAAGCGGAAGATGGCGCCGGATGGCGGGAATCTTCACCACAGGTAAGTTTTCACAGTCTTTTTCAGGCACGCAGTACCCGGTGGTTGCGGGCACGAAATCCTGCCGACTACGCCAAAAGTTGACGCGCCCCTGGGCCTGTGTCGCGCAGCGTTGCGCACGCGGGAGCTTACCCGGAGCCGGATCTGTTGAGGGTTGTAGTCTCGTGGCGGTGACCCGGTCCGTGCCCAGGGAGTCAGACTAAGTGGCGCTGTATTAGAGGTAGATGTTGGACGACTACGCCACCCGTTGAGTGCAGCTAAGGAGCTGCTGCTGCAGGGCAGACCGCTGAGGCCGGTGGTAGGATTGTGCAGCGTGATAGTATAACCCCCAACGGGAGGGGTATGGCCTCAGGGCAGCCGACGTGGATGATGGGGGTAGCAGGAACCACTCGGAGACGGTACGGTGTAGTTCAGGGTCTTTACTGGTGACAAAGATAGACCCTCCCGGAGTACTGGCTAGCGATTGGGGCCTGGTCAGTCCTTGAGCAGATGGGATCTCCCCTGGCCAGGCGGAGTTGTAGGCCTCCCAAACTAACGATACTCTTCTGGCTACCTTGCTAGAGGCGGGTATAAGTAGCCCACGTCCCTGAGTGTACCGTGTGGTGCTCACCCGTATGGCCGGTGACTCGGGGCCTTCTAGTAGCTTCCGCTCCACGACGGCGGTGCTGGTCCCACGCGTGTGACCGTGCCTTCGGGTTTCTGGGCCAGAGGACCTGCAATCCCCTGCCGGTCGGTTTCTGCTGCTGGATAGGAGTTAGTCCCCACAGCCTCGGACTCCGGGTCCGGTGATAACTTCTCAGTCAGGGCGAGCTCTGCAGCTGCCAGCCCCTGACTCCTTGTAGCACTGCTCCCACAGAGCTCCTGATGTTCTTTTCCTATATCTGCTTCTCTTCTCTGTCTCTACTTCTTCTCTACTCCCTAACCCTGCCTCAGCCCTAGGTTTATATAGGGGAAGTTCTTCCCCTCCCAGGACTGGGCAGGAGGTGTGGCATGCATAGAATTCCTGACCAAGAGACCTCCCACCTGCTCTCAGACATAACATTGCTGTTACTGTGGAAACCAGACCCCTGGGGTGCCACATCAGCGTCTGCTGGGCTCCTTCCAGGACCTTACGCAACGTCCGGACGTGAGGCGGGGCTCCAGTTCTCGCGCGCTTTCGGAGTCCACGCCCCTCTTCTTCCCGCGCGGCGTCCCCAAGATGGCGTCCAATGGCGGGAAAACTCCACGGATGGCGGGAAGAAGGCAGAAGATGGCGTCGGATGGCGGGAATCGACTCCGGATGGCGGGAATCGACTCCGGATGGCGGGAATCTTTACCACAGGTCAGTTTCAACAGTCTTTTTCAGGCACGCAGTACCCGGTGATTGCGGGCACGAAATCCTGCCGACTACGCCAAAGTTGATGCGCCCCTGGGCCTGTGTCGTGCGGTATCGTGCGCACGGGGGCTTACCCGGAGCCGGATCAGATAGGGGTAGTAGTCTCGTGGCGGTGACCCGGTCCGTGCCCAGGGAGTCAAACTGAGTGGCAGTATTTAGCAGTAGATGTTAGAATGTTCGACTACGCCACCCGTTGAATGCGGCTATGAAGCCGCCGCTGCAGGGCAGACCGCTGAGGCCGGTGGTATGGTTGTGCAGCGTGGATGGTATAACCCCCAACGGGAGGGGTATAGCCTCAGGGCAGCTGGTGAAGCAGGTGGAGATGGTAGTGGTAGTGGTGGTGTGACAAGGAGTCAGTGAGACGTGCAGCTGCAGTTTTCAATGCTTTACTCACAGTTCTTTATCAGGTCACTTGTGCGCAGTAAGGACCACCTGAGCCATGCTGCGTCCACCAGGTCAGGGACTCGGCCAACTCCCAGGTAATTCCAGAGCGTGGTCCAGAGCTCCCCTCTCTTCCTTCCTACTGGCCGTCCCCACCAGGGACCCACCTTTGTCCGGCTCCCTCGGGCCTTCTGGTGGCGAAACCTTTCCCGGCTTCCCTGACCCTATACGTGGTATGCCTTCCTGGTGGATGTGGTGAGGGGTCGCGCCAAGACTTGACCACGACCTCCGGTTCCTGGCTAAGGATAATTGGCCTCCACCAGTTTGGGATCCGGTACCCTGCTCTGCCAACCCTTCACCCGTTTTCGTTCTCTCGTGGGATCTCAGGGTTCCCTCTATGCTTGCGTCTCTGGGCCTTTCTTTGTGTTTCTCTTCTTCCTCCTTCTTCCTTCTCTCTCCTCTCTGCTTCAGGCCTGGCTCTGGAGCTGGGCCCAGACGGAGCCACAGCTCCCTGTCAGCCCTCTCTGGCTGAACTCTCCCTCAGCTTCTCCTCAGACTGAACAGTGTTCCTAGATGGTGCCCACCTTTTATACCTCCCTTCTGACACCCGAGCCCCGGCGACAATGCAACCAATGGGCTCTTACCTATGCCCAGAGTCCCTCCCCTATCTGCTCCTACACCACTGGGATGTTCCTCCCCCCCCCCACTCCAGCCAGGGACAGACGCTGTCGTACCTGCACATCTATCTGGTGGGAGTACCGTTGTTCTGTCCCCCGGAAATGGGGTGAGTGTAGTGCATGCAGCTAACTGAGCTCTGTTCCACACTCCATCCTTACCCGGGAGTGGAATATCACACCTCTGGTTCGAGGTGCAATACCCCTGTAGCAGCCGAGTCCTCGGGGTGCTACAGTAACACCAGCTGGTGTTGAGCGCTGTCCGACATCGATAGCACCACCTTTGGATCAAGGCAACCTAACATGTCCGCCTGCATCTTCCTCACAGACCGGCAGTTTGCCGGGGACACCCTTATCAACCCCGTCTAAGCACAATAGCCAGCCCTCGGTCCCTCAGATGTGGACAAGTAAAAGACCATTTCCTCCTAGCCATGAGAAAGCTAAGAGGTTGAATTTCACCATCTGCAAGTTCTTGGCTACAGAAATGCTGCCTTTCCGCCTGGTGGACACAGAGGATTTTCGAGACCTTATGTCCGTCGCAGTGCCCCAGTACCAGATGCCCAGTCGGCACTACTTCTCAAAGAAAGGTGTGCCTGCGCTCCACCAGCATGTCGCACACAACATCACCGCTTCTTTGAGAAACTCTGTGTGTGACAGGTTGCATTTCACCACAGACACTTGGACGAGTAGGCATGGACAGGGGCGTTACATGTCGCTGACTGGGCACTGGCTAACTATAGTGACAGCAGGACAAGGGGCTGCTGTCCAAGTCTTGCCGTCCCTACGAGTTGTGCGTCAATCCTCTTTATGTCAAAGTTCCTCCACTGCTTCTGCCTCCTCAACCTCCTCTCGGTCTTCCACCTGCACCCAAAGCCTGTCTGGTCGTGCCACAAGCTTTCTAACTGCGCAGAAGGGATCCTGCACACCTCCTTACTATGCTGGCAGTAGGGCTCAACGTCATCAGGCGGTTTTTACTTTGAAATGTCTGGGAAATGTGAGTCACACAGCTGAGGAGTTGTGGTCAGCTCTGGAGAACCAATTTCATGAATGGTTGTCTCCACTGGACCTGAAACCAGGGAAGGCCGTGTGCGACAATGCTGCAAACCTGGGTGCGGCCCTTCGCCGGGGCAATGTCACACACGTGCCTTGTATGGCTCACGTGTTGAACCTGGTTGTCCAGCAATTTTTAGCCCACTATCCCAGACTAGATGGCCTTCTGCAGAGGGCACGGTCGCTGTGTGCTCACTTCCGCCGTTCGCATCCCGCAGCTCAGCGACTTACATCTCTACAGAAGTCGTTGGGCCTGCCACTTCACCGGCTAAAATGCGATGTGCCTACCCGGTGGAATTCAACTCTGCACATGTTGCAGCGACTGTGGCAGCACCGACAAGCCCTGGTGCAATACGTTCTGATGTATAGCCTGGGCCAACGAGATCCAGAGGTGGGGCAAATCACGCTGGAGGAGTGGTCTCAGATCAGGGACCTATGCACCCTTCTGCACAGTTTTGAAATGGCGACGAAGATGTTTAGTGCTGACGATGCCATTATCAGCATGACTATTCTGGTGATTTACATGCTGGAGCACATGTTAAACAGAATTCGGAGTCAGATGGTGGCACAAGAGGAGGTGGAGGAAGTAGAGGAGGAGGAGTTGTATGCGGAAGGGCTAACATCTGCAAGGTCCAGACGGTCGGCAGCACCAAGGTGGCAGGCATGTGAGGGTGGGGGAGATGGTTTTACCAGGGCGCATGGTAGCAGCCAAACTAGTGAGGAAGGTGCAGGAGCCCAGGAAGAAGTGGAGGACGAACTGATGGAAGACTCATCAGATGAGGGAGACCTTGATCACATTTCTGTTGTGCGAGGTTGGGGGGAGAGGACAGAGGAAGGAAGCATGATTGTTACCTCGCCACCAACACAACAGGGACTTGGTGCTCCTGGATGCGCAACACACATGAGTGCCTTCTTGCTGCACTACCTGCAACATGACCCTCAAATTGTGAGAATTAGAAATAATCCTGACTACTGGGTTGCCACACTGTTAGATCCCCGGTACAAAAGTAAATTTGCAGAAATTATTCCTGCCATAGAAAGGGATGCACGCATGCAGGAGTATCAGCAGAGACTGTTGCAGAATCTTACATGTGCTTTTCCACAAAACACCAGTGGTGCACGTAGTGAATCTCACAGTTCCAACTTGCCAACCGTGGGACCGTCAAGTGTTCAGCACTCAAACCATAACAGAACCACAGTATTTGCTGGTAACATCAATTTTGCGGAATCATTTCACCACTTTTTTAGCCCATCCTTTGCAAGGCCACAGGAGACAAGAAGTCTGACACATAGTCAACGCCTAGAGACGATGGTACAGGAGTATCTCCAAGTAAACATTGAAGCCATGACTGTGTCACTGGACCCTTGCTCTTTTTGGGCTTCCAATCTGGATAAATGGCCGGAGCTAGCCACTTACGCCTTGGAGATCTTGTCATGCCCCGCAGCCAGCGTTCTGTCTGAACGTGTGTTCAGCGCTGCTGGTGGTGTGCTGACAGATAAGCGCACGCGGCTCTCCACTGATCATGTAGACAGACTCACGTTCATAAAGATGAACAAATCATGGATCCGAAACGACTTTTCTACCCCTGTGTCATCCTGGGGAGAGTAAAAGCTTGATGATTGGTTAAAATCACCCTACCAACCGTTTTAAGCTTTCAAATTACTAATCATGTTTATCTGTATCTTGGCTGGAAAATAATTTGGGCTTTGTAGCAGTGTGCAGCACTGATTCTAATAGGCCATCTATACTAAAGCTTCACCAGATTTAAAATTACTAATCATGTTTATCTGTATCTTGACTGGAAAATAATTTGGGCTTTGTAGCAGTGTGCAGCACTGATCCTATTAGGCCATCTATACTAAGCTCCACCAGATTTAAAATTAATAATAATTTTTAGCTGCATCTAGCCCGGAAAATAATTTTGGGGCTCCGAGATGCGCAAGACACACAAGTGCCTTCTTGCTGCACTACCTGCAACATGACCCTCATATTGTCAGAATTCGAAGTAATCATGACTACTGGGTTGCCACACTCTTAGATCCCCCAAACTTTTCGATCAACCTTTTCATTTTAATAAAGACCAAAAAAATGGTCATTTTTGAAATTATAAGCATTAGCAGGTTATTAGAAACTGAAATCAAACAGTTTTCAACTCAAAACTTTATTCTAGGTGATGTTACATTTTCACATAGGACCCCTTGTTCGAAAGGAGCTTCTGAACTCTCTCGTCCATTGAATTTGTCAGGTTTTGGATGGTTTCTGCTTCAATTGTTTTGCATGAGGACAGAATACCCTCCCAGAGCTGTTGCTTAGATGTGAACTGCCTCCTGCCATCATAGACACTCCTTTTGATGATGCTCCAGAGGTTCTGAATGGGGTAGAGGTCAGGGGAGCATGGGGGTCACACCATAAGTTTGTCCCCTTTTATGCCCATATCAGCCAGAGATGCAGATGTTTTATGTGCAGCATGAGATGGTGCATTATCATGCAAAAAAATGATCTTGCTGTGAAATACACGGTTCTTCTTCTTGAACCATGGCAGGAAGTGCTGTTTGAGAAAATCCACATACATTATGGAGTTCATCTTTAGCGCCTTCAGGGATCCTAAAGGGGCCGACAATCTCTCTCCCCATGATTCCAGCCCAAAACATTACTCCACCTCCTCCTTGTTGGCGCTGTAGCCGTGTTTGCGTGGGGTGTCCATCAACCAGCCATCCTCCACTCCATCCATCTGGACCATCGAGCGCTGCACGGCACTCATCCGTGAACAAAACAGTTTTGAAATCAGTCTTCATGTAATGTTTGGCCCACTAGAGCCGTTTCTGCTTGTGTGAAGTGGATAGAGGAGGTCGACAGGATGGCGTATGCACAGCTGCAAACCTCTGAAGGACCCTGCATCTTGTTGTTCGGGGGACGTTGGAGGCACCAGCAGCTTCAAAAACTTGTCTGCTGCTATGACAAGGCTTTTTTGCCGCTGCTCTTTTAACCTGTCGTAATTGCCTGTAGGAAAGAGTCCTCAATTTGCCCTTATCAGCACGCACACGTGTGTACTGTGAATCAGCTACATACTTCTTGATTGCCAAGACACTTCATCCTGATCATCGCACAATGTTGATTGTAGTCATGCCTTGACCTAAACACTCCACAATTTGTTGCTTCTCAGCAGCCGACACATCCTTTTTCTTTCCCATTTTGGCAGAAAATGTAGGCTGCTTAATAATGTGAGAGAGCCTTCTTAAGTAGTCTTGCCTTTCATTGGACACACCTGCCAAACTAATTAGCACAGGTGTCTGCAATTGCTTACAGTGATATAAAGAGTCCTGACACACATCACCATCAATGAGTTTAACTGACAAACAAACAAATTCTTCCCTTATCACTCCTAAACACTTTTTGCATAATAATTTGGAACACAGTGTACATGTGCTTTTCCACAAAACACCAGTGGTTCACGTAGTGAATCTTACAGTTCTAACTTGCCAACCGTGGTCTGTATGGAGTTGTTCAATAAAGGGCCCAAAATTAAGATAACATAGATGGGAGAGGTCTCTATGAATAGGAATTCCTAAGTATTTGATACCCTGTGAGGGCCAGGCAAAGGGAAAGTTGGACTGGATGGAATCCTATATGGATTTGGGGAGGGAGACATCGAGGGCCTCAGACTTCGCTGCATTGATTTTAAAATTTGACCATGTAACAAAGTGATCTATTTCAGCCATAATAGCATGGATGGATATATGTGATTGAATGATATATACTAGGACATCATCAGCAAATAGAGAGCACTTGTACTCGGTGCCTCCCACCTCAATCCACCTAATATTGGGGTTATGGCGAATTGATGAGAGCAGGTGCTCCGTCACTAGGATGTATAAGAGAGGGGACAGAGGACATCCCTGCCTTGTCCCATTGGTGATTGTGAAAGGTGATGAAAATGTTCTGACGCGCCCCCTGGGCCTTGGGACACCCGGAGCCGGACCCTTTTTGGTGGATGCTGGTGGTTGTAGTCTTCGTGGCGGCGACCCGGTTCCGTGGCTCAGGGTGGTCAAACCAGTGGCGGGACTATTTATGTGGTTTTGATGTTTAAATGTCCGACTACGCCACCCGTGGATTGCGGTCAGAGTGAACCGCCGCTGCAGGGCAGACCGCTGAGGCTGGTGTTGTGGGTGCAGCAGAGCGAAGCATAACTCCCCACGGGAGGAGTATAGCCTCAGGGCAGTGTATGCGGAGGATGGGGGTGATGGTGCAGGGCAGCAGCAGTAACGACACGGAGTCAGTGATGCAGTCCAAGGCCTTTACTCACAGTTCTTATTATCCAGACCACGTCTGCAGGTAACGGATGCCCACGTCGTACTGTGCTCACCAGGTGAGGGGCTCAGACAACTCCCAGATAACTTTGGAGCGCTTCACAGGACCCCCTTTGTGTGTCCTTTGTCTGGCCTTTCTTACCAACCCTTCTGTCCGGCTGCCTTGGGCCTCCTCTTGGTAAACTTGGCGCCAGTTTCCCTGACCCTATGTGGTGCCTTCCTAGCGGGTGTAGCGAGGGGCTGCGCTACATAAAATGTCACAGCCTCCGGTTTCTAGCTGAGGGTCGTTTCCTGCCTCCACTAGTTTCGGGGACCGGTCTCCCCCTTTGGCCTGACCCCTCCACGCAGGTGGATTCGGGCGTGCGGTGGCGACTCGCCCGTCCGCACCCCTGGGATCCCTTCATTCCTCGTTCCTGGAGCCTTCTCCGCTCCTCTTCCTTCCTTCTCCCTCTTCCAGGCCTGGGCCTCTGTTACTAGGCCTGCCTCCGGAGCAGAGCTCATGCAGAGCCCCTGCTCCCTGCCACTTCTGCTCAGACTTCTCTGCACTGAACTAAGATGGTGCCCACCTTTTATACTCCCTTCTCAATGCACCCAGGAACTGCTTCCTCTCTGCTCCTGCACTACAGGGTTCCCCTTCCTCAGTGTTCCCTCCCCCCACTCCAGCCAGGGACAGGGACTGTCGTGCCCATCTCAGAGGCATATTGGTCGCCCTGCCCCACGGCAATGTGGTGTAATGCATGCAGGTGTCGGGTCCTGATCCACACTCCATCCTTACCTGAGAGTGAGATATCACACCTCTTGGTGAGGTGCAATACCTCTGTAGCAACCGAGCCCTCAGGGTACTACAGTTCCATTTATCTTCAGCCTAGGTGACGTATTGTGATACAGGGCCGTGATTTTGGCTATAAAAGGGTCCCCTAGACCCCTACCCCAAGCTTTTTAAGAGAATCATATATGGCGTGCCAGGAGACTCTATGGAATGCTTTCTCAGCATCCAACGAGAGTATCTAATTACAAATTTTTAACTGCATCTAGCCCAGGAAATACTTTGTACCTAGTAGCAGTGTCTGCTAGTCAGCGGATTATCCCGGCTGTTAAGCAAGCTACACCACCTGTAGTTTGGACACTTAATTTTTTCAAAGGAAATGCTTCGGGACCACGGGATACTCAGTGAAGAGCATCAGGAGGCACCCCAAGGCATAGGGGCTGGGACTGGCAGTAGGATGCCTTGCGGTGGACAGCCGGGCTCGATCCTTATAAAAGCTTTTTAACTGCAGCAGCTTTAGTGGACGCTACTGGAGCTGGAATTACGCGGCTGCTGGCATGAGACTTGCCCTCCAATAGATCCTTGTAAATGGATTTAAAGTGTATTCATTCAAATTAGAGGGACAATTTAAATTAAAAAGCTTAGAGCTGCCTCCACCACAGGGGGGCTCGCTCGACCCATCAGCGGACAGGCACCAGTATTGGGAGAGGGGGACTGGCCGTCAGGGTCCACCGCGGCTCTGGCACAAACCCGGCGACACGGAGGTGGCACGGGCAGGAGCGGACTGAACGTGTCGGCTTCTCACTTTTTGGATTTTAGAAGGGCATGACATGCCTATATCTGTGTCTCCCCCTCCTTTTAGCCTCCACCTCTTTTCTTTTCGCATGACTATATGTACTTGTCACTTTTCCATGTGTTAGTTGTGTCTTCTGAGCAGTTTGTCAGCTTTTGGACACCTTTGAAGGTGTTTTCTATGTGTTTCTATGTGTTTTTGTTTGCCTGCCATTGGTTTTAACGGTGTTCGAAGGTGTTCGACGAACAGTTCGACGAACAGTTCGGCGAACACACGGGTGTTCGACGAACCGAACCGAACTCGAACACTACGGGGGTGGCTCAACACTACTTATATTCCCCTCCGATGCTAGTGCCATTCCATTGATTTGAGTACAGGCTCTCCCGGCAATCGCGTGACAATGTCTGTCAAATAAATCAGACTTCCGGTGGAAGCCGGAGCTGCTGCTGTTCTCTCATTTCCTCCAGATGTCAATGCTGAAAAAAGTCCAAACTCATTAGATTTTATTGCTACCTGCTTGTCGCAGTCACAGTACCCTTGGGGTTGCAATATGACCCATTCACTTGCATTGCACTTCGATATAGTAGAGGAGAGATTGGTTGCAAGACAGGGGCAGTGTTCAAGGTCACTGTATAGCCCTAACCTAGGACAGAAGAGGAGGTAGGAGAATGTATGGGCTCCTGTCAGGTATATATTATTGCAGACAGCAGAGTGTATGGGCTCCTGTCAGGTATATATTATTGGAGGCAGGAGAATGTATGGGCTCCTGTCAGGTATATATTATTGGAGGCAGCAGAATCTATGGGCTCCTGGCAGGTATATATTATTGGAGGCAGGAGAATGAATGGGCTCCTATCAGGTATATATTATTGGAGGCAGGAGAATGTATGGGCTCCTGTCAGGTATATATTATTGGAGGCAGCAGAATGTATGGGCTCCTGTCAGGTATATATTATTGGAGACAGGAGAATGTATGGGCTCCTGTCAGGTATATATTATTGGAGGCAGCAGAATGTATGGGCTCCTGTCAGGTATATATTATTGGAGGCAGCAGAATGTATGGGCTCCTGTCAGGTATATATTATTGGAGGCAAGAGAATGTATGGGCTCCTGTCAGGTATATATTATTGGAGACAGCAGAATGTATGGGCTCCTGACAGGTATATATTATTGGAGGCAGCAGAATGTATGGGCTCCTGTCAGGTATATATTATTGGAGGCAAGAGAATGTATGGGCTCCTGTCAGGTATATATTATTGGAGACAGCAGAATGTATGGGCTCCTGACAGGTATATATTATTGGAGGCAGCAGAATGTATGGGCTCCTGTCAGGTATATATTATTGGAGGCAGCAGAATGTATGAGCTCCTGTCAGGTATATATTATTGGAGGCAGAAGAATCTATGGGCTCCTGTCAGGTATATATTATTGGAGGCAGCAGAATGTATGGGCTCCTGACAGGTATATATTATTGGAGGCAGCAGAATGTATGAGCTCCTGTCAGGTATATATTATTGGAGGCAGCAGAATGTATGGGCTCCTGTCAGGTATATATTATTGGAGGCAGGAGAATGTATGGGCTCCTGTCAGGTATATATTATTGGAGGCAGCAGAATGTATGGGCTCCTGTCAGGTATATATTATTGGAGGCAGGAGAATGTATGGGCTCCTGTCAGGTATATATTATTGGAGGCAGGAGAATGCATGGGCTCCTGTCAGGTATATATTATTGGAAGCAGGAGAATGTATGGGCTCCTGTCAGGTATATATTATTGGAGGCAGGAGAATGCATGGGCTCCTGTCAGGTATATATTATTGGCGGCAGCAGAATGTATGGGCTACTGTCAGGTATATATTATTGGAGGCAGCAGAATGTATGGACTCCTGTCAGGTATATATTATTGGAGGCAGGAGAATGTATGGGCTCCTGTCAGGTATATATTATTGGAGGTAGGAGAATGTATGGGCTCTTGTCAGGTATATATTATTGGAGGCAGGAGAATGTATGGGCTCCTGTCAGGTATATATTATTGGAGGTAGGAGAATGTATGGGCTCCTGTCAGGTATATATTATTGGAGGCAGCAGAATGTATTGGCTCCTGTCAGGTATATATTATTGGAGGCAGCAGAATCTATGGGCTCCTGTCAGGTATATATTATTGGAGGTAGGAGAATGTATGGGCTCCTGTCAGGTATATATTATTGGAGGTAGGAGAATGTATGGGCTCCTGTCAGGTATATATTATTGGAGGCAGCAGAATGTATTGGCTCCTGTTAGGTATATATTATTGGAGGCAGGAGAATCTATGGGCTCCTGTCAGGTATATATTATTGGAGGTAGGAGAATGTATGGGCTCCTGTCAGGTATATATTATTGGAGGTAGGAGAATGTATGGGCTCCTGTCAGGTATATATTATTGGAGGCAGGAGAATGTATGGGCTCCTGTCAGGTATATATTATTGGAGGTAGAAGAATGTATGGGCTCCTGTCAGGTATATATTATTGGAGGCAGCAGAATGTATGGACTCCTGTCAGGTATATATTATTGGAGGTAGGAGAATGTATGGGCTCCTGTCAGGTATATATTATTGAAGGCAGCAGAATCTATGGGCTCCTGTCAGGTATATATTATTGGAGACAGCAGAATGTATGAGCTCCTGTCAGGTATATATTATTGGAGGCGGGAGAATGTATGGGCTCCTGTCAGGTATATATTATTGGAGGCAGGAGAATGTATGGGCTCCTGTCAGGTATATATTATTGGAGGTAGGAGAATGTATGGGCTCCTGTCAGGTATATATTATTGGAGGCAGCAGAATGTATTGGCTCCTGTCAGGTATATATTATTGGAGGCAGCAGAATATATGGGCTCCTGTCAGGTATATATTATTGGAGGTAGGAGAATGTATGGGCTACTGTCAGGTATATATTATTGGAGGTAGGAGAATGTATGGGCTCCTGTCAGGTATATATTATTGGAGGCAGCAGAATGTATTGGCTCCTGTCAGGTATATATTATTAGAGGCAGCAGAATCTATGAGCTCCTGTCAGGTATATATTATTGGAGGCAGGAGAATCTATGGGCTCCTGTCAGGTATATATTATTGGAGGTAGGAGAATGTATGGGCTCCTGTCAGGTATATATTATTGGAGGTAGGAGAATGTATGGGCTCCTGTCAGGTATATATTATTGGAGGCAGGAGAATGTATGGGTTCCTGTCAGGTATATATTATTGGAGGTAGAAGAATGTATGGGCTCCTGTCAGGTATATATTATTGGAGGCAGCAGAATGTATGGACTCCTGTCAGGTATATATTATTGGAGGTAGGAGAATGTATGGGCTCCTGTCAGGTATATATTATTGAAGGCAGCAGAATCTATGGGCTCCTGTCAGGTATATATTATTGGAGACAACAGAATGTATGAGCTCCTGTCAGGTATATATTATTGGAGGCGGGAGAATGTATGGGCTCCTGTCAGGTATATATTATTGGAGGCAGGAGAATGTATGGGCTCCTGTCAGGTATATATTATTGGAGGCGGGAGAATGTATGGGCTCCTGTCAGGTATATATTATTGGAGGAAGCAGAATGTATGGGCTCCTGTCAGGTATATATTATTGGAGGCAGGAGAATCTATGGGCTCCTGTCAGGTATATATTATTGGAGGCAGGAGAATGTATGGGCTCCTGTCAGGTATATATTATTGGAGCCAGCAGAATGTATGGGCACCTGTCAGGTATATATTATTGGAGGCAGCAGAATGTATGTGCTCCTGTCAGGTATATATTATTGGAGGCAGGAGAATGTATGGGCTCCTGTCAGGTATATATTATTGGAGGCAGCAGAATGTATGAGCTCCTGTCAGGTATATATTATTGGAGGCGGGAGAATGTATGGGCTCCTGTCAGGTATATATTATTGGAGGCAGCAGAATGTATGAGCTCCTGTCAGGTATATATTATTGGAGGCAGGAGAATGTATGGGCTCCTGTCAGGTATATATTATTGGAGGCAGCAGAATGTATGGGCTCCTGTCAGGTATATATTATTGGAGGTAGGAGAATGTATGGGCTCCTGTCAGGTATATATTATTGGAGGCAGCAGAATGTATGAGCTCCTGTCAGGTATATATTATTGGAGGCAGGAGAATGTATGGGCTCCTGTCAGGTATATATTATTGGAGGCAGCAGAATGTATGGGCTCCTGTCAGGTATATATTATTGGAGGTAGGAGAATGTATGGGCTCCTGTCAGGTATATATTATTGGAGGCAGCAGAATGTATGAGCTCCTGTCAGGTATATATTATTGGAGGCAGGAGAATGTATGGGCTCCTGTCAAGTATATATTATTGGAGGCAGCAGAATGTATGGGCTCCTGTCAGGTATATATTATTGGAGGTAGGAGAATGTATGGGCTCCTGTCAGGTATATATTATTGGAGGCAGCAGAATGTATGAGCTCCTGTCAGGTATATATTATTGGAGGCAGGAGAATGTATGGGCTCCTGTCAGGTATATATTATTGGAGGCAGCAGAATGTATGGGCTCCTGTCAGGTATATATTATTGGAGGTAGGAGAATGTATGGGCTCCTGTCAGGTATATATTATTGGAGGCAGCAGAATGTATGGGCTCCTGTCAGGTATATATTATTGGGGGCAGGAGAATGTATGGGCTCCTGTCAGGTATATATTATTAGAGGCAGCAGAATGTATGGGCTCCTGTCAGGTATATATTATTGGAGGCAGCAGAATCTATGGGCTCCTGTCAGGTATATATTATTGGAGAAAGCAGAATCTATGGGCTCCTGTCAGGTATATATTATTGGAGGCAGGAGAATGTATGGGCTCCTGTCAGGTATATATTATTGGAGGCAGGAGAATGCATGAGCTCCTGTCAGGTATATATTATTGGAGGTTGGAGAATCTATGGGTTCCTGTCAGGTATATATTATTGGAGGCAGCAGAATGTATGGGCTCCTGTCAGGTATATATTATTGGAGACAGCAGAATGTATGGGCTCCTGTCAGGTATATATTATTGGAGGCAGGAGAATGTATGGGCTCCTGTCAGGTATATATTATTGGAGGCAGGAGAATGTATGGGCTCCTGTCAGGTATATATTATTGGAGGCTGCAGAATGTATGGCCTCCTGTCAGGTATATATTATTGGAGACAGCAGAATGTATGGGCTTCCGTCAGGTATATATTATTGGAGGCAGGAGAATGTATGGGCTCCTGTCAGGTATATATTATTGGAGGCAGCAGAATGTATGGGCTTCCGTCAGGTATATATTATTGGAGGCAGGAGAATGTATGGGCTCCTGTCAGGTATATATTATTGGAGGCAGCAGAGTGTATGGGCTACTGTCAGGTATATATTATTGGAGGCAGGAGAATGTATGGGCTCCTGTCAGGTATATATTATTGGAGGCAGGAGAATCTATGGGCTCCTGTCAGGTATATATTATTGGAGGCAGGAGAATCTATGGGCTCCTGTCAGGTATATATTATTGGAGGCAGGAGAATCTATGGGCTCCTGTCAGGTATATATTATTGGAGGCAGGAGAATGTATGGGCTCCTGTCAGGTATATATTATTGGAGGCAGGAGAATGTATGGACTCCTGTCAGGTATATATTATTGGAGGCAGGAGAATCTATGGGCTCCTGTCAGGTATATATTATTGGAGGCAGGAGAATCTATGGGCTCCTGTCAGGTATATATTATTGGAGGCAGGAGAATCTATGGGCTCCTGTCAGATATATATTATTGGAGGTAGGAGAATCTATGGGCTCCTGTCAGGTATATATTATTGGAGGCAGGAGAATGTATGGGCTCCTGTCAGGTATATATTATTGGAGGCAGGAGAATCTATGGGCTCCTGTCAGATATATATTATTGGATGTAGGAGAATCTATGGGCTCCTGTCAGGTGTATATTATTGGAGGCAGGAGAATGTATGGGCTCCTGTCAGGTATATATTATTGGAGGCAGGAGAATGTATGGGCTCCTGTCAGGTATATATTATTGGAGGTAGGAGAATGTATGGGCTCCTGTCAGGTATATATTATTGGAGGCAGGAGAATGTATGGGCTCCTGTCAGGTATATATTATTGGAGGCAGCAGAATGTATGGACTCCTGTCAGGTATATATTATTGGAGGTAGGAGAATGTATGGGCTCCTGTCAGGCATATATTATTGGAGGCAGCAGAATCTATGGGCTCCTGTCAGGTATATATTATTGGAGGCACGAGAATGTATGGGCTCCTGTCAGGTATATATTATTGGAGGCAGCAGAATCTATGGGCTCCTGTCAGGTATATATTATTGGAGGCAGCAGAATGTATGGGCTCCTGTCAGGTATATATTATTGGAGGCAGCAGAATCTATGGGCTCCTGTCAGGTATATATTATTGGAGGTAGAATGTATGGGCTCCTGTCAGGTATATATTATTGGAGGCAGAATGTATGGGCTTCTGTCAGGTATATATTATTGGAGGCAGGAGAATGTATGTGCTCCTGTCAGGTATATATTATTGGAGGCAGCAGAATCTATGGGCTCCTGTCAGGTATATATTATTGGAGGCAGCAGAATGTATGTGCTCCTGTCAGGTATATATTATTGGAGGCAGCAGAATCTATGGGCTCCTGTCAGGTATATATTATTGGAGGCAGCAGAATGTATGGGCTCCTGTCAGGTATATATTATTGGAGGCAGCAGAATCTATGGGCTCCTGTCAGGTATATATTATTGGAGGCAGCAGAATCTATGGGCTCCTGTCAGGTATATATTATTGGAGGCTGCAGAATCTATGAGCTCCTGGCAGGTATATATTATTGGAGGCAGGAGAACGTATGGGCTCCTGTCAGGTATATATTATTGGAGGTAGGAGAATGTATGGGCTCCTGTCAGGTATATATTATTGGAGGCAGGAGAATGTATGGGCTCCTGTCAGGTATATATTATTGGAGGCAGAATGTATGGGCTCCTGTCAGGTATATATTATTGGAGGCAGGAGAATGTATGGGCTCCTGTCAGGTATATATTATTGGAGGCAGGAGAATGTATGGGCTCCTGTCAGGTATATATTATTGGAGGCAGCAGAATGTATGGGCTCCTGTCAAGTATATATTATTGGAGGCAGGAGAATCTATGGGCTCCTGTCAGGTATATATTATTGGAGACAGGAGAATGTATGGGCTCAGGACAGGTATATATTATTGGAGGCAGCAGAATGTATGGGCTCCTGTCAGGTATATATTATTGGAGGCAGCAGAATCTATGGGCTCCTGGCAGGTATATATTATTGGAGGCAGCAGAATCTATGGGCTCCTGGCAGGTATATATTATTGGAGGCAGGAGAATGTATGGGCTCCTGTCCGGTATATATTATTGGAGGCAGCAGAATGTATGGGCTCCTGTCAGGTATATATTATTGGAGGCAGCAGAATGTATGGGCTCCTGTCAGGTATATATTATTGGAGGCAGCAGAATCTATGGGCTCCTGGCAGGTATATATTATTGGAGGCAGGAGAATGTATGGGCTTCTGTCAGGTATATATTATTGGAGGCAGGAGAATGTATGGGCTTCTGTCAGGTATATATTATTGGAGGCAGGAGAATGTATGGGCTTCTGTCAGGTATATATTATTGGAGGCAGCAGAATGTATGGGCTTCTGTCAGGTACATATTATTGGAGGCAGCAGAATGTATGGGCTCCTGTCAGGTATATATTATTGGAGGCAGGAGAATGTATGGGCTCCTGTCAGGTATATATTATTGGAGGCAGGAGAATGTATGGGCTCCTGTCAGGTATATATTATTGGAGGCAGCAGAATGTATGGGCTTCTGTGAGGTATATATTATTGGAGGCAGGAGAATGTATGGGCTCCTGTCAGGTATATATTATTGGAGGCAGCAGAATGTATGGGCTCCTGTCAGGTATATATTATTGGAGGCAGCAGAATGTATGGGCTCCTGTCAGGTATATATTATTGGAGGCAGCAGAATGTATGGGCTCCTGTCAGGTATATATTATTGGAGGCAGCAGAATGTATGGGCTCCTGTCAGGTATATATTATTGGAGGCAGGAGAATGTATGGGCTCCTGTCAGGTATATATTATTGGAGGCAGGAGAATGTATGGACTCCTGTCAGGTATATATTATTGGAGGCAGGAGAATGTATGGGCTCCTGTCAGGTATATATTATTGGAGGCAGCAGAATGTATGGGCTCCTGTCAGGTACATATTATTGGAGGCAGCAGAATGTATGGGCTCCTGTCAGGTATATATTATTGGAGGCAGGAGAATGTATGGGCTCCTGTCAGGTATATATTATTGGAGGCAGCAGAATGTATGGGCTCCTGTAAGGTATATATTATTGGAGGCAGCAGAATGTATGGGCTCCTGTCAGGCATATATTATTGGAGGCAGCAGAATGTATGGGCTCCTGTCAGGTATATATTATTGGAGGCAGGAGAATGTATGGGCTCCTGTCTGGTATATATTATTGGAGGCAGGAGAATGTATGGGCTCCTGTCAGGTATATATTATTGGAGGCAGGAGAATGTATGGGCTCCTGTAAGGTATATATTATTGGAGGCAGCAGAATGTATGGGCTCCTGTCAGGTATATATTATTGGAGGCAGGAGAATGTATGGGCTCCTGTCAGGTATATATTATTGGAGGCAGCAGAATCTATGGGCTCCTGTCAGGTATATATTATTGGAGGGAGGAGGATGTATGGGCTCCTGTCAGGTATATATTATTGGAGCGATGAGAATGTATGGGCTCCTATCAGGTATATATTATTGGAGGCAGCAGAATGTATGGGCTCCTGTCAGGTATATATTATTGGAGGCAGGAGAATGTATGGGCTCCTATCAGGTATATATTATTGGAGGCAGCAGAATGTCTGGGTTCCTGTCAGGTATATATTATTGGAGGCAGGAGAATGTATGGGCTCCTGTCAGGTATATATTATTGGAGGCAGCAGAATGTATGGGCTCCTGTCAGGTATATATTATTGGAGGCAGCAGAATGTATGGGCTCCTGTTAGGTATATATTATTGGAGGCAACAGAATGTATGGGCTCCTGTCAGGTATATATTATTGGAGGCAGCAGAATGTATGGGCTCCTGTCAGGTATATATTATTGGAGGCAGGAGAATGTATGGGCTCCTCTCAGGTATATATTATTGGAGGCATCAGAATGTATGGGCTCCTGTCAGGTATATATTATTGGAGGCAGCAGAATGTATGGGCTCCTGTCAGGTATATATTATTGGAGGCAGGAGAATCTATGGGCTCCTGTCAGATATATATTATTGGAGGTAGGAGAATGTATGGGCTCCTGTCAGGTATATATTATTGGAGGTAGGAGAATGTATGGGCTCCTGTCAGGTATATATTATTGGAGGCAGGAGAATGTATGGTCTCCTGTCAGGTATATATTATTGGAGGCAGCAGAATGTATGGACTCCTGTCAGGTACATATTATTGGAGGTAGGAAAATGTATGGGCTCCTGTCAGGTATATATTATTGGAGGCAGGAGAATGTATGGGCTCCTGTCAGGTATATATTATTGGAGGCAGCAGAATGTATGGGTTCCTGTCAGGTATATATTATTGGAGGCAGGAGAATGTATGGGCTCCTCTCAGGTATATATTATTGGAGGCATCAGAATGTATGGGCTCCTGTCAGGTATATATTATTGGAGGCAGCAGAATGTATGGGCTCCTGTCAGGTATATATTATTGGAGGCAGGAGAATCTATGGGCTCCTGTCAGATATATATTATTGGAGGTAGGAGAATGTATGGGCTCCTGTCAGGTATATATTATTGGAGGTAGGAGAATGTATGGGCTCCTGTCAGGTATATATTATTGGAGGCAGGAGAATGTATGGGCTCCTGTCAGGTATATATTATTGGAGGCAGCAGAATGTATGGACTCCTGTCAGGTATATATTATTGGAGGTAGGAGAATGTATGGGCTCCTGTCAGGCATATATTATTGGAGGCAGCAGAATCTATGGGCTCCTGTCAGGTATATATTATTGGAGGCACGAGAATGTATGGGCTCCTGTCAGGTATATATTATTGGAGGCAGCAGAATCTATGGGCTCCTGTCAGGTATATATTATTGGAGGCAGCAGAATGTATGGGCTCCTGTCAGGTATATATTATTGGAGGCAGCAGAATCTATGGGCTCCTGTCAGGTATATATTATTGGAGGCAGAATGTATGGGCTTCTGTCAGGTATATATTATTGGAGGCAGAATGTATGGGCTCCTGTCAGGTATATATTATTGGAGGCAGGAGAATGTATGGGCTCCTGTCAGGTATATATTATTGGAGGCAGGAGAATGTATGGGCTCCTGTCAGGTATATATTATTGGAGGCAGGAGAATGTATGGGCTCCTGTCAGGTATATATTATTGGAGGCAGAATGTATGGGCTTCTGTCAGGTATATATTATTGGAGGCAGGAGAATGTATGGGCTCCTGTCAGGTATATATTATTGGAGGCAGCAGAATCTATGGGCTCCTGTCAGGTATATATTATTGGAGGCAGCAGAATGTATGGGCTCCTGTCAGGTATATATTATTGGAGGCAGGAGAATCTATGGGCTCCTGTCAGGTATATATTATTGGAGGCAGGAGAATGTATGGGCTCCTGTCAGGTATATATTATTGGAGGCAGCAGAATGTATGGGCTCCTCTCAGGTATATATTATTGGAGGCAGCAGAATCTATGGGCTCCTGGCAGGTATATATTATTGGAGGCAGGAGAATGTATGGGCTCCTGTCCGGTATATATTATTGGAGGTAGGAGAATGTATGGGCTCCTGTCAGGTATATATTATTGGAGGCAGGAGAATGTATGGGCTCCTGTCAGGTATATATTATTGGAGGCAGAATGTATGGGCTCCTGTCAGGTATATATTATTGGAGGCAGCAGAATGTATGGGCTCCTGTCAGGTATATATTATTGGAGGCAGGAGAATGTATGGGCTCCTGTCAGGTATATATTATTGGAGGCAGGAGAATGTATGGGCTCCTGTCAGGTATATATTATTGGAGGCAGCAGAATGTATGGGCTCCTGTCAGGTATATATTATTGGAGGCAGGAGAATTTATGGGCTCCTGTCAGGTATATATTATTGGAGACAGGAGAATGTATGGGCTCCTGTCAGGTATATATTATTGGAGGCAGCAGAATGTATGGGCTCCTGTCAGGTATATATTATTGGAGGCAGCAGAATCTATGGGCTCCTGGCAGGTATATATTATTGGAGGCAGCAGAATCTATGGGCTCCTGGCAGGTATATATTATTGGAGGCAGGAGAATGTATGGGCTCCTGTCAGGTATATATTATTGGAGGCAGCAGAATGTATGGGCTCCTGTCAGGTATATATTATTGGAGGCAGGAGAATGTATGGGCTCCTGTCAGGTATATATTATTGGAGGCAGCAGAATCTATGGGCTCCTGTCAGGTATATATTATTGGAGGCAGCAGAATGTATGGGCTCCTGTCAGGTATATATTATTGGAGGCAGGAGAATGTATGGGCTCCTGTCAGGTATATATTATTGGAGGCAGGAGAATGTATGGGCTCCTGTCAGGTATATATTATTGGAGGCAGGAGAATGTATGGGCTCCTGTCAGGTATATATTATTGGAGGCAGGAGAATGTATGGGCTCCTTTCAGGTATATATTATTGGAGGCAGGAGAATGTATGGGCTCCTGTCAGGTATATATTATTGGAGGCAGCAGAATGTATGGGCTCCTGTCAGGTATATATTATTGGAGGCAGCAGAATCTATGGGCTCCTGGCAGGTATATATTATTGGAGGCAGGAGAATGTATGGGCTCCTGTCAGGTATATATTATTGGAGGCAGCAGAATGTATGGGCTCCTGTCAGGTATATATTATTGGAGGCAGCAGAATCTATTGGCTCCTGTCAGGTATATATTATTGGAGGCAGGAGAATGTATGGGCTCCTGTCAGGTATATATTATTGGAGGCAGCAGAATGTATGGGCTCCTGTCAGGTATATATTATTGGAGGCAGCAGAATCTATGGGCTCCTGTCAGGTATATATTATTGGAGGCAGAATGTATGGGCTCCTGTCAGGTATATATTATTGGAGGCAGAATGTATGGGCTCCTGTCAGGTATATATTATTGGAGGCAGGAGAATGTATGGGCTCCTGTCAGGTATATATTATTGGAGGCAGGAGAATGTATGGGCTCCTGTCAGGTATATATTATTGGAGGCAGGAGAATGTATGGGCTCCTGTCAGGTATATATTATTGGAGGCAGAATGTATGGGCTTCTGTCAGGTATATATTATTGGAGGCAGGAGAATGTATGGGCTCCTGTCAGGTATATATTATTGGAGGCAGCAGAATGTATGGGCTCCTGTCAGGTATATATTATTGGAGGCAGCAGAATGTATGGGCTCCTGTCAGGTATATATTATTGGAGGCAGGAGAATCTATGGGCTCCTGTCAGGTATATATTATTGGAGGCAGGAGAATGTATGGGCTCCTGTCAGGTATATATTATTGGAGGCAGCAGAATGTATGGGCTCCTGTCAGGTATATATTATTGGAGGCAGCAGAATCTATGGGCTCCTGGCAGGTATATATTATTGGAGGCAGGAGAATGTATGGGCTCCTGTCCGGTATATATTATTGGAGGTAGGAGAATGTATGGGCTCCTGTCAGGTATATATTATTGGAGGCAGGAGAATGTATGGGCTCCTGTCAGGTATATATTATTGGAGGCAGAATGTATGGGCTCCTGTCAGGTATATATTATTGGAGGCAGCAGAATGTATGGGCTCCTGTCAGGTATATATTATTGGAGGCAGGAGAATGTATGGGCTCCTGTCAGGTATATATTATTGGAGGCAGGAGAATGTATGGGCTCCTGTCAGGTATATATTATTGGAGGCAGCAGAATGTATGGGCTCCTGTCAGGTATATATTATTGGAGGCAGGAGAATGTATGGGCTCCTGTCAGGTATATATTATTGGAGGCAGGAGAATGTATGGGCTCCTGTCAGGTATATATTATTGGAGGCAGGAGAATGTATGGGCTCCTGTCAGGTATATATTATTGGAGGCAGGAGAATGTATGGGCTCCTGTCAGGTATAAATTATTGGAGGCAGCAGAATGTATGGGCTCCTGTCAGGTATATATTATTGGAGGCAGGAGAATGTATGGGCTACTGTCAGGTATATATTATTGGAGGCAGGAGAATGTAGGGGCTCCTGTCAGGTATATATTATTGGAGGCAGCAGAATGTATGGGCTCCTGTCAGGTATATATTATTGGGGGCAGGAGAATGTATGGGCTCCTGTCAGGTATATATTATTGGAGGGAGGAGAATGTATGTACTCCTGTCAGGTATATATTATTGGAGGCAGGAGAATGTATGAGCTCCTGTCAGGTATATATTATTGGAGGCAGCAGAATGTATGGGCTCCTGTCAGGTATATATTATTGGAGGCAGCAGAATGTATGGGCTCCTGTCAGGTATATATTATTGGAGGCAGGAGAATGTATGGGCTCCTGTCAGGTATATATTATTGGAGGCAGCAGAATCTAGGGGGTCCTGTCAGGTATATATTATTGGAGGCAGCAGAGTGTATGGGCTCCTGTCAGGTATATATTATTGGAGGCAGCAGAATGTATGGGCTCCTGTCAGGTATATATTATTGGAGGCAGCAGAATGTATGGGCTCCTGTCAGGTATATATTATTGGAGGCAGGAGAATGTATGGGCTCCTGTCAGGTATATATTATTGGAGGCAGGAGAATCTATGGGCTCCTGTCAGGTATATATTATTTGAGGCAGGAGAATCTATGGGCTCCTGTCAGGTATATATTATTGGAGGCAGCAGAGTGTATGGGCTCCTGTCAGGTATATATTATTGGAGGCAGCAGAAAGTATGGGCTCCTGTCAGGTATATATTATTGGAGGCAGCAGAATGTATGGGCTCCTGTCAGGTATACATTATTGGAGGCAGGAGAATGTATGGGCTCCTGTCAGGTATATATTATTGGAGGCAGGAGAATCTATGGGCTCCTGTCAGGTATATATTATTGGATGCAGCAGAATGTATGGGCTCCTGTCAGGTATATATTATTGGAGGCAGCAGAATGTATGGGCTCCTGTCAGGTATATATTATTGGTGGCAGCAGCATGTATGGACTCCTGTCAGGTATATATTATTGGAGGCAGCAGAATGTATGGGCTCCTGTCAGGTATATATTATTGGAGGCAGCAGAATGTATGGGCTCCTGTCAGGTATATATTTTTGGAGGCAGCAGAATGTATGGGCTCCTGTCAGGTATATATTATTGGAGGCAGGAGAATCTATGGGCTCTTGTCAGGTATATATTATTGGAGGCAGGAGAATGTATGGGCTCCTGTCAGGTATATATTTTTGGAGGCAGGAGAATGTATGGGCTCCTGTCAGGTATATATTATTGGAGACAGGAGAATGTATGGGCTCCTGTCGGGTATATATTATTGGAGACAGCAGAGTGTATGGACTCCTGTCAGGTATATATTATTGGAGGCAGCAGAGTGTATGGGCTCCTGTCAGGTATATATTATTGGAGGCAGGAGAATGTATGGGCTCCTGTCAGGTATATATTATTGGAGGAAGCAGAATCTATGGGCTCCTGTCAGGTATATATTATTGGAGGCAGGAGAAAGTATGGGCTCCTGTCAGGTATATATTATTGGAGGCATCAGAATGTATGGGCTCCTGTCAGGTATATATTATTGGAGGCAGGAGAATGTATGGGCTCCTGTCAGGTATATATTATTGGAGGCAGGAGAATGTATGGGCTCCTGTCAGGTATATATTATTGGAGGCAGGAGAATGTATGGACTCCTGTCAGGTATATATTATTGCAGGCAGCAGAATGTATGGGCTCCTGTCAGGTATATCTTATTGGAGGCAGGAGAATGCATGGGCTCCTGTCAGGTATATATTATTGGAGGCAGGAGAATGTATGGGCTCCTGTCAGGTATATATTATTGGAGGCAGGAGAATGTATGGGCTCCTGTCAGTTATATATTATTGGAGGCAGGAGTATCTATGGGCTCCTGTCAGTTATATATTATTGGAGGCAGGAGAATCTATGGGTTCCTGTCAGGTATATATTATTGGAGGCAGGAGAATGTATGGGCTCCTGTCAGGTATATATTATTGGAGGCAGCAGAATGTATGGGCTTCTGTCAGGTATATATTATTGGAGGCAGCAGAATGTATGGGCTCCTGTCAGGTATATATTATTGGAGGCAGCAGAATGTATGGGCTCCTGTCAGGTATTTATTATTGGAGGCAGCAGAATGTATGGGCTCCTGTCAGGTATATATTATTGGAGGCAGGAAAATGTATGGACTCCTGTCAGGTATATATTATTGGAGGCAGCAGAATCTATGTGCTCATGTCAGGTATATATTATTGGAGGTAGCAGAATGTATGGGCTCCTGTCATGTATATATTATTGGAGGCAGGAGAATGTATGGGCTCCTGTCACGTATATATTATTGGAGGCAGCAGAATGTATGGGCTCCTGTCAGGTATATATTATTGGAGGCAGGAGAATGTATGGGCTCCTGTCAGGTATATATTATTGGAGGCAGCAGAATGTATGGGCTCCTGTCAGGTATATATTATTGGAGATAGCAGAATGTATGGGCTCCTGTCAGGTATATATTATTGGAGGTAGCAGAATGTATGGTCTCCTGTCAGGTATATATTATTGGAGGCAGCAGAATGTATGTGCTCCTGTCAGGTATATATTATTGGAGGCAGCAGAATGTATGGGCTCCTGTCAGGTATATATTATTGGAGGCAGGAGAATGTATGGGCTCCTGTCAGGTATATATTATTATAGGTAGGAGAATGTATGGGCTCCTGTCAGATATATATTATTGGAGGCAGGAGAATGTATGGACTCCTGTCAGGTATATATTATTGGAGGCAGGAGAATGTGTGGGCTCCTGTCAGGTATATATTATTGGAGGCAGCAGAATGTATGGGCTCCTGTCAGGTATTTATTATTGGAGGCAGCAGAATGTATGGGCTCCTGTCAGGTATATATTATTGGAGGCAGGAAAATGTATGGACTCCTGTCAGGTATATATTATTGGAGGCAGCAGAATCTATGTGCTCATGTCAGGTATATATTATTGGAGGTAGCAGAATGTATGGGCTCCTGTCATGTATATATTATTGGAGGCAGGAGAATGTATGGGCTCCTGTCACGTATATATTATTGGAGGCAGCAGAATGTATGGGCTCCTGTCAGGTATATATTATTGGAGGCAGGAGAATGTATGGGCTCCTGTCAGGTATATATTATTGGAGGCAGCAGAATGTATGGGCTCCTGTCAGGTATATATTATTGGAGATAGCAGAATGTATGGGCTCCTGTCAGGTATATATTATTGGAGGTAGCAGAATGTATGGTCTCCTGTCAGGTATATATTATTGGAGGCAGCAGAATGTATGTGCTCCTGTCAGGTATATATTATTGGAGGCAGCAGAATGTATGGGCTCCTGTCAGGTATATATTATTGGAGGCAGGAGAATGTATGGGCTCCTGTCAGGTATATATTATTATAGGTAGGAGAATGTATGGGCTCCTGTCAGATATATATTATTGGAGGCAGGAGAATGTATGGACTCCTGTCAGGTATATATTATTGGAGGCAGGAGAATGTATGGGCTCCTGTCAGGTATATATTATTGGAGGCAGGAGAATGTATGGGCTCCTGTCAGGTATATATTATTGGAGATAGCAGAATGTATGGACTCCTGTCAGGTATATATTATTGGAGGCAGCAGAATGTATGGGCTCCTGTCAGGTATATATTATTGGAGGCAGCAGAATCTATGTGCTCCTGTCAGGTATATATTATTGGAGGTAGGAGAATGTATGGGCTCCTGTCATATATATATTATTGGAGGCAGGAGAATGTATGGGCTCCTGTCACGTATATATTATTGGAGGCAGCAGAATGTATGGGCTCCTGTCAGGTATATATTATTGGAGGCAGGAGAATGTATGGGCTCCTGTCAGGTCTATATTATTGGAGGCAGGAGAATCTATGGGTTCCTGTCAGGTATATATTATTGGAGGCAGCAGAATGTATGGGCTCCTGTCAGGTATATATTATTGGAGGCAGCAGAATGTATGGGCTCCTGTCAGGTATATATTATTGGAGGCAGGACAATGTATGGGCTCCTGTCAGGTATATATTATTGTAGGTAGGAGAATGTATGGGCTCCTGTCAGATATATATTATTGGAGGCAGGAGAATGTATGGACTCCTGTCAGGTATATATTATTGGAGGCAGGAGAATGTATGGGCTCCTGTCAGGTATATATTATTGGAGATAGCAGAATGTATGGACTCCTGTCAGGTATATATTATTGGAGGTAGCAGAATGTATGGTCTCCTGTCAGGTATATATTATTGGAGGCAGCAGAATGTATGGGCTCCTGTCAGGTATATATTACTGGAGGCAGCAGGATGTATGTGCTCCTGTCAGGTATATATTATTGGAGGCAGCAGAATGTATGGGCTCCTGTCAGGTATATATTATTGGAGGCAGCAGGATGTATGTGCTCCTGTCAGGTATATATTATTGGAGGCAGGAGAATGTATGGGCTCCTGTCAGGTATATATTATTGGAGGCAGCAGAATGTATGGGCTCCTGTCAGGTGTATATTATTGGAGGCAGGAGAATGTATGGGCTCCTGTCAGGTATATGTTATTGGAGGCAGGAGAATGTATGGGCTCCTGTCAGGTATATATTATTGGAGGCAGGAGAATGTATGGGCTCCTGTCAGGTATATATTATTGGAGG
Source organism: Phyllobates terribilis (assembly GCF_046119375.1). Lineage (NCBI taxonomy): Eukaryota > Metazoa > Chordata > Amphibia > Anura > Dendrobatidae > Phyllobates > Phyllobates terribilis. The sequence continues at coordinate 434,868 of NW_027363425.1, forward strand.
CAGGAGAATGTATTGGCTCCTGTCAGATATATATTATTGGGGGCAGCAGAATGTATGGGCTCCTGTCAGATATATATTATTGGAGGCAGCAGAATGTATGGGCTCCTGTCAGGTATATATTATTGGAGGCAGGAGAATGTATGGGCTCCTGTCAGGTATATATTATTGTAGGTAGGAGAATGTATGGGCTCCTGTCAGATATATATTATTGGAGGCAGGAGAATGTATGGACTCCTGTCAGGTATATATTATTGTAGGTAGGAGAATGTATGGGCTCCTGTCAGATATATATTATTGGAGGCAGGAGAATGTATGGACTCCTGTCAGGTATATATTATTGGAGGCAGGAGAATGTATGGGCTCCTGTCAGGTATATATTATTGGAGATAGCAGAATGTATGGACTCCTGTCAGGTATATATTATTGGAGGTAGGAGAATGTATGGGCTCCTGTCAGGTATATATTATTGGAGGCAGGAGAATGTATGGGCTCCTGTCAGGTCTATATTATTGGAGGCAGGAAAATCTATGGGCTCCTGTCAGGTATATATTATTGGAGGCAGCAGAATGTATGGGCTCCTGTCAGGTATATATTATTGGAGGCAGGAGAATGTATGGGCTCCTGTCAGGTATATATTATTGTAGGTAGGAGAATGTATGGGCTCCTGTCAGATATATATTATTGGAGGCAGGAGAATGTATGGACTCCTGTCAGGTATATATTATTGGAGGCAGGAGAATGTATGGGCTCCTGTCAGGTATATATTATTGGAGATAGCAGAATGTATGGACTCCTGTCAGGTATATATTATTGGAGGTAGGAGAATATATGGGCTCCTGTCAGGTATATATTATTGGAGGCAGAATGTATGGGCTCCTGTCAGGTATATATTATTGGAGGCAGGAGAATATATGGGCTCCTGTCAGGTATATATTATTGGAGGCAGAATGTATGGGCTCCTGTCAGGTATATATTATTGGAGGCAGGAGAATGTATGGGCTCCTGTCAGGTATATATTATTGGAGGCAGGAGAATGTATGGACTCCTGTCAGGTATATATTATTGGAGGCAGGAGAATGTATGGGTTCCTGTCAGGTATATATTATTGGAGGCAGGAGAATGTATGGCCTCCTGTCAGGTATATATTATTGGAGGCAGCAGAATGTATGGGCTCCTGTCAGGTATATATTATTGGAGGTAGGAGAATGTATGGGCTCCTGTCAGGTATATATTATTGGAGGCAGGAGAATGTTTGGGCTCCTGTCAGGTATATATTATTGGAGGTAGCAGAATGTATGGTCTCCTGTCAGGTATATATTATTGGAGGCAGCAGGATGTATGTGCTCCTGTCAGGTATATATTATTGGAGGCAGCAGAATGTATGGGCTCCTGTCAGGTATATATTATTGGAGGCAGCAGGATGTATGGGCTCCTGTCAGGTATATATTATTGGAGGCAGGAGAATGTATTGGCTCCTGTCAGATATATATTATTGGGGGCAGCAGAATGTATGGGCTCCTGTCAGATATATATTATTGGAGGCAGCAGAATGTATGGGCTCCTGTCAGGTATATATTATTGGAGGCAGGAGAATGTATGGGCTCCTGTCAGGTATATATTATTGTAGGTAGGAGAATGTATGGGCTCCTGTCAGATATATATTATTGGAGGCAGGAGAATGTATGGACTCCTGTCAGGTATATATTATTGTAGGTAGGAGAATGTATGGGCTCCTGTCAGATATATATTATTGGAGGCAGGAGAATGTATGGACTCCTGTCAGGTATATATTATTGGAGGCAGGAGAATGTATGGGCTCCTGTCAGGTATATATTATTGGAGATAGCAGTATGTATGGACTCCTGTCAGGTATATATTATTGGAGGTAGGAGAATGTATGGGCTCCTGTCAGGTATATATTATTGGAGGCAGGAGAATGTATGGGCTCCTGTCAGGTCTATATTATTGGAGGCAGGAAAATCTATGGGCTCCTGTCAGGTATATATTATTGGAGGCAGCAGAATGTATGGGCTCCTGTCAGGTATATATTATTGGAGGCAGGAGAATGTATGGGCTCCTGTCAGGTATATATTATTGTAGGTAGGAGAATGTATGGGCTCCTGTCAGATATATATTATTGGAGGCAGGAGAATGTATGGACTCCTGTCAGGTATATATTATTGGAGGCAGGAGAATGTATGGGCTCCTGTCAGGTATATATTATTGGAGATAGCAGAATGTATGGACTCCTGTCAGGTATATATTATTGGAGGTAGGAGAATATATGGGCTCCTGTCAGGTATATATTATTGGAGGCAGAATGTATGGGCTCCTGTCAGGTATATATTATTGGAGGCAGGAGAATATATGGGCTCCTGTCAGGTATATATTATTGGAGGCAGAATGTATGGGCTCCTGTCAGGTATATATTATTGGAGGCAGGAGAATGTATGGACTCCTGTCAGGTATATATTATTGGAGGCAGGAGAATGTATGGGTTCCTGTCAGGTATATATTATTGGAGGCAGGAGAATGTATGGCCTCCTGTCAGGTATATATTATTGGAGGCAGGAGAATGTATGGGCTCCTGTCAGGTATATATTATTGGAGGTAGCAGAATGTATGGTCTCCTGTCAGGTATATATTATTGGAGGCAGCAGGATGTATGTGCTCCTGTCAGGTATATATTATTGGAGGCAGCAGAATGTATGGGCTCCTGTCAGGTATATATTATTGGAGGCAGCAGGATGTATGGGCTCCTGTCAGGTATATCTTATTGGAGGCAGGAGAATGTATGGGCTCCTGTCAGGTATATATTATTGGAGGCAGGAGAATGTATGGGCTCCTGTCAGGTATATATTATTGGAGGCAGGAGAATGTATGGGCTCCTGTCAGGTATATATTATTGGAGATAACAGAATGTATGGGCTCTTGCTAGGTATACAGTTAGTACTAATAGTACAACCCGTCTATAGCTATGTTGGTGTTTATGGGAGAAGGTGCTTCCCACAAGCCCCAAAGAGTGCCGACTCATGATACACATATCAAATTGAGAAGAAAGAGTTTTATCGGCATAAAAACAGATTTTATTACATTATTATTCAATATATAAAAAGAGTATTCAAGCAATGATAGAAATAAAGTGCATGGAGATAGCAGCGATGACCACCGGTGTCACTAGTCCTATATGTAGATAGAGCTCATGTATTCCACATGCAGTGGATAGAAGACAATATAGCCAAGCCACATTATTTAGTGAATTAATGTGTCGGTCCTAGGATAAATATGTAAATTAGTGGTACTAAATAGAAGGAATAGTTTCAAAATAGGACTTTTAAGTTACCCATATATTACACAAACAATGGTGCATGGCAAAAGAGAGCTATCTATTAAAGATTAAGTAAATCATCATTAGTCTTACCAAGTGAGCAGGCAATAGGACACCAGCGGTTTAAGGGTGTGCAATGGCGTACCCCAGGGTACCCCGACGCGCGTTTCGCGGCCCCCAATGGCCGCTTCCTCAAGGGGAATGAGGAGGGACGGAGGAGCGGATCCCTTAACCCCTTCGCAACCTGGGGTTTTGTCGTTTTTGCTTTTTCGTTTTTTGCTCCTCTTGTTCTCAGAGCCATAGCGTTTTTATTTTTTGGACAATATGGCCGTGTGAGGGCTTATTTTTTGCAGGACAAGTTGTACTTTTCAACGCCATTACTAGTTTTACCATATCGTGTACGGGAAAACGGGAAAAAAATTCCAAGTGCGGTAAAATTGCAAAAAAAGTGCAATACCACAGTTGTTTTTTTTTTTTTTTTTTTTTTACCACATTCACTGAATGCTAAAACTGACCTGCCCTTCTTATTCTCCAGGTCATTACGAGTTCGTAGACACCAAATATGTATAGGTTCTTTTATATTTAAGTGGTGAAAAAAAATTCCAAAATTTGGTAAAAAAAACTAAAAAAAAATAGCGCCATTTTCCGAGACCTGTAGCGTCTCCATTTTTCGTGATCTGGGGCTGGGTGAGGGCTTATTTTTTGCGCGCCGGGCTGATGTTTTTATTGATAACATTTTGGGGTAGATCCGATGTTTTGATCGCCCGTTATTGCATTTTATTGCAATTTTGCGGCGACCAAAAAACGTAATTCTGGCGTTTAGGATTTTTTTCTCGTTACACCGTTTACCGATCGGATTAATTCTTTTTTTATATTGATAGATCGGGCGATTCTGAATGCGGTGATACCAAATATGTGTATGTGGGTTGTTTTTTTTTTATATTTTAGTTTGAATGGGGCGAAAGGGGGGTGATTTAAACTTTTATATTTTTTTTATATTTTTAAAAACTTTTTTTTTTCACTTACTGCATGCTTCAATAGTGTCCATAGGAGACTAGAAGCAGCAGTTGTCTGATCGTCTCTGCTACATACAGGGGACGAGCAGATTCCCTGCATGCAGCAGAAATGGTCCTGTGCTATGAGCGCCGACCACTAGGTGGCGCTCATAGCGACCAGATCATGACAACCACAGGCGTCTGCTGCAGACCCTGGGTTGTCATGCCCACCCATCGGTGACCCGCGATCACGTGACGGGGTCGCCGATGGGTGGGGCTTATGACGCACAACCCGGAAGCGCGCATTAAATGCTGCTGTCAGAGATTGACAGCGGCATTTAACATGTTAACAGCCGCGGGTGGATCGCGATTCCACCCGCGGCTGTTGCGGGCACATGTCAGCTGTAAGAATCAGCTGACATGTGCTCGGTTCAGTGAGGGCTCAGCGCAGCAGCCCTCACTGAACCGGGGGTACTCAAATGTGCGTACTAATACGGCAAGGGTTGGAAAGGGGTTAATCCCCATTGTGTCGATCACGTGTGGCCTCACGTGACCGATCACATGGGGTACATCCAGGTGTGGCCTGATGCTGGTATACGGCGCATGCGTCGCCGTGCCCGTCCTGGCCGCGCGCCCAAGCCATCAGGAGCCAGTGCGCAAGCGCGGGCACGCGGCACAAAGAGTGCCTGGGCGTCCGCGCGAACACCAGCCCCGCAGAGACAGCCAAGCGCGCGCACCAGCAACGGAGACAGCAGCGCACGTGCACTGCATCATTGTATGCCAACGTACCCAGTAAGTGGAGAACATCTTTGCCAGACATCACTGGTTAATGGATACATACACAGAGGGAGACATATTATAACAATATATATGATCATCAAATCTTGTCCAATGTTGCATTCATATTTAACTCCGCAGATGATCAATCATCCTTCATGCAAAGAAATTCTTATTTCATCCAGGTCAGGTGGAGGCACATTCAGGCAATGTGACACGGATATGATCCGTAGTACATGTCAATGAAAACTGAGAAAAATGCAATAAATAACGAATAATGGAAAAACCAAAAATCCCAAACTACAGATTAAAAACAAAAGCACGCCATGGCAATAAAAATAGTGGAGAAGCGGGGAGGGATTGGGGAGAGAAAAGGAAGAGGAGAAGGGGGAGGGGGAAAGGAAAGGAAGGATGGAAACGGTAAAATTATAGGGATCCACATTGACATTCAATAAATTGAAATGTCATCACATGAAGGAAGAAAATGATAAGGATTCGTTAAGGCCTTCTGGTGATAGGGTGCCCAGCAAAACAATCCACTTGGCCTCTACTTGGGCTAAGATTTTCTTTACATTGCCCCCCCGGGTGCCCAGATGAATAACATCAATTCCACTGACTTTTAGGCCCCCAGGGTCGCAATTATGGACCTCCCTAAAGTGTCTAGGGATAGTCTTAAGTTCTGTAACTTTGGCCACCGTCCTGGCCGCACCAATGTCCCGCACGTGCTCCCGCACACGTACTCGGAGTTCTCTAGATGTAAGTCCAATGTAAATCAATGAGCAATCACATGTTGCATAGTAGATTACATTGCTTGTACTACAGGAGATATGATGTCTAATATTAAATTCACTTTTACCATCCGAGGACGTAAATGTGGTGCAGCGTAGGACATTGGTGCAGGCACGACAGTGGCCGCATGGGAATGTCCCCAATGTGGGGCCATGCGAACCAAAGGGGTTAGGTTTCGCTGGAATATAATGGCTGGAGACCAGCATATCCTTAAGGTTGTGGGATCGTCTGGGGGTCATGAGGGGATAACACCCAAGGATTGGTCCCAGGGAGGTATCGGTCGTCAGGATGTCCCAGTGTTTCCTCATTATTTTTCTCATGTTCTCCCATTCATGATTGATTATAGGTAGATATATAACGTATCTTTCTCTGCCTATCCTTAGATGTATTTTGTTTATTGGGATATAATAGTCATAGCCCTGCTTTAGGCTGAGTTCACACGATGCGTATTTCATGCGTTTCCCCGGCGTTTTTGCAGTTGCGTAAACGCCGCGGAAACGCATGAAAAACGCATGGTAGAAGGGAAGCAATGTTCCCCAATGGAAATCCGCATGTGCTGTGCCCATGATGCGGATTTTTCCGCAGCGTGAACGCTGCGGTCAAAAATCCGCAGCATGTCAATTAATTTTGCGGAAACGCGGTGATTTCGCCGCCATTGACTTGCATTAGAACGCGCCAATTCCGCAAGACAGCATTTGTACTTGCGTTATTGCCGCGTTCTAATATGCGGATGGTACCCGAGTGTGGAGGAGAGGAGAGTCTCATCCACACCCAGGTACCATTAAAAAGCTGTAAAAAAAAGAATAAAATAAAAAATAAATGTATTCTTACCTTCTGTCGGCCCGCGCAGCGCTCCCGCTTGGTTCCCGGCACTTGCAGTGAGTTGTAGGACCTGCGGTGACGTCAGAGTCATGTGACGGGTCACGTGACGCTGACGTCGGCAGGTCTTTCAATTCAAAGTTGCCGGCAGCCGGGAGAACGGAGTGAGCGGGACAGCGCGGGCCATCGGAGGTAAGTATATACACTCTCTCGGGTCACACTATATAAATCCATGCTGTTTGCATGGATTTATATAGTGTGACCTAGTTGTCAAGCACTTTCCAGGTGATGCTAAAATCGCCTGGAAAGCGCTTGTCAATCTGCATGCGGAAACGCATGTGAATCTGCATGTGGATCCGCATGTATTCTGCAGGAAAAACGCAGGCACAATCTGCATGCGTTTTTTCTGCCAGGGAGATGCAGAAATGATGCAGAAATTTTCTGCTTCATTTCTGCATCGTGTGCACATAGCCTTATACATCTTTTGCTATAACCACGTAGTTCAAATCTGTTTTTTAAATCGGTAGCATGTTGTTCGAATTTAGGGTCTGAAGAGCAGATCCGTCTCGCCCTCAGGAACTGTCCGACTGGAACAGCCCTAATAGTTGTGGGATGGTGTGCACTTGTGGCATGAACGAGGGAATTGACCGACGTAGGTTTCCTGTGTATGTCTGTCTGGAGGTGCCCGGCGCTGTCCACCTCAAGACAGACATCCAGGAACTCCATCTTGTGCTTGTCAAATTTGTACGTCAGCCGAATTCCCCACATATTACAATTTAATTGTGCCATAAAACTCTCGAGCTGCGGCACCGTGCCACGCCAAAAAAATAAAATATCATCGATATAGCGGAGCCAGCAGAGCACACGGTCCGTAGCCCGGGCACCCCTGTAGCCAAAAATCTGTCTCTCCCATGCGCCCAAGAAGAGATTGGTGTACGAGGGAGCGCAGGCCGCCCCCATGGCCGTGCCACGCCTCTGCAGATATATCATATCTTTAAACAAAAAATAATTATATGTGAGCACGAAGTGCAGCAGCTCAAGAATTAATTCGCACAAGGGCCGCCCAGGTCGGACGCCCCGAGGAAGAGACGGACCGCGTCCAGACCAATTGCATGTTCAATGCAGGTATACAAACTCTCAACATCTGCCGTGACGAGCAAGACACCTTCATCCAGGCGAACGCCGTCGACCCGCGTTAGGACATCCGTAGTGTCATGAGTCCATGTCCATGAGTTCAAGACTTCAGGCTGTCATTGCCAACAAAGGGTTTTCAACCAAGTACTAGAAATGAACATTTTATTTACAATTATTTAATCTGTCCAATTACTTTTGGTCCCTTTAAAAACAGGGTGGCACATGTTAAGGAGCTGAAACACCTAAACCCTTCATCCAATTTTAATGTGGATACCCTCAAATGAAAGCTGAAAGTCTGAACTTCAACTGCATCTGAATTGTTTTGTTTAAAATTCATTGTGGTAATGTCTAGAACCAAAATTAGAAAAATGTTGTCTCTGTCCAAATATATATGGACCTAACTGTATATTATTGGAGCCAGCAGAATCTATGATCCTTTCCCAGGTATATGTTAGTGAAGCTAGCAGAATGTAGCCTACAATGTATGGTCTCCTTCCAGTTCTTGACTGCAGCCCATAAAGTCAAAAGGATGGTCTATTCTCATCAGATCTATATCCACAGGTGTGCACCACCAAAATAGTCATGTTAGGTAGAGGAAAGGTGAAGTAGGAGAATTGTGGATATATAGAAATATTTAAAATGTATAAACTTTATTAATTTATTAAAATACTTTTAAACACAAAATTTCTCATGCATCAATAGATGCATATAAGGTAACCATCTATTGGAGTATAAAGATGGTACCCACTAATAAATCTGGCTCCTCGGTGTTATAAGAGATATGATCGCTTGGCAATGAGGTTTTCCTCCTGCTAATGATTTCAAATGGTGCCGGCTCAGCTATAACAAGTACAAATACACACACTGTGCAATTCATTATGGACAACTACGGGATTGGGCAGAGAGTGAGTGATGATAGTTGATATCTATCACTGCCATAATATCAGTAACCGCTAGATAAATGTCAGCTTATGTATACATGTTAATCAGGTGGTGAATAGTCGTGCCCCAAGGCAGACTCATACAAGATAGTGGTATAAAATATTTTGCCATGATAGTGTTATGGTTAATTTTTAATACCTATATATTATTAATTAGATAAAACAATTCTGATTCATGAGGCCTCTGCTTGAGTGTTTTAAGACATACATTGTGAAATGTCTGACTAAGATACTGGTTTCCTGTGAAAGTCTCTGAGAAGATTTTACGTTGGGTCAAGGGAAATGTATTTGTTACTGATAAGCTATTTTGGTTGTCTGTTCAGTTGTATACAAAAACGAAGTTCCGCTTTTTTGTCTAGCTAATAAATTGGTGAGTCTAGGTTGCCACACCAGAAGACTCTACTTGCTGACAATGAATGTCACATGTATTCTGTCTCTCTCCCTTCATCGATGAAGTACCTTAATTTGAATCTCGCTGGCAACGTGAAGACCCTTTGCTGTCTAAACCAAAGTTCTCCTTAAACCAAAGAGGGTCTCCATAACATCAGTAACTTTCTTTGTCCCGTCCATTCCTTGCCAACTGTGATTTTTCATCCAAGCATTGAGAGATGAGCTGAAAGCAGACAATGTTTTCTATAGAATGGCAGACATGGGTGTTGTCCACATAGAAAGCCTCTCCTAAATCCCATGGACAAAAAAGCCGCCCTACAATCTGCCAGGACACATGTTGAAACATATGAAGCCTCCTGGGACTTTATACTCTGGAGTGATGAGACCAAAATAAATGTTTTTTTTGGAACTGATGGCTTCAAAACTTTACAACATTGAAGAGGTGAGGAATACAATGAGAATGCATGGTGTCTACAGAGAGACCTGGTGGTGGCCGTGTCCTTATGTGCGGCTGCATGAGGAGCTACATTTCATTGATGGTATCTTGAATTCACAGATGTTCTGCTCTGTAGTGACAGAGAAGATGCTGCCATCACTCTGCTCCCTTGGTAGGCCACTGTTACATTTCTGAAGAACAGGGTGACAGTGATTCAGTGGCCAAGTGTCTCCTGATCTGAACCCAACCAAACACCTATGGGGGATTCTGAAGAGACAAGTTGTCATCGCTCCATCCGGCATCCAGGCTCTAAGAGCTCGTTATCGAAAAAGAGATAAAAGATAGATATAGTATTGTCACTAACTTGTTCATTCCAGGCCTAGAAAACTTGGGGACGTCCTTTAAAATTATGGAGGCCATACAAAATAATAGATGTAGTAGCTTTTGATGTGGGGTGTACTCATTTTTTGCATCAACTAATTTGAGTAAAACTGAAGATTTTGTAATGAGAGTTATATTATTACCTTTACTTTCATGTTTTGATTACAAAAAAATGTTCTATGAAATTCAGTGTTGGCAAAATTTTAGAAATTGATCTTGTGTTCAGTGAGCTATTAAATAAAATCTAGAAAGAAGGAATTCTGCGGTGTTAGTGAAGCGCTAGAACAACTAGACAGTGGATTAGGTTATAACACACAAACCTTTTATTGTTTAGTACGCTCTCTAACGCCACGACGCGTTTCGATAGCAGACGCTATCTTCCTCAGGTAGATTCATTCATTGTGGAATGCCCACTTCGGTCACACGGTCCTGGTCATGTGACCGCTGAAGCAGACAGAAGCTCCCTACAACAGTTCCTGCCAAGTTGTGATCATCTTACAGACTCCCACCTGGAAGCGTTTTCCCTTGTTGTGCGGGGCTCCTTTGCACAACAGGACCAGGTGAGTGGTCACTACATCTCCCCCTTCATTTCCCCCCCCCCAAACCTCAGGCTCTTCACCACTGGCGCTCCTACTGTTTTTGTTTTCCATTAAACAAAATCTTACTCATCAAAGTGGGTGTACTCATTTATGGTGAACAATGTTTATTAAACTTTATAAAACACAGTGAACATAATTATACTTTCTTTCCCATATGACTTCTCTCATGTTTTACAAGGTGTGATTTATGTATAAAAGATTTCCCACATTCTGAACATGAATACGGCTTCTCTCCTGTGTGACTTCTCTCATGCTGCACAAGATAAGGTTTTTTTGTAAAGCATTTCTCACAGAATGAACATGAATACGGCTTTTCTCCTGTGTGAATTTTGTGATGTTTAACAAGATCTGATTTATTTGCAAAGCATCTTCCACATGCTAAACATGAAAAAAGTTTTTCTCTTGTGTGAATTCTCTGATGTGTAATAAGATCCCCTTTATGATTGAAGGACTTCCCACATTCTGAATAAAAAAATGGCTTTTCTCCTGTATGAATTCTCTTATGAACAGAAAGACTTGATTTACGCATAAAAGATTTCCCACATTCTGAACATGAATACGGCTTCTCTCCTGTGTGAGTTCTCTGATGTCTAACAAGATCTGATTTACCTGTAAAGCATTTTCCACATTCTAAACATGAAAACGGTTTCTCCCCGGTGTGAATTCTTTGATGTAAAACCAGCTCTGATTTACTTTTAAAACATTTCTCACATTCTGAACAAGAAAATGGCTTTTCTCCTGTATGAATTCTCTTATGAGTAGAAAGATTTGATTTACGCATAAAAGATTTCCCGCATTCTGAACATGAATACGGCTGCTCTCCTGTGTGAATTTTCTCGTGTGTCACAAGTTTTGATTTCTCTGTAAAGCATTTCCCACATTCTGGACATGAATACGGCTTTTCTCCTGTGTGAATTCTCTGATGTTTAACAAGATCTGATTTATAACTAAAACACTTCCCACATTCTGAACATGAATATGGCGACTCTCCAGTATGAATGCTCTGATGTTTACTAAGATGCCCTTTAGCTGTGAAGGTCTTCCCACATAGTGAACACAAAAATGGTTTTTCTCCTGTGTGAATTCTCTGATGTGTTATAAGACTCCCTTTATTTGTGAAGGACTTCTCACATAAGGAACATGAAAATGTTTTTTTCTCCTGTGTGATTTCTCTGATGTGTAATAAGATTCCCTTTATTTCTAAAGCATTTCCCACATTCTGAACACGAATATGGCTTCTCTCCTGTGTGAATTCGCTGATGTGGAATAAGACTCCTTTTATCTGTAAAGGACTTCCCACATTCTGAACATGAATATGGCTTCTCTCCTGTGTGAATTTTCTGATGTGTAATAAGACTCCCTTTAAATGTAAAGCATTTCCCACATTCCGAACATGAATACGGCTTCTCTCCTGTGTGAATTCTCTGATGTATAATAAGACTCCCTTTAAATGTAAAGCATTTCCCACATTCTGAACATGAATACGGCGTTTCTCCTGTGTGAATTCTCTGATGTATAACAAACTGTGATTTATCTGGAAAGCACCTTCTACATTGTAAACATGAAAAAGGTTTTTCCCCTGTGTGAATTCTTTGATGTTTAACAAGATCTGATTTACTTCCAAAACATTTCCCACATTCTGAACATGAATATGGCTTCTCTCCTGTATGAATTCTCTGATGGTTAATAAGACTAAAGTTATTTGTGAACGACTTTCCACATTCTGAACATGAATACGGCTTTTCTCCTGTATGAATTCTCTGATGTGTAATAAGATCCCCTTTATGTTTAAAGGCCTTCCCACATTCCGAACATGAAAATGGCTTTTCTCCTGTGTGAATTCTCTCATGTATAACAAATTGTGATTTATATGTAAAGCATTTCCCACATTCTGAACAGGAGTATGTCTTTTTTCCTTTGTGTTTTCTGCGTGTTAAAAAATTTGAGCTTTTTGGAAATTGCTTGTCACACTGAAATCTTGAATCTACTTTGCCACCTGGACTTTTGGTAATAATGTGAGATTGTTCAGGAGATGATTCCTCATGATTAGGACGATTATAAGAAAGTGAAGTGCTGTGAAGTCCAGGAGGTGCAGGAAGGGTGATGAGGTTTTCTCCATTAGAGTGCTTCATGATATCTTCTTTTTTACAATTTAGTGATGAACCGTTATTCTCACAAGGATTTCCTATCAGGATGAAAGATAAATTAGATATGAGTTTTTTCTTCAACACAAAAGAGATTTCTGAATGTATTTTCTGGATCTCACAATGAAGACCCTCGTCAGTGAAAGTACCGGGAATAAGGAGGACAACTACATGCCATAACATTAACACAATGACGGGTAAAGTGAATGACACTTATAAACTGGTGACATTGGCACAAGTCAGGGGTGGCAGAGATTAGACAGCAAATAGTTCTTTAAGTGGTAATTACTGATGGCAGGTTCCCTTAATGTACCTCCGGTGCCATTTCACTCTCTCAAGCTTCGTATCTTGCCCTCAGTGTAGAAAAGTGTCCACGTAATTAAAGAAGTTGTCCACTACTATTAAAAATGCCCCCAATGTAATTAACCCATTGAGAGAAGGTTTTTTCTAATTACCTAGCTTTGTCTTTATTGGCTGTGAGCGGCGCTATCGCTAGCCACTCACCGGCATCACACGACCCCCGGCTACAGCCGGCTCTTGCTTCCCCTGATGTCACGTCAAGTGAGGCGTGACTCGGTGATGCGATCCCCGCGGTGGACGCCGGGCTGTGGGTGGGGTTTCCCCGCGCGTCACACCCAGCATCCACCGCGCACTTTCCCAATGAATACAAGGTAATTGTGATTCACAAAATGGTATACAATTGAACGGTGAAGAAAAAAAAATTACATTTTTACAGCTATAATATTATTTTAGCCCCAGATTTTACATTTTCACAAAGGAAAATGGGTAAAAATGACCACATAATTTGTTATACAATTTCTGCTGAACGGGGCAATACCCCATATGTGGCTGTACTGTACTGCTTAGCCACATGGCGAGACTCGGGAGGGAAGGAGCGCTATTTGACTCTTGGAGAACAAACTTTAGTAGAACAGTTTGCAGACTCCATATACAGAGCCCCTAAGTGGCAGAAGAGCAGAATCCCCCCTCAAGTGACACCAGTTTGCAAACTACACCCCTATGGAAATGTATCTATAGGTGTAGTGATGAATTTGACTCCATGGGTGCTTTCCAGAAACGAGCAGTAATGGATGTTGTGAAGTGAAAATGCAAATATTTCATTATAGTGGTCAGTACATTGTAGTGTCCGGTACATTGCAGTGCCCTTACGTTGTAGCGCCCAGTACATGATTCCCAGCTAGTGCTTTCTGGAGAAATAAATTGGCTCTCCCCGCTACAGTAATGCCAAACATGTGGATGCTAACTGCACACGGTGGGGCCCAGGAGGAGGGGGCATTTGGATTTGGGAGCGCAGATGTCACTGGATTTCTTTAAGTGGGAGCCAAGTCACTTTTCCAGAGCCTTTGTGCTACCAGTAATATGGACACCCCCTATATTACTGTTTACAGATGATGAACCTGAGTGGGGACTTGTTTTTTGTGGGTTGAGTAGAAGCTCTTAATGGTGGCATTTTGGGGTACAGAACATTTTGGATCATATTTATCCTGTGCTGTACGCTGAACACTTACAGTGGGTACGGGAAGTATTCAGACCCCTTTACATTTTTCACTCTTTGTTTCATTGCAGCCATTTAGTAAATTCTAAAAAGTTCCTTTATTTTTCTCATTAAAGTACACTCTGCACCCCATCACATGGTCATAAGTATTCAAATCCTTCGCTCAGACACTCATATTTAAGTCACATGCTGTCCATTTCCTTGTGATCCTCCTTGAGATGGTTCTACTCCTTCATTGGAGTCCAGCTGAGTTTAATTAAACTTATAGGACTTGATTTTGAAAGACACACACCTGTCTATATAAGACCTTACAGCTCACAGTGCATGTCAGACCAAATGAGAATCATCAGCTCAAAGGAACTGCCCAAGGAGCTCAGAGACAGAATTGTGGCAAGGCACAGATCTGGCCAAGGTTTCAAAAGAATTTCGGCATTAATCAAGGCTCCTAAGAGCACAGTGGCCTCCATAATCCTTAAATGGAAGAAGTTTGGGACCACCAGAAGTCTTCCTAGACCTGGCCGTCCAGCCAAACTGAGCAATCGTGGGAGAAGAGCCTTGGTAGGAGAGGTAAAGAAAAACCCCAAGATCACTGTGGCTGAGCTCCAGCGATGCAGTAGGGAGAAAGCTCACAAAAGTCAACGATCACTGCAGCCCTCCACCAGTCGGGCCTTTATGGCAGAGTGGCCAGATGGAAGGATCTACTCAGTGCAAGACATATGAAAGCCCGCATAGAGTTTGCTCAAAAACACATGAAGGACTCACAGATTATGAGAAATAAGATTCTCTGGTCTGATGAGACGAAGATAGAACTTTTTGGTGATAATTCTAAGCGGTATGTGTGGAGAAAACCTGGCACTGCTCATGACCTGCCCAATACAATCCCTACAGTGAAACATGGTGGAGGCAGCATCATGCTATGGGGGTATTTTTCAGCTGCAGAGACAGGATGACTGGTTGCAATTGAAGGAAACACGAAAGCAGCCAAGTACAGAGATATCCTGGATGAAAACCTCTTCCAGAGTGCTCTGGAGCTCAGACTTGGCCGAAGGTTCACCTTCCAACAAGACAGTGACCCTAAGCACACAGCTAAAATGACAAAGGAGTGGCTTCAGAACAACTCTGTGACCATTCTTGACTGGCCCAGCCAGAGCCCTGACCTAAACCCAATTGAGCATCTCTGGAGAGACCTGAAAATGGCTGTCCACCAACGTTCACCATCCAACCTGATGGAACTGGAGAGGATCTGTAAGGAAGAATGGCAGAGGATCCCCAAATCCAGGGGTGAAAAACTTGTTGCATCATTCCCAAGAAGACTCATGGCTGTACTAGCTCAAAAGGGGCTTTTACTCAACACTGAGTAAAGGGTCTGAATACTTATGACCATGTGATATTTCAGTTTTTCTTTTTTAATAAATTTGCAAAAATGTCTACATTTCTTGTTTTTTTCAGTCAAGATGGGGTGCAGAGTGGACTATAATGAGAAAAAAATAAACTTTTTAGAACTTACCGAATAGCTGCAATGAAACAAAGAGTGAAAAATGTAAAGGGGTCTGAATACTTTCCGTACCCACTGTACATCGGGGTTTCCATCTAAATCTACAAAATACATGATTCAGATGACACCCCCGAGGGATCCATTCAGAATAATGAGGCAGCAGAGTTACACCGGACTCCGTCTAGCCTCTGGTCGACTGCGCTTTTATGCACGCTGAAAAAGATGGACATCACTGGATCATAGGCCAGACGGCGTCCACAGCGCCTCATTATACGGAATCTTCCCCCGGGGTTCTGTCCGAATCGCAAGCTCAGTCATTTATATGGCAGCATGAGACTTGTGTAAGAATAATACGAAAATAAAAGATGGAAGTAATATTAAAAAACACAATTAGGAAAATTAAAAATGTGCTTCTTAAATCATTAAGAAGAGGTGTGAATGCGGCCCAGTTATTCATCGGTGCGCAACCGCACTCTGTACAAGAGCAGCCGCGCCATCACCGGACGCTTCTGCTGTGATGTGGACGGCGGATAAAGCTTCACTGCACCGGAGACTTCATACAATATCACACACCGGTCATCGTCACACGCCGCTAATCATAGTCACATGCCAATCATCATCGTCATACGCCAGTCATCATCATCACACGCCGCTAATCATAGTCACATGCCAATCATCATCATCATACGCCAGTCATCATAATCACACGCCGCTAATCATAATCACATGCCAATCATCATCGTCATACGCCAGTCATCATCATCATCACACGCCGCTAATCATAGTCACATGCCAATCATCATCATCATACGCCAGTCATCATAATCACACGCCGCTAATCATAATCACATGCCAATCATCATCGTCATACGCCAGTCATCATCATCACACGCCGCTAATCATAGTCACATGCCAATCATCATCGTCATACGCCAGTCATCATCATCACACGCCGCTAATCATAGTCACATGCCAATCATCGTCATACGCCAGTCATCATCATCATCACACGCCGCTAATCATAGTCACATGCCAATCATCATCATGATACGCCAGTCATCATCATCACACGCCGCTAATCATAGTCACATGCCAATCATCATCGTCATACGCCAGTCATCATCATCACACGCCGCTAATCATAGTCACATGCCAATCATCATCATCATACGCCAGTCATCATCATCACACGCCGCTAATCATAGTCACATGCCAATCATCGTCATACGCCAGTCATCATCATCACACGCCGCTAATCATAGTCACATGCCAATCATCATCATCATACGCCGCTAATCATAGTCACATGCCAATCATCATCATCATACGCCAGTCATCATCACACGCCACTAATCATAGTCACATGCCAATCATCATCGTCATACGCCAGTCATCATCATCACACGCCGCTAATCATAGTCACATGCCAATCATCATTGTCATACGCCAGTCATCATCATCATCACACGCCGCTAATCATAGTCACATGCCAATCATCATCATCACACGCCGCTAATAATAGTCACATGCCAATCATCATCATCATACGCCAGTCATCATCATCACACGCCGCTAATCATAGTCACATGCCAATCATCATCGTCATACGCCAGTCATCATCATCACACGCCGCTAATCATAGTCACATGCCAATCATCATCATCATACGCCGCTAATCATAGTCACATGCCAATCATCATCATCATACGCCAGTCATCATCATCATCACACGCCGCTAATCATAGTTACATGCCAATCATCATCATCATACGCCAGTCATCATCATCACACGCCGCTAATCATAGTCACATGCCAATCATCATCGTCATACGCCAGTCATGATCATCACACACCGCTAATCATCATCATCACACGCCGGTCATCATCATCATCACACGCCGGACATTATTACACACCTGTGGAAACATCTACAGGAATCTCCTCCTTCCCGTCACTCACACACGGCTGATCCTCCCTCGTCATCGCTTCTTCTTCTGTCTCGTCCTTCACTTTATTCTTAGTCGGATCTTCCTCCTGATATATCAGATGTAACAATCAGCACAATACAAGAAGCCACCAAAATCTGTGACATCTATGACCTCGATCAGAAATGTCCCCCCATATACAGATCCGGTACAGGGCTCAGCACCGTCTACCTGATGATCCTCCGGGATGTTGTGATTCTCCTCTGGACAGTCCTGGGGATACAGAGGACGGGGACATCTCTCTGGTGGATTTCTTTCCATGAGTCCATCTGTAGGAAACACATAGTGACAGAATACAGTGACATGTAAAAGTTTGGGCACCAATGGTCAAAATTACTGTTATTGTGAACAGTTAAGTTGAAGATGAAATAATCTCTAAACGGCCTAAAGTTACAGATGACATTTCCTTTGTATTTAAGGCAAAACAATAAATAATAAACTATATATATTTTCATCTTTTACATTTAAAAAAAAATTCAATAAGGCAAAATGGGCAAATGCAAAAGTTTTGGCACCCGGCAAGGTTAGTAGCTAGTAGCGCCCCCTTCTGAAAGTATCACAGCTTGTAAATGCTTTTTGTAGCCAGACAATAGTCTTTCAATTCTTGTTTGAGGGATTTTCATTCATTCTTCTTTGGAGAATTCTTCCAGTTCTGTGAGATTCTTGGGTCGTCTTGCATCGTCTGCTATTTTGAGGTCTAGCCACAGATTTTCAATGATGTTCAGATCAGGGGACTGTGAGGGCCATTGTAAAACCTTCAGCTTGCGCCTTTTGAGGTCGTCTATTGTGGATTTTGACATGTGTTTAGTATAGTATCATTATCCATTTGTAGAAGCCATCCTCTTTTTACCTCCAGCTTTTTTGCAGATGGTATTATGTATGTATCAAGAATTTGCTGAAATTTCATGGAATCCATTCTTCCCTCTAACCGTTCCCTGTGCCATTGGCTGCAACACAACCCCAAAGCAGGATTGATCCACCACCATGTTCTTTTACTAAAATTCTGTGCCCTTTTTTCTCCACACAACTTTGATCATTGCTCTATTTTAACCTCATCGGTCCACAAGACTTGTTTACAAAATGCATCAGACCTTCTTAGATGTACTTTTGCATACTTCTGACGCTGAATTTTATGGTGAGGTCGCAGGAGAGGTTTTCTTCTGATGACTCTTCCATGAAGGCCATATTTGTGCAGGTGTCTCTGAAGAGTACAACAATGTTCCACAACTTCAGAGTCTGCTAAATCTTTCTGAAGGTCATTTTCAGTCAAGTGGGGGTTCTGATTTGCCTCTCTAGCAATCCTACTGAAAATTTGCTTGGTCTTCCAGACCTTATCTTGACCTCCACTGTTTCTGTTAACTACCATTTCTTTATTACATTTTGAACCAAGGAAAGGGCAACTTGAAAATGCTTTGCTCATAGCTTTCTCTTGCTTTCTGGGCCTCCACCATTTTTAGAGTGCTAGACAGCGGATTAGAAGAAGCCCTGGCTGCGGTTATTTTGGCACAATGTTAGAGTAAGCTGTGTTTTTATAAAGCTGGAAATTTGCATCACCTGGCCTTTCCTAACGATGATAGTGAACGAGCCATAACCCTAACAGGCTAAGTAAGATCTGAATCATTGGTCAAAGTTATCTGAGCACACAAATGTCCAAGGGTAATACAAAGGAAATGTGTCATCTTTAACTTTAGGTCTTTTAGAGATCATTTCATCTTTAACTTGCTTAACTGGTCACAATAACAGGAATTTGGCCAGGGGTGCCCAAACTTTTACATTCCACTGTAGATTGTGTCATGCAATGATGGAAGTAGTAGTAGATGACCACAGAACAGACATGACAGTCTCCCCTCCTCACCCTGCTGATCGGCCCATATTGCGGTCGCCTCTTGTGCTCCATGTATAACCTCAACCTTAATATCAATCAGATCTTCACCCTAAAAAGAAAAATGTAAGATGAGCTCAGGTCCCATCACTTCATGGTCAGATGTTGTGGGGACTTCAGTGTCATCTACCTGATGATCCTCCGGGATGTTGTGAATCTCCTCTGGACAGTCCTGGGGATACAGAGGACGGGGACATCTCTCTGGTGGATTTCTCCTCCTGGATCCATCTGTGGAGACACAGAGACTGAATACATGACCTGCCGTGTATCTGTCTATATATGAGACTCGTCTCTCAGAACCAGTAATTCTATGTTTATGTATCAGGGAATAAATTACATTGTTGTGGTCCTCACCCCCGGTACCGAGGTCCCAGCACATTGTGGCCTCAAGTATGAAGTGATAATCAGCGAGGCCAAAGCCTAATGCCCTGCACTCGGAGGATGAGGACCCTGAGGAGAGGGACAGAGAAGACCCTCGTCAGTCAGATGGAGGAGCCGTACTAAAAAACACAACTTCTCCAAGTTTCGTCTCCAGGGATGGAACCACAGAGGAGCTGGAGAAAGCTCCACATTTCTATCCATCGGTTTCTTCTCTCCTAATTCACCGTTATGGAGATTGGGGGAAGGACGGTGACCATTTACCAGTGATTGTATTTTTGAGAGCTCATGATGTCACCATGAGGACACGGCCTCCCTCCTGGAAAGGATCCTCTGGGATCACTCAGAGGAGAGAACCTGACTTCCTCCTATTAAAAGACGGGTTACCGCATTTTTCTTCTTCTTTAAATAGAGATAAATCTCAACATTCGCCTCGGTATAAACACTAAAATAGGCAGCAAATGTAGCGTTTGTCTCTAAAGGAGGAAAAAAGGGCACATGTACGACTAACGTACGAAGTCACAGAACCCGGAAGGACGGTGTTGTGGGGAGCACCCGGTACACAGCGGTTAGTGCCCATCACTGTGTAGAAAGGACAACTAGAGAGCCGGCACCGGGGTCATGGGCGTTTACTGATGCACACGGGGAGCCAAGGAGAGATTGTCTGGTCAGACTCCACAGAAAAGCTCCATAATACATATTCTACTGAACAAACATCCCTGTAAGGGAGACTTACACTTTTTATTATCACCAGACCAGGATCTCAGATTGAAGTCCCCATTATTTTTGCTTTGTCTCCCAAAATTAGAACAAATGTTTTTGTTTTATAAAAATAAATCTACCTATCTAATCTATCTACATACATATACACACACACATATATATATTATTATTTGGCAAAATAAAGTATTATTATTTGGCATTTTCAAGTCAGGATTTATTGCACATGGTAAACGCCAAAAGAAAAAAACACATCAGAAACACCTCCCCAAAACTGCAATGAAAAAACAATGATCAAAAAAAGTCACCAATAAAAAGGTCAGCGGCCATTCAAGAAGAGAAGCCCTCACACAGCTCCGATAACGGAAGATAAAGTGATGGGTGTCAGGAACAGTTCTGAAAATGGCAGCAACGTCGTTCTTACCACCCAATAAATGCTGAGAAACAAAACCCAAAAAGCCAGAAGCCCGACCACGACTGATGACGACATGGAGCCGGCACCGATTCAGAGGGACGGACGAGCGACAGCGGATTAGGGGGAAAATCATCAGTAAATTAACCCCGACTCTGCTGAGTAACAATCCACGACAGACTCAGGTACCGAAAGATCTCACAGGAGAGAACGGACAGAAGCACTGGGACATCTGCAGACAAAATGTGACCGATGCTCTAAGGAAGGTGAAAGATTCTGAAAGAAGCCGCCGAGGACGAAGACTCAAGACTGATGAAGACGACAGCGGAGAAACCGCGACTCACAGATCAGAAGAGAATAATCAGGGAATGAAAGCTGTGAGAAAATGTAGAGAAAACCAGAGCAAGTCTGGAGAAAAATCATCTATTATAGGACGAGGCCGAGAGACGTCATCACATCCACCGGAGCCAACAAGAGTCTCCTCTCACCTGGTGATGTCAGAGGCCGGAGCTCCTCCATCATCACCTCCTGGTACCGATCCTGGTGTCCTTCTAGATACTCCCACTCCTCCATGGAGAGATAGACAGCGACGTCCTGACACCTTATAGGAACCTGACAACAACGACACCGTCATCACCCAGAATCCTCCAGTGCTGTCCTGTATAATGTCCCAGCAGTCACCTCTCCAGTCATCACCCAGAATCCTCCAGTGCTGTCCAGTATAATGTCCCAGCAGTCACCTCTCCAGTCATCACCCAGAATCCTCCAGTGCTGTCCTGTATAATGTCCCAGCAGTCACCTCTCCGGTCATCACCCAGAATCCTCCAGTGCTGTCCTGTATAATGTCCCAGCAGTCACCTCTCCGCTCATCACCCAGAATCCTCCAGTGCTGTCCTGTATAATGTCCCAGCAGTCATCTCTCCGCTCATCACCCAGAATCCTCCAGTACTGTCCTGTATAATGTCCCAGCAGTCACCTCTCCGGTCATCACCCAGAATCCTCCAGTGCTGTCCTGTATAATGTCCCAGCAGTCACCTCTCCGGTCATCACCCAGAATCCTTCAGTGCTGTCCTGTATAATGTCCCAGCAGTCACCTCTCCGGTCATCACCCAGAAACCTCCAGTGCCGTCCAGTATAATGTCCCAGCAGTCACCTCTCCGGTCATCACCCAAAATCCTCCAGGGCTGTCCTGTATAATGTCCCAGCAGTCACCTCTCCGGTCATCACCCAGAATCCTCCAGTGCTGTCCTGTATAATGTCTCAGCAGTCACCTCTCCGCTCATCACCCAGAATCCTCCAGTGCTGTCCTGTATAATGTTCCAGCAGTCACCTCTCCTATCATCACCCGGAATCCTCCAGTGCCGTCCTGTATAATGTCCCAGCAGTCACCTCTCCGCTCATCACCCAGAATCCTCCAGTGCTGTCCTGTATAATGTCCCAGCAGTCACCTCTCCGCTCAGCAGCTCAATCATCTTGTTGCTGAGCTCTAGGATCTTCTTCTTCTTCCTCTCATGTATCGGGAGGTGAGGGGGAGGCTTTGTGATGGGGTCCGGGCTCCGCCCTCCTGACTCCTGGAGATGGATGATGGGAGTCACACCCTCCCCCGGTGTCTTCCTCACTATTGTGTAATCCTGTGTATGGAGAGAGACACTTAGGGAGAAGAATTCCTTCCCGACTCCAGATCTGACAATCAGTAGAAATCCAGGGATCAATAACCGTCTCCAGTAATCTGGGGCCATAACCTGGATTATTATTACACTCAGGACAGACATCCAGGCCCCTCTACAGCTCTTATAGGGAATCCCCATGACAACTCCTCCTGGCAGAGAGCTGCACACAATCACTGCTCTTACAGTAAAGAATCCTTCTCTTCCTCTTCTGGATTTCCTCTTCCCGATGTCGGACTTGTTACATAACACAATAAAGCTGATAGAAATGTAGAGGAGTTACCTCTCCGCTCAGCAGGGAGATGATCTCCAGGGTGAAGTGTAATAATCTTCTGGTGGTCTCGTCCTCGTCCATACTCGGGGTCATTCAGTAGAAGGAGGGATGAGCACTGGATCAGCTGGAGGGATCTCGTCCTGCTGGCGTCTTCATGATAAAGGAGAAGATGGAGATCACAGGGGACGATATAACGACAATCACTGAATTCTGCCCCAAATATCTGACATTTATCAGGAAGAATCTGGAGGAAAAGCCACAAACTCCACCGCGACCTCCTCCACCGATCTGACCACTCATTATCAGCCTCGCAGAAGGACGGTCATCGTGGTAACTACACAGCCAGCGGGGGCGGTCACCGTGGTAACTACAGCGCCAGCGGGGGTCGGTCACCGTGGTAACTACACCTCCAGCGGGGGCGGTCACCGTGGCAACTACAGCGCCAGCGGGGGCGGTCATCGTGGTAACTACAGCGCCAGCGGGGGTCGGTCACCGTGGTAACTACACCTCCAGCGGGGGCGGTCACCGTGGCAACTACACCTCCAGCGGGGGCGGTCACCGTGGTAACTCCACCTCCAGCGGGGGACGGTCACCGTGGTAACTCCACCTCCAGCGGGGGACGGTCACCGTGGTAACTCCACCTCTAGCGGGGGACGGTCACCGTGGTAACTCCACCTCCAGCGGGGGACGGTCACCGTGGTAACTCCACCTCCAGCGGGGGCGGTCACCGTGGTAACTCCACCTCCAGCGGGGGATGGTCACCGTGGTAACTCCACCTCCAGCGGGGGGCGGTCACCGTGGTAACTCCATCTCCAGCGGGGGAAGGTCACCGTGGTAACTCCACCTCCAGCGGGGGACGGTCAACGTGGTAACTCCACCTCCAGCGGGGGACGGTCACCGTGGTAACTCCACCTCCAGCGGGGGCGGTCACCGTGGTAACTCCACCTCCAGCGGGGGCGGTCACCGTGGTAACTCCACCTCTAGCGGGGGACGGTCACCGTGGTAACTCCATCTCCAGCGGGGGAAGGTCACCGTGGTAACTACACCTCCAGCGGGGGCGGTCACCATGGTAACTACACCTCCAGCGGGGGCGGTCACCGTGGTAACTCCACCTCCAGCGGGGGACGGTCACCGTGGTAACTACACCTCCAGCGGGGACGGTCACCGTGGTAACTACACCTCCAGCGGGGGACGGTCACCGTGGTAACTCCACCTCTAGCGGGGGACGGTCACCGTGGTAACTCCACCTCCAGCGGGGACGGTCACCGTGGTAACTCCACCTCCAGCGGGGGACGGTCACCGTGGTAACTCCACCTCTAGCGGGGGACGGTCACCGTGGTAACTCCACCTCCAGCGGGGACGGTCACCGTGGTAACTCCACCTCCAGAGGGGGACGGTCACCGTGGTAACTCCACCTCCAGCGGGGACGGTCACCGTGGTAACTCCACCTCCAGCGGGGGACGGTCACCGTGGTAACTCCACCTCCAGCGGGGACGGTCACCGTGGTAACTCCACCTCCAGCGGGGGACGGTCACCATGGTAACTACACCTCCAGCGGGGACGGTCACCGTGGTAACTCCACCTCCAGAGGGGGACGGTCACCGTGGTAACTCCACCTCCAGCGGGGGACGGTCACCGTGGTAACTCCACCTCCAGCGGGGGCGGTCACCGTGGTAACTCCACCTCCAGCGGGGGCGGTCACCGTGGTAACTCCACCTCCAGAGGGGGACGGTCACCGTGGTAACTCCACCTCCAGCGGGGGGCGGTCACCGTGGTAACTCCACCTCCAGCGGGGGGCGGTCACCGTGGTAACTCCACCTCCAGCAGGGGCGGTGAGGTGAGGAGGAGCCGCTGCACATCCCCCATACAACACTGAGGAGCCGCAGTCACATGGAGCAGGAGCCTCCACAGGAACAGCTCTGATCTCACCCCACACTCTCCTCTCACAGATTCACCACAAACCCTCCCTGTAATCTCACCGGAATGGCGGGAAGCGGAAACCTGCTGCTGGCTGATACCAGAGAGCAAGAGCTGCACACAACCAGGACGGAGCTGCTGCACTGAGAGCGGGAGGACCTGTGGTGACGTCACCGCCATGTGATCAGGGGGGCGGGGCTCAGGAGAGAAGTGGTGAAGGACCTGTGGTGACGTCACCGCCATGTGATCAGGGGGCGGAGCTCAGGAGAGAAGTGGTGAAGGACCTGTGGTGACGTCACCGCCATGTGATCAGGGGGCGGAGCTCAGGAGAGAAGTGGTGAAGGACCTGTGGTGACGTCACCGCCATATGATCAGGGGGCGGAGCTCAGGAGTGTAGTGGTGGAGGACCTGTGGTGACGTCACCACCATGTGATCAGGGGGCGGGGCTCAGGAGAGAAGCTGTGATGACGTCACCGCCATGTGATGAGGGGGTGGAGCCCAAGAGAGAGTTTGTGAAGGACCTGTGGTGACGTCACCGCCATGTGATTAGGGGGCGGAGCTCAGGAGAGATGTCGTGAAGGTCCTGTGGTGACGTCGCCGCCATGTGATCAGGGGGCGGGGCTTCGGGTGGTGATTGGCTCCGCAGTGTTTCCTCACAGACTGTAATGATTCTATAAACTATAAAGTTATTATAATGGTGAAGGAGCTGTGATGAGGCTGCGGTCATGTGACAGTGATGACGTCACCGCAGCTCCTCCCCCTCAGGGGTCATTGCCCCGCCCAGATCTGCAGATGATCCCGGCGCAGTCGCTCCCCCGGCTCCTCCTCCCTCTGACGTCACATAGTGGCCGCTTTCTCCAGTGATGAGGATTTCTCCGCTCCCGGAGGTTCTGTAAGTCCAGTAGTCTCATCAGGTCCACATCTATAGTAAGTTCATCTGTTTCCCCAGTCAGGGCTCGCTCTCACTTCAATCTGATAAAACCCCAGACTGCGTCCGTACCCAGAAATCCTCGGATTCTCTGCTCAGCGGCGTTTTGTTTTCCAGCTCCGATCGGATCGCACGCACCCATATAATCTACAGCTGCGTGTGAAACATCGCGCTGCACTCAGATACCACCCGAGTGCAGTGCGATTCCCGCCAATGCCAGCACCAGAGGAGATGGAGATAGTGATTTCCCCGTCCCCTCCGCAGCCGTGCGAGAGGATCAGAGCATGGAGCACTGACATTCGGCTCCCGCTCGCAGCAGAGCAGCAGCGAGTGTCATTAGCATATCGCATCGGGGGGTCTCGCATCGCATACCGTACGCTAGTGGGACCCCGGCCTAAGAGATACGTCTGTGTCTTGTATAGCAGAGCGGAGTTGTACAGATACCTGTCTTTACGTAGGCTCAGGTTCTTCCGGGTGCGACTCAGCCTCAGCATCCTCCCGCGCCATCTCCTCCTCTCCATGTTGTTGTGCAGAGTTCTCGGCGCCATCTTGTGATCAGGGTCTGGAGAATTTTTAATATTTTAATTATTATTTTTTTTCTCCTATTTTTTAATTTTATAAAATGTTATTAAAATGTTCTAATGCTGATAATTTAGTCGTCCGTTCAGATATTAAAATATTCACCCAATGACAAATGAAAGCAATTCTAAATCCATAACCCTTCTATGACCTGATCACTGTTAAATGATACGATGATTATTATCTTACTTGTTTTAACTTCTGCTTTCTCACATCTCGCCTGCCCTTTAACACATTCTGTGGTGCACTCTCTCCATATCCACCCCTCCCTTCTCCCCTCTCTCATGTATAACTCTGAAGCTCTACTGACATTTCTCACCCACTCCAAACCATCCACTACCTCCATACAGCACGCAAAATGTTCATACAAATCATTGCACCACCTGCTCTTTCTCTTTTTTCTCCTTCTCCTAGTCGCTGGCAACATCTCTCCCAACCCTGGGCCTCCGTGTGCTAGCATACACCACTCTCCTCCAGCGGCATATAGAAACCCTGCTAATCTTATTAACATTCAGTGCATGCCCTCTCCTATTGCTTTCCACTATGCTCTCTGTAACGCACGGTCTGTGTGTAACTAACTTACACTCACGATTTTTTCCTCTCTAATTCCCTTCACCTTCTGGCTATTACAGAAACCTGGATCCAGCATTCAGACACCACCGCACCTGCTGCTCTCTCGTTTAGTGGGCTGAAATTTTTGCATACCGCCAAACCTGAGAACAGACAAGGTGGAGGTGTTGGTTTGCTCCTTTCACCACAATGTGCTTTCCAGGTCATCCCCCCCAGTTCCCTCACTTATGTTTCCTTCCTTTGAAGTCCACACCGTCAGACTCTTAAAACCCTTCTCCCTGTGAGTGGCGGTTGTGTATCGCCCTCCAGGCTCCTGCCGCCAGTTACTGGATCACTTTGCCACCTGGCTTCCTCACTTTCTATCCTGTGACATCCCCATCCTCATCATGGGAGACTTTAACATCCCCATCAATGATCCCCTCTCCCAATCTGCCTCTCATCTACTTTCTCTAACCTCCTCATTCGGCCTCTCACAGGTTACTAACTCTGCTACGCATGAAGACGGGAATACTCTGGACCTGGTTTTCTCCCGTCTCTGCTCGCTGCATGACTTTACTAACTCTCCTCTCCCGCTGTCGGACCACAACCTTCTTTCCTTCTCTGTCAAGAACCGTCTCCTCACCCGGGACACCCCCACTTACCTCACTTATAGGAATATACGTACCATTAATACCCAGCAGCTTATGGACAATCTCCACACATCTTCAGCCCCCATCTCCTCCCTCTCCTGCCCGGACTTGGCATTGTCACACTACAATAATACACTGAAGAGCGCCCTAGATGAAGCAGCACCTTCTACACGCAGAAAGACCCGACACAGACAACGGCAGCTCTGGCACACAATGCAAATACGTTTTCTTCAGCGTTGCTCAAGGTGCACTGAGCATCAGTGGAGAAAATCTCTTTTAGCAGAGGACTTCATCCACTATGAATTCATGCTCAAAACCTATAACTCTGCCCTTCATCTGGCCAAACAATCCTACTTCACCACCCTCATCACTTCACTGTCCAACAATCCAAAATGACTTTTTGAAACCTTAAACTCCCTCCTGAAACCTAATGCACAGGTCCCCACCACCAACCTCAGCGGGGAGGAACTGGCCACTTATTTACTAGAAAAAATCAACCACATCCATCAGGACATCTCAGCCCAATCTCCTCAGTGCCTGGATCCCTTTACCTGCCGCACTTCAAGCTCACTAGCCATCTTTGAGCCTGTTACAGAAGAAGAAGTTACCCAGCTTCTCACTTCTTCTCGACCTATAACCTGCAACAGTGACCCCATTCCCTCACATCTCCTGCAGTCTCTCTCACCGGTGGTCACCACTCACCTGACTAAAATATTTAACCTCTCTCTTTCGTAAGGTATCTTTCCCTCCTCATTTAAACATGGCATCATAACCCCTTTACTTAAAAAGCCATCCCTGGACCAGAACTGCACTGCTAACTACAGACCCGTCTCTAATCTTCCTTTCATCTCTAAACTCCTGGAACGCTTGGTCCACTCCCGTCTAATCCGCTATCTCTCAGATAACTTTCTCCTCGACCCTCTACAATCTGGTTTCCGCTCCTTACACTCCACTGAAACTGCCCTCACCAAAGTCTCTAATGATCTACGAACAGCTAAATCCAAAGGTCACTGCTCCCTGCTGATTCTCCTGGATCTCTCTGCTGCATTTGACACTGTGGATCACCAGCTTCTCCTCACTATGCTCCACTCTATCGGCTTCAAGGACACTGTTCTCTCCTTGTTCTCCTACCTCTCTGACCGCTCCTTCACTGTATCTTTTGCTGGCTCCTCTTCCCCTCCTCATCCCCTTACTATCGGGGTCCCGCAGGGCTCAGTCCTAGGCCCCCTCCTCTTCTCTCTATACACTGCCTCTATTGGACAAACAATCAGCAGATTTGGTTTCCAGTATCATCTCTATGCTGACGACACCCAACTATACACCTCTTCACCTGACATCACCCCTACCCTAATACAAAATACCAAGGATTGACTGTGTGCTGTCTCTAACATCATGTCCTCCCTCTATCTTAAACTGAATCTCTCCAAAACTGAACTTCTTGTGTTTCTCCCCTTTACCAGCCCAACTCTACCTAACATCGAAATTACCTTGGATGGTTCAACCATAACCCCCAAGCAGCACGGCCGCTGCCTTGGAGTCATATTCGACACTAACCTTTCCTTTACTGCCTATATCCGATCACTCACTCGCTCTTGTCACCTGCATCTTAAAAACATCTCCAGAATCCTTCCTTTTCTCACCTTTGAAACTGCTAAAACTCTTACTGTCACTCTTATTCACTCTCGTCTGGACTACTGCAACTCTCTTCTGATCGGTCTCACTCTTACCAAACTTTCTCCTCTCCAATCCGTCCCGAATGCGACAGCCAATGTCGTATTTCTGTCCAGCCGCTTCACCGATGCTTCCATCTTGTGCCAGTCATTACAATGGTT
The DNA here is from genome assembly GCF_046119375.1 of Phyllobates terribilis. Classification (NCBI taxonomy): domain Eukaryota; kingdom Metazoa; phylum Chordata; class Amphibia; order Anura; family Dendrobatidae; genus Phyllobates; species Phyllobates terribilis. Next base: position 464,385 of record NW_027363425.1, read on the forward strand.
ACCCATTCGCTACAGGATCAAATATAAACTCATCGGTCTCACCCACAAAGCTCTCCACAGTTCTGCACCGCCTTATATCTCCTCTCTCATCTCTATCTATCGCCCTACACGTGCCCTCCGTTCTACAAATGACCTAACATCCCTCATAATCCGAACCTCGCACCTCCGTCTCCAAGACTTCTCTCATGCTGCACCAGTTCTCTGGAATGCTCTACCCCAGACGATCCGACTGATGCCTAGCCCCCATGTCTTCAAGCGCGCTTTTAAAACCCATCTCTTTAAACAAGCCAACCACCTCAACTACTCAGTAAATTAACTTTCCCCTGTCCCCTCCTTCTAAATATTATTCAGAATCTGCTCCCTACTCTTCATCTGTCTCCACACCCTCCATGCACACGATAACTGCACTCGATACTTGATTATTGCACTTATACATACGGGCTGATGACCGGATCATGCAGCTTTATATGAAAATCCCTATTTATTATAATTGTCAGACCTGAAATAACAAGCACTTTTCACCTATTGTGTCCCCCCCCATTCCCTTGTAGATTGTAAGCGTGCGAGCGGCCGGACCCTCGCTCCTAATGTAACTGTTTAAACTGTCTTACCTTGTATTGAATATATTGTCTGTACATGTCCCCGCTGAATTGTAAAGTGCTGCGGAATATGTTGGCGCTATATAAATAAAAATGATTGTTTTTTTCGCATTTCCTATATATATATTTGTGGCGATGTGTATTGGTGTAAAATTACATATTTTATTTGATAGTTAATATACTTTGTTATGGACGTTTTTTCATTTTTGTGTATATACACTGCTCAAAAAAATAAAGGGAACACTGAAATAACCCATCCTAGATCTGAATGAATGAAATATTCTCATTGAATACTTTGTTCTGTACAAAGTTGAATGTGCTGATAACAAAATCACACAAAAAGCATCAATGGAAATCACATTTATTAACCAATGGAGGCCTGGATTTGGAGTCACCCCCAAAATGAAAGTGGAAAAACACACTACAGGCTGATCCAACTTTAATGTAATGTCCTTAAAACAAGTCACAATGAGGCTCAGTATGGTGTGTGGCCTCCACGTGCCTGTATGACCTCCCTACAACACCTGGGCATGTTCCTGATGAGGCTGAGTATTGTGTGTGGCCTCCACGTGCCTGTATGACCTCCCTACAACGCCTGGGCATGCTCCTGATGAGGCTGAGTATTGTGTGTGGCCTCCACGTGCCTGTATGACTTCCCTACAATGCCTGGGCATGCTCCTGATGAGGTTGCGGATGGTCTCCTGTGGGATCTCCTCCCAGACCTGGACTAAAGCATCCGCCAACTCCTGGACAGTCTGTGGTGCAACGTGACGGTGGATGGAGCGAGACATGATGTCCCCGATGTGCTCAATCGGATTCAGGTCTGGGGAATGGGCAGGCCAGTCCATAGCTTCAATGCCTTCATCTTGCAGGAACTGTTGACACACTCCAGCCACATGAGGTCTGGCATTGTCCTGCATTAGGAGGAACCCAGGGCCAACCGCACCAGCATATGGTCTCACAAGGGGTCAGAGGATCTCATCTCGGTACCTAATGGCAGTCAGGCTACCTCTGGCGAGCACATGGAGGGCTGTGCGGCCCTCCAAGAAATGCCACCCCACACCATTACTGACCCACTGCCAAACCGGTCATGCTGAAGGATGTTGCAGGCAGCAGATCGCTCTCCACGGCGTCTCCAGACTCTGTCACGTCTGTCACATGTGCTTCGTGTGAACCTGCTTTCATCTGTGAAGAGGAGAGGGCGCCAGTGGCGACTTTGCCAATCCTGGTGTTCTGTGGCAAATGCCAAGCGTCCTGCATGGTGTTGGGCTCTGAGCACAACCCCCATCTGTGGACGTCGGGCCCTCATACCACCTTTATGGAGTCGGCTCCTAACCGTTTGTGCAGACACATGCACATTTGTGGCCTGCTGGAGGTAACTTTGCAGGGCTCTGGCAGTGCTCCTCCTTGCACAAAGGCGGAGGTAGCGGTCCTGCTGCTGGGTTGTTGCCCTCCTACGGCCCCCTCCACTCCCCTCCCCTCTCCTGGTGTACTGGCCTGTCTCCTGGTACCGCCTCCAGCCTCTGGACACTACGCTGACAGACACAGCAAACCTTCTTGCCACAGTTCGCATTGATGTGCCATCCTGGATGAGCTGCACTACCTGAGCAACTTCTGTGGGTTGTAGAGTCTGTCTCATGCTACCACGAGTGTGAAAGCACAACCAACATTCAAAAGTGACCAAAACATCAGCCAGAAAGTATTGGTACGGAGATGTGGTCTGTGGTCCCCACCTGCAGAACTACTCCTTTATTGAGGGTGTCTGGATAATTGACAATAATTTCCATCTATTGTCTATTCCATTTGCACAACAGCATGTGAAATTGATTGTCAATCAGTGTTGCTTCCTAAGTGGACAGTTTGATTTCACAGAAGTTTGATTCACTTGGAGTTATATTCTGTTGTGTAAGTGTTCCCTTTATTTTTTTGAGCAGTGTATATTTTATATAATGAGACTAATATGATTATATGACTGTTTGTGGTTTTCTTCATTTTTTATTTCATTGTGATGTCATTTCCTTGTTTTTTTTTCTATATAAATGTTGTATTTCTATGTGATTGGCCACAATTGAGAAAAGCTCTGGAGGAGCTGAAACGTTTTGCAGATTTGTGGATGTGGAATAAATGATTGACTACAGGTGAGGGCCGGGATCTCTTTCCTTTCCCCCTCCATTACTAACCTGAGGGCTTGAAGACAGCGGTGTTTTATGACAAATCACAGCTGTCATCAACCCTAACCACCATTACCCCAATCGCCACCGCACCAGGGCAATCGTGAAGAGCCGTGCAAAGCACCTGAATTGGTGCGCCATTTCTGAGGCGGCTGAGGGCTGGTATTTTTAGGCTGGGAAGGGCCCAGTAACCGAGGACCTTCCCACCCTGATAATATCCGCTCACAGCTGTCTGCTTTACCTTTGCTGGTTATCAAAAATAGGTAGGACTCCACATCTCTTTTTAATTTATTAGCTAAACACAAGTACAGTAAACTACACACTCAGGGCACTAATTATATATCTCACGGATATCGATCATCTATCTCGATCTTTGTACATCTAACACCTAAATATCTGTCATTTCTATTCTGCGCTCTCTTCCGGCACGTGTCACACAGACGTGTGTGCGGATGTCACACTTTATGTCATCTGTGTGCAGGACGTACTGACGTCCGAGCTGCCGGCAAAAAACGGACATGTCCGGTCCGTGTGACCATGTGCGCAGCCTATAGATTATAATGGGTGTACGTGTGTGTCTCCGGTACGTGTGAAGGGGGCCTAAAGGGTATGAGCACTTTTAGTATGAATTACCAGTAGGGGGCGTGACCACTTAAAGTGCCTAGGGCAGCATGAATGCCAGATACGGCCCTGAGCACAGCCCTAATAAAGTCATTAGAGCTGCAGATAAAGGGGGCTCGATTACAGCTCTGGATAGTGGGTTGTATGAGCCGGAGGTTATGAACATGGATGACGATACTAATATATGCCGCACTCTAGATGGAGATCCTACTAATTCATACAATACCCCCTTACATTGTCTTTTGGAGGAGGGTTTGGTATCGGCTGTACTTAATGCCAAACAAATAGAACGATTAAAGGAAAATCACCCACAATGTCCAATATTTCATACATTACCGAAAACCCACAAAGAAGGAAACATCCATCAGTCTAGAGTTACATTCAATACTGGCTGCAGAGAAGATTCCTATAATATAGTGAATATTACCAGAAAACATTTACCTATGTTATACACCGACAAGGATCCAGCAACAAGAAAGACAACTGACACGTGGAGGACAAACACCAAAGGTTTCATTGAATGTGGGAGAAATAAATGTGGTTTGTGCAAGTCTGTGCACAAAGCAAAAATGTCTGCATCTACTAACCATAATAAACCCTATAATATCCGACATCTCATTAGTTGTAGTTCCACACGTCATTGACACCATACAATGTGAAGCTTGTCTGCTGCAATATGTGGGGGGCACGGTCAGACCCTTACGTCACCGCATTGGGGGACACGTTAGGGACGTTCTTGGCCCCACAACACGTAATACATCTGCAGCATCACAACATCTCATACAACACAATAGGGATTAATCACTTTACAGTTGTGGGTATTGAATATGTCACCAGACCAGCTAAGGGGGAGATTGGTATAAAAAGTACACCCCCGAGAAGCCTTGTGGATTCTGGAATTGGACTCCAGATTCCCCAGTGATATGAATCTTCCTTCAGACCTTGTATCCATTTACTGAATTGTGTTTTTTCCTCTTTTATAGTAATTATACATAATATACACATTATAGATGCAGACACTTCATTCTTCTATTGCACGGATGCTTTTTGTTGTGGACATATGATCGTCCATAGGGGTAATGTAGACATACTTGCACACGTCCATTTGGGGCTGGGGGTCTCCGCTGTGCATTAGACCCTATGATGTGTAGAAGAAGCCGGTTACTGGTTATTTATTATGTCATGAAGAAGAACTGAACACAAATACCAGGTAGAAACGCAGAGATGTTTTGCTCCTATCTGTTTTTTAATGTTTCTATGATTTTAATTTGATTTGTTCAATAAAAGTTTTTGGTTTTATTCACACTGGAAAACAAGTGCTGGATTATCAGTAACTTTCTTTGTCCCGTCCATTCCTTCCCAACTGTGATTTTTCATCCAAGCATTGAGAGATGAGCTGAAAGCAGACATATTTTTCTATAGAGGAATGGCAGACATGGGTGTTGTCCACATAGAAAGCCTCTCCTAAATCCCATGCACAAAAAAGCCGCCCTACAATCTGCCAGGACACATGCGGAAACATATGAAGACTCCTGGGACTTTATACTCTGGAGTGATGAGACCAAGATAAAGGTTTTTTTGGAACTGATGGCTTCAAAACTGTATGACATTGAAGAGGTGAGGAATACAATGAGAATGCATGGTGTCTACAGTGAGACCTGGTGGTGGCCGTGTCCTTATGTGCGGCTGCATGAGGAGCTACATTTCATTGATGGTATCTTGAATTCACAGATGTTCTGTTCTATAGTGACAGAAAAGATGCTGCCATCACTCTGTTCCCTTGGTAGGCCACTGTTACATTTCTGAAGAACAGGGTGACAGTGATTCAGTGGCCAAGTGTCTCCTGATCTGAACCCAACCAAACACCTATGGGGAATTCTGAAGAGACAAGTTGTCATCGCTCCATCCAGCATCCAGGCTCTAAGAGCTCGTTATCGAAAAAGAGAATAAAGATAGATGTAGTATTGTCACTAACTTGTTCATTCCAGGCCTAGAAAACTTGATGCCGTCCTTTAAAATTATGGAGGCCATACAAAATAATAGATGTAGTAGCTTTTTATGTGGGGTGTACTCATTTTTGCATCAACTAATTTGAGTAAAACTGAAGATTTTGTAATGAGAGTTATATTATTAACCTTACTTTCATGTTTTGATTACAAAAAAATGTTCTATGAAACTTAGTGTTGGCAAAATTGTAGAAATTGATCTTGTGTTCAGTGAGCTATTAAATAAAATCTTACTCATCAAAGGGGGTGTACTCATTTATGCTGAACAATGTTTATTAAACTTTATAAAACACAGTGAACATAATTACACTTTCTTTCCCGTATGACTTCTCTCATGTTTTACAAGGTGTGATTTATGTATAAAAGATTTCCCACATTCTGAACATGAATACGGCTTCTCTCCTGTGTGAATTCTTTGATGTGTAACAAGCTCTGATTTATAACTAAAACACTTCCCACATTCTGAACATGAATATGGCTTCTTTCCAGTATGAATGCTCTGATGTCTACTAAGATGCCCTTTAGCTGTGAAGGTCTTCCCACATAGTGAACACAAAAATGGTTTCTCTCCTGTGTGAATTCTCTGATGTGTTATAAGACTCCCTTTATTTGAGAAGGACTTCTCACATTCCGAACATGAAAATGTTTTTTCTCCTGTATGATTTCTTTGATGTGTAAAAAGATTCCCTTTATTTGTGAAGGACTTCTCACATAGTGAACATGAAAATGTTTTTTCTCCTGTGTGATTTCTCTGATGTCTAATAAGACTCCATTTATTTGCAAAGCATTTCCCACATTCTGAACATGAATATGGCTTCTCTCCTGTGTGAAGTCGCTGATGTTGAATAAGACTCCTTTTATCTGTAAAGGATTTCCCACATTCTGAACATGAATATGGCTTCTCTCCTGTGTGAATTTTCTGATGTGTAATAAGATTCCCTTTAAATGTAAAGCATTTCCCACATTCTGAACAGGAAAATGGCTTCTCTCCTGTGTGAATTTTCTGATGTGTAATAAGACTCCCTTTAAATGTAAAGCATTTCCCACATTCTGAACATGAATATGGCTTTTCTCCTGTGTGAGTTCTCTGATGTAGAACAAGCTGTGATTTATCTGGAAAGCACCTTCCACATTGTAAACATGAAAAAGGTTTTTCCCCTGTGTGAATTCTTTGATGTTTACCAAGGTCTGATTTACTTCTACAACATTTCCCACATTCTGAACATAAATATGGCTTCTCTCCTGTGTGAATTCTCTGATGTATAATAAGATCCCCTTTACCTGTGAAGGACTTTCCACATTCTGAACATGAATACGGCTTTTCTCCTGTGTGAATTCTCTGATGTTTAACAAGTTGTGATTTCTTTGTAAAGCACCTTCCACATTGTAAACATGAATACGGCTTTTCCCGTGTGAATTCTTTGATGTTTAACAAGGTCTGATTTATTTTTACAACATTTCCCACATTCCGAACATGAAAATGGCTTCTCTCCTGTATGAATTCTCTGATGTGTAATAAGATTCCCTTTATGTTTGAAGGACTTCCCACATTCCGAACATGAAAAAGGTTTTTCTCCTGTGTGAATTCTTTGATGTTTAACCAGCTCTGATTTACTTCTACAACATTTCCCACATTCCGAACAAGAAAATGGCTTCTCTCCTGTGTGAATTCTCTGATGTATAATAAGAGTCCCTTTACCTGTGAAGGACTTTCCACATTCTGAACATGAATACGGCTTCTCTCCTGTATGAATTCTCTGATGTGTAACAAGCTCTGATTTACTTCCAAAACATTTCCCACATTCCGAACAAGAAAATGGCTTCTCTCCTGTGTGAATTCTCTCATGTATAACAAATTGTGATTTATATGTAAAGCATTTCCCACATTCTGAACAGGAGTATGGCTTTTTACCTTTGTGTTTTCTGTGTGTTAAGAAATCTGAGCTTTTTGTAAATTGCTTGTCACACTGAAATCTTGAATCCACTTTGTCCCCTGGACTTTTGGTAATAATGCGAGATTGCTCAGGAGATGATTCCTCATGATTAGGAGGATTATAAGAAAGTGAAGTGCTGTGAAGTCCAGGAGGTGCAGGAAGGGTGATGAGGTTTTCTCTATTAGAGTGTTTCCTGATATCTTCTTTTTTACAATTTAGTGATGAACCGTTATTCTCACAAGGATTTCCTGTAAGGAGGAAAGATAGATTAGATGTGAGTTTTTTCTTCAACACAAAAGAGATTTCTGAATGTATTTTCTGGATCTCACAATGAAGACCCTCGTCAGTGAAAGTACCGGGAATAAGGAGGACAACTACATGCCATAACATTAACACAATGACGGGTAAAGTGAATGACACTTATAAACTGGTGACATTGGCACAAGTCAGGGGCGGCAGAGATTAGACAGCAAATAGTTCTTTAAGTGGTAATTACTGATGACAGGTTCCCTTAATGTACCTCCGGTGCCATTTCACTCTCTCAAGCTTCATATCTCGGCGTTAGTATAGAAAAGTGTCCACGCAGTTAAAAAAGATGTCCACTACTAAATGCCCCCAATGTAATTAACCCGTTGAGAGAAGATTTTTTCTAATTACCTAGCTTTGTCTTTATTGCCTGTGAGCGGCGCTATCGCTGGCCACTCACCGGCATCACGCGACCCCCGGCTGCAGCCGGCTCTTGCTTCCCCTGATGTCACGTCAAGTGAGGCGTGACTCGGTGATGCGATCCCCGCGGTGGATGCCGGGCTGTGGGTGGGGTTTCCCCACGCGTCACACCCAGCATCCACCGCGCACTTTCCCAATGAATACAAGGTAATTGTGATTCACAAAATGTTATACAATTGAAAGGGGAAGAAAAAAAAAATTACATTTTTCCACTATAATGTTATTTTAGCCCCAGATCTTACATTTTCACAAGGTAAAATGGGTAAAAATGATCACATAATTTTACACAATTTCTGCTGAACGGGGCAATACCCCATATGTGTCTGTACTGTACTGCTTAGCCACATGGCGAGACTCGGGAGGGAAGGAGCGCTATTTGACTCTTGGAGAACAAACTTTAGTAGAACAGTTTGCAGACTCCATATACAGAGCCCCTAAGTGGCAGAAGAGCAGAATCCCCCCTCAAGTGACACCAGTTTGGAAATTACACCCTATGGAAATGTATCTACAGGTGTAGTGATGAATTTGACTCCATGGGTGCTTTCCAGAAACAAGCAGTAATGGATGTTGTGAAGTGAAAATGCAAATATTCCCTTATAGTGGCCAGTACATTGTAGTGTCCGGTACATTGCAGTGCCCTTACGTTGTAGCGCCCAGTACATGATTCCCAGCTAGTGCTTTCTGGAGAAATAAATTGTCTCTCCCCGCTACAGTAATGCCAAACATGTGGATGGTAACTGCACACGGTGGGGCCCAGGAGGAGGGGGCATTTGGATTTGGGAGCGCAGATGTCACTGGATTTCTTTAAGTGGGAGCCAAGTCACTTTTCCAGAGCCTTTGTGCTACCAGTGATATGGACACCCCCTATATTACTGTTTACAGATGATGAACCTGAGTGGGGACTTGTTTTTTGTGGGTTGAGTAGAAGCTCTTAATGGTGGCATTTTGGGGTACAGAACATTTTGGATCATATTTATCCTGTGCTGTACGCTGAACACTTACAGTGGGTACGGGAAGTATTCAGACCCCTTTACATTTTTCACTCTTTGTTTCATTGCAGCCATTTGGTAAATTCTAAAAAGTTCATTTATTTTTCTCATTAAAGTACACTCTACACCCCATCTTGACTGAAAAAAGCAGAAATGCAGACAATTTTGCAAATTTATTAAAAAAGAAAAACTGAAATATCACATGGTCATAAGTATTCAGACCCTTTGCTCAGACACTCATATTTAAGTCACATGCTGTCCATTTCCTTGTGATCCTCCTTGAGATGGTTCTACTCCTTCATTGGAGTCCAGCTGTGTTTAATGAAACTCATAGGACTTGATTTGGAAAGGCGCACACCTGTCTATATAAGACGTCACCGCTCACAGTGCATGTGAGACCAAATGAGAATCATGAGCTCAAAGGAACTGCCCAAGGAGCTCAGAGACAGAATTGTGGCAAGGCACAGATCTGGCCAAGGTTACAAAAGAATTTCTGCATTACTCAAGGTTCCTAAGAGCACAGTGGCCATCATAATCCTTAAATGGAAGAAGTTTGTGACCACCAGAAGTCTACCTAGACCTAGCCGTCCAGCCAAACTGAGCAATCGTGGGAGAAGAGCCTTGGTAGGAGAGGTAAAGAAAAACCCCAAGATCACTGTGGCTGAGCTCCAGCGATTCAGTAGGCAGATGGGAGAAAGCTCACAAAAGTCAACGATCACTGCAGCCTTCCACCAGTCGGGCCTTTATCGCAGAGTGGCCAGATGGAAGCCTCTCCTCAGTGCAAGACATACGAAAGCCCGCATAGAGTTTGCTTAAAAACACATGAAGGACTCACAGACTATGAGAAATAAGATTCTCTGGTCTGATGAGACGAAGATAGAAGTTTTTGGTGATAATTCTAAGCGGTATGTGTGGAGAAAACCTGGCACTGCTCCTGACATGCCCAATACAATCCCTACAGTGAAACATGGTGGTGGTAGCATCATGCTATGGGGGTATTTTTCAGCTGTAGGGACAGGATGACTGGTTGCAATTGAAGGAAACATGAATGCAGCCAAGTACAGAGATATCCTGGATGAAAACCTCTTCCAGAGTGCTCTGGACCTCAGACTTGGCTGAAGGTTCACCTTCCAACAAGACAATGACCCTAAGCACACAGCTAAAATAACAAAGGAGTGGCTTCAGAACAACTCTGTGACCATTCTTGACTGGCCCAGCCAGAGCCCTGACCTAAACCCAATTGAGCATCTCTGGAGAGACCTGAAAATGGCTGTCCACCAACGTTCACCATCCAACCTGATGGAACTGGAGAGGATCTGCAAGGAAGAATGGCAGAGGATCCCCAAATCCAGGGGTGAAAACCTTGTTGCATCATTCCCAAGAAGACTCATGGCTGTACTAGCTCAAAAGGGGCTTCTACTCAATACTGAGCAAAGGGTCTGAATACTTATGACCATGTGATATTTCAGTTTTTCTTTTTTAATAAATTTGCAAAAATGTCTACATTTCTGTTTTTTTCAGTCAAGATGGGAACAGAGTGTACTATAATGAGAAAAAAAATGAACTTTTTAGAACTTACCGAATAGCTGCAATAAAACAAAGAGTGAAAAATTTAAAGAGGTCTGAATACTTTCCGTACCCACTGTACATCGGGGTTTCCATCTAAATCTACAAAATACATGATTCAGATGACACCCCCGAGGGATCCATTGAGAATAATGAGGCAGCAGAGTTACACCGGACTCCGTCTAGCCTCTGGTCGACTGTGCTTTTATGCACGCTGAAAAAGATGGACATCACTGGATCATAGGCCAGACGGCGTCCACAGCGCCTCATTATACGGAATCTTCCCCCGGGGTTCTGTCCGAATCGCAAGCTCAGTCATTTATATGGCAGCATGAGACTTGTGTAAGAATAATACGAAAATAAAAGATGGAAGTAATATTAAAAAACACAATTAGAAAAATTAAAAATGTGCTTATTAAATCATTAAGAAGAGGTGTGAATGCGGCCCAGTTATTCATCGGTGCGCAACCGGACTCTGTACAGGAGCAGCCGCGCCATCACCGGACGCTTCTGCTGTGATGTGGACGGCGGATAAAGCTTCACTGCACCGGAGACTTCATACAATATCACACACCGGTCATCGTCAGGCGCCGCTAATCATAGTCACATGCCAATCATCATCATCATACGCCGCTAATCATAGTCACATGCCAATCATCATCATCACACGCCGCTAATCATAGTCACATGCCAATCATCATCACACGCCGCTAATCATAGTCACATGCCAATCATCATCGTCATACGCCAGTCATCATCATCACACGCCACTAATCATAGTCACATGCCAATCATCATCGTCATACGCCAGTCATCATCATCACACGCCGCTAATCATAGTCACATGCCAGTCATCATCATGATACGCCAGTCATCATCATCACACGCCGCTAATCATAGTCACATGCCAATCATCATCGTCATACGCCAGTCATCATCACACGTCACTAATGATAGTCACAAGCCAATCATCATCGTCATACGCCAGTCATCATCATCACACGCCGCTAATCATAGTCACATGCCAATCATCATCATCATCACACGCCGATCATCACCATCACCATCATACGCCGGTCATTATTACACACCTGTGGAAACATCTAGAGGAATCTCCTCCTTCACGTCACTCACACACGGCTGATCCCCCCTCGTCATCACTTCTTCTTCTGTCTCGTCCTTCACTTTATTCTTAGTCGGATCTTCCTCCTGATATATCAGATGTAACAATCAGCACAATACAAGAAACCACCAAAATCTGTGACATCTATGACCTCGATCAGAAATGTCCCCCCATATACAGATCCGGTACAGGGCTCAGCACCGTCTACCTGATGACTCTCCGGGATGTTGTGATTCTCCTCTGGACAGTCCTGGGGATACAGAGGACGGGGACATCTCTCTGGTGGATTTCTTTCCATGAGTCCATCTGTAGGAAACACATAGTGACAGAATACAGTGACATGTAAAAGTTTGGGCTCCAATGGTCAAAATTACTGTTATTGTGAACAGTTAAGTTGAAGATGAAATAATCTCCAAACGGCCTAAAGTTACAGATGACATTTCCTTTGTATTTTAGGCAAAACAATAAATAATAAACTATATATATTTTCATCTTTTACATTTAAAAAAAAATTCAATAAGGGAAAATGGGCAAATGCAAAAGTTTTGGCACCCGGCAAGGTTAGCACCTAGTAGCGCCCCCTTCTGAAAGTATCACAGCTTGTAAATGCTTTTTGTAGCCAGACAATAGTCTTTCAGTTCTTGTTTGAGGGATTTTCATTCATTCTTCTTTGGAGAATTCTTCCAGTTCCGTGAGATTCTTTTGTCGTCTTGCATCGTCTGCTATTTTGAGGTCTAGCCACAGATTTTCAATGATATTCAAATCAGGGGACTATGAGGGCCATTGTAAAACCTTCAGCTTGCGCCTTTTGACGTGTGTTTAGTATCATCATCATTTGCCATCCTCTTTTCACCTCCAGCTTTTTTGCAGATGGTGTTATGTTTGCATCAAGAATTTGCTGAAATTTAATGGAATCCATTCTTCCCTCTACCCGTCCCCTGTGCCATTGGCTGCAACACAACCCCAAAGCATGATTGATCCACCACCATGCTTGATGGTTGGCGAGATGTTCTTTTCCTAAAATTCTGTGCCCTTTTTACTCCACACAACTTTGATCATTGCTCTATTTTAACCTCATCGGTCCACAAGACTTGCTTCCAAAATGCATCAGACCTTCTTAGATGTACTTTTGCATACTTCTGACGCTGAATTTCATGGTGAGGTCGCAGGAGACGTTTTCTTCTGATGACTCTTCCATGAAGGCCATATTTGTGCAGGTGTCTCTGAAGAGTACAACAATGTACCACAACTCCAGAGTCTGCTAAATCTTTCTGAAGGTCTTTTGCAGTCAGGCGGGGGTTCTGATTTGCCTCTCTAGCAATCTTACTGAAAATTTGCTTGGTCTTCCAGACCTTATCTTGACCTCCACTGTTTCTATTAACTGACATTTTTTTATTACATTTTGAACTGAGGAAAGGGCAACTTGAAAACGCTTTGCTCATAGCCTTCTCCTGCTTTGTGGGCCTCCACCATTTTCAGAGTGCTAGACAGCGGATTAGAAGAAGCCATGGCTGCTGTTTATTTGGCACATTGTTAGAGTAGGCTGGGTTTTTATAAAGCTGGCCTTTCCTAACGATGATAGTGAACGAGCCCTTACCCTAACAGGCGAAGTAAAGTCTGAATCATTGGTCAAAGTTATCTGAGCACACAAATGTTCAAGGGTAATACAAAGGAAATGTGTCATCTTTAACTTTAGGTCTTTTAGAGATCATTTCATCTTCAACTTGCTTATCTGGTCACAATAACAGTAATTCTGACCAGGGGTGCCCAAACTTTTACATGCCACTGTAGATTGTATCATGTGATCATGAGATGATGGGAGTAGTAGTAGATGGCCACAGAGCCAACATGACAGTCTCCCCTCCTCACCCTGCTGATCGGCCCATATTGCGGTCGCCTCTTGTGCTCCATGTATAACCTCAACCTTAATATCAATCAGATCTTCATCCTAAAAAGAACAATGTAACATGAGCTCAAATCCCATCACGTCATGGTCAGATGTTGTGGGGACTTCAGTGTCATCTACCTGATGATCCTCCGGGATGTTGTGATTCTCCTCTGGACAGTCCTGGGGATACAGAGGACGGGGACATCTCTCCGGTGGATTTCTCCTCCTGGATCCATCTGTGGAGACACAGAGACTGAATACATGACCTGCCGTGTATCTGTCTATATATGAGACTCGTCTCTCAGAACCGGTAATTCTATATTTATGTATCAGGGACTAAATTACATTGTTGTGGTCCTCACCACCGGTACCGAGGTCCCAGCACATTGTGGGCCTCAAGTATGAAGTGATAATCAGCAAGGCCAAAACCTAATGCTCTGCAGAGAGGATGAGGACCCTGAGGAGAGGGACAGAGAAGACCCTCGTCAGTCAGATGGAGGAGCCGTACTAAAAAACACAACTTCTCCAAGTTCCGTCTCCAGGGATGTAACCACAGAGGAGCTGGAGAAAGCTCCACATTTCTATCCATTGGTTTCTTCTCTCCTAATTCACTGTATGGAGATTGGGGGAAGGACGGTGACCATTTACCAGTGATTGCATTTTGAGAGCTCATGATGTCACCATGAGGACACGGCCTCCCTCCTGGACAGGATCCTCTGGGATCACTAAGAGGAGAGAACCTGATCTATTAAAAGACGAGTTACCGCATTTTTCTTCTTCTTTAAATAGAGATAAATCTCCACATCCGCCTCGGTATAAACACTAAAATAGGCAGCAAGTTCTGCGTTTGACTCTAAAGGAGGAAAAAAGGGCACATGTACGGCTGACGGATGAAGTCTCCGCACCCGGAAGGACGGTGTTGTGGGGAGCACCCGGTACGCAGCGGTTAGTACCTATCAATGTGTAGAAAGGACAACTAGAGAGCCGGCACCGGGGTCATGGGCGCTTACTGATGCACACGGGGAGCCAAGGAGAGATTGTCTGGTCAGACTCCACAGAAAACCTCCATAATACATATTCTTCTGAACAAACATCCCTTTAAAGGGAGACTTACACTTATTACCACCAGACCAGGATCTCAGATTGAAGTCCCCATTAATTTTGCTTTGTCTCCCAAAATTAGAACAAATGTTTTTGTATAAAATATATATATTTATTTATTTACACACACACATACATTATTTTGCCAAATAATAAAATATATACATACAGTACAGACCAAAAGTTTGGACACACCTTCTCATTTAAAGATTTTTCTGTATTTTCATGACTATGAGAATTGTACATTCACACTGAAGGCATCAAAACTATGAATTAACACATGTGGAATTATATACTTAACAAAAAAAGTGTGAAACAACCGAAAATATGTCTTATATTCTTGGTTCTTCAAAGTAGCCACCTTTTGCTTTGATGACTGCTTTGCACACTCTTGGCATTCTCTTGATGAGCTTCAAGAGGTAGTCACCGGAAATGGTCTTCCAACAATCTTGAAGGAGTTCCTAGAGATGCTTAGCACTTGTTGGCCCTTTTGCCTTCACTCTGCGGTCCAGCTCACCCCAAACCATCTCCTTTGGGTTCAGGTCTGGTGACTGGAGGCCAGGTCATCTGGCGTAGCCCCCCCATCACTCTCCTTCTTGGTCAAATAGCCCTTACACAGCCTGGAGGTGTGTTTGGGGTCATTGTCCTGTTGAAAAATAAATGATGGTCCAACTAAACGCAAACCGGGTGGAATAGCATGCCGCTGCAAGATGCTGTGGTAGCCATGCTGGTTCAGTATGCCTTTAATTTTGAATAAATTCCCAACAGTGTCACCAGCAAAGCCCCCCCACACCATCACACCTCCTCCTCCATGCTTCACGGTGGGAACCAGGCATGTAGAGTCCATCCGTTCACCTTTTCTGCGTCACACAAAGACACGGTAGTTGGAACCAAAGATCTCAAATTTGGACTCATCAGACCAAAGCACAGATTTCCACTGGTCTAATGTCCATTCCTTGTGTTCTTTAGCCCTAACAAGTCTCTTCTGCTTGTTGCCTGTCCTTAGCAGTGGTTTCCTAGCAGCTATTTTACCATGAAGGTCTGCTGCACAAAGTCTACTCTTAACAGTTGTTGTAGAGATGTGTCTGCTGCTAGAACTCTGTGTGGCATTGACCTGGTCTCTAATCTGAGCTGCTGTTAACCTGCGATTTCTGAGGCTGGTGACTCGGATAAACTTATGCTCAGAAGCAGAGGTGACTCTTGGTCTTCCTTTCCTGGGGCAGTCCTCATGTGAGCCAATTTCTTTGTAGCGATAGATGGTTTTTGCAACTGCACTTGGGGACACTTTCAAAGTTTGCCCAATTTTTCGCACTGACTGACCTTCATTTCTTAAAGTAATGATGGCCAGCTAACAGTCTATTCAGTAGGACTATCAGCTGTGTATCCACCAGACTTCTTCACAACAAAACTGATGGTCCCAACCCCATTTATAAGGCAAGAAATCCCACTTATTAACCCTGACAGGGCACACCTGTGAAGTGAAAACCATTTCCGGTGACTACCTCTTGAAGCTCATCAAGAGAATGCCAAGAGTGTACAAACCAGTCATCAAAGCAAAAGGTGGCTACTTTGAAGAACCTAGAATATAAGACATATTTTCAGTTGTTTCACACTTTTTTGTTAAGTATATAATTCCACATGTGTTAATTCATAGTTTTGATGCCTTCAGTGTGAATGTACAATTTTCAAAGTCATGAAAATACAGAAAAATCTTTAAATGAGAAGGTGTGTCCAAACTTTTGGTCTGTACTGTATATATATATATTTATTATTTGGCAGTTTCACGTCAGGATTTATCTCACACGGTAAACGCCAAAAGAAAAAAAACACATCAAAAACACCTCCCCAAAACTGCAATGAAAAAACAACGATCAAAAAAGTCACCAACAAAAAGGTCAGCGGCCATTCAAGAAGAGAAGCCCTCACACAGCTCCGATAACGGAAGATAAAGTGATGGGTGTCAGGAACAGTTCTGAATATTTAACCCATAAAATATATTCTAAAAAATAAACCCGACAAGTTTGGAATTGCTGTAACTGTACTGACCTGGAAAATGGCAGCGACGTCGTTCTTACCGCCCAATAAATGCTGAGAAACAAAACCCAAAAAGCCGGACGCCCGACCACGACTGATGACGACATTGAGCCGGCACCGATTCAGAGGGACGGACGAGCGACAGCGGATTAGGGGGAAAATCATCAGTAAGTTAACCCCGACTCTGCTGAGTAAAGATCAGACTCCGGTCCCGAAAGAAATCATAGGAGAGAAGGGACAGAAGCGCTGGGACATCTGCAGACAAAATGTGACCGATGCTCTAAGGAAGGTGAAAGATTCTGAAAGAAGCCGCCGAAGACGAAGACTCAAGACTGATGAAGACGACAGCGGAGAAACCGCGACTCACAGATCAGAAGAGAATAATCAGGGAATGAAAGCTGTGAGAAAATGTAGAGAAAACCAGAGCAAGTCTGGAGAAAACTCATCTATTATAGGACGAGGCCGAGAGACGTCATCACATCCACCGGAGCCAACAAGAGTCTCCTCTCACCTGGTGATGTCAGAGGCCGGAGCTCCTCCATCATCACCTCCTGGTACCGATCCTGGTGTCCTTCTAGATACTCCCACTCCTCCATGGAGAGATAGACAGCGACGTCCTGACACCTTATAGGAACCTGACAACAACGACACCGTCATCACCCAGAATCCTCCAGTGCTGTCCTGTATAATGTCCCAGCAGTCACCTCTCCAGACATCACCCAGAATCCTCCGGCGCTGTCCTGTATAATGTCCCAGCAGTCACCTCACCATTCATCACCCAGAATCCTCCAGTGCTGTCCTGTATAATGTCCCAGCAGTCACCTCTCCGGTCGTCACCCAGAATCCTCCAGTGCTGTCCTGTATAATGTCCCAGCAGTCACCTCTCCGGACATCACCCAGAATCCTCCAGCGCTGTCCTGTATAATGTCCCAGCAGTCACCTCACCATTCATCACCCAGAATCCTCCAGTGCTGTCCTGTATAATGTCCCAGCAGTCACCTCTCCTATCATCACCCGGAATCCTTCAGTGCCGTCCTGTATAATGTCCCAGCAGTCACCTCTCCGCTCATCACCCAGAATCCTCCAGTGCTGTCCTGTATAATGTCCCAGCAGTCACCTCTCCGCTCATCACCCAGAATCCTCCAGTGCTGTCCTGTATAATGTCCCAGCAGTCACCTCTCCGCTCAGCAGCTCAATCATCTTGTTGCTGAGCTCTAGGATCTTCCTCTTCCTCTCATGTATCGGGGGGTGCAGGGGAGGCTCTGTGATGGGGCCCGGGCTCCGCCCTCCTGACTCCTGGAGATGGATGATGGGAGTCACACCCTCCCCCGGTGTCTTCCTCACTATTGTGTAATCCTGTGTATGGAGAGAGACACTTAGGGAGAAGAATTCCTTCCCGACTCCAGATCTGACAATCAGTAGAAATCCCGGGATCAATAACCGTCTCCAGTAATCTGGGGCCATAACCTGGAATATTATTACACTCAGGACAGACATCCAGGCCCCTCTACAGCTCTTATAGGGAATCCCCATGACAACTCCTCCTGGCAGAGAGCTGCACACAATCACTGCTCTTACAGTAAAGAATCCTTCTCTTCCTCTTCTGGATTTCCTCTTCCCGATGTCGGACTTGTTACATAACACAATAAAGCTGATAGAAATGTAGAGGAGTTACCTCTCCGCTCAGCAGGGAGATGATCTGCAGGGTGAAGTGTAATAATCTTCTGGTGGTCTCGTCCTCGTCCATTCTCGGGGGGTCATTCAGGAGAAGGAGGGATGAACACTGGATCAGCTGGAGGGATCTCGTCCTGCCGGCGTCTTTACAATAAAAGGAGAAGATGAAAACAGAGGACAACTTCATATGCGATACATTCCTGGTAATCGTTGCTGACACCCATGAAATGTAAAGCGCACCTGTCAGCAGGATTGTGCTCAGTAAACTACATACACTGTCAGGAGGGCGACATTACACTGATTAATATGACACCTTGGTTGATGAAATCCGTCTTGTGGTTCTTGTGTAATCTTTACTTTCAGTTTGGAGATAATGATATGCTCGTGCTCCGGGGCAGCCTATGGGGGGCGCTCTATCTGGGTTTCTGCTTCCATATTCATCTGTATGCTCTTATGACAGCTCACTGATCGTTCACTGACCTGCCTCCTATTTTACATAATGCATCTAGTAGTGCGTGGCTAGGTAAAATAGGAGGCAGGTCAGTGAAGGCACAGTGAGCTGCCATAAGAGCATACAGGTGAATATGTAATCAGAGCACCAGATAGAGCGCCCCCCACAGGTCGCCCTGGAGCATAGGCATATAATTATCTCCAAACTGAAAGTAAAGATTACACAAGAACCACAGGACGGATTTCATCAAAAAAGGTATCATTTTAATCAGTGTAATGTCGCCCACCTGACAGTCTATGTAGTTTACTAAGCACAATCCTGCTGACAGATGCGCTTTAAGTACATAATGTGGAATATCTCCTGAAAAAAATGAATAAAGTGAAACAGTTTTTTTGTATAGAGACTCATGTTAAATACAAAAGAGCAAATGATAATTTAAAACAAAAACCAATGGGAGGGAAAAATAGAAAAATCTAAAGCTTTCTGTGTCACTGGTATTTCCACCTTTACCTTAATTTAGTATGGAAACACATTTTGACTCGCCTGTGGTAAATCACAAAAGAGATTCTCCTGTGATGGTCAGTGCCTATGTGACAAGAATTAGCCAATGAATGGTGACTTCAATGTTTTAAAAAGCCACATGGTAGGCCCCGTTCCTTTGTCACAATGGTGAAGACAAAGGAGCTGCCTGAGGACATCAGAACTGCTATTAGGAAACACAAGACTTCCAAAGGGTAGAAGGCCATCTCCAAAAACCTTGGTATCCCAGTTTCAACAGTGTGCAATGTCATTAATAAGTTTGCCAAGCATGGAACCGTCAAGAACCTCCCTGGGAAGAGGAAAATTGGCAAAAAAGGTCTTCGAAGATTGGTGGAAATAGTGGAAAAAAAACATCACGTCAAACATCCAAAGACCTGAAGGCCAACCTGGAACAGTCTGGGGTCATGGTTAAAACAAGTACCATACGCCGCACACTAAACCAAGCAGAGCTTTATGGGGGAAGGCAAAGGAAGAAACCATTGCTGAGTAAAAGACATAAAAAGGAACGACTGATCTTTGATAAAGAGTACCTTGACAAGCCTCAATCCTTCTGGGAAAATGTTCTGTGGACAGATGAAACAAAAATAGAGCTTTTTGGCAATGCAAAGCAACAGTTTGTTTACAGACGATGCAATGAAGGTTATATAAGGAAAGAAAATCCCGGCACTCACGTGTTAATGATTAATTTGTTTATTCCACAACTCACAATGTGAGCTGTGGAATAAACGAATTAATCATCAATACGTGAGTGCCGGGATTGACTTTTCCTAGAAACACTGTTTTCCACGTGCACCACCCCAGCTGTACGGAGTGCTGACTAGATTCTTTTGATATAAGGAAAGAAAACCTTACCAACACTTAAGCATGGTGGAAGATCCACAATGCTGTGGGGTTGCATTGCAGCATCTGGTACTGGAGGCCTTGACCATATCACAGGAATCATGAAATCAAAGAATTATCAAGAGGTTTTAGCTGTCCCTACAGTAAGACTAAGCTGAATCCCTACGATGTAGCGGGCAGCCTCTTCCTAGTGAACAGACCCGACTTAGTCCTCGGCTAGTCTGAACGAAGACCTATAGCATAAAAGGGAGGTGTCCCTAAAAGCACTAAAGACTGGGACAAAAATGGGACACCTCCTAAACAAAGAAGTTGTTGCAGAACACAAAAAGACAAACTGACAAAAATGTACTGGAGGTCCCAGAGGACCAAGTGAACTTGACAGAGAAAGGCACCGAAGCACCAGGCTAGAGAAACAGTCAAACACTGAAGTCCAGCACAGCCACAAGGGCGGAGCTGGAATATAAAGGCAGATGGTCACATGACCACAAAACACAAGATGGAAAAAACAAACAGGAGGGTTCTAACAGAAATGTCCTACCCAGTGAAAGAAAATTTGGTTTGAGTCAAAGATCATGGGTCCTCCAGCAAGACAATGACCCAAAGTACAAATCCAAAAGTACACAGGAATGGTTGAAAAAGAAAAAACATGGACTGTTTTATAATGGCCAGCAACGAGTCCAGACCTCAATCCCACTGAAAATCTTTGGGGTGAGCTGAAATCTGCCGCTGGGAAAAAGAACCTGCAAACATTCAAGAGCTCGAACAAACTGCAAAGGAAGAGCGGGAGAAAATCCCAGCTGAGAAGTGCAAGAAGCTTATAGATGGCTACAAGAAATGTGTGGAGGCCGTCAGCAATGCCAAAGGGTGTGCAACCAAGTATTAATTACTTGAAGAACAGAGGGGAATGGGGTAAAGGAATAGTCAGCTCACCCACCGTTGATTAGCAGTCTTCATCTGTAAGGCAGCGCGCGGAGCCGTCCCAGTCTCGGACGTGGAGACAAACAGCAGAAAATAGAATAGAATATCTATGGATCTCTTTTGGTGACTTGCTACTACAGTTTCTAATGTGATCAATAAACTTTGCTTTTTATATTTCTGGCTACTGCTGGAGGAGGTTCTTGTTTTTCTGCCAAGTATTAATTAGGGGTTTAGGGGGGCCTTTATTGCTGCACATGCTGTTTATTCGGTTTAATCTTTGAAATTGCCACAAGGAGGTTAAACAATGTTCTATTGTTGTATTACTTTGGACCAACAATTAAAAAAATCCTAAGGATATACTGTAACTTTCATTATTTCTGAAGATATTGTACAGGCCATGAAAAAAATGAAGGGATGCCAATAATGGTGATCAGCAGTGCACAGAAGCCCAGTCACTGAGCAGCGGGAGAAGCAGGTCCTCCGAGCCGTCACCACATGGATTATAGGAGGACTCCCAACACAGATTTATGTCATAGTCACAGGATAATGAATAAGGGACAGATGCCGATTCCCCATGGGGGTTGTCTGAGGAGTTTCTTCCTTCTGAGAACTAGAAATAAGTAAACCTCCGGCTATTTAACCTCGTTATTGTTGAAAGTAATAGCACCTGAGGAGTCTATGTGAGGGGGTCCCAGTATGAGCCCATCGGGGTCTTCACTTTATAGTTATTTTCAGATGGGATGACCGAAAAACATCTGTTCTAATAAAATATACATTTTCCTATAAAGTATTTAATCCCTTCCCAATATCCAGCATCTACCTGTAACGGCAGCGATCGGCGCTTAAACTCTGACCTTTGCGGTTAACCCCATGAATACATAGTTATATAGGTTTAAATAAGACTCAGGTCCATCAAGTCCAACCGGCCTCCACGAGTTCTACATTCTTTATCAATTATTTTAACCTACAATGACATTCACTGTGAGACAATCATCCGGCCCTTCTATAAATGCCATTTCTCTTGATTTAACAAATCTAATCGTCTGGAATAACTGAGAAGAAAAGCTGTATTGTCACAGGTAATACATTGGGATCACAGGTTTTTATCCCTGTATTACAGTCGTGAGGCAGTGAGGGGAATTATATGCGGGGGACGGTATGTATCCCCCAGGATGCTCATAGAGGCACATTGAACCCGCTGGAGTGCACTGGAGTCACAGAAACACCTGTCGCTGCAGAGCAAAATAAAAGGAAAGTTTGGACTTGGTCAAACTATTTGACCAAGTTGGATTTAAGAAAACCCAGCGTGGGCTTTTATTTTGGGAGTGATCTGCAGGTGGCAGTGGGGCGGTCCACTCCCTCCAGCCGAGTCTTACAAGTGGCTCATGGCCACAGAATCCATTAAAAAACCTTCAGCAAAGGTTTGGGTGAGTCAGTGGTTTGTTTGCTAAGCTGCAGAGCAGGAGGCGCTGTACAATGCAAGCCTGGGTGAAGGCGCAACAAAGGCCTGTGAAGGCAAAGTAACTGGCGCACCAGAGTGAAACGGTGGCAGGTTTACAAGTTCAAAAGTGACCAAAGCATCAGCCAGAAAGCATTGGTACTGAGATGTGGTCTGTGGTCCCCACCTGCAGAACCACTCCTTTATTGAGGGTGTCTTGATAATTGCCAATAATTTCCATCTATTGTCTATTCCATTTGCACAACAGCATGTGAAATTGATTGTCAATCAGTGTTGCTTCCTAAGTGGACAGTTTGATTCCACAGAAGTTTGATCACTTGGAGTTATATTCTGTTAAGTGTTCCCTTTATTTTTTTGAGCAGTGTATATACCAGTGATTAGCTGCAGAGCACTGCAAGTAACATGGAGATACAATGCAGATTTCAGAAGAGATAACACGTAGCAGAGGAGTGAGATATTAATATCACGGGGGAGGAAATGTGTAAGAGGGTGACCAGGACGGTCATGCGCCTCTTCCCTCTTTCTGCACATATTGCTGTACCCTGTGTTTATATATGAGTATGTATGTGACCTAATGTCTGATGTGTTAGTTATAGGGTGAGTATATATAGATAGAGTATTAGATTAGGTGCAGCATGTTAGCAGACATTTCAATTCATATACACTGCTCAAAAAAATAAAGGGAACAGTGAAATCCCCCCTCCTAGATCTGAATGGATGAAATATTCTCATTGAATACTTTGTTCTGTAGAAAGCTGAATGTGCTGAGAACAAAATCACACAAAAATCATCAATGGAAATCACATTTATTAACCAATGGAGGCCTGGATTTGGAGTCACCGTCAAAATTAAAGTGGAAAAACACACTACAGGCTGATCCAACTTTGATGTAATGTCCTTAAAACACGTCAAAATGAGGCTCAGTATTGTGTGTGGCCTCCACGTGCCTGTATGACCTCCCTACAACACCTGGGCATGCTCCTGATGAGGCTGAGTATTGTGTGTGGCCTCCACGTGCCTGTATGACCTCCCTACAACGCCTGGGCATGCTCCTGATGAGGCTGAGTATTGTGTGTGGCCTCCACGTGCCTGTATGACCTCCCTACAACGCCTGGGCATGCTCCTGATGAGGCTCAGTATTGTGTGTGACCTCCACGTGCCTGTATGACCTCCCTACAACGCCTGGGCATGCTCCTGATGAGGCTGAGTATTGTGTGTGACCTCCACGTGCCTGTATGACCTCCCTACAATGCCTGGGCATGCTCCTGATGAGGCGGAGTATTGTGTGTGGCCTCCATGTGCCTGTATGACCTCCCTACAACGCCTGGGCATGCTCCTGATGAGGCTCAGTATTCTGTGTGGCCTCCACGTGCCTGTATGACCTCCCTACAACGCCTGGGCATGCTCCTGATGAGGCTCAGTATTGTGTGTGGCCTCCACGTGCCTGTATGACCTCCCTACAACACCTGGGCATGCTCCTGATGAGGCTGAGTATTGTGTGTGGCCTCCACGTGCTTGTATGACCTCCCTACAACGCCTGGACATGCTCCTGATGAGGCTGAGTATTGTGTGTGGCCTCCACGTGCCTGTATGACCTCCCTACAACGCCTGGGCATGCTCCTGATGAGGCTGAGTATTGTGTGTGGCCTCCACGTGCCTGTATGACCTCCCTACAACGCCTGGGCATGCTCCTGATGAGGCTGAGTATTGTGTGTGGCCTCCACGTGCCTGTATGACCTCCCTAAAACGCCTGGGCATGCTCCTGATGAGGCTGAGTATTGTGTGTGGCCTCCACGTGCCTGTATGACCTCCCTACAACGCCTGGGCATGCTCCTGATGAGGCTGAGTATTGTGTGTGGCCTCCACGTGCCTGTATGACCTCCCTACAACGCCTGGGCATGCTCCTGATGAGGCTGAGTATTGTGTGTGGCCTCCACGTGCCTGTATGACCTCCCTACAACGCCTGGGCATGCTCCTGATGAGGCTGAGTATTGTGTGTGGCCTCCACGTGCCTGTATGACCTCCCTACAACGCCTGGGCATGCTCCTGATGAGGCTGAGTATTGTGTGTGGCCTCCACGTGCCTGTATGACCTCCCTACAACGCCTGGGCATGCTCCTGATGAGGCTCAGTATTGTGTGTGGCCTCCACGTGCCTGTATGACCTCCTCCTTTCCCTCCTCATTTAAACATGCCATCATAACCCCTTTACTTAAAAAGCCATCCCTAGACCAGAACTGCGCTGCTAACTACAGACCTGTCTCTAACCTTCCTTACATCTCTAAACTCCTGGAACGCTTGGTCCACTCCCGTCTAATCCGCTATCTCTCAGATAACTCTCTTCTTGACCCTCTACAATCTGGTTTCCGCTCCTTACACTCCACTGAAACTGCCCTCACTAAAGTCTCTAATGATCTACGAACAGCTAAATCCAAAGGTCACTGCTCCCTGCTGATTCTCCTGGATCTCTCGGCTGCATTTGACACTGTGGATCACCAGCTCCTCCTCACTGTGCTCCACTCTATAGGCCTCAAGAAAACCGTTCTCTCCTGGTTCTCCTCCTACCTCTCTGACCGCTCCTTCACTGTATCTTTTGCCGGCTCCTCTTCCTCTCCTCGTCCCCTTACTATCGAGGTCCCGCAGGGCTCAGTCCTAGGCCCCCTCCTCTTCTCTCTATACACTGCCCCTACTGGACAAACAATCAGCAGATTTGGGTTTCAGTATTTTCTCTATGCTGACGACACCCAACTATACACCTCTTCACCTGACATCACCCCTACCCTAATACAAAATACCAAGGATTGTCTGTCCGCTGTCACTAACATCATGTCTTCCCTCTATCTTAAACTGAATCTCTCTAAAACTGAACTTCTTGTGTTTCCCCCCTCTACTAACCCAACTCTACCTAACATCGAAATTACCTTGGAGGGTTCAACCATAACTCCCAGCAGCACGCCCGCTGCCTTGGGGTCATATTCGACACTAACATTTCCTTTACTCCCTATATCCGATCACTCACTCGCTCTTGTCACCTGCATCTTAAAAACATCTCCAGAATCCGACCTTTTCTCACCTTTGAAACTGCTAAAACTCTTACTGTCGCTCTTATTCACTCTCGTCTGGACTACTGCAACTCTCTTCTGATCGGTCTCCCTCTTACCAAACTTTCTCCTCTCCAATCTGTCCTGAATGCGGCAGCCAGGGTCGTATTTCTGTCCAGCCGCTTCACCGATGCCTCCACCTTGTGCCAGTCATTACACTGGTTGCCCATTCGCTACAGGGTCCAATATAAACTCATCGCTCTCACCCACAAAGCTCTCCACAGTTCTGCGCCGCCTTATATCTCCTCTCTCATCTCTATCGCCCTACACGTGCCCTCCGTTCTACAAATGACCTAAGACTAACATCCCTCATAATCTGAACCTCGCACCTCCGTCTCCAAGACTTCTCTCGTGCTGCGCCAGTTCTCTGGAATGCTCTGCCCCAAACGATCCGACTGATGCCTAGCCCCCATGTCTTCAAACGCGCTTTAAAAACCCATCTCTTTAAACAAGCCGACCACCTCAACTACTCAGTAAACCAACTTTCCCCTGTTCCCTCCTTCTAAATATTATTCAGAATCTGTTCCCTACTATTCATCTGTCTCCTCACCCTCCATGCACAAGATAACTGCACTCGATACTTGATTATTGCACTTATACATACGGGCTGATGACCGGATCATGCAGCTTTATATGAAAATCCCTATTTATTATAATTGTCAGACCTGAAATAACAAGCACTTTGCACCTACTGTGTCCCCCCATTTCCTTGTAGATTGTAAGCGTGCGAGCGGCCGGACCCTCGCTCCTAATGTAACTGTTTACACTGTCTTACCTTGTATTGAATTTATTGTCTGTACATGTCCCCGCTTAATTGTAAAGTGCTGCGGAATATGTTGGCGCTATATAAATAAAAATTATTATTATTACTAGGAATTGGGTACAGTGTAGGGGTGAACGCAATAGTTTAGGATAGAAACAGTTACTGTGTTTAGCAATAGCTGCAGAGCAGGAGGAGCCGGGGTAGTTACCAGGAGGTTTAGTGACTGCAGCAGGGGAGTAACGGGGAAGTCTGCCCAGCAACCGAAGGAGGATTGGTGATTGGCCCAGTCAAAAGGGGAGGAGATTAGGCCAGGGCGGAGCAACGGTTTTTCCTGTCAGTTAGTTCTGAGGGAGGGATGTGACAGAGCAGTAGCTGGAGGTCCAGGGGGCACAGAAACCCGGTCCGACCAGCAGCAGAGGGACGTTAGTCAGGAACTCTAAAACGACTTTCCCTTAATGTTCGGGGCCTACGGTCCACAGGAGTCAGCAGAGTAACTTGTCTGAAAATCTTCCCAGAAGGGGAAATGGAACGGGACTCTAAAAACTGTGAGGGTCTCAGAGGCCAAAGAGGTCGACTATGGAAGGGACATCTCAGGAGAAACAGACGGTGAATATTAACATATGCTGTGCACCTGGAAAAGGATGTGTCCAATACTGCGTGTTCCCTCATGGTGAAGTTGGACGGTTAAGTAAAGTTCTTTTTTATAAAGCGGAGTGGAAGTCCCGTATTGTGTGTGCGGCGGCTACTGAAGAGGAAAACCGAAGACGGCAGAGATCTGCGACCAAAACGTGAGTGTTCTGCACCACACGCACAGCACAGGAGAATGGGGACATTTGTCTTTGTCAGGGAGCCAGGGTGTAGGAACACAACAGTCCCTCGCCACTACTACCACCCTCACAAAAAATGCATAGGCCTGATGTAATCCCAAGGAATCAAGAAGGTGCAGCTACAGTCACCACTGGCAGCACTGTGAGCGACAGCTGTAACTGTGCCCCGACACTGAGTGACGGTCGCTCTGTACTGATGCACTGCTGAGCCGGCTGTCAGTCTCAGTCCCGGGCGCAGTTACAGACGCCGCTCAGTGCTGCGTACGGTGACTGTAGGTGCGTTGGCGCCTGCATGACTGAAAGCCGGCGGCTTCCGGGTGCCGCACACTCAGTACAGCGGCCGGGCACCTCCCTAATGCTATTAACCAGCAGATTAACCCCATATGTGCATGTTACTGGCGATATCCAACCAGACAGGTTCCCTGTAAGTAACAATGCACAATAAATGTAAATCACTACAAATCTGAGACCTCAGAGACGTGTAACATCTTATTCTGGTCGTGTCCGATACAAAACTCCTTCTATTCCCCCCTAACATGTAGACTGTGAGCAGGGCCCTCCCTTATATTGTACTATACTGATACCGGGGGAGACATCACCGGAGTAACCGTCCAGTGTGGGACGTCGGATCAGGGGACAAAGGACCCCATCAGTCACCAGAACAAGTCCTGAGACCCCAAAAAGCTCAGGAGGAACGACCCTTCATAACCCTCATTACTGATCGGCCATTATGTCATGAAGCGATAAATCTTCCTAATATTTCTTCTGCTGTCGCCTTATGAGGCTTCATTGTCCTCCAAACACAATCGGAAATCTGCTGATTTATCCACAGAATGTAAAATCAAACGCTGCTGACAATCACTCTCCTGTGTGAGCGATGGGGGAGGGGAGCGGAGAAGACGAGACAGTGAGGGAGCGAGAACAGCAGCACAAGAGTCACATGTACAAGGCAAAAAAGAGGAGAAAAGCCGAAAATGGGAGATTCATCATTACACGTCATCTACAGCGAACCTGGTGTAAGAGGCCGGAGCTCCTCCATCATCACCTCCTGGTACCGATCCTGGTGTCCTTCTAGATACTCCCACTTCTCCATGGAGAGATAGACAGCGACGTCCTGACACCTTATAGGAACCTGACAACGACACCGCCATCACCCAGAATCCTCCAGTGCTGTCCTGTACAATGTCCCAGCAGTCACCTCTCCGCTCATCACCCAGAATCCTCCAGTGCTGTCCTGTATAATGTCCCAGCAGTCACCTCTCCGCTCATCACCCAGAATCCTCCAGTGCTGTCCTGTATAATGTCCCAGCAGTCACCTCTCCGGTCATCACCCAGAATCCTCCAGTGCCGTTCTGTATAATATCCCAGCAGTCACCTCTCCGGTCATCACCCAGAATCCTCCAGTGCTGTCCTGTATAATGTCCCAGCAGTCACCTCTCCGGTCATCACCCAGAATCCTCCAGTGCTGTCCTGTATAATGTCCCAGCAGTCACCTCTCCGCTCATCACCCAGAATCCTCCAGTGCTATCTTGTATAATGTCCCAGCAGTCACCTCTCCGGTCATCACCCAGAATCCTCCAGTGCTGTCCTGTATAATGTCCCAGCAATCACCTCTCCGGTCATCACCCAGAATCCTCCAGTGCTGTCCTGTATAGTGTCCAAGCAGTCACCTCTCCGGTCATCACCCAGAATCCTCCAGTGCTGTCCTGTATAGTGTCCAAGCAGTCACCTCTCCGGTCATCACCCAGAATCCTCCAGTGCTGTCCTGTATAGTGTCCCAGCAGTCACCTCTCCGGTCATCACCCAGAATCCTCCAGTGCTATCCTGTATAATGTCCCAGCAGTCACCTCTCCGGTCATCACCCAGAATCCTCCAGTGCTGTCCTGTATAATGTCCCAGCAATCACCTCTCCGGTCATCACCCAGAATCCTCCAGTGCTGTCCTGTATAGTGTCCAAGCAGTCACCACTCCGGTCATCACCCAGAATCCTCCAGTGCTGTCCTGTATAGTGTCCCAGCAGTCAACTCTCCGGTCATCACCCAGAATCCTCCAGTGCCATCCTGTATAATCTCCCAGCAGTCACCTCTCCGGTCATCACCCAGAATCCTCCAGTGCCGTCCTGTATAATGTCCCAGCAGTCACCTCTCCGGTCATCACCCAGAATCCTCCAGTGCCATCCTGCATAATGTCCTAGCAGTCACCTCTCCGGTCATCACCCAGAATCCTCCAGTGCTGTCCTGTATAGTGTCCCAGCAGTCACCTCTCCGGTCATCACCCAGAATCCTCCAGTGCCGTCCTGCATAATGTCCCAGCAGTCACCTCTCCGGTCATCACCCAGAATCCTCTAGTGCCGTCCTGTATAGTGTCCCAGCAGTCACCTCTCCGTCATCACCCAGAATCCTCCAGTGCGGTCCTGTATAATGTCCAAGCAGTCACCTCTCCGGTCATCACCCAGAATCCTCCAGTGCTGTCCTGTATAATGTCCCAGCAGTCACCTCTCCGCTCATCACCCAGAATCCTCCAGTGCGGTCCTGTATAATGTCCCAGCAGTCACCTCTTCAGTCATCACCCAGAATCCTCCAGTGCTGTCCTGTATAATGTCCCAGCAGTCACCTCTCCGCTCATCACCCAGAATCCTCCAGTGCTGTCCTGTATAATGTCCCAGTAGTCACCTCTCCGGTCATCACCCAGAATCCTCCAGTGCTGTCCTGTATAATGTCCCAGCAGTCACCTCTTCAGTCATCACCCAGAATCCTCCAGTGCTGTACTGTATAATGTCCCAGCAGTCACCTCTCCGGTCATCACCCAGAATCCTCCAGTGCTGTCCTGTATAATGTCCTAGCAGTCACCTCTCCGGTCATCACCCAGAATCCTCCAGTGCTGTCCTGTATAGTGTCCCAGCAGTCACCTCTCCGGTCATCACCCAGAATCCTCCAGTGCCGTCCTGTATAGTGTCCCAGCAGTCACCTCTCCACTCATCACCCAGAATCCTCCAGTGCCGTCCTGTATAATGTCCCAGAAGTCACCTCTCCGTCATCACGCAGAATCCTCCAGTGCCGTCCTGTATAATCTCCCAGCAGTCACCTCTCCGGTCATCACCCAGAATCCTCCAGTGCTGTCCTGTATAATGGCCCAGTAGTCACCTCTCCGGTCATCACCCAGAATCCTCCAGTGCTGTCCTGTATAATGTCCCAGCAGTCACCTCTCCGGTCATCACCCAGAATCCTCCAGTGCTGTCCTGTATAACGTCCCAGCAGTCACCTCTCCGGTCATCACCCA
This sequence comes from Phyllobates terribilis, assembly GCF_046119375.1. NCBI lineage: Eukaryota > Metazoa > Chordata > Amphibia > Anura > Dendrobatidae > Phyllobates > Phyllobates terribilis. The sequence continues at coordinate 494,993 of NW_027363425.1, forward strand.
GAATCCTCCAGTGCTGTCCTGTATAATGTCCCAGCAGTCACCTCTCCGCTCAGCAGCTCAATCATCTTGTTGCTGAGCTCTAGGATCTTCTTCCTCTTCCTCTCATGTATCGGGGGGTGCGGGGGAGGCTTTGTGATGGGGTCCGGGCTCCGCCCTCCTGACTCCTGGAGATGGATGATGGGAGTCACACCCTCCCCCGGTGTCTTCCTCACTATTGTGTAATCCTGTGTATGGAGAGAGACACTTAGAGAGAAGAATTCCTTCCCGACTCCAGATCTGACAATCAGTAGAAATCCCGGGATCAATAACCGTCTCCAGTAATCTGGGGCCATAACCTGGAATATTATTACACTCAGGACAGACATCCAGGCCCCTCTACAGCTCTTATAGGGAATCCCCATGACAACTCCTCCTGGCAGAGAGCTGCACACAATCACTGCTCTTACAGTAAAGAATCCTTCTCTTCCCGATGTCGGACTTGTTACATAACACAATAAAGCTGATAGAAATGTAGAGGAGTTACCTCTCCGCTCAGCAGGGAGATGATCTCCAGGGTGAAGTGTAATAATCTTCTGGTGGTCTCGTCCTCGTCCATCCTCGGGGTCATTCAGGAGAAGGAGGGATGAACACTGGATCAGCTGGAGGGATCTCGTCCTGCCGGCGTCTTCATGATAAAGGAGAAGATGGAGATCACAGGGGACGATATAACGACAATCACTGAATTCTGCCCCAAATATCCGACATTTATCAGGAAGAATCTGGAGGAAAAGCCACAAACTCCACCGATCTGACCGCTCATTATCAGCCTCGTAGGAGGACGGTCACCGTGGTAACTACACAGCCAGCGGGGGGCCGTCACCGTGGTAACTACACCTCCAGCGGGGGGGACGGTCACCGTGGTAACTACACCACCAGCGGGGGAAGGTCACCGTGGTAACCACAACTCCAGCGGGAGACGGTCACCGTGGTAACTACAGTGCCAGCGGGGGACGGTCACCGTGGTAACTACACCTCCAGCGGGGGACGGTCACCGTGGTAACTGCACCGCCAGCGGGGGACGGTCACTGTGGTAACTGCACCTCCAGCGGGGGACGGTCACCGTGGTAACTCCACCTCCAGCGGGGGACGGTCACCGTGGTAACTCCACCTCCAGCGGGGGACGGTCACCGTGGTAACTACACCTCCAGCGGGGGGCGGTCACCATGGTAACTCCACCTCCAGTGGGGGTCGGTCACCGTGGTAACTCCACCTCAAGTGGGGGTCGGTCACCGTGGTAACTCCACCTCCAGCGGGGGACGGTCACCGTGGTAACTCCACCTCCAGCGGGAGCGGTCACCGTGGTAACTCCACCTCCAGCGGGGTCGGTGAGGTGAGGAGGAGCTGCTGCACATCCCCCATACAACACTGAGGAGCCGCAGTCACATGGAGCAGGAGCCTCCACAGGAACAGCTCTGATCTCACCCCACACTCTCCTCTCACAGATTCACCACAAACCCTCCCTGTAATCTCACCGGAATGGCGGGAAGCGGAAACCTGCTGCTGGCTGATACCAGAGAGCAAGAGCTGCGCACAACCAGGACGGAGCTGCTGCACTGAGAGCGGGAGGACCTGTGGTGACGTCACCGCCATGTGATCAGGGGGCGGAGCTCAGGAGAGAAGTGAAGGCCATGTGATGTGATGACGTCACCGCAGCTCCTCCCGCTCGGTGTAGGTCTGTGTTGCGCTCTGTTGCTCTCTGGTGTCAGCCCCAGTGGTGATGGATGGAGTCACAGCGGAGGCTGCTGTCTGTGTACAGGGCGGGGACTCCAGCACTGAGCCCTCAGCATGTGGAGCCCCGGGCCACGAAGAAGACGCCGCCGCTCCGAGAGGAGCCGCGCCCTGTGTGTACAGAGGCCAAGAAACTGCAGCAGAACCAAGACCCTGAGGAGACGCTGCGATATGTGCGGAGTGTAGAAGCGCGTTCACACTGTGCAGCTTCACAGCCAGAACCCGAGAGAAAGACAACAAGGAAGTAACAAGCAGTGCTCGGCCACGCCCCGTCCTCGGAGCTCCGCCCACGCCCCCTCCTCAGAGCTCCGCCCTTCATCAGAGCTCCGCCCCCTCCTCGGAGCTCCGCCCCCTCCTCGGAGCTCCGCCCCCTCCTCAGAGCTCCGCCCCCTCCTCGGTGTCACTGCAGAGTAGTGATGGGTAAAATGTGATTTTTTGGGGAGCCGACTCTTCATTTCCTGTTCCCTTTGGCTTTACGTTTGACGCCATATTCTGGGATGTTTTAGCCTTTTAGTAGAATCTCCACATCTGACAATTTCTGACATAAAACAGAATAGTTTCCAGAATAACCGGATTTTATATTATTTGCTGTAAAAACTTTAACAAACACAAAATGAAGATGCAAAATAGCAACAAGCTAGTAATGATCAGCGCCACATTGTAAAGCTGCGTTCACACTGGGCAGGTTGGCTGTGGGCCGTCTGCAGTGTGAACTGTGGCATCTGCATCCAGGCGGATTCACCCGTCCATTGACTGCAATGAATTCCGCAGCTCGGATACTCGGCACATATTCACACGCTGCTGCTGAAGACCATTTCACACCTCATGGCAGATTCTGAAGTTTTCCAGGAAGTGAGAATGTGTTTTGGGTAGAGACCATGGCCGCTGTCGGCTTCTGTAAATGCCGTGGAACGTCCAGGCTGATGATCTGCAGGGAAACTGCGCTGCAAATCCACACAGTGTGAACGCCGCCTAGAATTGTCTGCAGGGCCCATTGGATAAACTCAGTGCCAGAGCTTGGATGGACTGATGCCGTTTATTTCCTCTGTTATTATCTGTTTTTTTGGGGTCCCATCAAGGAGCAATGTCTTTTGCCCTCACTAATATAATGTCATTAAAGGGGTTGGATCACATGGGCATTAGTGCCATTAATTGAAGAGAACTTTGTACAATAGGTTTATTCTCCATAGACTTCAATTCTGCTTCAATCCTGCTGGTATTCCATAAAAACCTATGGAACTGTTTACACGGGTTTCCATGGAAGTCGTCCTGTGCCGGAGCCCTATTCAGGATGCGACCATGTTGTCGGGAGGGAGGGGCCGGGAGGGGCGGGGCCAGAGGGGAGGGGGGCGGGGCTGTGAGTCAGTGCTATGTGCGGCAGCAGGAGGAGCAGCATCCTCAGGATCAGAGTGACTACTGCCGGGAGGGAGGGGCCAGAGGGGCGGGGCCAGAGGGGAGGGGCGGGGCTGTGAGTCAGTGCTATGTGCGGCAGCAGGAGGAGCAGGCATCCTCAGGATCAGAGTGACTACTGCCGGGAGGGAGGGGCCAGAGGGGAGGGGCCAGAGGGGCGGGGCCAGAGGGGGAGGGGCGGGGCTGTGAGTCAGTGCTATGTGCGGCAGCAGGAGGAGCAGGCATCCTCAGGATCCTGGATAAGATCAGAGTGACTACTGCCGGGAGGGAGGGGCCGGGAGGGGCGGGGCCAGAGGGGAGGGAGGGGCGGGGCTGTGAGTCAGTGCTATGTGCGGCAGCAGGAGGAGCAGCATCCTCAGGATCAGAGTGACTACTGCCGGGAGGGAGGGGCCGGGAGGGGCGGGGCCAGAGGGGAGGGAGGGGCGGGGCTGTGAGTCAGTGCTATGTGCGGCAGCAGGAGGAGCAGGCATCCTCAGGATCAGAGTGACTACTGCCGGGAGGGAGGGGCCGGGAGGGGCGGGGCCGGGAGGGGCGGGGCCAGAGGGAGGGAGGGGCGGGGCTGTGAGTCAGTGCTATGTGCGGCAGCAGGAGGAGCAGGCATCCTCAGGATCAGAGTGACTACTGCCGGGAGGGAGGGGCCGGGAGGGGCGGGGCCAGAGGGGAGGGGCGGGGCCAGAGGGGAGGGAGGGGCGGGGCTGTGGAGTGAACTGGCAAAGAGCCGTTTACATTTCAATTTGCTCCCTGCCAGGAGACGACTCATATCATTCACTATAAAGAGGTTCAGGAGCTACACATCACCACTTCCTGCGTCTTGCTCTTGGGTTCTGGCTATGAAGCGGCGCAGTGTGAACGCGCTCCTACACTCCGCACATATCGCAGCGTCTCCTCAGGGTCTTGGTTCTGCTGCAGTTTCTTGGCCTCTGTACACACAGGGCGCGGCTCCTCTCTGAGCGGCGGCGTCTTCTTCGTGGCCCGGGGCTCCACATGCTGAGGGCTCAGTGCTGGAGTCCCCGCCCTGTACACAGACAGCAGCCTCCGCTGTGACTCCATCCATCACCACTGGGGCTGACACCAGAGAGCAACAGAGCGCAACACAGACCTACACCGAGCGGGAGGAGCTGCGGTGACGTCATCACATCACATGGCCTTCACTTCTCTCCGTTGCTCCGCCCCCTGATCACATGAAGGTGACGTCACCACAGGTCCTTCACCACTGCTCTCCTGACCCCGCCCCCTGATCACATGGCGGTGACGTCACCACAGGTCCTCCCGCTCTCAGTGCAGCAGCTCCGTCCTGGTTGTGTGCAGCTCTTGCTCTCTGGTATCAGCCAGCAGCAGGTTTCCGCTTCCCGCCATTCCGGTGAGATTACAGGGAGGGTTTGTGGTGAATCTGTGAGACGAGAGTGTGGGGTGAGATCAGAGCTGTTCCTGTGGAGGCTCCTGCTCCATGTGACTGCGGCTCCTCAGTGTTGTATGGGGGATGTGCAGCGGCTCCTCCTCACCTCACCGCCCCCGCTGGAGGTGGAGTTACCACGGTGACCGTCCCCCGCTGGAGGTGGAGTTACCACGGTGACCGTCCCCCGCTGGAGGTGGAGTTACCACGGTGACCGTCCCCCGCTGGAGGTGGAGTTACCACGGTGACCGTCCTCCGCTGGAGGTGGAGTTACCACGGTGACCGCCCCCGCTGGAGGTGGAGTTACCACGGTGACCGTCCCCCGCTGGAGGTGGAGTTGCCACGGTGACCGTCCCCCGCTGGAGGTGGAGTTACCACGGTGACCGTCCCCCGCTGGAGGTGGAGTTACCACGGTGACCGTCCCCCGCTGGAGGTGGAGTTACCACGGTGACCGTCCCCCGCTGGAGGTGGAGTTACCACGGTGACCGTCCCCCGCTGGAGGTGGAGTTACCACGGTGACCGTTCCCCGCTGGAGGTGGAGTTACCACGGTGACCGCCCCCCCGCTGGAGGTGGAGTTACCACGGTGACCGCCCCCGCTGGAGGTGTAGTTACCACGGTGACCGTCCTCCGCTGGAGGTCTAGTTACCGTGGTGACCGTCCTCCGCTGGCGGTGTAGTTACCACGGTGGCCGTCCTCCGCTGGAGGTGGAGTTACCACGGTGACCGTCCTCCGCTGGAGGTGGAGTTACCACGGTGACCGTCCCCCGCTGGAGGTGGAGTTACCACGGTGACCGTCCCCCGCTGGAGGTGGAGTTACCACGGTGACCGTCCCCCGCTGGAGGTGGAGTTACCACGGTGACCGCCCCCGCTGGAAGTGGAGTTACCACGGTGACCGTCCTCCGCTGGAGGTGTAGTTACCATGGTGACCGCCCCCACTGGAGGTGTAGTTACCACACTGACCGTCCCCTGCTGGAGGTGTAGTTACCACGGTGACCGACCTCTGCTGGCGGTGTGGTTACCACAGTGACTGTCCTCCTACGAGGCTGATAATGAACGGTCAGGTCGGCGGAGGAGGCCGCGGTGGAGTTTGTGGCTTTTCCTCCAGATTCTTCCTGATAAATGTCGGATATTTGGGGCAGAATTCAGTGATTGTCGTTATATCGTCCCTGTGATCTCCATCTTCTCGTTTATCATGAAGGCGCCGGCAGGACGAGATCCCTCCAGCTGATCCAGTGTTCATCCCTCCTTCTCCTGAATGACCCCCCGAGGATGGACGAGGACGAGACCACCAGAAGATTATTACACTTCACCCTGGAGATCATCTCCCTGCTGAGCAGAGAGGTAACTCCTCTACATTTCTATCAGCTTTATTGTGTTATGTAACAAGTCCGACATCGGGAAGAGGAAATCCAGAGGAGGAAGAGAAGGATTCTTTACTGTAAGAGCAGTGATTGTGTGCAGCTCTCTGCCAGGAGGAGTTGTCATGGGGATTCCCTATAAGAGCTGTAGAGGGGCCTGGATGTCTGTCCTGAGTGTAATAATATTCCAGGTTATGGCCCTAGATTACTGGAGACGGTTATTGATCCCGGGATTTCTACTGATTGTCAGATCTGGAGTCGGGAAGGAATTCTTCTCCCTAAGTGTCTCTCTCCATACACAGGATTACACAATAGTGAGGAAGACACCAGGGGAGGGTGTGACTCCCATCATCCATCTCCAGGAGTCAGGAGGGCGGAGCCCGGACCCCATCACAGAGCCTCCCCCGCACCCCCCGATACATGAGAGGAAGAAGAAGAAGATCCTAGAGCTCAGCAACAAGATGATTGAGCTGCTGAGCGGAGAGGTGACTGCTGGGACATTATACAGGACAGCACTGGAGGATTCTGGGTAATGACCCGAGAGGTGACTGCTGGGACATTATACAGGACAGCACTGGAGGATTCTGGGTGATGACTGGAGAGGTGACTGCTGGGACATTATACAGGACAGCACTGGAGGATTCTGGGTGATGACCGGAGAGGTGACTGCTGGGACATTATACAGGACAGCACTGGAGGATTCTGGGTGATGACCGGAGAGGTGACTGCTGGGACATTATACAGGGCAGCACTGGAGGATTCTGGGTGATGACAGGAGAGGTGACTGCTGGGACATTATACAGGACAGCACTGGAGGATTCTGGGTGATGAGTGGAGAGGTGACTGCTGGGACATTATACAGGACAGCACTGGAGGATTCTGGGTGATGAGCAGAGAGGTGACTGCTGGGACATTATACAGGACAGCACTGGAGGATTCTGGGTGATGAGCAGAGAGGAGACTGCTGGGACATTATACAGGACAGCACTGGAGGATTCTGGGGGATGAGTGGAGAGGTGACTGCTGGGACATTATACAGGACAGCACTGGAGGATTCTGGGTGATGACTGGAGAGGTGACTGCTGGGACATTATACAGGACAGCACTGGAGGATTCTGGGTGATGACCGGAGAGGTGACTGCTGGGACATTATACAGGACAGTACTGGAGGATTCTGGGTGATGAGCGGAGAGGTGACTGCTGGGACATTATACAGGACAGCACTGGAGGATTCTGGGTGATGAGCGGAGAGGTGACTGTTGGAACATTATACAGGACAGCACTGGAGGATTCTGGGTGATGACCGGAGAGGTGACTGCTGGGACATTATACAGGACAGCACTGGAGGATTCTGGGTGATGACCGGAGAGGTGACTGTTGGAACATTATACAGGACAGCACTGGAGGATTCTGGGTGATGACCGGAGAGGTGACTGCTGGGACATTATACAGGACAGCACTGGAGGATTCTGGGTGATGAGCGGAGAGGTGACTGCTGGGACATTATACAGGACAGCACTGGGGGATTCTGGGTGATGAGCGGAGAGGTGACTGCTGGGACATTATACAGGACAGCACTGGAGGATTCTGGGTGATGAGCGGAGAGGTGACTGCTGGGACATTATACAGGACAGCACTGGAGGATTCTGGGTGATGAGCGGAGAGGTGACTGTTGGAACATTATACAGGACAGCACTGGAGGATTCTGGGTGATGACCGGAGAGGTGACTGCTGGGACATTATACAGGACAGCACTGGAGGATTCTGGGTGATGAGTGGAGAGGTGACTGCTGGGACATTATACAGGACAGCACTGGAGGATTCTGGGTGATGACCGGAGAGGTGACTGCTCGGACATTATACAGGACAGCACTGGAGGATTCTGGGTGATGACTGGAGAGGTGACTGCTGGGACATTATACAGGACAGCACTGGAGGATTCTGGGTGATGAGCGGAGAGGTGACTGCTGGGACATTATACAGGACAGCACTGAAGGATTCTGGGTGATGACCGGAGAGGTGACTGCTGGGACATTATACAGGACAGCACTGGAGGATTCTGGGTGATGACCGGAGAGGTGACTGCTGGGACATTATACAGGACAGCACTGAAGGATTCTGGGTGATGACCGGAGAGGTGACTGCTGGGACATTATACAGGACAGCACTGAAGGATTCTGGGTGATGAGCGGAGAGGTGACTGCTGGGACATTATACAGGACAGCACTGGAGGATTCTGGGTGATGAGCGGAGAGGTGACTGCTGGGACATTATACAGGACAGCACTGGAGGATTCTGGGTGATGAGCGGAGAGGTGACTGCTGGGACATTATACAGGACAGCACTGGAGGATTCTGGGTGATGAGCGGAGAGGTGACTGCTCGGACATTATACAGGACAGCACTGGAGGATTCTGGGTGATGAGCGGAGAGGTGACTGCTGGGACATTGTACAGGACAGCACTGGAGGATTCTGGGTGATGACCGGAGAGGTGACTGCTGGGACATTATACTGGACAGCACTGGAGGATTCTGGGTGATGAGCGGAGAGGTGACTGCTGGGACATTATACAGGACAGCACTGGAGGATTCTGGGTGATGAGCGGAGAGGTGACTGCTGGGACATTATACAGGACAGCACTGGAGGATTCTGGGTGATGAGCGGAGAGGTGACTGCTCGGACATTATACAGGACAGCACTGGAGGATTCTGGGTGATGAGCGGAGAGGTGACTGCTGGGACATTGTACAGGACAGCACTGGAGGATTCTGGGTGGTGACAGGAGAGCTGACTGCTGGGACATTATACAGGACAGCACTGGAGGATTCTGGGTGATGGTGGTGTCGTTGTTGTCAGGTTCCTATAAGGTGTCAGGACGTCGCTGTCTATCTCTCCATGGAGGAGTGGGAGTATCTAGAAGGACACCAGGATCGGTACCAGGAGGTGATGATGGAGGAGCTCCGGCCTCTGACATCACCAGGTGAGAGGAGACTCTTGTTGGCTCCGGTGGATGTGATGACGTCTCTCGGCCTCGTCCTATAATAGATGATTTTTCTCCAGACTTGCTCTGGTTTTCTCTACATTTTCTCACAGCTTTCATTCCCTGATTCTTCTCTTCTGATCTGTGAGTCGCGGTTTCTCCCCTGTCGTCTTCATCAGTCTTGAGTCTTCGTCCTCGGCGGCTTCTTTCAGAATCTTTCACCTTCCTTAGAGCATCGGTCACATTTTGTCTGCAGATGTCCCAGCGCTTCTGTCCGTTCTCTCCTGTGAGATCTTTCGGTACCTGAGTCTGTCGTGGATTGTTACTCAGCAGAGTCGGGGTTAATTTACTGATGATTTTCCTCCTAATCCGCTGTCGCTCGTCTGTCCCTCAGAATCGGTGCCGGCTCAATGTCGTCATCAGTCGTGGTCGGGCGTCCGGCTCCTCCCTCTTGGCTGACACTTGTGTGACCTTCCTTGGTCTCCTCCGTTCATTCTTCTTCTTTGTGACAAATCACTTTCTCCGTACTGAGCACAAAGTCCTGGATAAATATCGGCACCGGACCGTCCCTCAGACCCCGAAACACGAGTCCTGACATGAAGATGGAGCGTGGTGGAGCCGATCACCCCCCAGAGCCGGACATGGAGGCTCCAGCAGTTCTCCGGCCCCCGCGTCTATTCACCACTCGCTCTGCAGGCGGAGAAGCACAGAACTTTCCGCACTGGAGGAGACGGTCTCATCACCGCGCACTCCTCTCTATAGGGGGAATGTGTCTCCTGGAGGACAGCGGAGATTCTGAGTACGGAGAGTTATAGGCCATGTAATGCCCCATGGGAAATAAGATATGCAAATTTCCTTTTGCCAGATGCAGAGAACATGGTCTCTAGCGCCATCTACAGGATTCAGAAATCCTAGGAGTCAATGTCAAAGTTTCAAACCCATCCTGATAGGGCAAATTTCCATTTTTTTCCTCCCCTTCTTCTATAGGCCATAATATTTATATTTTTCCATCCACAGATGTTTGAGCTCTTCTGTTTTTTACATGACATTTTACCATATAATGTGCTGAAAAACAGGAAAAATTCCAGATGAGGCCAAACAGTTAATAAAAAGAAAACAAAAATCCTATTCCACATTTATGTTTTGGGTTTTGTGACCTCGCTGTGAATTTCCAGGTCATTACAGTTACGGTGATTCCAAACTTCCATTTTTTTTTTTTTAGAATATATTTTATGGGTTAAATATTCAGAACTGTTCCTGACACCCAGGGCCGGCGTCAGCACCCGGGCAAGTGCTGGGGCCCTGAGCAGGCAGGGGGGCCCACTGGCGGTCGCGCACCCCGCTGGGCCATGGGCGGAGGAGAGCGGTGTCAGTGCCCACCCTTCTCCGCCGCTTGCTCAGGGCCCCGGCAGCCGGATAATTACCTCTCCCCGTGCCTCCGCAGATCCGCCGTCTTCCTGCTGTGCGCTTCCTGTGACGTCTCAGGTCAGAGGGTACGGTGACGTCTTTCCACCGGGCGCTCCCCTGAGCCGTCACAGGCAGCGCAGAGAGGGACGACGCCGGCCACGCTGGAGTCCGGACCCGAGCAGCGGCTGGAGGAGGGAGGTGAGTATTTGATTTTTTTTTTTTTTAATGTATGGAGACATGGGGCATAATATGGGGAGGGGGGTGACATCCTGCATGGGGCATAATATGGGGGGGTGACATCTTGCATGGGGCATTATAAAGAGAGGGGGGGATGACATCCTGCATGGGGCATTATAAAGAGAGGGGGGGTGACATCCTGCATGTGGCATTATAAAGAGAGGGGGGGTGACATCCTGTATGGGGCATTATAAAGAGAGGGGAGGGGTGACATCCTGCATGGGGCATTATAAAGAGAGGGGAGGGGTGACATCCTGCATGGGCATTGTAAAGAGAGGGGGGGTGACATCCTGCATGGAGCATTATAAAGAGAGGGGAGGGGTGACATCCTGCATGGGGCATTATAAAGAGAGGGGGGGTGACATCCTGTATGGGGCATTGTAAAGAGAGGGGGGGGTGACATCCTGCATGGGGCATTATAAAGAGAAGGGGGTGACATCCTCCATGGGGCCTTATATGGGGGCCAGTATTCCGTATGGAGCTTTATATGGGGGCCAGTATACTGTGTGGAGCGATTCGCTGGTTTCTGAGCTATTGTGGAATTTACAATAGATATCACTCATGTAATGTAAGAAGTGAAATCTTTGCATTGTACTATATATATATATATATATATATATATATATATATATATATATTTCTCTGCGGTATCTGTGCATCATGAATCGTGGTATGTGTTAAAGGGGCCACTGAGACTCTTTCGCCCGGGGCCCAGAAAAACCTGGAGCCGGCCCTGCTGACACCCATCACTATCTTCCTTTATCGGAGCTGTGTGAGGGCTTCTCTTCTTGAATGGCCGCTGACCTTTTTATTGGTACCATTTTAGGGGTATCTGTGACTTTTTGATCTTTGTATTTTTATTGCAGTTTTGGGGAGGTGTTTTTGAGGTTTTGATGTTTTTTTCCTTATGGCGTTTACTGTGTGGGATAAATCCTGAAGTGAAAATGCCAAATATGTTTGTTTTTTTTTAAAAAAAAAATAAATAAAATTCTTCTCATTTTGGGAGACAAAGCAAAAATAATGGCGACTTCAACCTAAGATCCTTGTTGCGGATCCGGGTGGTGGAACCTTTGTGCTGTGGTGCAAGGAGGGACCAGAGGAGCGTGACTAAGGTCGCACAGCGGCTCAGTCGACTCCGTGAACCAGGGAGGGACCGAGCAGAGGGACCAGGTGCCACTCTGGGACCGACCTTGTATGAGAGCAGGTGATTCCCACGGGTCAGATGGCAGGAACTGACCGGTACAGCGGATGAGCACAGCAGGCAGGCTGACTTGTAGACAAGCAGGCTGATTCGGCTGATAGCCAGACGGGTGCTCCAGGTAGGCAAACTGGCGGGCACAACAGGTAACTGGTAGAGACGCCGATGCTACAATCCTATTCATACCGGGCTTCATAGGAAACCCATGGAGGCAGAGACGGGGGTCTTCTGCAGGCCGCTGGTAGTCATGGCAAACCGTTGTTGGGATCCTCCGATTTATTGACTGATTGGCAGAAGAATGGGACACCCAACCACATAAAGGGAACCTGTCATGTAAAATAACACTATTAACCTGCAGATGTTCCCTAGCAGTGTTCGGTTTCCAGTCATAGTTTCGGCCGGCGCAGCTACAGTCACTGTTGAGTGTATAGAGAGCAGCTTATGTTACCGCGCCCCCGGCACTGACTGACAGCCGGGTCAACATTTGAGCTGGCTATCAGTCAGTACCTGGGGGCGCGGATTCAGTCTCTCCTCAGTATACAGTGAGCAGCGGCTGAATCCGCACCCCCGGCACTGACTGACTGCCAGCTCTAATGCTGAGCCGGCTGTCAGTCAGTGCCGGGGTGCGGTAAGTGCTGCCGCTCTCTTTACACTGAGCAGTGACTGTAGCTGCTCCGACCCAAACTCTATGACCGAAGCCAAACACTGGGGAGTGGAATAAGGTTCATTTCCTACCGGCAGCGTGGCTGTAAATGTGGGCGCCAAGCAGGTTCAAAATGCTATTAACCTGTAGATTAGCCTGATGTCTGCAGGTTAATAGCATTGTTTTACATAACGGGTTCCCTTTAAATGGCACTGTCAGGCTGTCAGCAGCAGTGAAGTGGTTAAATGGCAGCAATTGGAGCTCTCTCCACATACGTGCACCTGGCATGCTCCATGCATGAACACCAGATATCAGCAAGGGGTTAAAGAGCGTTATCACATGACATCAGAATGCGCGGGACGGGGTGTTCTCGCCTCAAGGACTCAACGATGGCAAAATGTCAGGTGGTCCGCTCCTCCTCTTCATGGGGTCTGATCAGAACGATATAAGTGGGATGATGACGCAGGTGTTGGCCCTGCAGGAACATCGGGCAGCACAAGGGTGGTAATAATAAGTGTAAGTCTCCCTTACAGGGATGTTTGTTCAGAAGAATATGTATTATGGAGCTTTTCTGTGGAGTCTGACCAGACAATCTCTCCTTGGCTCCCCGTGTGCATCAGTAAGCGCCCATGACCCCGGTGCCTGCTCTCTAGTTGTCCTTTCTACACATTGATGGGCACTAACCGCTGTGTACCGGGTGCTCCCCACAACACCGTCCTTCCGGGCGCTGTGACTTCATCCGTCAGCCGTACATGTGCCTTTTTTCCTCCTTTAGAGACAAACGCTGCACTTGCTGCCTATTTTAGTGTTTATATCGAGGCGGATGTTGAGATTTATCTCTATTTAAAGAAGAATAAAAAAGCGGTAACTTATCTTTTAATAGGAGGATGTCAGGTTCTCTCCTCTTAGTGATCCCAGAGGATCCTGTCCAGGAGGGAGGCCACATCCACATAGTGACATTGTGAGCTCTCAAAAAAACAATCACTGGTAAATGGTCACCGTCCTTCCCCCAATCTCCATAATGGCGAATTAGGAAAGGAACCGATGGATAGAAGTGTGGAGCTTTCTCCAGCTCCTCTGTGGTTCCATCCCTGGTGGAGATGAATCTTGGAGAAGTTGTGTTTCTTAGTACGGCTCCTCCATCTGACTGACGAGGGTCTTCTCCAGGGCTGTGGAGTCGGTAAGCCAAACCTCCGACTCCTCAATTTCCATGACTCCGACTCCCTCATACACGGCTCATGTTTAAGTGATAAATTTACTGTAGCACAGATTCATCTCATCTAAAAGTCTAGACCCTTAGATCAGGAATAGGACGGACATTTATAGGACATTTCATAACTTTCCCAAATTCTTATGAAAAAATATTTCCCACAAACTGCATTGAACTACTGTACCCAATTTATTATATATTTTAGGAGTCAGTCGGTCCATTTTATATCGACTCCAGCAAAATGGGCTCCAACTCCACAGCCCTGATCTTCTCTGTCCCTCTCCTCAGGGTCCTCATCCTCCGAGTGCAGAGCAGAGAGCATTAGGCTTTGGCCTCGCTGATTATCACTTCATACTTGAGGCCCACAATGTGCTGGGACCTCTGTACCGGTGGTGAGGACCACAACAATGTAATTTAGTCCCTGATACATAAATATAGAATTACCGGTTCTGAGAGACGAGTCTCATATATAGACCGATACACGGCAGGTCATGTATTCAGTCTGTGTGTCTCCACAGATGGATCCAGGAGGAGAAATCCACCAGAGAGATGTCCCCGTCCTCTGTATCCCCAGGACTGTCCAGAGGAGAATCACAACATCCCGGAGGATCATCAGGTAGATGACACTGAAGTCCCCACAACATCTGACCATGAAGTGATGGGACCTGAGCTCATCTTACATTGTTCTTTTTAGGGTGAAGATCTGATTGATATTAAGGTTGAGGTTATACATGGAGTAAAAGAGGCGACTGCAATATGGGCCGATCAGCAGGGTGAGGAGGGAGACTATCATGTCTGTTCTGCGGTCAGCTACTACTACTCCCATCATCACATGACACAATCTGCAGTGTCATGTAAAAGTTCGGTCACCCCTGGTCAAAATGACTTATTGTGAACAGTTAAGCAAGTTGAAGATGAAATGATCTAAATGGCCTAAAGTTAAAGATGACACATTTCCTTTGTATTTTAGGAAAAAATAAGAAATATTGTCATTTTTTACAGTTTAAAAACTACTAAAAGGAAAATGGGCTGATGTAAAAGTTTGGGCGCCCTTGGAGATTTGTGTGCTCAGATGACTTCAACCAAGGTCTCAGACCTTACTTAGCCTGTTAGGGTTATGACTCGTTCACTATCATCGATAGTAAAGACCAGGTGATGCCAATTTCTTAGCTTTATAAAAACCCAGCCTCCTCTAACATTGTGCCAAAACCAGCAGCCATGGGTTCTTCTAAACAGCTGCCAAGTACTCAGAAAATGGTGGAGGCCACAAAGCAGGAGAAGGCTATAAGAAGATAGCAAAGCGTTTTCAAGTTGCCCTTTCCTCAGAAATGTAATTTAGAAATAGCAGTTACCAGGCACAGTGGAGGTCAATATAAGGTCTGGAAGACCAAGCAAAATTTCAGTGAGAGCTGCTCGTAGGATTGCTAGAGAGGCAAATCAGAACACCCAGCTGACTGCAAAAGACTTTCACAAAGATTTAGCAGACTCTGGAGTTGAGGTACATTGTTCTACTGTTCAGAGACACCTGCACAAATATGGCCGTCATGGAAGAGTCATCAGAAGAAAACCTCTCCTGCATTCTCACCATAAAATTCAGTGTCAGAAGTACAAAAGAACATCTAAACAAGCCTGATGCATTATGGAAGCAAGTTCTGTGGACTGATGAGGGTAAAATAGAAAATGATCAGAGGTATGTGTGGAGGAAAAAGGGCACAGAATTTTAGGAAAAGAACATCTCGCCAACTATTAAGCATGGGGGTGGATCAATCATGCTTTGGGGTTCTGTTTCAGTCAGTGGCACAGGGAACATTTCACGGGTAGAGGGAAGAATGGGTTCAATGAAATTTCAACAAATTCTTGATGCAAACATAACAGCATCTGTAAAAAAGCTGAAGGTGAAAAGAAGATGGCTTCTACAAAAGGATAATGATCCTAAAAACAGGTCAAAATCCACAATAGAAGACCTGAAAAGGCGCAAACTGAAGGTTTTACAATGGCCCTCACAGTCCCCTGATCTGAACATCTTGAAAATCTGTGGCTAGACCTCAAAATAGCAGAGGAGGCAAGACGACCCAAGAATCTCACAGAACTGGAAGAATTCTCAAAGGAAGAAAGGATGAAAATCCCTCAAATAAGAATTTGGCCAAAAAAGGGTTTACAAGCTGTGATACTTGCAAAAGGGGGCGCTACTAGGTACTAACCATGCAGGGTGCCTAAACTTTTGCATTATTTATTTATTATTTGCCTAAAATACAAAGGAAATGTGTCATCTTTAACTTTAGGCCTTTTAGAGATCATTTCATCTTCAACTTGCTTGTTCACAATAACAGTAATTTTAACCATTGGTGCCCAAACTTTTACATGTCACTGTATTCTGTCACTATGTGTTTCCTACAGATGGACTCATGGAAAGAAATCCACCAGAGAGATGTCCCCGTCCTCTGTATCCCCAGGACTGTCCAGAGGAGAATCACAACATCCCGGAGAGTCATCAGGTAGACGGTGCTGAGCCCTGTACCGGATCTGTATATGGGGGAACATTTCTGATCGAGGTCATAGATGTCACAGATTTTGGTGGTTTCTTGTATTGTGCTGATTGTTGCATCTGATATATCAGGAGGAAGATCCAACTAAGAATAAAGAGGAGGACGAGACAGAAGAAGAAGCGATGACGAGGGGGGATCAGCCGTGTGTGAATGACGGGAAGGAGGAGATTCCGGTAGATGTTTCCACAGGTGTGTAATAATGTCCAGTGTATAATAATTACTGGCTTTAATATTACTTCCATCCTTTACTTCCATATTGTTCTTACACAAGTCCCGTGCTGCCATGTAAATGATTGAGCTTGTGATTCAGACAGACAGATTCCCTATAATGAGGCAGATGGAGACATTGTGGACGCCGTCTGACCTGTGATCCGTCGGTGTCCGTCTTTTTAAGCGTGCATAAAAGCACGGTCCGCCACAGCTTTGTGCACTTTTGAAAAAAAGGACACCGCTGATCAGAGCCAACACAGACTCCAATGTAACTCTGCTGCCTCATTATATGAATGGATCCCTCGGAGGTGTCATCTGAAACACGTATTTTGTAAATATTGATTGAAGCCCCGATGTAAGTGCTCAGCGTAGAGCACAGGATAAATGTGATCCAAAATGCCACCAATAAAAGCTTCTACTCAACCCACAAAAAACAAGTCCCTACTCAGGTTCATCATCTGTTAACAGAAGTATAGGGGGCATCCATATTACTGGTAGAACAAAGGCTCTGGAAAAGTGACGTGGCTCCCACTAAAAGAAATCCAGCAAAATCTGCGCTCCCAAATCCAAATACCCCCCTCCTCCTAGGCCCCACAGTGTGCCAAAACCGCTGTTAGCGTCCACATGTTTGTCATTAATGTAGATAGAAGAGCCCACTTAATTTCCAGGGTGTGTGACTCCATAAGCACGAGCCGGGCATAATGTACTGGGCGCTACAAAGTACTGAGCGCTACAAAGTACCGGGCACGACAATGTACCAGTCACTACAATGTACCAGTCACTACAATGTACCAGGCACTACAATGTACCAGACACTGCAATGTACCAGGCACTACAATGTACCAGACACTACAATGTACCAGGCACTACAATGTACCAGGCACTACAATGTACCAGGCACTATAATGTACCAGTCACTACAATGTACCAGTCACTACAATGTACCAGGCACTATAATGTACCAGGCACTATAATGTACCAGTCACTACAATGTACCAGTCACTACAATGTACCAGTCACTACAATGTACCAGTCACTACAATGTACCAGGCACTACAATGTACCAGACACTACAATGTACCAGGCACTATAATGGCATATTTGCATTTTCACTTGGCAACATTCATTGCTGATAGTTTCTGGAAAACATTCATGGAGTCAAATTCATCACTACAATAGTAGATAAATTCTTAAAGGGTTATAATTTTCAAAATAGGGTCACTTGAGGGGGGATTCTGCTCTTCTGCCACTTAGGGGCTCTGTATATGGAGTCTGCAAATTATTCTATGAAAATTTGTTCTCCAAGAGTCAAATATTGCTCCTTCCCTCCCGAGTCTCACCATGTGGCTAAGCAGTACAGTACAGACACATATGGGGTATTGCCCCGTTTAGCAGAAATTGTATAACAAATTATGTGGTCATGTTTGCCCATTTCCCCTTGTGAAAATGTAAAATCTGGGGCTAAAACAACATTTTAGTGGTAAATATGTCATTTTTGTTCTTCTCCGTTCAATGGTATAACATTTTGTGAAACACATATGGAGTCAATATGATCACTGCACCCCTGGATGATTTCTTTGTGAAAATGAAAAATTCGTGGCTAAAACAACATTTTTGGAGAAAAAACATAATTTTTAATTTTCACAGTCCAATTTCTTAAAATTTTGTGAAACACCTGTGGTTTTAAAATGTTCACCATACCTTTAGATAAATTCCTTGAGCGTTGTAGTTTCCAAAATGGGGTCAGTTGTGGGGGGTTTCCACTGTTTAGGCACATCAGGGGCTCTGCAAACGTGACATGGCGTCCGCTATCTATTTAGACGATTTTGTACTCCAAAAGTCAAATGGCGCTCCTTCCCTTCTGAGCCCTGCCATGCACCCAAACAGTAGGTTTTCCCCCACATATGGGGTATCAGTGTACTCAGGAGAAAGTGCACATCAAATTGTATGATGCATTTTCTCCTTTCATTCTTGTAAAAATGCAAAATCTGGGGCTAAAGCAACATTTTTGTGGGAAAAAAATAATTTTTCATTTTTCTCTTCCACATTGCTTTAATTCCTGTAAAGCACCTAAAGGGTTAATAAACTTCTTGAATGTGGTTTTGAGCAATTTTGATTGGTGCAGTTTCTCAAATCGTGTCACTTTTGGGTATTTTCTGTCACACAGGCCCCTCAAAGTCAAACATGATGTGGTCCCTAAAAAATAGGTTTTGTAAATATTCTTGTAAAAATGAGAAACTTCTGATAAATTTCTAACCCTCTAATTTCGTAACAAAAAATATATTTGTTTTAAAAATGACTCTGATGTAAAGTAGACATGTAGTAAATGTTAGTTTTACCACCAAAAATAGTTAATAAATATCTGGTTTAAAGGCATAAAAATTCAATGTTGGAAAATTGCAAAACTCTCAATTTTTTTGGGTGAAATTTTTGATATTTTCATAAATGCAAATAATAACGACCAAAATTTACCACTAACATGAAGAGCAATGTGTCACGAAAAACATTCTCAGAATCGCTGGGATGTGCGGAAGCTCCAGAGTTATTACCACATAAAGTGACGCCGGTCAGAATTGTAAAATGAGGCCGGGTCATTAACATACAAAGTGGCTCGGTCCTTAAGTGGTTAATGTGTCTTCAGTGCTATTGCAGTCTTCTAAGGTTTCCTATCATGCTGGTAGACATACTGTGGACATGATTACTGATAAGAGATAAAGTAAATCCAACTCACCTGTGTGGTTCATGATTGGAGCTCGGGAGAAGGTGCTGATCAAAACGTGATGAATAGCCAAAGAAGATGTGGTATCCAGCTCCAAGTAAAAACATGCGTTTAATTAGTCCATGTGTAAAAATTACATCCATGGGGCGTGGCCGGACATGTGAGTGGAAGTGTGCTAGGAGAGCCCCTGGGATAACTAGCCTGCCGGAGGATCCATTGGTCCCCTAACGTAATAAAAAGCGGTATTACCCCTTTTATACATGTCATAGCACTTACCGGTGTGCATAGGAGGAGCCATCATGGCCAGAGGAGCAGCAGCGAGACGACGGGGAGCAGGAGGGAATGGAGGCACCCAAGATGGCGCAGGCTCCTCTGCAGCAGGTAACAGAACAGGGAAGTCAGTGGCTGCAGGCACAGCACTGAGGCTGGCTGGATGTGTTAGAGCTTCAGACACAGGAGCCTGCACTGACAATGAGGCACAGACACAAATCATTGAGGTGTCTAATCCATTCTCTGTGCTTTCAGAGGAATTCAATAACACTGCTGATAAGGTCTCTGCAAGTTCCCGTGCCCGGCAGCCTCAGCCAGAAATCACTGCTTCCCACCATAATACTGATCAGAACATTAATGACCCCACGATAAAGGATGTGTTTGTGGCTGTAACACAGTATGAAGCTGCTTTAGCCTCACTTAACAGTCAGATGGGAGAGATTAAAGAGGAACTTTGTTTTATGAGGCAAGGGCTACAAAAGGTTAACGACCGCACTACAGCAGCAGAGGGCAGAACCAGTGATCTGGAGGATAAACAGTCTCAGATATCACAGGACAGCCACAGACATGGACAGCCGATCATGACCCTATTACCTAAAACTGATGATTTGGAGAACAGACTCCTGCAAAATAATATAAGAGTGATGGGTGTCCCTGAAAAAACTGTGAGCAATAATCTGAATGAGTACTTTGAGACATGGTTACGTTGTTTGGGGCTGATTGCCTGTCTGCCTTCTTTGCTGTGGAAAGGGCGCACAGGGTGCCAACCCGGCCACTGTCACCAGGGTCCCCTCCACGTCCAGTATTAATAAAGCTGCTGCACTACAAAGACAGAGATGCCACCCTTAAGGCCGCCCGTGATAAAGGGGACATCTCTATTAACGGCCAAAGAATTTCTTTTTTCCGGATTACCCCATTGAAATTTCAAAACGTAGGGCGCAGTTTCTTGATGTAAACTGAACTCTGCGTAGTCTGCAAACCTCATACTCCATGATTTACCCTGCGAAACTTAGAGCGGCGGCTCTGGGAGAGACTTTCTTTTTTGAACATCTGAAAGACGCACTCCGCTGGATTGATCTGAATGAGCCGAGGAACCATCAAAATCAGTAACTTTGAACCTGGATAATTAAAGATATATACGATCAGAGTTTCCCGATTGACTGTTGGGGTCATATCCTTTACTGCCTAGCCCACGGCCCAGTGGACACAACTATCCTGAGCTATATCTGAATATTGCAGGCCCCCAGGAAGTGTTTAACCCTTTTCGTTTTAGGTTGATTGTTCGCTTGCCTTGAATACGGCTACAGGATGGACTGGTGCCTTTCTTCATTCGCTTGCCTTGTATACGGCTACAGGATGGACTGGTGCCTTTCTTCATTCGCTTGCCTTGTATACGGCTACAGGATGGACTGGTGCCTTTCTTCATTCGCTTGCCTTGTATACGGCTACAGGATGGACTGGTGGCTTTCTTCATTCGCTTGCCTTGTATACGGCTGCAGGATGGACTGGTGCCTCTCTTCATTCGCTTGCCTTGTATACGGCTACAGGATGGACTGGTGGCTTTCTTCATTCGCTTGCCTTGTATACGGCTACAGGATGGACTGGTGCCTTTCTTCATTCGCTTGCCTTGTATACGGCTACAGGATGGACTGGTGACTTTCTTCATTTGCTTGCCTTGTATACGGCTACAGGATGGACTGGTGACTTTCTTCATTCGCTTGCCTTTTATACGGCTACAGGATGGACTGGTGGCTTTCTTCATTCGCTTGCCTTGTATACGGCTACAGGATGGACTGGTGACTTTCTTCATTCGCTTGTCTTGTATACGGCTACAGGATGGACTGGTGGCTTTCTTCATTCGCTTGCCTTGTATACGGCTACAGGATGGACTGGTGCCTTTCTTCATTCGCTTGCCTTGTATACGGCTACAGGATGGACTGGTGACTTTCTTCATTCGCTTGCCTTGTATACGGCTACAGGATGGACTGGTGACTTCCTTCATTCGCTTGCCTTGAATACGGCTACAGGATGGACTGGTGACTTTCTTAATTCGCTTGCCTTGTATACGGCTACAGGATGGACTGGTGACTTTCTTCATTCGCTTGCCTTGTATACGGCTACAGGATGGATTTGTGGCTTTCTTCATTCGCTTGCCTTGTATATGGCTACAGGATGGACTGGTGCCTTTCTTCATTCTCTTGCCTTGTATATGGCTACAGGATGGACTGGTGGCTTTCTTCATTCGCTTGCCTTGTATACGGCTACAGGATGGACTGGTGACTTTCTTCATTCGCTTGTCTTGTATACGGCTACAGGATGGACTGGTGGCTTTCTTCATTCGCTTGCCTTGTATACGGCTACAGGATGGACTGGTGACTTTCTTCATTCGCTTGTCTTGTATACGGCTACAGGATGGACTGGTGGCTTTCTTCATTCGCTTGCCTTGTATACGGCTACAGGATGGACTGGTGCGTTTCTTCATTCGCTTGCCTTGTATACGGCTACAGGATGGACTGGTGACTTTCTTCATTCGCTTGCCTTGTATACGGCTACAGGATGGACTGGTGACTTCCTTCATTCGCTTGCCTTGAATACGGCTACAGGATGGACTGGTGACTTTCTTCATTCGCTTGCCTTGTATACGGCTACAGGATGGACTGGTGCCTTTCTTCATTCGCTTGCCTTGTATACGGCTACAGGATGGACTGGTGGCTTTCTTCATTCGCTTGCCTTGTATACGGCTACAGGATGGACTGGTGCCTTTCTTCATTCTCTTGCCTTGTATATGGCTACAGGATGGACTGGTGACTTTCTTCATTCGCTTGCCTTGTATATGGCTACAGGATGGACTGGTGCCTTTCTTCATTCGCTTGCCTTGTATACGGCTACAGGATGGACTGGTGGCTTTCTTCATTCGCTTGCCTTGTATACGGCTACAGGATGGACTGGTGCCTTTCTTCATTTGCTTGCCTTGTATATGACTACAGGATAGACTGGTGCCTTTCTTCATTCGCTTGCCTTGTATACGGCTACAGGATGGACTGGTGCCTTTCTTCATTCGCTTGCCTTGTATACGGCTACAGGATGGACTGGTGGCTTTCTTCATTCGCTTGCCTTTTATACGGCTACAGGATGGACTGGTGCCTTTCTTCATTCGCTTGCCTTGTATACGGCTACAGGATGGACTGGTGACTTTCTTCATTCGCTTGCCTTGTATACGGCTACAGGATGGACTGGTGCCTTTCTTCATTCGCTTGCCTTGTATACGGCTACAGGATGGACTGGTGACTTTCTTCATTCGCTTGCCTTGTATACGGCTACAGGATGGACTGGTGACTTCCTTCATTCGCTTGCCTTGAATACGGCTACAGGATGGACTGGTGACTTTCTTCATTCGCTTGCCTTGTATACGGCTACTGGATGGACTGGTGACTTTCTTCATTCTCTTGCCTTGTATATGGCTACAGGATGGACTGGTGACTTTCTTCATTCGCTTGCCTTGTATATGGCTACAGGATGAACTGGTGCCTTTCTTCATTCGCTTGCCTTGTATACGGCTACAGGATGGACTGGTGGCTTTCTTCATTCGCTTGCCTTGTATACGGCTACAGGATGGACTGGTGCCTTTCTTCATTTGATTGCCTTGTATATGTCTACAGGATGGACTGGTGCCTTTCTTCATTCGCTTGCCTTGTATATGGCTATAGGATGGACTGGTGCCTTTCTTCATTCGCTTGCCTTGTATACGGCTACAGGATGGACTGGTGACTTTCTTCATTCGCTTGCCTTGTATACGGCTACAGGATGGACTGGTGACTTCCTTCATTCTCTTGCCTTGAATACGGCTACAGGATGGACTGGTGACTTTCTTCATTCGCTTGCCTTGTATACGGCTACAGGATGGACTGGTGACTTTCTTCATTCGCTTGCCTTGTATACGGCTACAGGATGGACTGGTGGCTTTCTTCATTCGCTTGCCTTGTATACGGCTACAGGATGGACTGGTGCCTTTCTTCATTCTCTTGCCTTGTATATGGCTACAGGATGGACTGGTGACTTTCTTCATTCGCTTGCCTTGTATATGGCTACAGGATGGACTGGTGCCTTTCTTCATTCGCTTGCCTTGTATACGGCTACAGGATGGACTGGTGGCTTTCTTCATTCGCTTGCCTTGTATACGGCTACAGGATGGACTGGTGCCTTTCTTCATTTGCTTGCCTTGTATATGACTACAGGATAGACTGGTGCCTTTCTTCATTCGCTTGCCTTGTATACGGCTACAGGATGGACTGGTGCCTTTCTTCATTCGCTTGCCTTGTATACGGCTACAGGATGGACTGGTGGCTTTCTTCATTCGCTTGCCTTGTATACGGCTACAGGATGGACTGGTGCCTTTCTTCATTCGCTTGCCTTGTATACGGCTACAGGATGGACTGGTGACTTTCTTCATTCGCTTGCCTTGTATACGGCTACAGGATGGACTGGTGCCTTTCTTCATTCGCTTGCCTTGTATACGGCTACAGAATGGACTGGTGGCTTTCTTCATTCGCTTGCCTTGTATACAGCTACAGGATGGACTGGTGGCTTTCTTCATTCGCTTGCCTTGTATACGGCTACAGGATGGACTGGTGGCTTTCTTCATTCGCTTGCCTTGTATACGGCTACAGGATGGACTGGTGCCTTTCTTCATTCGCTTGCCTTGTATACGGCTACAGGATGGACTGGTGCCTTTCTTCATTCGCTTGCCTT
Source organism: Phyllobates terribilis (assembly GCF_046119375.1). Classification (NCBI taxonomy): domain Eukaryota; kingdom Metazoa; phylum Chordata; class Amphibia; order Anura; family Dendrobatidae; genus Phyllobates; species Phyllobates terribilis. Next base: position 519,089 of record NW_027363425.1, read on the forward strand.
GTATACGGCTACAGGATGGACTGGTGACTTTCTTCATTCGCTTGCCTTGTATACGGCTACAGGATGGACTGGTGGCTTTCTTCATTCGCTTGCCTTGTATACGGCTACAGGATGGACTGGTGCCTTTCTTCATTCACTTGCCTTGTATACGTCTACAGGATGGACTGGTGCCTTTCTTCATTCGCTTGCCTTGTATACGGCTACAGGATGGACTGGTGGCTTTCTTCATTCGCTTGCCTTGTATACGGCTACAGGATGGACTGGTGCCTTTCTTCATTCGCTTGCCTTGTATACGGCTACAGGATGGACTGGTGACTTTCTTCATTCGCTTGCCTTGTATACGGCTACAGGATGGACTGGTGACTTTCTTCATTCGCTTGCCTTGTATACGGCTACAGGATGGACTGGTGGCTTTCTTCATTCGCTTGCCTTGTATACGGCTACAGGATGGACTGGTGCCTTTCTTCATTCGCTTGCCTTGTATACGGCTACAGGATGGACTGGTGGCTTTCTTCATTCGCTTGCCTTGTATACGGCTACAGGATGGACTGGTGGCTTTCTTCATTCGCTTGCCTTGTATACGGCTACAGGATGGACTGGTGGCTTTCTTCATTCGCTTGCCTTGTATACGGCTACAGGATGGACTGGTGCCTTTCTTCATTCGCTTGCCTTGTATACGGCTACAGGATGGACTGGTGCCTTTCTTCATTCGCTTGCCTTGTATACGGCTACAGGATGGACTGGTGACTTTCTTCATTCGCTTGCCTTGTATACGGCTACAGGATGGACTGGTGGCTTTCTTCATTCGCTTGCCTTGTATACGGCTACAGGATGGACTGGTGCCTTTCTTCATTCACTTGCCTTGTATACGTCTACAGGATGGACTGGTGCCTTTCTTCATTCGCTTGCCTTGTATACGGCTACAGGATGGACTGGTGGCTTTCTTCATTCGCTTGCCTTGTATACGGCTACAGGATGGACTGGTGACTTTCTTCATTCGCTTGCCTTGTATACGGCTACAGGATGGACTGGTGGCTTTCTTCATTCGCTTGCCTTGTATACGGCTACAGGATGGGCTGGTGCCTTTCTTCATTCTCTTGCCTTGTATATGGCTACAGGATGGACTGGTGACTTTCTTCATTCGCTTGCCTTGTATATGGCTACAGGATGGACTGGTGCCTTTCTTCATTCGCTTGCCTTGTATACGGCTACAGGATGGACTGGTGGCTTTCTTCATTCGCTTGCCTTGTATACGGCTACAGGATGGACTGGTGCCTTTCTTCATTTGCTTGCCTTGTATATGACTACAGGATAGACTGGTGCCTTTCTTCATTCGCTTGCCTTGTATACGGCTACAGGATGGACTGGTGCCTTTCTTCATTCGCTTGCCTTGTATACGGCTACAGGATGGACTGGTGCCTTTCTTCATTCGCTTGCCTTGTATACGGCTACAGGATGGACTGGTGGCTTTCTTCATTCGCTTGCCTTGTATACGGCTACAGGATGGACTGGTGCCTTTCTTCATTCGCTTGCCTTGTATACGGCTACAGGATGGACTGGTGACTTTCTTCATTCGCTTGCCTTGTATACGGCTACAGGATGGACTGGTGCCTTTCTTCATTCGCTTGCCTTGTATACGGCTACAGGATGGACTGGTGCCTTTCTTCATTCGCTTGCCTTGTATACAGCTACAGGATGGACTGGTGGCTTTCTTCATTCGCTTGCCTTGTATACGGCTACAGGATGGACTGGTGGCTTTCTTCATTCGCTTGCCTTGTATACGGCTACAGGATGGACTGGTGCCTTTCTTCATTCGCTTGCCTTGTATACGGCTACAGGATGGACTGGTGCCTTTCTTCATTCGCTTGCCTTGTATACGGCTACAGGATGGACTGGTGACTTTCTTCATTCGCTTGCCTTGTATACGGCTACCGGATGGACTGGTGGCTTTCTTCATTCGCTTGCCTTGTATACGTCTACAGGATGGACTGGTGCCTTTCTTCATTCGCTTGCCTTGTATACGTCTACAGGATGGACTGGTGCCTTTCTTCATTCGCTTGCCTTGTATACGGCTACAGGATGGACTGGTGGCTTTCTTCATTCGCTTGCCTTGTATACGGCTACAGGATGGACTGGTGCCTTTCTTCATTCGCTTGCCTTGTATACGGCTACAGGATGGACTGGTGCCTTTCTTCATTCGCTTGCCTTGTATACGGCTACAGGATGGACTGGTGGCTTTCTTCATTCGCTTGCCTTGTATACGGCTACAGGATGGACTGGTGCCTTTCTTCATTCGCTTGCCTTGTATACGACTACAGGATGGACTGGTGCCTTTCTTCATTCGCTTGCCTTGTATACGGCTACAGGATGGACTGGTGGCTTTCTTCATTCGCTTGCCTTGTATACGGCTACAGGATGGACTGGTGGCTTTCTTCATTCGCTTGCCTTGTATACGGCTACAGGATGGACTGGTGACTTTCTTCATTCGCTTGCCTTGTATACGGCTAAAGGATGGACTGGTGCCTTTCTTCATTCGCTTGCCTTGTATACGGCTACAGGATGGACTGGTGCCTTTCTTCATTCGCTTGCCTTGTATACGGCTACAGGATGGACTGGTGACTTTCTTCATTCGCTTGCCTTGTATACGGCTACAGGATGGACTGGTGACTTTCTTCATTCGCTTGCCTTGTATACGGCTACAGGATGGACTGGTGCCTTTCTTCATTCGCTTGCCTTGTATACGGCTACAGGATGGACTGGTGGCTTTCTTCATTCGCTTGCCTTGTATACGGCTACAGGATGGACTGGTGGCTTTCTTCATTCGCTTGCCTTGTATACGGCTACAGGATGGACTGGTGCCTTTCTTCATTCGCTTGCCTTGTATACGTCTACAGGATGGACTGGTGCCTTTCTTCATTCGCTTGCCTTGTATACGGCTACAGGATGGACTGGTGGCTTTCTTCATTCGCTTGCCTTGTATACGGCTACAGGATGGACTGGTGGCTTTCTTCATTCGCTTGCCTTGTATACGGCTACAGGATGGACTGGTGACTTTCTTCATTCGCTTGCCTTGTATACGGCTACAGGATGGACTGGTGACTTTCTTCATTCGCTTGCCTTGTATACGGCTACAGGATGGACTGGTGCCTTTCTTCATTCGCTTGCCTTGTATACGGCTACAGGATGGACTGGTGCCTTTCTTCATTCGCTTGCCTTGTATACGGCTACAGGATGGACTGGTGCCTTTCTTCATTCGCTTGCCTTGTATACGGCTACAGGATGGACTGGTGCCTTTCTTCATTCGCTTGCCTTGTATACGGCTACAGGATGGACTGGTGCCTTTCTTCATTTGCTTGCCTTGTATACGGCTACAGGATGGACTGGTGACTTTCTTCATTCTCTTGCCTTGTATATGGCTACAGGATGGACTGGTGGCTTTCTTCATTCGCTTGCCTTGTATACGGCTACAGGATGGACTGGTGCCTTTCTTCATTCGCTTGCCTTGTATACGGCTACAGGATGGACTGGTGCCTTTCTTCATTCGCTTGCCTTGTATATGGCTACAGGATGGACTGGTGGCTTTCTTCATTCGCTTGCCTTGTATAAGGCTGCAGGATGGACTGGTGCCTTTCTTCATTCGCTTGCCTTGTATATGGCTGCAGGATGGACTGGTGCCTTTCTTCATTCTCTTGCCTTGTATACGGCTACAGGATGGACTGGTGGCTTTCTTCATTCGCTTGCCTTGTATACGGCTACAGGATGGACTGGTGCCTTTCTTCATTCGCTTGCCTTGTATACGGCTACAGGATGGACTGGTGCCTTTCTTCATTCGCTTGCCTTGTATACGGCTACAGGATGGACTGGTGCCTTTCTTCATTCTCTTGCCTTGTATACGGCTACAGGATGGACTGGTGGCTTTCTTCATTCGCTTGCCTTGTATACTGCTACAGGATGGACTGGTGCCTTTCTTCATTCGCTTGCCTTGTATATGGCTGCAGGATGGACTGGTGCCTTTCTTCATTCTCTTGCCTTGTATACGGCTACAGGATGGACTGGTGGCTTTCTTCATTCGCTTGCCTTGTATACTGCTACAGGATGGACTGGTGGCTTTCTTCATTCGCTTGCCTTGTATACGGCTACAGGATGGACTGGTGCCTTTCTTCATTCGCTTGCCTTGTATACGGCTACAGGATGGACTGGTGCCTTTCTTCATTCGCTTGCCTTGTATACGGCTACAGGATGGACTGGTGCCTTTCTTCATTCTCTTGCCTTGTATACGGCTACAGGATAGACTGGTGGCTTTCTTCATTCGCTTGCCTTGTATACGGCTACAGGATGGACTGGTGCCTTTCTTCATTCGCTTGCCTTGTATACGGCTACAGGATGGACTGGTGCCTTTCTTCATTCGCTTGCCTTGTATACAGCTACAGGATGGACTGGTGGCTTTCTTCATTCGCTTGCCTTGTATACGGCTACAGGATGGACTGGTGGCTTTCTTCATTCGCTTGCCTTGTATACGGCTACAGGATGGACTGGTGCCTTTCTTCATTCGCTTGCCTTGTATACGGCTACAGGATGGACTGGTGCCTTTCTTCATTCGCTTGCCTTGTATACGGCTACAGGATGGACTGGTGACTTTCTTCATTCGCTTGCCTTGTATACGGCTACCGGATGGACTGGTGGCTTTCTTCATTCGCTTGCCTTGTATACGTCTACAGGATGGACTGGTGCCTTTCTTCATTCGCTTGCCTTGTATACGTCTACAGGATGGACTGGTGCCTTTCTTCATTCGCTTGCCTTGTATACGGCTACAGGATGGACTGGTGGCTTTCTTCATTCGCTTGCCTTGTATACGGCTACAGGATGGACTGGTGCCTTTCTTCATTCGCTTGCCTTGTATACGGCTACAGGATGGACTGGTGCCTTTCTTCATTCGCTTGCCTTGTATACGGCTACAGGATGGACTGGTGGCTTTCTTCATTCGCTTGCCTTGTATACGGCTACAGGATGGACTGGTGCCTTTCTTCATTCGCTTGCCTTGTATACGACTACAGGATGGACTGGTGCCTTTCTTCATTCGCTTGCCTTGTATACGGCTACAGGATGGACTGGTGGCTTTCTTCATTCGCTTGCCTTGTATACGGCTACAGGATGGACTGGTGGCTTTCTTCATTCGCTTGCCTTGTATACGGCTACAGGATGGACTGGTGACTTTCTTCATTCGCTTGCCTTGTATACGGCTAAAGGATGGACTGGTGCCTTTCTTCATTCGCTTGCCTTGTATACGGCTACAGGATGGACTGGTGCCTTTCTTCATTCGCTTGCCTTGTATACGGCTACAGGATGGACTGGTGACTTTCTTCATTCGCTTGCCTTGTATACGGCTACAGGATGGACTGGTGACTTTCTTCATTCGCTTGCCTTGTATACGGCTACAGGATGGACTGGTGCCTTTCTTCATTCGCTTGCCTTGTATACGGCTACAGGATGGACTGGTGGCTTTCTTCATTCGCTTGCCTTGTATACGGCTACAGGATGGACTGGTGGCTTTCTTCATTCGCTTGCCTTGTATACGGCTACAGGATGGACTGGTGCCTTTCTTCATTCGCTTGCCTTGTATACGTCTACAGGATGGACTGGTGCCTTTCTTCATTCGCTTGCCTTGTATACGGCTACAGGATGGACTGGTGGCTTTCTTCATTCGCTTGCCTTGTATACGGCTACAGGATGGACTGGTGGCTTTCTTCATTCGCTTGCCTTGTATACGGCTACAGGATGGACTGGTGACTTTCTTCATTCGCTTGCCTTGTATACGGCTACAGGATGGACTGGTGACTTTCTTCATTCGCTTGCCTTGTATACGGCTACAGGATGGACTGGTGCCTTTCTTCATTCGCTTGCCTTGTATACGGCTACAGGATGGACTGGTGCCTTTCTTCATTCGCTTGCCTTGTATACGGCTACAGGATGGACTGGTGCCTTTCTTCATTCGCTTGCCTTGTATACGGCTACAGGATGGACTGGTGCCTTTCTTCATTCGCTTGCCTTGTATACGGCTACAGGATGGACTGGTGCCTTTCTTCATTTGCTTGCCTTGTATACGGCTACAGGATGGACTGGTGACTTTCTTCATTCTCTTGCCTTGTATATGGCTACAGGATGGACTGGTGGCTTTCTTCATTCGCTTGCCTTGTATACGGCTACAGGATGGACTGGTGCCTTTCTTCATTCGCTTGCCTTGTATACGGCTACAGGATGGACTGGTGCCTTTCTTCATTCGCTTGCCTTGTATATGGCTACAGGATGGACTGGTGGCTTTCTTCATTCGCTTGCCTTGTATAAGGCTGCAGGATGGACTGGTGCCTTTCTTCATTCGCTTGCCTTGTATATGGCTGCAGGATGGACTGGTGCCTTTCTTCATTCTCTTGCCTTGTATACGGCTACAGGATGGACTGGTGGCTTTCTTCATTCGCTTGCCTTGTATACGGCTACAGGATGGACTGGTGCCTTTCTTCATTCGCTTGCCTTGTATACGGCTACAGGATGGACTGGTGCCTTTCTTCATTCGCTTGCCTTGTATACGGCTACAGGATGGACTGGTGCCTTTCTTCATTCTCTTGCCTTGTATACGGCTACAGGATGGACTGGTGGCTTTCTTCATTCGCTTGCCTTGTATACTGCTACAGGATGGACTGGTGCCTTTCTTCATTCGCTTGCCTTGTATATGGCTGCAGGATGGACTGGTGCCTTTCTTCATTCTCTTGCCTTGTATACGGCTACAGGATGGACTGGTGGCTTTCTTCATTCGCTTGCCTTGTATACTGCTACAGGATGGACTGGTGGCTTTCTTCATTCGCTTGCCTTGTATACGGCTACAGGATGGACTGGTGCCTTTCTTCATTCGCTTGCCTTGTATACGGCTACAGGATGGACTGGTGCCTTTCTTCATTCGCTTGCCTTGTATACGGCTACAGGATGGACTGGTGCCTTTCTTCATTCTCTTGCCTTGTATACGGCTACAGGATAGACTGGTGGCTTTCTTCATTCGCTTGCCTTGTATACGGCTACAGGATGGACTGGTGCCTTTCTTCATTCGCTTGCCTTGTATACGGCTACAGGACGGACTGGTGGCTTTCTTCATCCAGATTGAACGGATGGATTAATATTTACTTGTTTAAATGTGTTTGTGGGGTTTTTGTTTCTATAACTTGTTGTTTGCTTCTGCAAATACTAGTGGTCAAGCCGACTAAGTGGAAATACTGTAAAGAGGGTTATAAAAGGGAAGAGAAAGGCGAGATACCTTACAAGTCACCTGTATTTTTCAATCCCTTATAGCTATATATAATGGCTGATAAAGTAAAATTCCTTACATGGAATGTCAGAGGTCTGGGGGACTCCTTAAAGAGAGCGGCGGTCATGGAGTATATCCGGGATCACCTGCCTGCAGTGGTGCCATCCTTAAGGCTGCCCGGGTCAGAGGTCTGGGGGAATCCTTAAAGAGAGCGGCGGTCATGGAGCATATCCGGGATCACCTGCCTGCAGTGGTGCCATCCTTAAGGCTGCCTGGGTCAGAGGTCTGGGGGAATCCTTAAAGAGAGCGGCGGTCATGGAGCATATCCGGGATCACCTGCCTGCAGTGGTGCCATCCTTAAGGCTGCCCGGGTCAGAGGTCTGGGGGAATCCTTAAAGAGAGCGGCGGTCATGGAGCATATCCGGGATCACCTGCCTGCAGTGGTGCCATCCTTAAGGCTGCCTGGGTCAGAGGTCTGGGGGACTCCTTAAAGAGAGCGGCGGTCATGGAGCATATCCGGGATCACCTGTCTGCAGTGGTGCCATCCTTAAGGCTGCATGGGTCAGAGGTCTGGGGGACTCCTTAAAGAGAGCGGCGGTCATGGAGCATATCCGGGATCACCTGTCTGCAGTGATGCCATCCTTAAGGCTGCCCGGGTCAGAGGTCTGGGGGACTCCTTAAAGAGAGCGGCGGTCATGGAGCATATCCGGGATCACCCGCCTGCAGTGGTGCCATCCTTATGGCTGCCCGGGTCAGAGGTCTGGGGGACTCCTTAAAGAGAGCGGTGGTCATGGCGCATATCCGGGATCATCTGCCTGCAGTGGTGTCATCCTTAAGGCTGCCCGGGTCAGAGGTCTGGGGGACTCCTTAAAGACAGCGGCGGTCATGGAGCATATCCGGGATCATCTGCCTGCAGTGGTGTCATCCTTAAGGCTGCTTGGGTTGGAGGTCTGGGGGACTCCTTAAAGAGAGCGGCGGTCATGGAGCATATCCGGGATCATCTGCCTGCAGTGGTGTCATCCTTAAGGCTGCCCGGGTCAGAGGTCTGGGGGACTCCTTAAAGAGAGCGGCGGTCATGGAGCATATCCGGGATCATCTGCCTGCAGTGGTGTCATCCTTAAGGCTGCCCGGGTCAGAGGTCTGGGGGACTTCTTAAAGAGAGCGGCGGTCATGGAGCATATCCGGGATCATCTCCCTTCAGTGGTGTCATCCTTAAGGCTGCCTGGGTTGGAGGTCTGGGGGACTCCTTAAAGAGAGCGGTGGTCATGGCGCATATCCGGGATCACCTGCCTGCAGTGGTGCCATCCTTAAGGCTGCCCGGGTCAGAGGTCTGGGGGACTCCTTAAAGAGAGCAGCAGTCATGGAGCATATCCGGGATCACCTGCCTGCAGTGGTGCCATCCTTAAGGCTGCCCGGGTCAGAGGTCTGGGGGACTCCTTAAAGAGAGCGGCAGTCATGGAGCATATCTGGGATCACCTGCCTGCAGTGGTGCCATCCTTAAGGCTGCTCAGGTCAGAGATCTGGGGGACTCCTTAAAGAGAGCGGCGGTCATGGAGCATATCCGGGATCACCTGCCTGCAGTGGTGCCATCCTTAAGGCTGCCCGGGTCAGAGGTCTGGGGGACTCCTTAAAGAGAGCGACGGTCATGGAGCATATCCGGGATCACCTGCCTGCAGTGGTGCCATCCTTAAGGCTGCACGGGTCAGAGGTCTGGGGGACTCCTTAAAGAGAGCGGCAGTCATGGAGCATATCTGGGATCACCTGCCTGCAGTGGTGCCATCCTTAAGGCTGCTCGGGTCAGAGATCTGGGGGACTCCTTAAAGAGAGCGGTGGTCATGGAGCATATCCGGGATCACCTGCCTGCAGTGGTGCCATCCTTAAGGCTGCTCGTGTCAGAGATCTGGGGGACTCCTTAAAGAGAGCGGTGGTCATGGAGCATATCCGGGATCACCTGCCTGCAGTGGTGCCATCCTTAAGGCTGCCCGGGTCAGAGATCTGGGGGACTCCTTAAAGAGAGCTGTGGTCATGGAGCATATCTGGGATCATCTGCCTGCAGTGGTGCCATCCTTAAGGCTGCCCGGGTCAGAGGTCTGGGGGACTCCTTAAAGAGAGCGGTGGTCATGGAGCATATCCGGGATCACCTGCCTGCAGTGGTGTTTGCAGCAAACGCACTTTGGGAAAAACAGTGTTGTGGGCATGAAATACTCATGGATCGGCCACAGCTTCCACTCTACCTTGTCCACATACTCTAGGGGGGTCAGCATCCTAGTACATAGGACTATCCCTTTTGAATTCATTGATTCCAAGATAGATGGATGGAGATTTGTGGGGATCCACTGTAAAAATATTTACAAAAGAAATTCTACTTGTGGCCGTCTATGTTCCTCCTCCATATAACAACATTAGTGTGAAAAATATGGCTTCACTAATGAATAAGAGACCGGGAGTTCCAGTCCTTTGTATGGGAGATTTCAATAATGGTGTTCATCCATATTGGGATAGAGATAAATCAGACACTGCTACAAAAACTGCCCCATAACTAAGTTAGGAGAAATAATATCAGAACTATCATTAGTGGACAAATGGCGTCTCACATATCCTAACACTAGACAGTTTTCTTGCTATTCTAAGACACATAAAACATTATGGCGTATTGATCTGGTATTGAGCACAGAACATATTTCCCCCTTGGTGAGAACAGTGGACTATCTGCCCAGACGCTATCAGATCATTCACCCTCGCTGACTACTCTCTGTTTGTTACCCAGGCCGCTGGATTCTCTGACTATATCGGCCATGAATCCCTTCTGGCTTCAAATTATAGATATTACACGGATCACATCGACCTTAGAACATTATTATAAGGAAAACGACAAACGAGTGTCGCAAACACATTATGGGATGCCATGAAAGCGGCTTACGAGGAGTCTTAATACAGGCCAATAACAGATCCAAAACTAAGACAAAACAGTTTGGGGAGTTTTTACAGGATAGAGTTAGATCTACAGAAGAGAAATTTGTACTAACCATGTAAAAGAGGACCTGATGGAGTGGGGAGAGGCACAAGAAGCATACACCACACATATTAGGAAAAAAGCTAAAAACAAACGCATGTTTCACCCAGACACACTTCATCGAGGAGGGGGAGAAGGCAGGAGACTTATTGGCCATGATGGCAAGAGCCCAGACGGGGAGGGCTTTTATTGGTGCTGAAGGACTGGGAAGGAGCGGTAGTAAACCAGACTGACCAGATCTCAAACACTCTGCTAGAATTTTATAAAGATTTATATACACCCAAACAGCAATTTAATAGAGAACAAATCTTATCTTACTTGAGGGAAATCAAACGACCGACATTCAGCGGTAAAGATCAAGAATTATTAAACAGACCACTACAGCTGGAGGAGGTACAAATGGCAGTAGCCTCTATGGCTAATAACAAATCACCAGGACTAGACGGGCTTCCCACAGAAATATATAAGAAATTTGGAGATATTCTACTTCCCCACTTACTGGCTACCTGCGGAGACGGTGAGGGGGTAAAACCCTACCCCATTCAATGCTAGAGGCGGTGATAGTAGTCATACCTAAGCCAGGTAAAGACCCTTTAATCCCTGACTCATACAGACCCATATCTTTATTGTCAACTGACGTTAAAATCATTGCGAAGGTTCTGGCGTCTAGATTGAATACAATAATTTCTACAGTAATTCATACCGACCAGTCAGGCTTCATGCCGGCTAGATCCACAGCTGTTAATATCCGGAGATTGTTTCTTAATCTTCAGTTGCCGGTGGATGGTGATGGGGACAGAGCTGTATGTTCTCTGGACGCCGCTAAGGCGTTCGATTCTGTTGAGTGGGAATATTTATGGGCGATGTTGGAGAAGTTTGGTATAGCACATAGTTTTATTTCATGGGTTAAATTGCTGTATGGTAAGCCGGTGGCTAGAATACGGGTAATTGGACACCTCTCCCCGGCTTTTGGACTGAGTAGAGGTACGAGGCAGGGGTGCCCATTGTCCCCCCTGCTCTTTGCACTGGCCATTGAACCCCTGGCATCGGTTATCAGGGAACATCCAGGAATAGTTGGGTTTCGTAGAGGGATCAGTGAAGAGAAGGTCGCTTTATTATACGCTGATGACACTTTATTATTTCTGGCTAAAACTTCTGAGTCCCTTCCTATAGCAATGGAAACGATAGAAATATTTGGAAAATACTCCGGTCTGAAGATAAACTGGAGCAAATCAGTCATACTTCCATTGGACAATACAGATGAGAATGCTTCCCACTACATTAACTCGGGTTCACAATTGGTGTCGGAGTTTAAATATTTAGGCATCAATATATCGGCAAAAATAAATGATTATGAGAAGTTGAACCTTGACCCCGTCTTGATTGAATTTAGAGGTAAACGAGGTGCCTGGTCTAAGTTACCGTTGTCGGTGGTGGGCCGTGCTAACCTGGTCACACTGATCCGGATGCCACAACTGCTGTATGTTCTACACAACCCCCCAATATGGATAAATCAGAGGCTTTTCTTTAAAGTCGGTCAGGAGTTTAGAAAATTAATATGGGGCAAACAGACTCCGAGAATTAAACTGAAAACATTGCAAAGAAACTAAACAATGGGAGGGCTTGCAGTTCCTAACCCATGGGTGTATTATCCGGCATCTCAGCTTCAACCTATCCGGGGATGGGACGACCCTGGGGGAGGGGGGGCTCAGCGTATGTGGAGATGGGACGACCCTGGGGGAGGGGGGGGCTCAGCGTATGTGGAGATGGGACGACCCTGGGGGAGGGGAGCTCAGCGTATGTGGAGATGGGACGACCCTGGGGGAGGGGGGGCTCAGCATATGTGGGGATGGGATGACCCTGGGGGAGGGGGGGCTCAGCATATGTGGGGATGGGACGACCCTGGGGGAGGGGGGGGCTCAGCGTATGTGGAGATGGGACGACCCTGGGGGAGGGGGGGGCTCAGCGTATGTGGAGATGGGACGACCCTGGGGGAGGGGGGGGCTCAGCGTATGTGGAGATGGGACGACCCTGGGGGAGGGGAGCTCAGCGTATGTGGAGATGGGACGACCCTGGGGGAGGGGGGGGCTCAGCGTATGTGGAGATGGGACGACCCTGGGGGAGGGGAGCTCAGCGTATGTGGAGATGGGACGACCCTGGGGGAGGGGGGGCTCAGCATATGTGGGGATGGGACGACCCTGGGGGAGGGGGGGCTCAGCGTATGTGGGGATGGGACGACCCTGGGGGAGGGGGAGCTCAGCGTATGTGGAGATGGGACGACCCTGGGGGAGGGGGGGCTCAGCGTATGTGGAGATGGGACGACCCTGGGGGAGGGGGGGGCTCAGCGTATGTGGGGATGGGACGACTCTGGGGGAGGGGGGGGCTCAGCTTATGTGGGGATGGGACGACCCTGGGGGAGGGGGAGCTCAGCGTATGTGGAGATGGGATGACCCTGGGGGAGGGGGGGCTCAGCGTATGTGGAGATGGGACGACCCGGGGGGAGGGGGGGTCTCAGCGTATGTGGGGATGGGACGACCCTGGGGGAGGGGGAGCTCAGCGTATGTGGGGATGGGATGACCCTGGGGGAGGGGAGCTCAGCGTATGTGGGGATGGGACGACCCTGGGGGAGGGGAGCTCAGCGTATGTGGGGATGGGATGACCCTGGGGGAGGGGGGGCTCAGTGTATGTGGGGATGGGACGACCCTGGGGGAGGGGGGGGCTTAGCGTATGTGGGGATGGGACGACCCTGGGGGAGGGGGGGGGGCTCAGCGTATCTGGGGATGGGACGACCCTGGGGGAGGGGGGGCTCAGCGTATGTGGGGATGGGACGACCCTGGGGGAGAGGAGCTCAGCGGATGTGGGGATGGGACGACCCTGGGGGAGGGGGGGCTCAGCATATGTGGGGATGGGACGACCCTGGGGGAGGGGGGGCTCAGCGTATGTGGAGATGGGACGACCCTGGGGGAGGGGGGCTCAGCGTATGTTGCTACAGCATTATTTCCAATCAGATAAACTCTATGAGGTATTGGAGGCGCATAAGTTTGGGACACTTGGAGGCAAAATACCGACTATGCTGTTATGTCACAAACTTTGGGGGACGGTGAAAGAATTACAAGGAATAGAAGGTGTTTCGCAATTTTCTTCATTATGGAACACTCCATGCCTTCCAAATCTACAGCAAGTGGTGGGATTTAACTCCTGGAGCTCCAAGGGTTTAAACAGACTTAATCAATCAAGTGCTGATAGGTGATGTGATTAAGGAATTCTCACAGCTGCACAATGAATATGAGTTACCTCCTCTGAATTCTATAGATACTTACAATTTAGGCACGCGTATCGGGGGGAAGGCATTGTTCTGGAAGGAGGGATACCCCGAAACTCAATAATACAGAGAATAGCTAATCTACACAGTTCTCGTGGACTGATCTCATTACTTTATAACATTATATTGACAAACCAGCCGACGCGATGAAAAGAGAAATGGGAGAGTGTAATGGGACCATAGAGGAAAATCACTGGTCAGATCTACTGGAAAGAGTTCCACAATTGTCTGTAAGAGAATCCCATAGACTGTCCCATATATATGTGATACACCGGGTATACAGGACACCTCAATTCTTATTAAACATCGGATTTCGTTCAAGTCCCCACTGTCCTAGATGCAAAACTACCATAGCAGAGCTGCTTCATATGATGTGGAACGGTCCTAACCTGGTGTCCTTCTGGAAGAGTGTTGTAGCAATGGTTAACAGGGTTTATTCAGTTGACGTAGAGCTTTCCCCATTACTATGTATACTGGGATATGTTGAAGATCTGACTATTGAGGAGTACGGCAAAATTGCCGTGACATGTATGTTATATATGGCAAGAAAATAGATAGCAGATGAGGAGCCCATGATATCAGAATGATAAAGGTAACTGGCTAGTAAACTTATACTAAAGGCATATACCTAAAAGGAGATGCTGTCTGTAAATGTGACAAGATCTGGGGTCTATGGAGTGACGGCTCTGGTCTGACATCTAGAGACCTGAGGGGCTTTCGCTTGCTTTGAGTTACGTTTATACGATGCCTCAAATGAAACTTCTTTGAAAATTAATATAAATGTTATTATCACTTCCACCGGTTATATGTAATTGGACGGAGTATTGTTACTATCTTCAGATGTCTCTTCATCTAATTCTGCTGGTTTTGCGGAGCCGATGTCGGTGCATCTTACATTCCATTGATAATGACAAACCGGTGCTGATGTATCAGACGGTTAGGCGCGTCCACAGACGCCATCACTGAGAAGAAACCCGCATGGATTCCGGAACAGTGTGTCAGCGCAGCCTGAATGCTCTCAACGAGCTGCAGACTGGCATCTAAACATTTAATGTCTCCACATAATAGACAGATCTCATCTTTACGTGTTATGGGTATAGAAGGAGTTATTACATCTACCCGGGGCGGCGATCGTATGAGACGACTGTGCACCACAGAAGCCTTCTGGAGTTACAGTTTGGGCTCGTGTGTTCCCCGGTCTGAACCTGCGCAGAGAGGTAATGCTTCACTACTCAATAATCCAGAGAGGTAATGCTTCACTACTCAATAATCCAGAGAGGTAATGCTTCACTACTCAATAATCCAGAGAGGTAATGCTTCACTACTCAATAATCCAGAGAGGTAATGCTTCACTACTCAATAATCCAGAGAGGTAATGCTTCACTGCTCAATAATCCAGAGAGGTAATGCTTCACTACTCAATAATCCAGAGAGGTAATGCTTCACTGCTCAATAACCCAGAGAGGTAATGCTTCACTGCTCAATAATCCAGAGAGGTAATGCTTCACTACTCAATAATCCAGAGAGGTAATGCTTCACTGCTCAATAATCCAGAGAGGTAATGCTTCACTACTCAATAATCCAGAGAGGTAATGCTTCACTACTCAATAATCCAGAGAGGTAATGCTTCACTACTCAATAATCCAGAGAGGTAATGCTTCACTACTCAATAATCCAGAGAGGTAATGCTTCACTGCTCAATAACCCAGAGAGGTAATGCTTCACTGCTCAATAATCCAGAGAGGTAATGCTTCACTACTCAATAATCCAGAGAGGTAATGCTTCACTACTCAATAATCCAGAGAGGTAATGCTTCACCACTAAATAATCCAGAGAGGTAATGCTTCACTGCTCAATAATCCAGAGAGGTAATGCTTCACTACTCAATAATCCAGAGAGGTAATGCTTCACTACTCAATAATCCAGAGAGGTAATGCTTCACTGCTCAATAATCCAGAGAGGTAATGCTTCACTGCTCAATAATCCAGAGAGGTAATGCTTCACTACTCAATAATCCAGAGAGGTAATGCTTCACTGCTCAATAATCCAGAGAGGTAATGCTTCACTACTCAATAATCCAGAGAGGTAATGCTTCACTGCTCAATAATCCAGAGAGGTAATGCTTCACTGCTCAATAATCCAGAGAGGTAATGCTTCACTGCTCAATAATCCAGAGAGGTAATGCTTCACTACTCAATAATCCAGAGAGGTAATGCTTCACTACTCAATAATCCAGAGAGGTAATGCTTCACTACTCAATAATCCAGAGAGGTAATGCTTCACTACTCAATAATCCAGAGAGGTAATGCTTCACTACTCAATAATCCAGAGAGGTAATGCTTCACTGCTCAATAATCCAGAGAGGTAATGCTTCACTGCTCAATAATCCAGAGAGGTAATGCTTCACTGCTCAATAATCCAGAGAGGTAATGCTTCACTGCTCAATAATCCAGAGAGGTAATGCTTCACTACTCAATAATCCAGAGAGGTAATGCTTCACTACTCAATAATCCAGAGAGGTATGCATCTCTCCTCTGTATGTTTCTCCTTAGATGGGGTTTTTGGATGTTTTTTTATACTCATTCCCATTTTTCATTGTATATTTGTTTTTCACTTTTTGTATTTGCACTTATTCTCAGTGGATAGCACTGCACGGTGGCTCAGTGGTTAGCACTGTATGGTGGCTCAGTGGTTAGCACTGCACGGTGGCTCAGTGGTTGGCACTGCACGGTGGCTCAGTGGTTAGCACTGCACGGTGGCTCAGTGGTTAGCATTGCACGGTGGCTCAGTGGTTAGCATTGCACGGTGGCTCAGTGGTTAGCACTATATACGGTGGCTCAGTGGTTAGCACTGCACGGTGGCTCAGTGGTTAGCATTGCACGGTGGCTCAGTGGTTAGCACTATATACGGTGGCTCAGTGGTTAGCATTGCACGGTGGCTCAGTGGTTAGCATTGCACGGTGGCTCATTGGTTAGCACTATATACGGTGGCTCAGTGGTTAGCACTGCAGCCCTACAGCACTGGGGTCCTGGGTTCAAATCCCACCAAGGACAACATCTGCAAGGCATTTGTATGTTCTCCCCGTGTTTGTGTGAGTTTCCTCCGGGTTCTCCGGTTTCCTCCCACACTCCAAAGACACACTTATAGGGAATTTAGATTGTGAGCCCCAATGGGGACAGTGCCCATAATGTCTGGAAAGCGCTGTGGAATTAGTGGTGCTATATAAGTGAGCAAAATAAATAAAAAATGTGAACTAATTATTTCACCGGTCTGCAGTTGTTGTTAGATCCTTCAGGATGCGCTGACACACTGTTCCGGAATCCATGCTGATTTCTTTTCAGTGATGAGGTCTGTGGACATGGCGAACCATCTGATTAAATCACACACTGTTCCAGAAGCTGTGACAAAGAACGCCAGATCGTTAAAAACGCGTAGCACTGTCCACCTAACCCCCATACCCTTTCCTCATGGGTGTAATTTTTAACATGGAGTAATTAAAAGCATCTTTTTCCTTGGAGCTGGATACCACATCTTCTGTGACATCATTACTGAGGCCGGAGCTCCACTGCTCCTGGATGTGCGGCCGCCTTTGTGATTAGTCAATCTCATTTATATATGATACTGAAATATTAAAAAGTAATTTTTAATTGCGTGGACACTTTTCTACACTGAGGGCGAGATAGGAAGCTTGAGACAGTGAAATGTCACTGGTGCTACATTAAGGGGTAAATGCTGATGACAGGTTCCCTTTAAGAACTGTCTATTTGCTGTCTAATCTCTGCCACCCCTGACTTGTGCCAATGTCACCAGTTTATAAGTGTTATTCACTTTACCTGTCATTGTGTTAATGTTATGGCATGTAGTTGTCCCCCTTATTACCGGTACTTTCACTGACGAGGGTCTTCATTGTGAGCTCCATAAAATACATTCAGAAATCTCCTTTGTGTTGAAGAAAAAAATCACATCTAATCTGTCTTTCATCCTAATAGGAAATCCTTGTGAGAATAACGGTTCATCACTAAATTGTAAAAAAGAAGATATTAGGAAGCACTCTAATGGAGGAAACCTCATCACCCTTCCTGCACCTCCTGGACTTCACAGCACTTCACCTTCTTATAATCCTCCTGATCATGAGGAATCCTCTCCTGAACAATCTCACATTGTTACCACAACTCCAGGTGACACAGATACAAGATTTCAGTGTGACAAGCAACTTACTAAAAGCTCAGATTCTTTAACACAAAGAAAACACAAAGGAGAAAAGCCATACTCCTGTTCAGAATGTGATAAATCCTACCCAGATAAAGGGAATCTTACTACACATCACAGAATTCATACAGGTGAGAAGTCGTATTCATGTTCAGAATGTGGGAAATGCTTTAGAGATAAATCAGATCTTATTAGACATCAAAAAACTCACACAGATGAGAAACCATATTCATGTTCACTATGTAGGAAATCCTTCACAGGTAAGGGGCATCTTAATAGACATCAGAGCATTCATACTGGAGAGAAGCCATACTCCTGTTCAGAATGTGGGAAATGCTTTAGAGATAAATCAGATCTTATTAGACATCAGAGAATTCACACAGGAGAAAAGCCATTTTCATGTTCAGAATGTGATAAATCCTACCCAGATAAAGGGAATCTTACTACACATCAGAGAATTCATACAGGTGAGAAGTCGTATTCATGTTCAGAATGTGGGAAATGCTTTAGAGATAAATCAGATCTTATTAGACATCAAAAAACTCACACAAATGAGAAACCATATTCATGTTCACTATGTGGGAAATCCTTCACAGGTAAGGGGCATCTTAATAGACATCAGAGCATTCATACTGGAGAAAAGCCATATTCATGTTCAGAATGTGAGAAATGCTTTAGATATAAATCAGATCTTGTTAAACATCAGAGAATTCACACCGGGGAGAAACCATATTCATGTTCAGAATGTGGGAAATCTTTTATATATAAATCAGTCCTTGTTGCACATGAGGAAATTCATACAGGAGAAAAATCATTTTCCTGTTCAGAATGTGGGAAATGTTTTATATATAAATCAAATCTTGCAACACATGAGAAAATTCATACAGGAAAGAAGCCATTTGCATGTTCAGAATGTGGGAAATGTTTTGGAAGTAAATCAGAGCTTGTTAAACATCAAAGAATTCACACAGGGGAAAAACCATTTTCATGTTTAGAATGTGGAAGGTGCTTTGCCGATAAATCACATCTTGTTAGACATCAGAAAATCCACACAGGACAGAAGTCATATTCATGTTCACTATGTGAGAAGTCCTTCACAGATAAAGGAAGTCTTATTAGACATCAGAGAATTCACACAGGAGAGAAGCCATATTCATGTTCAGAATGTGGGAAATGCTTTACATATAAATCAAGTCTTGTGATGCACGAGAGAAGTCACACAGGAGAGAAGCCGTATTCATGTTCAGAATGTGGGAAATCTTTTATACATAAATCATATCTTGTAAAACATGAGAGAAGTCATACAGGAAAAAAACTGTAATTATGTTCACTGTGTTTCATAAATTTAATAAACATTGCTCAGCATAAATAAGTACACCCCCTTTGATAAGTAAGATTGTATTTAATATCTCACTGAATAAATTTCTAAAATTTTGCCACCACTGAATTTCATTGAACATTTTTTTTGTAATCAAAACATGAAAGTAAGGTTAATAATATAACTCATTACAAAATCTTCAGTTTTACTCAAATTAGTTGGTGTAAAAATGAGTACACCCCACATCAAAAGCTACTACATCTAGTATTTTGTATGGCCTTCATGATTTTTTAAGGACGGCACCAGCCTGGATGCTGGATGGAGTGATGACAACTTGTCTCTTCAAAATTCCCCATAGGTGTTTGGTTGGGTTCAGATCAGGAGACACTTGGCCACTGAATCACTGTCACCCTGTTCTTCAGAAATGTAACAGTGGCCTTAGATGTGTGTTTTGGATCATTGTCGTGTTGGAGAAGTGCAGGTCTACCAATGGCACGGAGTGATGGCAGCATCTTCTCTTCCACTATAGAGTAACGCTGATGCCGGCGCCCTCACATGGTGTCTTCTTCTCCCTCCATGCAAAGACGCTTTCTCACCGCTCCGGCCGTGGACTTGGTTCCTGGCGCTCTCCTTGTCCTCTGTTCCTGTGACTGCATCCCGGCGGCGTCTAGTACACGCTTGTTTCCCTGTTCTTAAAGGGGCAGCGTGCGCCTTATGCTAAATGCCTCAGCTGGTTGCTGAGAGGCATTAGCTTAACTAGTACACCTGCAAGATGGCTCCCAACCAATAGCTGGGAGGCAGCTTGTATAAAAGACTCACTCTCCCCTTACTAAGGTGTACTGCTTGTGACTTGTGAGGTCTCCTGGTCTTGGCGTGGCCAGGGTCCTGAGTCCGTAAACCCTTGGTCCCCCTGTGGCCAGAGTCCTGTACCTGAATCACTGGTCCTAGAGTAGCCCGTGCTGAAAACCTCGTCCCCTGGTCCTGGAGCAGCCAGTCCCTGAACCCTTGCCCCCTGGTCCTGGAGCGGCCAGTGCCTGAACCCTCATCCCCTGGTTCTGGAGTGGCCGGTACCTGTACCATCGTCCCTTGGTCCTTGAGAGATCAATGCCTGTACCCTTGTCCCCTGGTTCTGGAGAGACCAGTGCTGGTACCCTCATCCCCTGGACCTGGAGAGGCCAGTGTCTGTACCCTCGTCCCGTGGTCCTGTAGCGGCCAGTGCCTGAACCCTCATCCCCTGGTTCCAGAGCGGCCAGTGCCTGTACTCTTGTCCCTTGGTCCCGGAGTAGTCAGTGCCTGAACCCTTGTCAAATGGTCCTGGTTCGGCCAGAGCCCTGAACATTGTTCCCTGGTCCTAGTGTGGCCATTCCTGTTCCTGAAGTCCCCTGGTCACAGTGCATCCAGTGTCTGAACATTCCCCTAAGTCTCCGTGTCAGTGATCCTGGACTGTATTTACTGAGTCTGAATGGAGCTGTAATCAGTGTCAGCTAACCTGACCCCTGGGGTCAGCAGCTACTGCCGGACACCACCCTGGAGTTGTACTTGGCAGCTACCTGCCGCACAAGCCTGACCTCACCACTAGAGGCTCCAGTGAACACCAAAGTAGCTGCTTAGTTACGCCCCTCCAGGGTCGGCCCGGTGGGTCCAGAAGTCCACTTGCACCACCAGTGGGCGTAACAAAGCAGAACATCTATGAATTCATGATGTCATCAATGACCTGTAGCTCCCCGACACCAGCAGCGCTCATGCAGCCCCACATAAGGACACGGCCACCACCAGGTCTCACTGTAGACACCATGCATTCTCATTGTATTCCTCACCTCTTCAATGTCATACAGTTTTGAAGCCATCAGTTCCAAAAAAAACCTTTATCTTGGTCTCATCACTCCAGAGTATAAAGTCCCAGGAGTCTTCATATGTTTCCGCATGTGTCCTGGCAGATTGTAGGGCGGCTTTTTTGTGTATGGGATTTAGGAGAGGCTTTCTATGTGGACAACACCCATGTCTGCCATTCCTCTATAGAAAACATTGTCTGCTTTCAGCTCATCTCTCAATGCTTGGATGAAAAATCACAGTTGGGAAGGAATGGACGGGACAAAGAAAGTTACTGATAATCCAGCACTTGTTTTCCAGTGTGAATAAAAACAAAAACTTATATGGAAACATACAAATTAAAATCATAGAAACATTAAAAAGCAATGTGCACACTGTGCGTCTTTGATGTGTTTTCGCTGCGTTTTTTCCGCTCGGAAATGCACCAAAAACGCTAGGTAATCCGTGTGCCAGCTAATGCAATGACAATCCTGAAGTGCTGTGCACATGATCAGGAATTATCTTGACCGGATTGTCATTGCGTTTAAATCTGCAGCATGTCAATTCTTTGTGCGTTTCTGCAGCGTTTTTCACCCATAGACTTGAATTGAGTCAGTCAAATCTGCAACAAAAACTTCATCTACACTGTGTTCCAAATTATTATGCAAATAATATTTTCTCAGATTTTCCCAAATTACCTATATGAATTGCAGTCATTGTAATTTTCCAGTCATATAACTATTAGAGTACAATTGAAAGGTTTTTGTACAAACTGCCTATGATAACAGGATATTTTTAAAAAAATAAAAAACTCAAACTGCACTCAAAATGCATGTTCCACATTATTATGCACAGCAGAGTTTTCAACCTTTTCATTTTAATAAAGAACAAAAAAATGGTCATTTTTTAAATTATAAGCATTAGCAGGTTATTACACACTGAAATCAAACAGTTTTCACCTCAAAACTTTATTCTAGGTGATGTTACATTTGCACATAGGACCGCTTGTTCGAAAGGAGCTTCTGAACTCTCTCGTCCATTGAATTTGTCAGGTTTTGGATGGTTTCTGCTTTAATTGTTTTGCATGAGGACAGAATACCCTCCCAGAGCTGTTGCTTAGATGTGAACTGCCTCCCGCCATCATAGACACTCCTTTTGATGATGCTCCAGAGGTTCTCCATGGGGTTGAGGTCAGGGGAGCATGGGGGCCACACCATAAGTTTGTCCCCTTTTATGCCCATAGCAGCCAGAGATGCAGATGTGTTATGTGCAGCATGAGACGGGGCATTATCATGCATGAAAATGATCTTGCTGCGGAATGCACGGTTCTTCTTCTTGAACCATGGAAGGAAGTGCTGTTTGAGAAACTCAACATACATTATGGAGTTCATCTTTACCCCTTCAGGAATCCTAAAAGGGCCGACAATCTCTCTCCCCATGATTCCAGCTCAAAACATTACTCCACCTCCTCCTTGTTAGCGCCATAGCCTTGTTTGCATGGGGTGTCCATCAACCAGCCATCCTCCACTCCATCCATCTGGACCATCGAGATCATTTTCATGCATGATAATGCCCCGTCTCATGCTGCACATAACACATCTGCATCTCTGGCTGCTATGGGCATAAAAGGGGACAAACTTATGGTGTGGTACCCATGCTCCCCTGACCTCAACCCCATGGAGAACCTCTGGAGCATCATCAAAAGGAGTGTCTATGATGGCGGGAGGCAGTTCACATCTAAGCAACAGCTCTGGGAGGGTATTCTGTCCTCATGCAAAACAATTAAAGCAGAAACCATCCAAAACCTGACAAATTCAATGGACAAGAGAGTTCAGAAGCTCCTTTCGAACAAAGGGTCCTATGTGCAAATGTAACATCACCTAGAATAAAGTTTTGAGTTCAAAACTGTTTGATTTCAGTTTGTAATAACCTGCTAATGCTTATAATTTCAAAAATGACCATTTTTTTGTTCTTTATTAAAATGAAAAGGTTGAAAACTCTGCTGTGCATAATTATTTGGAACATGCATTTTGAGTGCAGTTTGAGCTTTTTATTTTTTTAAAAATATCCTGTTATCATAGGCAGTTTGTACAAAAACCTTTCAATTGTACTCTAATAGTTATTTGACTGGAAAATTACAATGACTGCAATTCATATAGGTAATTTGAGAAAATATTATTTGCATAATAATTTGGAACACAGTGTATAAATATATTTGTGGATTTACTGCGGATGTTTGCTGCATATTTGACTGACTCAATTCAAGTCAATGAGTCAAAAACGCCGCAAAACCGCACAAAGAATGGACCACGGAAGACTACTCCTCCCATCATCCGATGGCCGATCCCGCTGATAACAGCGGGAGCAGGCGCAGCTGAGGGGAGAAGTAGTCTTCTCAGCTGGCGTCTGTGCGCAGGGTAAAAAAAAAAAAAGTAAAAAATCAATATTAAATAAAAACACTGTATTCTCACCTGTCCGCCATCCTCCCGATGTCTCACGGCAACCCGACCACCCGACAATCGCTCTCGGCAGTGTACATCGCTGTGCTTCTGGGAATGAGTTCACCAGAGTTCATCAGCTGAGATCATCTGACGAGCTCCGGTGACCTCACATGCGGCATCAGTGCTGCTTGGGAGTTTTGCCACGCAACACTGATGCAGTGTATGAGGGCACCAGGGCTTATCAGCTGATCTTCAGCTGATGAACTCAGGTGAACTCAGTCCCAGCAGCGCAGCGATGTACACTGACAGGAGTGATTACACTCCTGTCAGTGTATACAGAGCTGTCTTCTACAACAGTCACATCAGTGATTGATGTGGATGCTGTAGAAGTTAACCGGATTGCCGTGGGACACTGGGATTAGATCATGAAGGCAGGTAAGGGATATGGTTGTTTTTTATTTTTGGTTTCTTACAGGAGACAAGGGCTTCAGGGACTGGGCGTTAGGTGAGTATCCACTGTTTTTTTATTTTCAAATAAAAGATTAAAACCGTGTAATTTTATTTCAATAAAACACATTATTCTAGCTGTGTCTTTATTGTAAAATGACAAAAACATTACTACGGTGTTAGTAATGGGGGCGTCTATAACCTGGGCTTCATGTCAGCTGTCAATACAAGGCTGACATGAACCCCGCGCCAGTTCTGGGGCAGCTGAGAGCTGATATTATTAGCCGCGGAGGGGGCCAGGATCCATGGCCCCTTCCCTGGCTTTTAGTATCAACCCGCAGATGTCTGTATAGCCTTTGCTGGTTAGATTTTATAGGGGACCCTACGTCAATTTTTTTCTGGGGTCCCCCTGTAATCTAGCCAGTAAAGGATAAGCAAATAGCTGTGTGCTGTTAATAGCCAGGAAACATTTTTGGCTAATGGCCCCTTCCCCGGCTACTAATATCACCTCACAGCGGTTGGCTTTCCTTTGGCTGATTATGAAAATAATGGATCCCACGCCATTTTTTTTTTTAATATAAGGCTATGTGCCCATGGTCCGGACGTGGCAACACTTTGGACGCAACATATGTTTGCTGCGTCCAAAACACTGCTTCTATTGAACGCAGGTAAGTCCGCATGTGTTCACTGAATACAATACAATACATTCTAGTGGTCAAATTTATGTTGCGGAGACAAGCGACTCCACAGGAGAATTTGACATACTGCGGTCCTGAAAAACACACCGCATGTCAGTTTCCGCAGCCTCAGATGCACACATAGTGGAAATAGGATTTCTAGAAATCCCATCCACTATGCTGTAACATCTGAACACTGCGGGTTTGACACTGCATAAATACACAGCTCCAAACCCACAGCGGCTCCTGATCATGGGCATACCCAAATTCACCTGCAGAAAATCAATTTCTGGGTCTCCGCTGCAGATTTTGACTGATTGAAATGTCATTATATGCGGTGGATCCGCATGTATTGAGAACAAAAGTGCGGCTTTAGAACACAGGGTTTTGGGGGACGTAGCGGCTAAACAAACAACTGTGAGCTGTTATTAATAGCCAGGGAACATGGTTGCCTAATGGCACCTTCCTAGGCTAAAAAGAGCAGCTCTCAGCTGCCCCAGAAATGACATGAATGGGAATACTAATGGGATTAACCCGTATGGGATTAGCTGACACCTAGCCCTTTTGTTTAGTGATGAAAAAGTGTCAATCAGGCCATCTCATTACTAAACTTAAGTAAAGAGCTAAATAAACCCACACACAGAGTAAAACACTTTATTTGAACTACAACTGACACATTCTTTAATCATTTAAATTAACCAATATACAGGTCTGACAGTAATCCAAGGGTTAAAGCGATGTCCCACATTTCTTTTTTCAAATATCTTTATTTGGCTCCAAAAAGGATTTATTGCTGTACAAAACGCATCAAAATAGCTGTAAAACGCGTGTTTTTTTCTGCAGTGTTTTTCCTGCCAAGAGATGCAGAAACCTGAAGGAATTTTCTGCATTCAAATCCTGAACGTGCGCACATAGCCAAGAACAGGATCTCCTGGGGAAAGTCGCAAAAGCTACGTGTTTAGAACTGTTATATGTGTTTGATTCATAGTCATGGAACAAAAAATAACCAGTAACCGGCTTCTTATACACATCATAGTGTCTAATGCACAGTGGAGACCCCCAGCCCCAAATGGACATGTGCAAGTATGTCTACATTACCCCTATGGATGATCATATGTCCACAACAAAAAGCATCCGTGCAATAGAAGAATGAAGTGTCTGCATCTATAATGTGTATATTATGTATAATTACTATAAAAGAGGAAAAAACACAATTCAGTAAATGGATACAAGGTCTGAAGGAAGATTCATATCACTGGGGAATCTGGGGTCCAATTCCAGAATCCACAAGGCTTCTCGGGGGTGTACTTTTTATACCAATCTCCCCCCTTAGCTGGTCTGGTGACATATTCAATACCCACAACTGTAAAGTGATTAATCCCTATTGTGTTGTATGAGATGTTGTGATGCAGCAGATGTATTACGTGTTGTGGGGCCAAGAACGTCCCTAACGTGTCCCCCAATGCGGTGACTAGTGATGTGTAGCTCCTGAACGAGCCGGCTCTTTATAGTGAATGATATGAGTCGTCTCCTGGCAGGGAGCAAATTGAAATGTAAACGGCTCTTTGCCAGTTCACGTTCCACAGTCAGTCCCCTCTGGCCCCTCCCGGCAGTAGTCACTCTGATCTTATCCAGGAGACTGAGGATGCCTGCTCCTCCTGCTGCTGCACATAGCACTGACTCACAGCCCCGCCCCTCCTCCCCTCTGGCCCCGCCCCTCCCGGCCCCGCCCTCCCGGCAGTAGTCACTCTGATCCTGAGGATGCCTGCTCCTCCTGCTGCCGCACATAGCACTGACTCACAGCCCCGCCCCTCCTCCCCTCTGGCCCCGCCCCTCCTCCCCTCTGGCCCCGCCCCTCCTCCCCTCTGGCCCCGCCCTCCCGGCAGTAGTCACTCTGATCCTGAGGATGCCTGCTCCTCCTGCTGCTGCACATAGCACTGACTCACAGCCCCGCCCCCCTCCAATCTGTGACAAGCAGCAGTCAGGCAGTCAGGCACTTTATTAAAGGAACACTGACATCTGGATTTAGCCTGATTATAGTTATTTACCGCCAGCTGAGCGAGGGAGAAACAGCGGATGTAAATGTGCGTCCCTTGTTCTCTCTCATTCACTTGAATGGAAGAGAACAAATGATCCAGCGATGCATATGGGCAGATCAGGATCTCCTCTGCAGACACCATCGCTGGATTGAGCATCACTGGAGCGCAGGCTCGGGGGCTGCATGCTCCATGCGCTCAGTCAGCGAGCGCTGCCCGACAACATGGTCGCATCCTGAATAGGGCTCCGGCACAGGACGACTTCCATGGAAACCCGTGTAAACAGTTCCATAGGGTTTTATGGAATACCAGCAGGATTGAAGCAGAATTTTTAAAATAAGTCTATGGAGAATAAACCTATTGTACAAAGTTCTCTTCAATTAATGGCACTAATGCCCATGTGATCCAACCCCTTTAATGACATTATATTAGTGATGGCAAAAGACATTGCTCCTTGATGGGACCCCAAAAAAACAGATAATAACAGAGGAAATAAACGGCGTCAGTCCATCCAAGCGATGGCACTGAGTTTATCCAATGGGCCCTGCAGACAATTCTAGGCGGCGTTCACACTGTGTGGATTTGCAGCGCAGTTTCCCTGCAGATCATCAGCCTGGACGTTCCACGGCATTTACAGAAGCCGACAGCGGCCATGGTCTCTACCCAAAACACATTCTCACTTCCTGGAAAAACTCAGCATCTGCCATGAGGTGTGAAATGGTCTTCAGCAGCAGCGTGTGAATATGTGCCGAATATCCGAGCTGCGGAATTCATTGCAGTCAATGGACGGGTGAATCCGCCTGGATGCAGATGCCACAGTTCACACTGCAGACGGCCCACAGCCAACCTGCCCAGTGTGAACGCAGCTTTACAATGTGGCGCTGATCATTACTAGCTTGTTGCTATTTTGCATCTTCATTTTGTGTTTGTTAAAGTTTTTACAGCAAATAATATAAAATCCGGTTATTCTGGAAACTATTCTGTTTTATGTCAGAAATTGTCAGATGTGGAGATTCTACTAAAAGGCTAAAACATCCCAGAATATGGCTTCAAACGTAAAGCCAAAGGGAACAGGAAATGAGGAGCCGGCTCCCCAAAAATCACACTTTACCCATCACTAGCGGTGACGTAAGGGTCTGAACGTGCCCCCCACATATTGCAGCAGACGTCACCACAGGTCCTTCACGTCTCTCCTGAGCTCCGCCCCCTGATCACATGGCGTTGACGTCACCACAGGTCCTTCAACACTTCTCTCCTGAGCTCCGCCCCCTGATCACATGGCGTTGACGTCACCACAGGTCCTTCACCTCTTCTCTCCTGAGCTCCGCCCCCTGATCACATGGCGGTGACGTCACCACAAGACCTTCACCACTTCTCTACTGAGCTCCGCCCCTGATCACATGGCGGTGACGTCACCACAAGACCTTCACCACTTCTCTACTGAGCTCCGCCCCTGATCACATGGCGGTGACGTCACCACAGGTCCTCCCGCTCTCAGTGCAGCAGCTCCGTCCTGGTTGTGCGCAGCTCTTGCTCTCTGGTATCAGCCAGCAGCAGGTTTCCGCTTCCCGCCATTCCGGTGAGATTACAGGGAGGGTTTGTGGTGAATCTGTGAGAGGAGAGTGTGGGGTGAGATCAGAGCTGTTCCTGTGGAGGCTCCTGCTCCATGTGACTGCGGCTCCTCAGTGTTGTATGGGGGATGTGCAGCGGCTCCTCCTCACCTCACCGCCCCCGCTGGAGGTGGAGTTACCACGGTGACCGCCCCCGCTGGAGGTGGAGTTACCACGGTGACCGCCCCCGCTGGAGGTGGAGTTACCACGGTGACCGCCCCCGCTGGAGGTGGAGTTACCACGGTGACCGCCCCCGCTGGAGGTGCAGTTACCACGGTGACCGTCCTCTGCTGGAGGTGGAGTTACCACGGTGACCGTCCCCCGCTGGAGGTGGAGTTACCACGGTGACCGTCCCCCGCTGGAGGTGGAGTTACCACGGTGACCGTCCCCCGCTAGAGGTGGAGTTACCACGGTGACAGTCCCCGCTGGAGGTGGAGTTACCACGGTGATCGTCCTCCGCTGGAGGTGGAGTTACCACGGTGACCGTCCCCCGCTGGAGGTGGAGTTACCACGGTGACCGTTCCCCGCTGGAGGTGGAGTTACCACGGTGACCGTCCCCCGCTGGAGGTGGAGTTACCACGGTGACCGTCCCCCGCTGGAGGTGGAGTTACCACGGTGACCGCCCCCCGCTGGAGGTGGAGTTACCACGGTGACCGCCCCCGCTGGAGGTGGAGTTACCACGGTGACCGCCCCCGCTGGAGGTGGAGTTACCACGGTGACCGCTGGAGATGGAGTTACCACGGTGACCGCCCCCCCGCTGGAGGTGGAGTTACCACGGTGACCGTCCCCCGCTGGAGGTGGAGTTACCACGGTGACCGCCCCCCGCTGGAGGTGGAGTTACCACGGTGACCGCCCCCCGCTGGAGGTGGAGTTACCACGGTGACCGCCCCCCGCTGGAGGTGGAGTTACCACGGTGACCGCCCCCCGCTGGAGGTGGAGTTACCACGGTGACCGTCCCCCGCTGGAGGTTTAGTTACCACGGTGACCGCCCCCACTGGAGGTGTAGTTACCACGGTGACCGTCCTCCTACGAGGCTGATAATGAGCGGTCAGATCGGTGGAGTTTGTGGCTTTTCCTCCAGATTCTTCCTGATAAATGTCGGATATTTGGGGCAGAATTCAGTGATTGTCGTTATATCGTCCCCTGTGATCTCCATCTTCTCCTTTATCATGAAGACGCCGGCAGGACGAGATCCCTCCAGCTGATCCAGTGCTCATCCCTCCTTCTCCTGAATGACCCCGAGGATGGACGAGGACGAGACCACCAGAAGATTATTACACTTCACCCTGGAGATCATCTCCCTGCTGAGCGGAGAGGTAACTCCTCTACATTTCTATCAGCTTTATTGTGTTATGTAACAAGTCCGACATCAGGAAGAGGAAATCCAGAAGAGGAAGAGAAGGATTCTTTACTGTAAGAGCAGTGATTGTGTGCAGCTCTCTGCCAGGAGGAGTTGTCATGGGGATTCCCTATAAGAGCTGTAGAGGGGCCTGGATGTCTGTCCTGAGTGTAATAATATCCAGGTTATGGCCCCAGATTACTGGAGACGGTTATTGATCCCGGGATTTCTACTGATTGTCAGATCTGGAGTCGGGAAGGAATTCTTCCCCCTAAGTGTCTCTCTCCATACACAGGATTACACAATAGTGAGGAAGACACCGGGGGAGTGACTCCCATCATCCATCTCCAGGAGTCAGGAGGGCGGAGCCCGGGCCCCATCACAGAGCCTCCCCCGCACCCCCCGATACATGAGAGGAGGAAGAAGAAGATCCTAGAGCTCAGCAACAAGATGAATGAGCTGCTGAGCGGAGAGGTGACTGCTGGGACATTATACAGGACGGCACTGGAGGATTCTGGGTGATGAGCGGAGAGGTGACTGCTGGGACATTATACAGGACAGCACTGGAGGATTCTGGGTGATGACCGGAGAGGTGACTGCTGGGACATTATACAGGACAGCACTGGAGGATTCTGGGTGATGACCGGAGAGGTGACTGCTGGGACATTATACAGGACAGCACTGGAGGATTCTGGGTGATGAGCGGAGAGGTGACTGCTGGGACATTATACAGGACAGCACTGGAGGATTCTGGGTGATGAGCGGAGAGGTGACTGCTGGGACATTATACAGGACAGCACTGGAGGATTCTGGGTGATGAGCGGAGAGGTGACTGCTGGGACATTATACAGGATGGCACTGGAGGATTCTGGGTGATGACCGGAGAGGTGACTGCTGGGACATTATACAGGACAGCACTGGAGGATTCTGGGTGATGACCGGATAGGTGATTGCTGGGACATTATACAGAACAGCACTGGAGGATTCTGGGTGATGACCGGAGAGGTGACTGCTGGGATATTATACAGGACAGCACTGGAGGATTCTGGGTGATGACCGGAGAGGTGACTGCTGGGACATTATACAGAACAGCACTGGAGGATTCTGGGTGACTGCTGGGACATTATACAGGACAGCACTGGAGGATTCTGGGTGATGAACGGAGAGGTGACTGCTGGAACATTATACAGGACAGCACTGGAGGATTCTGGGTGATGACCGGAGAGGTGACTGCTGGGACATTATACAGGACAGCACTGGAGGATTCCGGGTGATGACCGGAGAGGTGACTGCTGGGACATTATACAAGACAGCACTGGAGGATTCTGGGTGATGACCGGAGAGGTGACTGCTGGGACATTATACAGAACAGCACTGGAGGATTCTGGGTGATGTCCGGAGAGGTGACTGCTGGGACATTATACAGGACAGCACTGGAGGATTCTGGTGATGACCGGAGAGGTGACTGCTGGGACATTATACAGGACAGCACTGGAGGATTCTGGGTGATGACCGGAGAGGTGACTGCTGGGACATTATACAGGAGAGCACAGGAGGATTCTGGTGATGACCGGAGAGGTGACTGCTGGGACATTATACAGGACAGCACTGGAGGATTCTGGTGATAACCGGAGAGGTGACTGCTGGGACATTATACAGGACAGCACTGGAGGATTCTGGGTCATGATCGGAGAGGTGACTGTTGGGACATTATACAGAACAGAACTGGGGGATTCTGGGTGATGACCGGAGAGGTGACTGCTGGGACATTATACAGGACAGCATTGGAGGATTCTGGCTAATGACCGGAGAGATGACTGCTGGGACATTATGCAGGATGGCACTGGAGGATTCTGGGTGATCAGCGGAGAGGTGACTGCTGGGACATTATACAGGACGGCAGTGGGGAATTCTGGGTGATCAGCGGAGAGGTGACTGCTGGGACATTATACAGGACGGCACTGGAGGATTCTGGGTGATGACCGGAGAGATGACTGCTGGGACATTATGCAGGACGGCACTGGAGGATTCTGGGTGATCAGCGGAGAGGTGACTGCTGGGACATTATACAGGACAGCACTGGAGGATTCTGGGTGATCACCGGAGAGGTGACTGCTGGGACATTATACAGGACGGCACTGGAGGATTCTGGGTGATGACCGGAGAGGTGACTGCGGGGACATTATACTGGACAGCACTGGAGGATTCTGGGTCATGACCGGAGAGGTGACTGCTGGGACATTATACAGGACGGCACTGGAGGATTCTGGGTGATCAGCGGAGAGGTGACGGTTCGGACATTATACAGGACGGCACTGGAGGATTCTGAGTGATGACCGGAGAGGTGACTGCTGGGACATTATACAGGATCGCACTGGAGGATTCTGGGTGATGACCGGAGAGGTGACTGCGGGGGACATTATACAGGACAGCACTGGATGATTCTGGGTGATGAGTGGAAAGGTGACTGCTGGGACATTATACAGGACCGCACTGGATGATTCTGGGTGATGAGTGGAAAGGTGACTGCTGGGACATTATACAGGACAGCACTGGAGGATTCTGGGTGATGAGTGGAGAGGTGACTGCTGGGATATTATACAGGACAGCACTGGAGGATTCTGGGTGATGACCGGACAGGTGACTGCTGGGACATTATACAGGACAGCACTGGAGGATTCTGGGTGATGACTGGAGAGGTGACTGCTGGGACATTATACAGGATGGCACTGGAGGATTCTGGGTGATGACCGGAGAGGTGACTGCTGGGACATTATACAGGACGGCACTGGAGGATTTTGGGTGATGAGTGGAGAGGTGACTGCTGGGACATTATACAGGACAGCACTGGAGGATTCTGGGTGATGACCGGAGAGGTGACTGCTGGGACATTATACAGGACAGCACTGGAGCATTCTGGGTGATGAGCGGAGAGGTGACTGCTGGGACATTATACAGGACGGCACTGGAGGATTTTGGGTGATGACCGGAGAGGTGACTGCTGGGACATTATACAGGACAGCACTGGAGGATTCTGGGTGATGACTGGAGAGGTGACTGCTGGGACATTATACAGGACAGCACTGGAGGATTCTGGGTGATGAGCGGCGAGGTGACTGCTGGGATATTATACAGGACAGCACTGTAGGATTCGGGGTGATGAGCGGAGAGGTGACTGCTGGGACATTATACAGGACAGCAGTGGAGGATTCTGGGTGATGACGGTGTCGTTGTCAGGTTCCTATAAGGTGTCAGGACGTCGCTGTCTATCTCTCCATGGAGGAGTGGGAGTATCTAGAAGGACACCAGGATCGGTACCAGGAGGTGATGATGGAGGAGCTCCGGCCTCTGACATCACCAGGTGAGAGGAGACTCTTGTTGGCTCCGGTGGATGTGATGACGTCTCTCGGCCTCGTCCTATAATAGATGATTTTTCTCCAGACTTGCTCTGGTTTTCTCTACATTTTCTCACAGCTTTCATTCCCTGATTCTTCTCTTCTGATCTGTGAGTCGCGGTTTCTCCGCTGTCGTCTTCATCAGTCTTGAGTCTTCGTCCTCGGCGGCTTCTTTCAGAATCTTTCACCTTCGTTAGAGCATCGGTCACATTTTGTCTGCAGATGTCCCAGCGCTTCTGTCCGTTCTCTCCTGTGAGATCTTTCGGTTCCTGAGTCTGTCGTGGATCGTTACTCAGCAGAGTCGGGGTTAATTTACTGCTGATTTTCCCCCTAATCCGCTGTCGCTTGTCCGTCCCTCAGAATCGGTGCCAGCTCAATGTCGTCATCAGTCGTGGTCGGGCTTCTGGCTTTTTGGGTTTTGTTTCTCAGCATTTATTGGGTGGTAAGAACGACGTTGCTGCCATTTTCAGAATTGTTCCTGACACCCATCGCTTTATCTTCCGTTATCGGAGCTGTGTGAGGGCTTCTCTTCTTGAATGGCCGTTGACCTTTTTATTGGTGACTTTTTTTGATTGTTGTTTTTTCATTGCAGTTTTGGGGAGGTGTTTCTGATGTGTTTTTTTCTTTTGGCATTTACCGTGCAAGATAAATCCTGACATGAAAATGCCAAATAATATAATATATATATATGTGTGTAGATAGTTAGATTTATTTTTATTAAAAAAAAAACATTCGTTCTCATTTTGGGAGACAAAGCAAAAATAATGGGGACTTCAATCTGAGATCCGGGTGTGGTGGTAATAAGTGTAAGTCTCCCTTACAGGGTTGTTTGTTTAGAAGAATATGTATTATGGAGCTTTTCTGTGGAGTCTGACCAGACAATCTCTCCTTGGCTCCCCGTGTGCATCAGTAAGCGCCCATGACCCCGGTGCCGGCTCTCTAGTTGTCCTTTCTACACATTGATGGGCACTAACCGCTGTGTACCGGGTGCTCCCCACAACACCGTCCTTCCGGGTTCTGTGACTTCGTACGTTAGTCGTACATGTGCCTTTTTTTTCATCCTTTAGAGACAAACGCAGAACTTGCTGCCTATTTTAGTGTTTATACCGAGGCGGATGTGGAGATTTATCTCTATTTAAAGGAGAAGAAAAACACGGTAACTCGTCTTTTAATAGATCAGGTTCTCTCCTCTTAGTGATCCCAGAGGATCCTGTCCAGGAGGGAGGCCGTGTCCACATGGTGACGTCATGAGCTCTCAAAAAAACAATCACTGGTAAATGGTCACCGTCCTTCCCCCAATCTCCATACAGTAAATCAGGAGAGGAAACCAATGGATAGAAATGTGGAGCTTTCCCCAGCTCCTCTGTGGTTCCATCCCTGGTGGAGCTGAATCTTGGAGAAGTTGTGTTTCTTAGTACGGTTCCTTCATCTGACTGATGAGGGTCTTCTCTGTCCCTCTCCTCAGGGTCCTCATCCTCCGAGTGCAGAGCATTAGGCTTAGGCCTCGCTGATTATCACTTCATACTTGAGGCCCACAATGTGCTGGGACCTCTGTATCGGTGGTGAGGACCACAACAATGTAATTTATTCCCAGATACATACACATAGAATTACCGGTTCTGAGAGACGGATCTCATATATAGACAGATACACGGCAGGTCATGTATTCAGTCTGTGTGTCTCCACAGATGGATCCAGGAGGAGAAATCCACCAGAGAGATGTCCCCGTCCTCTGAATCCGCAGGACTATCCAGAGGAGAATCACCACATCCCGGAGGATCATCAGGTAGATGACACTGAAGTCCCCACAACATCTGACCATGAAGTGATGGGACCTGAGCTCATCTTCCATTTTTATTTTTAGGGTGAAGATCTGATTGATATTAAGATTGAGGTTATACATGGAGCACAAGAGGCGACCGCAATATGGGCCGATCAGCAGGGTGAGGAGGGCAGACTGTCATGTCGGTTCTGTGGCCATCTACTACTACTCCCATCATCTCATGATCACATGATACAATCTACAGTGGCATGTAAAAGTTTGGGCACCCCTGGTCAAAATTACTGTTATTGTGACCAGTTAAGCAAGTTGAAGATGAAATGATCTCTAAAAGACCTAAAGTTAAAGATGACACATTTCCTTTGTGTTACCCTTGGACATTTGTGTGCTCAGATAACTTTGACCAATGATTCAGACCTTACTTAGCCTGTTAGGGTTATGGCTCGTTCACTATCATCGTTAGGAAAGGCCAGGTGATGCAAATTTCCAGCTTTATAAAAACACAGCTTACTCTAACATTGTGCCAAAATAACCGCAGCCATGGCTTTTTCTAAGCAGCTGTCTAGCACTCTAACAATGGTGGAGGCCCACAAAGCAGGAGAAGGCTATGAGCAAAGCGTTTTCAAGTTGCCTTTTCCTTGGTTCAAAATGTAATAAAGAAATGGCAGTTAACAGAAAGAATGGAGGTCAAGATAAGGTCTGGAAGACCAAGCAAATTTTCAGTAGGATTGCTAGAGAGGCAAATCAGAACCCCCGCCTGACTGCAAAAGACCTTCAGAAAGATTTAGCAGACTCTGTAGTTGTGGAACATTGTTGTACTCTTCAGAGACACCTGCACAAATATGGCCTTCATGGAACAGTCATCAGAAGAAAACCTCTCCTGCGACCTCACCATAAAATTCAGCGTCAGAAGTATGCAAAAGTACATCTAAGAAGGTCTGATGCATTTTGTAAACAAGTCTTGTAGACCGATGAGGTTAAAATAGAGCAATGATCAAAGTTGTGTGGAGAAAAAAGGGCACAGAATTTTAGTAAAAGAACATCTCGCCAGCCATTAAGCATGGTGGTGGATCAGTCATGCTTTTGGGTTGTGTTGCAGCCAATGGCACAGGGAACGGGTAGAGGGAAGAATGGATTCCATGAAATTTCAGCAAATTCTTGATACAAACATAACACCATCTGCAAAAAAGCTGAAGGTAAAAAGAGGATGGCAAATGATAATGGTACTAAACACACGTCAAAAGGCACAAGCTGAAGGTTTTACAATGGCCCTCATAGTCCCCTGATCTGAACATCATTGAAAATCTGTGGCTAGACCTCAAAATAGCTGAGGATGCAAGACGACCCAAGAATCTCACAGAACTGGAAGAATTCCTCCAAGGAAGAAAGGATGAAAATCCCTCAAACAAGAATTGAAAGACTATTGTCTGGCTACAAAAAGCATTTACAAGCTGTGATACTTTCAAAAGGGGGCGATACTGGGTACTAACCTTGCCAGGTGCCAAAACTTTTGCATTTATCCATTTTTCCTCATTGAAATTTTTTTTAAATGTAAAAGATGAAAATACAGTGGTGGCCAAAAGTATTGGCACCCCTGCAATTCTGTCAGATAATACTCAGTTTCTTCCTGAAAATGATTGCAATCACAAATTCTTTGGTCTTATTATCTTCATTTAATTTGTCTTCAGTGAAAAAAACACAAAAGAGAATGAAGCAAAAATGAAATCATTGATCATTTCACACAAAACTCCAAAAATGGGCCCGACAAAAGTATTGGCACCCTCAGCCTAATACTTGGTTGCACAACCTTTAGCCAAAATAACTGCAAACAACTGCTTCCGGTAACCATCAATGAGTTTCTTACAATGCTCTGCTGGAATTGTAGACCATTCTTCATTGGCAAACTGCTCCAGATCCCTGATATTTGAAGGGTGCCTTCTCCAAACTGCCATTTTGAGATCTCTGCACAGGTGTTCTATGGGATTCAGGTCTGGACTCATTGCTGGCCACCTTAGAAGTCTCCAGTGCTTTCTCTCAAACTATTGTATAGTGCTTTTGGAAGTGTGTTTTGGGTCATTGTCCTGCTGGAAGACCCATGACCTCTGAGGGAGACCCAGCTTTCTCACACTGGACCCTACATTATGCTGCAAAATTTGTTGGTAGTCTTCAGACTTCATAATGCCATGCACACGGTCAAGCAGTCCAGTGCCAGAGGCAGCAAAGCAACCCCAAAACATCAGGGAACCTCCGCCATGTTTGACTGTAGGGACCGTTTTCTTTTCTTTGAATGCCTCTTTTTTTTCCTGTACACTCTATGTTGATGATTTTTCCCAAAAAGCTCTACTTTTGTCTCATCTGACCAGAGAACATTCTTCCAAAACGTTTTAGGCTTTCTCAGGTAAGTTTTGGCAAACTCCAGCCTGGCTTTTTTATGTCTCGGGGTAAGAAGTGGGGTCTTCCTGGGTATCCTACCATACAGTTCCTTTTCATTCAGACGCCAACGGATAGTACGGGTTGACACTGTTGTACCCTCGGACTGCAGGGCAGCTTGAACTTGTTTGGATGTTAGTCGAGGTTCTTTATCCACCATCCACACAATCTTGCGTTGAAATCTCTCGTCAATTTTTCTTTTCCGTCCACATCTAGGGAGGTTAGCCACAGCGCCATGGGCTTTACACTTCTTGATGAAACTGCGCACAGAAGACACAGGAACATTCAGGTCTTTGGAGATGGACTTGTAGCCTTGAGATTGCTCATGCTTCCTCACAATTTGGTTTCTCAAGTCCTCAAACAGTTCTTTGGTCTTTTTTCTTTTCTCCATGCTCAATGTGGTACACACAAGGACACAGGACAGAGGTTGAGTCAACTTTAATCCATGTTAACTGGCTGCAAGTGTGATTTAGTTATTGCCAACACCTGTTAGGTGCCACAGGTAAGTTACAGGTGCTGTTAATTACACCAATTACAGAAGCATCACAGGATTTTTAAAAGGGTGCCAATACTTTTGTCCACCCCCTTTTTTAGGTTTGGTGTGAAATTATATCCAATTTGGCTTTAGGACAATTCTTTTTGTGTTTTTTCATTGAAGACTAATTAAATGAAGAGAATAATACCAAAGAATTTGTGATTGCAATCATTTTCAGGAAGAAACTGAGTATTATCTGACAGAATTGCAGGGGTGCCAATACTTTTGGCCACCACTGTATATATAGTTTATTATTTATTATTTTGCCTGAAATACAAAGGAAATGTAATCTTTAACTTTAGGCAGTTTAGAGATTATTTCATCTTCAACTCAACTGTTCACAATAACAGTAATTTTGACCATTGGTGCCCAAACTTTTACATGTCACTGTATTCTGTCACTATGTGTTTCCTACAGATGGACTCATGGAAAGAAATCCACCAGAGAGATGTCCCCGTCCTCTGTATCCCCAGGACTGTCCAGAAGAGAATCACAACATCCCGGAGAGTCATCAGGTAGACGGTGCTGAGCCCTGTACCGGATCTGTATATGGGGGGACATTTCTGATCGAGGTCATAGATGTCACAGATTTTGGTGGTTTCTTGTATTGTGCTGATTGTTACATCTGATATATCAGGAGGAAGATCCGACTAAGAATAAAGTGAAGGACGAGACAGAAGAAGAAGTGATGACGAGGAGGGATCAGCCGTGTGTGAGCGACGGGAAGGAGGAGATTCCTGTAGATGTTTCCACAGGTGTGTAATAATGACCGGCGTGTGATGATGATGATGACTGGCGTATGACGATGATGATTGGCATGTGACTATGATTAGCGGCGTGTGATGATGATGACTGGCGTATGACGATGGCGATTGGCATGTGACTATGATTAGCTGCGTGTGATGATGATGACTGGCGTATGATGATGATGATTGGCATGTGACTATGATTAGCGGTGTGTGATGATGATGACTGGCGTATGACGATGATGATTGGCATGTGACTATGATTAGCGGCGCCTGACGATTATGACTGGCGTATGACGATGACGATTGGCATGTGACTATGATTAGCGGCGTGTGATGATGATGACCGGCTTGTGATGATGATGACTGGCGTATGACGATGATGATTGGCATGTGACTATGATTAGCGGCGTGTGATGATGATGACTGGCGTATGACGATGATGATTGGCTTGTGACTATGATTAGCGGCGTGTGATGATGATGACTGGCGTATGATGATGATGATTGGCATGTGACTATGATTAGCGGCGTGTGATGATGATGACTGGCGTATGACGATGATGATTGGCATGTGACTATGATTAGCGGCGTGTGATGATGATGACTGGCGTATGATGATGATGATAGGCATGTGACTATGATTAGCGGCGTGTGATGATGATGACTAGCGTATGACGATGATGATTGGCATGTGACTATGATTAGCGGCGTGTGATGATGATGACTGGCGTATGACGATGATGATTGGCATGTGACTATGATTAGCGGCGTGTGATGATGATGACCGGTGTGTGATGATGATGACTGGCGTATGACGATGGCGATTGGCATGTGACTATGATTAGCTGCGTGTGATGATGATGACCGGTGTGTGATGATGATGACTGGCGTATGACGATGATGATTGGCATGTGACTATGATTAGCGGCGCCTGACGATTATGACTGGCGTATGACGATGACGATTGGCATGTGACTATGATTAGCGGCGTGTGATGATGATGACCGGCTTGTGATGATGATGACTGGCGTATGACGATGATGATTGGCATGTGACTATGATTAGCGGCGTGTGATGATGATGACTGGCGTATGATGATGATGATAGGCATGTGACTATGATTAGCGGCGTGTGATGATGATGATTGGCATGTGACTATGATTAGCGGCGTGTGATGATGATGACTGGCGTATGACGATGATGATTGGCATGTGACTATGATTAGCGGCGTGTGATGATGATGACTGGCGTATGATGATGATGATTGGCATGTGACTATGATTAGCGGCGTGTGATGATGATGACCGGCTTGTGATGATGATGACTGGCGTATGACGATGATGATTGGCATGTGACTATGATTAGCGTCGTGTGATGATGATGACTGGCGTATGATGATGATGATTGGCATGTGACTATGATTAGCGGCGTGTGATGATAATGACTGGCGTATGATGATGATGATTGGCATGTGACTATGATTAGCGGCGTGTGATGATGATGACTGGCGTATGATGATGATGATAGGCATCTGACTATGATTAGAGGCGTGTGATGATGATGACTGGCGTATGACGATGATGATTGGCATGTGACTATGATTAGTGGCGTGTGATGATGATGACTGGCGTATGACGATGGCGATTGGCATGTGACTATGATTAGTGGCGTGTGATGATGATGACTGGCGTATGACGATGATGACTGGCATGTGACTATGATTAGCGGCGTGTGATGATGATGACTGGAGTATGATGATGATGATTGGCATGTGACTATGATTAGCGGCGTGTGATGATGATGATGATTGGCGTATGATGATGATGATTGGCATGTGACTATGATTAGCGGCGTGTGATGATGATGACTGGCGTATGACGATGATGATTGGCATGTGACTATGATTAGCGGCGTGTGATGATGATGACTGGCATATGATGATGATGATTGGCATGTGATTATGATTAGCGGCGTGTGATGATGATGACTGGCGTATGATGATGATGATTGGCATGTGACTATTATTAGCGGTGTGTGATGATGATGACTGGCGTATGACGATGATGATTGGCATGTGACTATGATTAGCGGTGTGTGATGATGATGACTGGCGTATGATGATGATGATTGGCATGTGACTATGATTAGCGGTGTGTGATGATGATGACTGGCGTATGACGATGATGATTGGCATGTGACTATGATTAGTGGCGTGTGATGATGATGACTGGCGTATGACGATGATGATTGGCATGTGACTATGATTAGCGGTGTGTGATGATGATGACTGGCGTATGATGATGATGATTGGCATGTGACTATGATTAGCGGTGTGTGATGATGATGACTGGCGTATGACGATGATGATTGGCATGTGACTATGATTAGTGGCGTGTGATGATGATGACTGGCGTATGACGATGATGATTGGCATGTGACTATGATTAGCGGCGTGTGATGATGATGACGATGATTGGCATGTGACTATGATTAGCGGCGTGTGATGATGACCGGTGTGTGATATTGTATGAAGTCTCCGGTGCAGTGAAGCTTTATCCGCCGTCCACATCACAGCAGAAGCGTCCGGTGATGGCGCGGCTGCTCTTGTACAGAGTCCGGTTGCGCACCGATGAATAACTGGGCCGCATTCACACCTCTTCTTAATGATTTAATAAGCACATTTTTAATTTTCCTAATTGTGTTTTTTAATATTACTTCCATCTTTTACTTTCATATTATTCTTACACAAGTCTCTTGCTGCCATATAAATGACTGAGCTTGCGATTCGGACAGAACCCCGGGGGAAGATTCCGTATAATGAGGCGCTGTGGACGCCGTCTGGCCTATGATCCAGTGATGTCCATCTTTTTCAGCGTGCATAAAAGCGCAGTCGACCAGAGGCTAGACGGAGTCCGGTGTAACTCTGCTGCCTCATTATTCTGAATGGATCCCTCGGGGGTGTCATCTGAATCATGTATTTTGTAGATTTAGATGGAAACCCCGATGTACAGTGGGTACGGAAAGTATTCAGACCCCTTTAGATTTTTCACTCTTTGTTTCATTGCAGCCATTTTGTAAATTGTAAAAAGTCATTTTTTTCTCATTATAGTACACTCTGCACCCCATCTTGACTGAAAAAAACAAGAAATGTAGAAATTTTTGCAAATTTATTAAAAAAGAAAAACTGAAATATCACATGGTCATAAGTATTCAGACCCTTTGCTCAGTATTGAATAGAAGCACCTTTTGAGCTAGTACAGCCATGAGTCTTCTTGGGAATGATGCAACAAGTTTTTCACCCCTGGATTTGGGGATCCTCTTCCATTCTTCCTTGCAGATCCTCTCCAGTTCCGTCAGGTTGGATGGTGAACGTTGGTGTACAGACATTTTCAGGTCTCTCCAGAGATGCTCAATTGGGTTTAGGTCAGGGCTCTGGCTGGGCCAGTCAAGAATAGTCACAGAGTTGTTCTGAAGCCACTCCTTTGTCATTTTAGCTGTGTGCTTAGGGTCATTGTCTTGTTGG
Source organism: Phyllobates terribilis (assembly GCF_046119375.1). Taxonomy (NCBI): domain Eukaryota; kingdom Metazoa; phylum Chordata; class Amphibia; order Anura; family Dendrobatidae; genus Phyllobates; species Phyllobates terribilis. The sequence goes on from NW_027363425.1 coordinate 561,012, forward strand.
AAGGTGAACCTTTTGCCAAGTCTGAGGTCCAGAGCACTTTGTAAGAGGTTTTCATCCAGGATATCTCTGTGCTTGGCTGCATTCATGTTTCCTTCATTTACAACCAGTCATCCTGTGCCTGCAGCTGAAAAATACCCCCATAGCATGATGCTGCCACCACCATGTTTCACTGTAGGGATTGTATTGGGCAGGTGATAAGCAGTGCCTGGTTTTCTCCACACATACCGCTTAGAATGATCACCAAAAAGTTCTATCTTCGTGTCATCAGACCATATAATCTTATTTCTCATAGTCTGGGAGTTCTTCATGTGTTGTGAGCAAACTCTATGCGGGCTTTCATATGTCTTGCACTGAGGAGAGGCTTCCATCTGGCCACTCTGCCATAAAGGCCCGACTGGTGGAGGGCTGCAGTGATAGTTGACTTTGTGGAACTTTCTCCCATCTCCCTACTGCATCTCTGGAGCTCAGCCACAGTGATCTTGGGGTTCTTTTTTACCTCTCTCACCAAGGCTCTTCTCCCACGATTGTTCAGTTTGGCTGGACGGCCAGGTCTAGGAAGACTTCTGGTGGTCCCAAACTTTTTCCATTTAAGGATTATGGAGGCCACTGTGCTCTTAGGAACCTTCAATTCAATAATGCAGAAATTCTTTTGTAACCTTGGCCAGATCTGTGCCTTGCCACAATTCTGTCTCTGAGCTCCTTGGGCAGTTCCTTTGAGCTCATGATTCTCATTTGGTCTGACATGCACTGTGAGCGGTGAGGTCTTATATAGACAGGTGTGTGTCTTTCCAAATCAAGTCCTATGAGTTTCTTTAGACACAGCTGGACTCAAATAAATGAGTAGAACCATCTCAAGGAGGATCACAAGGAAATGGACAGCATGTGACTTAAATATGAGTGTCTGAGCAAAGGGTCTGAATACTTATGACCATGTGATATTTCAGTTTTTCTTTTTTAATAAATCTGCAAAATTGTCTGCATTTCTGCTTTTTTTCAGTCAAGATGGGGTGCAGAGTGTACTTTAGTGAGAAAAATAAATGAACTGTTTCGAATTTACCAAATGGCTGCAATGAAACAAAGAGTGAAAAATGTAAAGGGGTCTGAATACTTCCCGTACCCACTGTAAGTGTTCAGTGTACAGCACAGGATAAATATGCTCCAAAATGTTCTGTACCCCAAAATGCCACCATTAAGAGCTTCTACTCAACCCACAAAAAACAAGTCCCCACTCAGGTTCATCATCTGTAAACAGTAATATAGGGGGTGTCCATATCACTGGTAGCACAAAGGCTCTGGAAAAGTGACTTGGCTCCCACTTAAAGAAATCCAGTGACATCTGCGCTCCCAAATCCAAATGCCCCCTCCTCCTGAGCCCCACCGTGTGCAGTTAGCATCCACATGTTTGGCATTACTGTAGCGAGGAGAGCCAATTTATTTCTCCAGAAAGCACTAGCTGGGAATCATGTACTGGGCGCTACAACGTAAGGGCACTGCAATGTACCGGACGCTACAATGTACTGACCACTATAAGGAAATATTTGCATTTTCACTTCGCAACATCCATTACTGCTCGTTTCTGGAAAGCACCCATGGAGTCAAATTCATCACTATTCCTGTAGATACATTTCCATAGGGGTGTAATTTCCAAACTGGTGTCACTTGAGGGGGGATTCTGCTCTTCTGCCACTTAGGGGCTCTGTATATGGAGTCTGCAAACTGTTCTACTAAAGTTTGTTCTCCAAGAGTCAAATAGCGCTCCGTCCCTCCCGAGTCTCGCCATGTGGCTAAGCAGTACAGTACAGACACATATGGGGTATTGCCCCGTTCAGCAGAAATTGTATAAAATTATGTGGTCATCTTTACCCAGTTTCCCTTGTGAAAATGTAAAATCTGGGGCTAAAATAACATTATAGTGGTAAAAATGTAATTTTTTTTTTTCCTTCACCGTTCAATTGTATAACATTTTGTGAATCACAATTACCTTGTATTCATTGGGAAACTGAGCGGTGGATGCTGGGTGTGACGCGTGGGGAAACCCCACCCACAGCCCACCGAGTCACGCCTCACTTGACGTGACATCAGACATCAGGTGAAGCAAGAGCCGGCTGCAGCCGGGGGTCGCGTGATGCCTGTGAGTGTCCAGCGATAGCGCCGCTCACAGCCAATAAAGACAAAGCTAGGTAATTAAAAGAAATCTTCTCTCAACGGGTTAATTACATTGGGGGCATTTTTAATAGTAGTGGACAACTTCTTTAATTACGTGGACACTTTTCTATACTGAGGGCAAGATACGAAGCTTGAGAGAGTGAAATGGCACTGGAGGTACATTAAGGGAACCGGTCATCAGTAATTACCACTTAAAGAACTATTTGCTGTCTAATCTCTGCCACCCCTGACTTGTGCCAATGTCACCAGTTTATAAGTGTCATTCACTTTACCCGTCATTGTGTTAATGTTATGGCATGTAGTTGTCCTCCTTATTCCCGGTACTTTCACTGACGAGGGTCTTCACTGTGAGATCCAGAAAATACATTCAGAAATCTCTTTTGTGTTGAAGAAAAAACTCACATCTAATTTATCTTTCATCCTAATAGGAAATCCTTGTGAGAATAACGGTTCATCACTAAATTATAAAAAAGAAGATATCAGGAAGCACTCTAATGGAGAAAACCTCATCACCCTTCCTGCACCTCCTGGACTTCACAGCACTTCACTTTCCTATAATCCACCTGATCATGAGGAATCATCTCCTGAGCAATCTCACATTGTTACCAAAAGTCCAGGGGGCAAAGTGGATTCAAGATTTCAGTGTGACAAGCAATTTACAAAAAGCTCAGATTTTTTAACACACAGAAAACATAAAGGAGAGAAGCCATACTCCTGTTCAGAATGTGAGAAATGCTTTACATATAAATCACAATTTATTATACATGAGAGAATTCACACAGGAGAGAAGCCATTTTCATGTTCGGAATGTGGGAAGGCCTTTAAACATAAAGGAGATCTTATTACACATCAGAGAATTCATACAGGAGAGAAGCCATTTTCATGTTCGGAATGTGGGAAATGTTGTAGAAGTAAATCAGTCCTTGTTAAACATCAAAGAATTCACACAGGAGAAAAACCTTTTTCATGTTTACAATGTAGAAGGTGCTTTCCAGATAAATCACAGCTTGTTATACATCAGAGAATTCACACAGGAGAAAAGCCATATTCATGTTCGGAATGTGGGAAATGCTTTACATTTAAAGGGAGTCTTATTATACATCAGAGAATTCACACAGGAGAGAAGCCGTATTCATGTTCAGAATGTGGGAAGTCCTTTACAGATAAAAGGAGTCTTATTCCACATCAGCGAATTCACACAGGAGAGAAGCCATATTCGTGTTCAGAATGTGGGAAATGCTTTACAAATAAAGGGAATCTTATTACACATCAGAGAAATCACACAGGAGAAAAAACATTTTTGTGTTCACTATGTGGGAAGACCTTCACAGCTAAAGGGCATTTTAATAGACATCAGAGCATTCATACTGGAAAGTCGCCATATTCATGCTCAGAATGTGGGAAGTGTTTTAGTTATAAATCACATCTTGTTAAACATCACAGAATTCACACAGGAGTAAAGCCATTTTCTTGTTCAGAATGTGGGAAATGTTTTAAAAGTAAATCAGATCTGGTTTTACATCAAAGAATTCACACCGGGGAGAAACCGTTTTCATGTTTACAATGTGGAAAATGTTTTACAGAGAAATCATATCTTGTTAGACATCAGAAAACTCACACAGGAGAGCAGCCGTATTCATGTTCAGAATGTAGGAAATCTTTTATACATAAATATCAACTTGCTGCACATAAGAGAATTCATACAGGAGAAAACACATTTTCATGTTCAGAATGTGGGAAATCTTTTATATATCAATCAGAGCTTGTTATACATCACAGAATTCACACAGGAGAGAAGCCGTATTCATGTTCAGAATGTGGGAAATCTTTTATACATAAATCAAATCTTTCTGCTCATAAGAGAATTCATACAGGAGAGAAGCCGTATTCATGTTCATTCTGTGAGAAATGCTTTACAAAAAAAACTTATCTTGTGCAGCATGAGAGAAGTCACACAGGAGAGAAGCCGTATTCATGTTCAGAATGTGGGAAATCTTTTATACAAAAATCACACCTTGTAAAACATGAGAGAAGTCATATGGGAAAGAAAGTGTAATTATGTTCACTGTGTTTTATAAAGTTTAATAAATATTGTTCAGCATAAATGAGTACACCCCCTTTGATGAGTAAGATTTTATTTAATAGCTCACTGAACACAAGATCAATTCCTACAATTTTGCCAACACTAAGTTTCATAGAACATTTTTTTGTAATCAAAACATGAAAGTAAGGGTAATAATATAACTCTCATTAGAAAACCTTCAGTTTTACTCAATATAGTTGATGCAAAAATGAGTACACCCCACATTAAAAGCTACTACATCTATTATTTTGTATGGCCTCCATAATTTTAAAGGACGGCACCAAGTTTTCTAGGCCTGGAATGAACAAGTTAGTGACAATACTATATCTATTTTTTATCTCTTTTTCGATAACGAGCTCTTAGAGCCTGGATGCTGGATGGAGCGATGACAACTTGTCTCTTCAGAATTCCCCATAGGTGTTTGGTTGGGTTCAGATCAGGAGACACTTGGCCACTGAATCACTGTCACCCTGTTCTTCAGAAATGTAACAGTGGCCTACCAAGGGAACAGAGTGATGGCAGCATCTTTTCTGTCACTATAGAGCAGAACATCTGTGAATTCAAGATACCATCAATGAAATGTAGCCCCTCATGCAGCCGCACATAAGGACACGGCCACCACCAGGTCTCACTGTAGACACCATGCATTCTCATTGTATTCCTCACCTCTTCAATGTTATACAGTTTTGAAGCCATCAGTTCCAAAAAAAACCTTTATCTTGGTCTCATCACTCCAGAGTATAAAGTCCCAGGAGTCTTCATATGTTTCCGCATGTGTCCTGGCAGATTGTAGGGCGGCTTTTTTGTGCATGGGATTTAGGAGAGGCTTTCTATGTGGACAACACCCATGTCTGCCATTCCTCTATAGAAAACATTGTCTGCTTTCAGCTCATCTCTCAATGCTTGGATGAAAAATCACAGTTGGGAAGGAATGGACGGGACAAAGAAAGTTACTGATAATCCAGCACTTGTTTTCCAGTGTGAATAAAACCAAAAACTTTTATTGAAAAATCCAAATTAAAATCATAGAAACATTAAAAAACAGATAGGAGCAAAACATCTCTGCGTTTCTACCTGGTATTTGTGTTCAGTTCTTCTTCATGACATAATAAATCAACAGTAACCGGCTTCTTATACACATCATAGGGTCTAATGCACAGCGGAGACCCCCAGCCCCAAATGGACATGTGCAAGTATGTCTACATTACCCCTATGGATGATCATATGTCCACAACAAAAAGCATCCGTGCAATAGAAGAATGAAGTGTCTGCATCTATAATGTGTATATTATGTATAATTACTATAAAAGAGGAAAAACACAATTCAGTAAATGGATGCAAGGTCTGAACGAAGCTTCATATCACTGGGGAATCTGGAGTCCAATTCCAGAATCCACAAGGCTTCTCGGGGGTGTACTTTTTATACCAATCTCCCCCTTAGCTGGTCTGGTGACATATTCAATACCCACAACTGTAAAGGGATTAATCCCTATTGTGTTGTATGAGATGTTGTGATGTATTACGTGTTGTGGGGCCAAGAACGTCCCTAACGTGTCCCCCAATGCGGTGACGTAAGGGTCTGACCGTGCCCCCCACATATTGCAGCAGACAAGCTTCACATTGTATGGTGTCAATGACGTGTGGAGCTACAACTAATGAGATGTCGGATATTATAGGGTTTATTATGGTTAGTAGATGCAGACATTTTTGCTTTGTGCACAGACTTGCACAAACCACATTTATTTCTCCCACATTCAATGAAATCTTTGGTGTTTGTCCTCCACGTGTCAGTTGTCTTTCTTGTTGCTGGATCCTTGTCAGTGTATAACATAGGTAAATGTTTTCTGGTAATATTCACTATATTATAGGAATCTTCTCTGCAGCCAGTATTGAATGTATCTCTAGACTGATGGATGTTTCCTTCTTTGTGAGTTTTCGGTAATGTATGAAATATTGGACATTGTGGGTGATTTTCCTTTAATCGTTCTATTTGTTTGGCATTAAGTACAGCCGATACCAAACCCTCCTCCAAAAGACAATGTAAGGGGGTATTGTATGAATTAGTAGGATCTCCATCTAGAGTGCGGCATATATTAGTATCGTCATCCATGTACATAACCTCCGGCTCATACAACCCACTATCCAGAGCTGTGATCGAGCCCCCTTTATCTGCAGCTCTAATGACTTTATTAGGGCTGTGCTCAGGGCCGTATCTGGCATTCATGCTGCCCTAGGCACTTTAAGTGGTCACGCCCCCTACTGGTAACTCTTACTAGAAGTGCTCATACCCTTTAGGCCCCCTTCACACGTACCGGAGACACACACGTACACCCATTATAATCTATAGGCTGCGCACATGGTCACACGGACCGGACATGTCCGTTTTTTGCCGGCAGCTCGGACGTCAGTACGTCCTGCACACAGATGACATAAAGTGTGACATCCGCACACACGTCTGTGTGACACGTGCCGGAAGAGAGCGCAGAATAGAAATGACAGATATTTAGGTGTTAGATGTGCAAATATTGAGATAGATGATAGATATCCGTGAGATATATAATTAGTAGTGTTGAGCATTCCGATAATGAAATATCGGGTATCGGCCGATATTCGCGGTATCGGAATTCCGATACTTAATTCCGATACTTTTACAATATCGAATACCGGAATCGGAAGTTCCCATAATGCCTGCGCTCTGCAGTGTCTCTGAAGGATGACAAGCTGGATGGCAGCGCTCAGCTGAGATCCAGCCTGTCATCAGAATGCCATCCCAGCGTGAGAGAATTCTCCTGATTGTTTAACCCCTTAACAACATCTGACGTACTAATACGCGTCTGTGCCCTGGGACTTAAAAGCCAGACCCGTATTAGTACGTCATGGCGATCGCGCGCGCACACAGACTGTGCGGGCGCGATCGCCGCCGGGTGTCAGCTGATTGTCACAGCTGACACCCGATACTATGTGCAGGGAGCGGTCCTGCACCGCTCCCAGCACATTAACCGCGGCATTGCGGGGCAAGGGGAGGTGATCGGCGACACCATGTTGCGTTTGGCAAGCCCCTGTGTGCTCAAACTTTGGAGCTCCCCCACAAGTGACCCCATTTTGGAAACTAGACCCCCGAAGGCACCTATCTAGTTGCATAGTGAGCACTTGGAACCCCAGGTGCTTCACAAATTGATTCATAAAAATGAAAAAGTGTTTTTTTTTTCACTTTTTCATTTTTACTAATCAATTTGTGAAGCACCTGGGGGTTCCAAGTGCTCACTATGCATCTAGAAAGGTGCCTTGGGGGGTCTAGTTTCCAAAATGGGGTCACTTGTGGGGGAGCTCCAAAGTTTGGGCACAGAGGGGCTCTCCAAACGCAACGTGGTGTCCGCTAACAATTTGAGCTGATTTTCCATTCAATTTGTTAGCGGATATCATGTTGCATTTGGAGAGTCCCTGTGTGCCCAAACATTGGAGCTCCCCCACAAGTGACCCCATTTTGGAAACTAGACCCCCCCAAGGCACCTATCTAGATTCATAGTGAGCACTTGGAACCCCAGGTGCTTCACAAATTGATTCATAAAAATGAAAAAGTGTTTTTTTTTTCACTTTTTCATTTTTACAAATCAATTTGTGAAGCACCTTGGGGTTCCAAGTGCTCACTATGCATCTAGAAAGGTGCCTTGGGGGGTCTAGTTTCCAAAATGGGGTCACTTGTGGGGGAGCTCCAAAGTTTGGGCACAGAGGGGCTCTCCAAACGCAACGTGGTGTCCGCTAACAATTTGAGCTGATTTTCCATTCAATTTGTTAGCGGATATCATGTTGCATTTGGAGAGTCCCTGTGTGCCCAAACATTGGAGCTCCCCCACAAGTGACCCCATTTTGGAAACTAGACCCCCCCAAGGCACCTATCTAGATTCATAGTGAGCACTTGGAACCCCAGGTGCTTCACAAATTGATTCATAAAAATGAAAAAGTGTTTTTTTTTTCACTTTTTCATTTTTACAAATCAATTTGTGAAGCACCTTGGGGTTCCAAGTGCTCACTATGCATCTAGAAAGGTGCCTTGGGGGGTCTAGTTTCCAAAATGGGGTCACTTGTGGGGGAGCTCCAAAGTTTGGGCACAGAGGGGCTCTCCAAACGCAATGTGGTGTCCGCTAACAATTTGAGCCGATTTTCCATTCAATTTGTTAGCGGATATCATGTTGCATTTGGAGAGTCCCTGTGTGCCCAAACATTGGAGCTCCCCCACAAGTGACCCCATTTTGGAAACTAGACCCCCCAAGGCACCTATCTAGATGCATAGTGAGCACTTGGAACCCCAGGTGCTTCACAAATTGATTCATAAAAATGAAAAAGTGTTTTTTTTTTCAATTTTTCATTTTTACGACTCAATTTGTGAAGCACCTGGGGGTTCCAAGTGCTCACTATGCATCTAGAAAGGTGCCTTGGGGGGTCTAGTTTCCAAAATGGGGTCACTTGTGGGGGAGCTCCAAAGTTTGGGCACACAGGGACTCTCCAAACACAACATGGCGTCCGCTAATTATTCAAGCAAATTTTACAATCAAAAAGTCAAATGGCGCTCCTTCCCTTCCGAGCCCTGCCGTGCGCCCAAACAGTGTTTTTTCCCCAAATATTGGGTATCTGCGTGCCCAGGGGAAATTGCACAACAAATTTTGGGGTCCATTTTTTCTTGTTACCCCTGTGAAAATAAAAAAAATTGGGTCTAAAGTAACATTTTTGTGAAAAAAGTTAAATGTTCATTTTTTTCTTCCACATTCAAAAAATTCCTGTGAAGCACCTGAAGGGTTAATAAAGTTCTTGAATGTGGTTTTGAGCTCCTTGAGGGGTGCAGTTTTTAGAATGGTGTCACTTTTGGGTATTTTCTGTCATAAAGACCTCTCAAAGTGACTTCAAATGTGATGCGGTCCCTAAAAAATGGTTTTGTAAATTTTGTTGGAAAAATGAGAAATCGCTGGTCAACTTTTAACCCTTATAGCTCCCTAACAAAAAAAAAATTTGGTTCCAAAATTGTGCTGATGTAAAGTAGACATGTGGGAAATGTTATTTATTAACTCTTTTGTGTGACATATCGCTCTGATTTCAGGGCTTAAAAATTCAAATTTTGAAAATTGCAAAATTTTCAAAATTTTCGCCAAATTTCCGTTTTTTTCACAAATAAACGCAAGTGATATCGAAGAAATTTTTCCACAATCATGAAGTACAATATGTCACGAAAAAACAGTCTCAGAATCAGGGGGATCCGTTGAAGCGTTCCAGAGTAATTACCTCATAAAGTGACAGTGGTCAGAATTGTAAAAATTGGCCTGGTCATTAACGTGCAAACCACCCGCGGGGCTTAAGGGGTTAAAAGCTGGTGGGCGGTAAAAAGCTGGTGGGCGGTAAAAAGCTGGCGGGCGGTAAAATGCTGGCGGGCGGTAAAAATCCGCCGGCTTTTAAACAATCACACAGCCCCATACTGCTTCCCCGCAGCCTCCCACCCCGATCCTCCACTCCCCTCGCCACCTCCCATCCCGATCGTAAGTTAGGACCGGGCGGGGAGTGCAGCACCAAGGAGCGGGGAGCGAAGGACCCGGGCGGGGAAGCCGGCAGTGAAAAGACTTCACCGCCGGCTTTCCCGTTCTGTGCTGCGCTTTCCCGCCGGTTATTTCAACTGAACAGCTGAGGTATCAGGTGATGCCGATCAGCTGTTCATTGAAGTAGCCGCGGTGCCCTCAGAGGGTTCATGTGAGTTCATGCTTGACTGCATTGCATGAACTCACATGAACTTTCCCACGGCCGCACAGGGCAGCCTCACCTCCCAGACCATCAGCCCGTCATGATTGGTGTGTGTGGGTGTCTGTGCGATGTGTGCGGGTGTGCACGCTGTCTGTGCGATGTCTGCGAGTGTGTGCGGGTGTGCGCGGTGTCTGTGCGATGTCTGCGGGTGAACGCGGTGTCTGCGAGTGTGTGCGGGTGTGCGCGGTGTCTGTGCGATGTCTGTGAGGGTGTGCGCGGTGTCTGTGCGATGTCTGCGAGTGTGTGCGGGTGTGCGCGGTGTCTGTGCGATGTCTGCGGGTGTGCGCGTGCAGGCAGACATAGGCCGATGTGACACTACTACTCCCATCGGCCTATGTCTGTCCCCCGTCCACTCCTGCCAGCAGGATCAGCTCGATGGGAGCAGTAGTTCCCATCAGCCTGATCCTGCTATTTAAATTACCCTACTGTGTCCCCAATAAATTTTAAATACATGTCATTGGTGGCCAGTGGTTGCCTACAATAAATTAGTTCATACATTACCTGTCCCTGCCGATCGCCACCTAAAATAAAGTAAAAAATAAAAAACTACACCTATGCTCACCTAGACACCTAATTCCCCGAAGCCATCGATCTCCTGTAATAAAATATAAAATAATAAACCACAACCTTATCCTTACCCCTCCGTAGTAGTCCACGAGTGTCCCACGATGATCTCCAGTTTAGAGCAGCCACATAGAATATAACCGCTCTGAACCGCTGCCGCCGCTACAATGATGGGGCCGTAGAGCAGCCCCTTCATTGCATAAGCGGGTTCGCCGGAGTTCAGGCAGCGCTGCTCCGGTTAGCTCCTTTACGGCCCTGCTGTATCGTGAGAAATTCCCACGGTACAGCAGTGCCGTAAAGGAGGTCTCCGGAGCTACGCTGCCTGAATGCACTCCGGTGACCTCAGTCAGTGGCTCCCGCTGCCGGGAGCGGACGTGTTCCCGGCAGTGTGAGCTTACAGCAGCCATGCACAGCTGTCACCATCTCCAGATGTGACAGCTGTGCATGGGAGATCAGCGCAGGAACGTGGACAGGTAACTATTTTTTTTTTAGTAAACTAAGAATTAAATAAAATTGTGTGTTTTATTTCAAATAAATTATTTTTTTCTGGGTGTAGTGTGAGTTTTTTATTTTTAACACTTTGTAGGTTAGTAATGGGGGTGTCTTATAGATGCCCATCATTACTAACCTGGGCTTCATGGCAGCTGGCGCTGACATGAACCCCACCACTATTACCCCCTGCCACCGCACCAGGGCAGCGTGGAAGAGCGAGGCTAAGTGCCAGAATTGGCGCATCCTATGGATGCGCCATTTCTGGGGCGGCTGACGGCTGGTGTTTCTAGCCTGGGAGGGGGCCAATATTCATGGCACCCTTCCTGGGCTATTAATATCAGCCCCCAGCTGTCTGCCTAGCCTTTGCTAGCTATTAAAATAGGGGGGACCCCACATCATTTTTTTGGGGGGTCTCCCATTTTAATAGCTAGTAAAGGCTAGGTATTCAGCTGGGGGCTGATATTAGTAGCCTGGGAAGCTCCGTGAGTATTACCCCCTTCCCAGGCTTCAAACATCTGCCCCAGCCGTCTGCTTAACCTCCGCTAGAGACTAAAATTATGGGGGATCCCACGCCAATTTTATTTTTAATAAATCCTTTATTTTAACAGTAAATGACACTTGAGGGATTAATAAAGATGCAGTCCCTAAATTATTATTTATTTTTTAATTATTTTCTCCCAAAAATTTTGACGTGGGCTTTGCCATATTTTTGTATGCCAGCCAGGTACAGCAGGCAGGAACGGGCTGCCCCCAACTGCCAGCTGCCTATTTGTACCTGGCAGGACACAACAATATAGGGAAGCCCTTTTTTTCTAAATTATTTCATGAAATAATTAAAAAAAAATTGACGTGGGGCTTCGCCCTATTTTTGTGTCCAGCCAGGTACAACTAGGCAGCTGGGGGCTGGAATCCGCAGCGCTGGGAGGCCCAAGATTTCTGGGCCACCCCCTCTGCAAATTGCAGTCCGCAGCCACCCCAGAAAATGGCGCGTTCATAGAAGCGCCATCTTCTGGCGCTGTACCCAACTCATCCAGGGCCCTGGTGCGGTGGCTCACTGGGTAATAAAGGGGTTAGGGCAAGCTTGATATTATCAGCTGGCCCTAAGCCTGAAATTCATGGGGTCACGCCAATATTAGACATGACCACCATGATTTTCTAGTAAAGTATTTAAAAAAAACACAACACCGAGAAAAAAGTCCTTTAATTGAAATAAAGACACAACTCTTTATTGTTCTAAATTAAACCATACTTACCATCACGCCCATTCCAGCTGAAGCCAACGATCTCCTGCAATAAAAGAAAAATAATAAAGCAACCTCATCCTTACCTTTCCATGGTTCCCACGACAGCTTCAGCTCTGCTACATCGAGATGACAGGCTGGACCGCAGCAGAACGCTGCCATCCAGCCTGTCATCCCGCAGACACTGAGAAGCGCAGTGACGGCATCCAGATGAGCCGAGTTCATGTCCAATGAACTCGGCTCACCTCATGCATTTCTGAGGTGGCTGACGGCTGGTGTTTCTAGCCTGGGAGGGGGCCAATATTCATGGCTCCCTTCCTGGGCTATTAATATCAGCACCCAGCTGTCTGCCTAGCCTTTGCTAGCTATTAAATTAGGGGGGACCCCACGTCATTTTTTTGGGGGGGTCCCCCATTTTAATAGCTAGTAAAGGCTAGGTATTCAGCTGGGGGCTGATATTAGTAGCCTGGGAAGCTCTGTGGGTATTACCCCCTTCCCAGGCTTCAAACATCTGCCCCAGCAGTCTGCTTAACCTCCGCTAGAGCCTAAAATTACGGCGAACCCCTCGCCAATTTTTTTTAAAATAAATCCTTTATTTTAACACTAAATGACAAGTAGAGTAATCAACACTGTCACTGTACTTCTTATATATGTGACTGACATGTTTCTATCTATCTAATCTATGTATGATTCTCTATTCCTTCTATTCTAAATTGTCGGGTACCGCTGCTGAATTGCATTTCCGGTGACGACCTCTTGAAGCTGATCAAGAGAATGCCAAGAGTGTGCAAAGCAGTCATCAAAGCAAAAGGTGGCTACGTTGAAGAACCTAGAATATAAGACATATTTTCAGTTGTTTCACACTTTTTTGTTAAGTATATAATTCCACATGTGTTAATTCATAGTTTTGATGCCTTCAGTGTGAATGTACAATTTTCAAAGTCATGAAAATACAGGAAAATCTTTAAATGAGAAGGTGTGTCCAAACTTTTGGTCTGTACTGTACTGGTTCTCTGCGCCATCATTCCTTCTACTCATTCTCTATATGTCAACCAGGGCTGCTTCTGTCATGAGGTGAGATGAGCATCTTGCCCCAGGCGCTTGTTGGAGCTGTCTGAAAGGGGTGGCAGAATGCGGTTGCTGCTCCCTCAGAGACACTAGACACAGGCCTGTAGGCAGCTGCTGCCCCCTCAGAGACACTAGACACAGGCCTGTAGGCAGCTGTTGCCCACTCAGAGACACTAGACACAGGCCTGTAGGCAGCTGTTGCCCACTCAGAGACACTAGACACAGGCCTGTAGGCGGCTGCTGCCCCCTTAGAGACACTAGACACAGGCCTGTAGGCGGCTGCTGCCCCCTCAGAGACACTAGACACAGGCCTGTAGGCGGCTGCTGCCCCCTCAGAGACACTAGACACAGGCCTGTAGGCGGCTGCTGCCCCCTCAGAGACACTAGACACAGGCCTGTAGGCGGCTGCTGCCCCCTCAGAGACACTAGACACAGGCCTGTAGGCGGCTGCTGCCCCCTCAGAGACACTAGACACAGGCCTGTAGGCGGCTGCTGCCCCCTCAGAGACACTAGACACAGGCCTGTAGGCGGCTGCTGCCCCCTCAGAGACACTAGACACAGGCCTGTAGGCAGCTGCTGCCCCCTCAGAGACACTAGACACAGGCCTGTAGGCAGCTGTTGCCCACTCAGAGACACTAGACACAGGCCTGTAGGCAGCTGTTGCCCACTCAGAGACACTAGACACAGGCCTGTAGGCGGCTGCTGCCCCCTCAGAGACACTAGACACAGGCCTGTAGGCGGCTGCTGCCCCCTCAGAGACACTAGACACAGGCCTGTAGGCGGCTGCTGCCCCCTCAGAGACACTAGACACAGGCCTGTAGGCGGCTGCTGCCCCCTCAGAGACACTAGACACAGGCCTGTAGGCGGCTGCTGCCCCCTCAGAGACACTAGACACAGGCCTGTAGGCGGCTGCTGCCCCCTCAGAGACACTAGACACAGGACTGTAGGCAGCTGCTGCCCCCTCAGAGACACTAGACACAGGCCTGTAGGCGGCTGCTGCCCCCTCAGAGACACTAGACACAGGCCTGTAGGCGGCTGCTGCCCCCTCAGAGACACTAGACACAGACCTGTAGGCGGCTGCTGCCGCCTCAGAGACACTAGACACAGGCCTGTAGGCAGCTGCTGCCCCCTCAGAGACACTAGACACAGGCCTGTAGGCAGCTGCTGTCCCCTCAGAGACACTAGACACAGGCCTGTAGGCGGCTGCTGTCCCATCAGAGACACTAGACACAGGCCTGTAGGCGGCTGCTGCCCCCTCAGAGACACTAGACACAGGCCTGTAGGCTGCTGCTGCCCCCTCAGAGACACTAGACACAGGCCTGTAGGCGGCTGCTGCCCCCTCAGGGACACTAGACACAGGCCTGTAGGCGGCTGCTGCCCCCTCAGAGACACTAGACACAGGCCTGTAGGCGGCTGCTGCCCCCTCAGAGACACTAGACACAGGCCTGTAGGCGGCTGCTGCCCCCTCAGAGACACTAGACACAGGCCTGTAGGCGGCTGCTGCCCCCTCAGAGACACTAGACACAGGCCTGTAGGCGGCTGCTGCCCCCTCAGAGACACTAGACACAGGCCTGTAGGCAGCTGCTGCCCCTTCAGAGACACTAGACACAGGCCTGTAGGCGGCTGCTGCCCCGCACAGACACTAGACACAGGCCTGTAGGCGGCTGCTGCCCCCTCAGAGACACTAGACACAGGCCTGTAGGTGGCTGCTGCCCCCTCAGAGACAATAGACACAGGCCTGTAGGCGGCTGCTGCCCTCTCAGAGACACTAGACACAGGCCTGTAGGCGGCTGCTGCCCCCTCAGAGACACTAGACACAGGCCTGTAGGCAGCTGCTTCCCCCTCAGAGACACTAGACACAGGCCTGTAGGCGGCTGCTGCCCCCCATAGACACTAGACACAGGCCTGTAGGCGGCTGCTGCCCCCTCAGAGACACTAGACACAGGCCTGTAGGCGGCTGCTGCCCCCTCAGAGAAACTAGACACAGGCCTGTAGGCGGCTGCTGCCCCCTCAGAGACACTAGACACAGGCCTGTAGGCGGCTGCTGCCCCCTCAGAGACACTAGACACAGGCCTGTAGGCGGCTGCTGCCCCCTCAGAGACACTAGACACAGGCCTGTAGGCGGCTGCTGCCCCCTCAGAGACACTAGACACAGGCCTGTAGGCAGCTGCTGCCCCCTCAGAGACACTAGACACAGGCCTGTAGGCAGCTGCTGCCCCCTCAGAGACACTAGACACAGGCCTGTAGGCGGCTGCTGCCCCCTCAGAGACACTAGACACAGGCCTGTAGGCGGCTGCTGCCCCCTCAGAGACACTAGACACAGGCCTGTAGGCTGCTGCTGCCCCCTCAGAGACACTAGACACAGGCCTGTAGGCGGCTGCTGCCCCCTCAGAGACACTAGACACAGGCCTGTAGGCAGCTGCTGCTCCCTCAGAGACACTAGACACAGGCCTGTAGGCAGCTGCTGCCCCCTTAGAGACACTAGACACAGGACTGTAGGCGGCTGCTGCCCCCTCAGAGACACTAGACACAGGCCTGTAGGCGGCTGCTGCCACCTCAGAGACACTAGACACAGGCCTGTAGGCGGCTGCTGCCCCCTCAGAGACACTAGACACAGGCCTGTAGGCTGCTGCTGCCCCCTCAGAGACACTAGACACAGGCCTGTAGGCAGCTGCTGCCCCCTCAGAGACACTAGACACAGGCCTGTAGGCAGCTGTTGCCCACTCAGAGACGCTAGACACAGGCCTGTAGGCAGCTGTTGCCCCCTCAGAGACACTAGACACAGGCCTGTAGGCGGCTGCTGCCCCCTCAGAGACACTAGACACAGGCCTGTAGGCGGCTGCTGCCCCCTCAGAGACACTAGACACAGGCCTGTAGGCGGCTGCTGCCCCCTCAGAGACACTAGACACAGGCCTGTAGGCGGCTGCTGCCCCCTCAGAGACACTAGACACAGGCCTGTAGGCGGCTGCTGCCCCCTCAGAGACACTAGACACAGGCCTGTAGGCAGCTGCTGCCCCCTCAGAGACACTAGACACAGGCCTGTAGGCGGCTGCTGCCCCCTCAGAGACACTAGACACAGGCCTGTAGACGGCTGCTGCCCCCTCAGAGACACTAGACACAGGCCTGTAGGCGGCTGCTGCCCCCTCAGAGACACTAGACACAGGCCTGTAGGCGGCTGCTGCCCCCTCAGAGACACTAGACACAGGCCTGTAGGCGGCTGCTGCTGCCCCCTCAGAGACACTAGACACAGGCCTGTAGGCAGCTGCTGCCCCCTCAGAGACACTAGACACAGGCCTGTAGGCAGCTGCTGCCCCCTCAGAGACACTAGACACAGGCCTGTAGGCAGCTGCTGTCCCCTCAGAGACACTAGACACAGGCCTGTAGGCGGCTGCTGTCCCATCAGAGACACTAGACACAGGCCTGTAGGCAGCTGCTGCCCCCTCAGAGACACTAGACACAGGCCTGTAGGCGGCTGCTGCCCCCTCAGAGACACTAGACACAGGCCTGTAGGCAGCTGCTGCCCCCTCAGAGACACTAGACACAGGTCTGTAGGCGGCTGCTGCCCCCTCAGAGACACTAGACACAGGCCTGTAGGCGGCTGCCAGTCACAGTGTATCAGACAGAGGGGCGAGATCGCAGAGCAGAGGGGGGCGCTCCAATGCTAGCTCCATACTCAGGTGCAGCCTCGTACTGCTGAGCCTCGGACCCACCAGAGGAAATTATTCCTGGGGCCCAATATGTAACTACATAGAAATAATACAAGCCCACCAATTGTGAGATAAAATATGCTAGTATTGTGGTGTAACATAAAAACACAATGGTTCACATTTATCAAAAATGGCAGAATTTGAGCAAAATCTTTTGTACTCGCTTCAACTCCATTATTCCATATTTATCACATTTCGTCACTAATGATACATTTGGTGCAAATTATTTAAGCAGAACATTTTAAGCATGGTAGCACACGTCTCAATGCTAAAAAAGAGCTGACATCCAGTGGGTCAAATGTTGCATAGTAATATAATTTTGTACAAATTGCAACTTTTTTTGCATGTAAAAATGGTTTTAATATGAATGCATTTGTTCCGTGCCTTTTTTAAGACAGCCGGTGCCAGGGTGCTCCTGTCCCCAGGCACATACATAAAATCAATTAGAAATATATTAATCCCTTGGCACAGATGAACATACAGTACCAGTACGTCCACAGCAGGGTCCACGTGTGCGGAGTTGGCTCAGGAGTGGAGACCACTTCACACGCAACATACAGCGGGCATGTGCCTGTATGGTGACCATTCAGCTGTGCACACACAACATACAGCGGGCATGTGCCTGTATGGTGACCATTCAGCTGAGCACACGCAACATACAGCGGGCATGTGCCTGTATGGTGACCATTCAGCTGTGCACACGCAACATACAGCGGGCATGTGCCTGTATGGTGACCATTCAGCTGTGCACACACAACATACAGCGGGCATGTGCCTGTATGGTGACCATTCATCTGTGCACACGCAACATACAGCGGGCATGTGCCTGTATGGTGACCATTCAGCTGTGCACACGCAACATACAGCGGGCATGTGCCAGTATGGTGACCATTCAACTGTGCGCACGCAACATACAGCGGGCATGTGCCAGTATGGTGACCATTCAGCTGTGCACACGCAACATACAGTGGGCATGTGCCTGTATGGTGACCATTCAACTGTGCGCACGCAACATACAGCGGGCATGTGCCAGTATGGTGACCATTCAGCTGTGCACACGCAACATACAGCGGGCATGTGCCTGTATGGTGACCATTCAGCTGTGCGCACGCAACATACAGCGGGCATGTGCCGGTATGGTGACCATTCAGCTGTGCACACGCAACATACAGCGGGCATGTGCCTGTATGGTGACCATTCAGCTGTGCACACGCAACATACAGCGGGCATGTGCCTGTATGGTGACCATTCAGCTGTGCGCACACAACATACAGCGGGCATGTGCCTATATGGTGACCATTCAGCTGTGCGCACACAACATACAGCGGGCATGTGCCTGTATGGTGACCATTCAGCTGTGCGCACACAACATACAGCGGGCATGTGCCTGTATGGTGACCATTCAGCTGTGCGCACCCATCTTGATACTCCTGTGATATCCAGCATTAGGCTGGATTCATATGGGATCATTATTTCCACTATATCCTGCAATACTGTTACTGTTATATTAAAACATACAAAACAAGCAGGGGCGTAATGATCGCGGTCATAGAGGGTACAACCGGGACCAAACCCATGCTTGTGCGTGGCCCGACGACACCGATTTCACCTGGATGTGCATTCTCTGACACACATTCTGCTGAAATGTATTGTGACGCAGAGACCCGCCGGCTCCCTGCACTTCAAGACATGCTGCCAGCCAATCAGAGGCAAGCAGCAGGTGCTGGCGGCCCGCAGAAGTCAGCTACCGGCTGGGGGAACATTATACCAGGATGGCGGACCTTATACCAGGATGGCGGACCTTATACCAGGATGGCGGACCTTATACCAGGATGGCGGACATTATATCAGGATGGGAGATAAGATACCAGGCTGGGAACATTATATTAAGATGGGCACAATATACCAGGATGAGTGACATTACACCAGAAGGGGGACATGGTTATAGCATGGAGCCCACGATGGGGGACATTATATCAGTCAGGGGTGGTACAGGGTGGGCATCAGTCAGGGTTGATACAGGGGCACTCAGGGGTAATACAGGGGAGGCTCAGTCAGTCAGGGGTGAAACAAAACATTGAGGGAAATCCTCCCTTAGTGACTGAGCCCTCTCACCCTCTATCACCAATGAGTAAAGCCCCTCACTGTTGGTGTTGATGGGGGTCACTTAGTTATGTGATAATCCTGCTCAGCTACATATATCTGACCTTTGGTGAGTGGTGTAGCAGGCAGCCATCCATCTCCCTGTGCTTCTCACTGTCAGCCTGTGACACAGTTAGGGAGGAGCGCTGTTACTCAGCACATCATGGCTCATTACCTCAGCTCTGCTGTTAGCACGGGGAAGAGGCCACAAACAAAACTAACACTGATTGGCTGCGATGCTGCCAATCACTATTAGACTTACCAGCAGCAGCACCGCTCTCCCTGGTTGCTCCAGGTGCGGTATCGCAGAGGCAGAGATTCAGCATTATTGATCAGCGATCAGTCAGTCCCTGAAGTGAGCTGCTGTCTGCACTGCAGCAGAACAGATCCAGTGACTCCCGTACTCTGCCGGGATGTCTAATGCTGGGAGGAGCGGTGAATAGTAATCAGTGACACGTGTGAGCTGCCGTGCTTGCAGCATGTCATGTGCTAGTGCGCTGAGTGCTGCTGACTGCTCCTCCCAGCATTAGACATCCCGGGAGAGCAGTGCACGGGTCACTGAATCTCTCCAGCTGCAGACAGCGGATCACTCCTCATACTGACCAGAACACTGATCCATCCTGCTGGATCCTGAACACTGTGATATCGCACCTGGAACTGAATCACTGGAATCAGTAAGTCATAAAAATGCCTGAAAACCTTCTCTCTCTCTCATTATTCTGGCATTTGGCAAATATTAAAAATGATGGTAAAATCCTAATTGACCTAAAACGGGAAAGGTTTATTCTGATTTCATGTCAGATATTGAGAAAAACCTGCGTCTTTTTATATAGTGTATGGAAACTTCTGGTTTCAGCTGTGTGTGTATGTGTCCCTATAGTTATAGTTTTGGATGATTACTATTGTCCCTTCATTGTCTGCGTCGTTGCATCCAAATAACCTGTTCACAAAATCAAAGTATGTCATTGGGTTGGAAGGGGTTAAACAGGCAGTTCTGATGACATCACAAAGCACATAGACATCATAGGCATCCTATGACATCACAATTGGTATAGAATGTACAGAGTGTAACTCCTGAGCCATCTTGTGTCATTCCAGGCTGACTGCTGGAAGGTGACAAGTCCAGGTCGGGAACTCTTCACCTATGACCTCACTCATACATTGTATAGATGGGGGGCTAGTAGTCGGATTCAGAACTGCATCATTAACCTGAAAATCTCAGCAGATGGCGCTGGATCCTGTGTCCCGTGCTGGGATTGTTAGAATGAGTCTATGATTTACAAAAAAATGTTATTGAGCAGATTCCATGGAAAATCATTTGGGGGCTTTAGTAAAGCAGTGTGAGCCCGGCCTAACAGGGGCTACCAATCTGGACCAACCCTTCCCTGAATGAGGACTTGCTGGCCATCAACTGATCATGTGTCACTGGTCTTGAAGACCCTCAGCAATCGGCTGGCTTTGCCCTCTATGACACCCATGTGCTGTAATAAAAGCATATAGAAAGGGGAGCACCGGCTGACACCCCCCCATTTGGCTCCATTTTTGGGCAGCTTTGCCATTAATGTTGTCAGAACCTAGCGTTTTCAGAACATCCATTTAATAGCAGACGGGTCCAGTTCTCCATTATCCGCTCTCATGGTCCTGCTGGATCAGGAGTGACCGGGAGCTGACGGTTTATGGTGATCAGGAGTTGCAGGATGGCGCCGGTGTTTCCCTTTAGGTCATAGAGCAGTAGATGATGCGGATTAGAATAAAAGAGTGGAAATGTTTAGGTTATTATCTGCGTCATGACTCAATTAATAATGAGGCTGGTGGTTATTTGCAGCCGGTGATTTCTTTTTATTAATTCAACTCTTCCTTGATGTTGGAAACTCGATACATAACACAGCAGTGGCAGTTATTATGACATCACAGGGCACATGACATCATAGATATCACATGACATCACAGTTGGTACAGAATGTGTAAAGTTCTAATCCTGAACCATCTTGTGTCCCAGAGGCGGCATTTTGAGGAAGACAAGTCTATGTAGGTAGCTCTTCACTTAGCACTAAGGCCCTGTTCACACATTGTGTAGCTGTGCGGAGTTTGTGGTGAAGTTTAGAACTTCATCATTTACCCCTAAAAAAATCTCAGCAAACATCTCTGAGCGACGTGTTCTTTCTTATGCATCAGGATGATTCCTTAAATAGGACCTATCATGTAATCCTCTTTTTTGTAATGATAGGTGTTATGTCTCATCTAGTTCAGATGAGCGGCAGTAATGAAGCACGGACAGATGACGGCGGCGCAGCAGGATGGCCGAACAGAAACAACGGAGAACGCCGTGGCTTGATGGCAGCAGGAAGACCAGAACTGGAACCACAGGAAATCAAGAGCAGAACTGAAGCAGCGGCACCTGGTATAATAGAGGGACAGACTCTGATCAGACTTTCATCAGAGTGGTATCAGGTTTTCTCGGACATGGAGAGGAGAAAGAAAAGGTTTCTCACCTTCTCCCTTCTGCAAGTCGGTGAAAATCGGACCACACTCCGATGTCAAAGCGCCGTCCAATTTTTCCACAAGCGCATAGACTTGCATTGCCATTGCCATATTTTGCAGACTATAAGACGCACCCCAAATTTTGGGGTGGAAAATCATTTTTTTAAATGAAATGGTGGTGCCTCTTATAGTCCGTTTAACAGTAGGTTACCAGGGGGCGGCGGTGGTGGAGCGGGGTAACAGGAGGCAGGGCCACTGCTTTAGGCAGTCGGCGGCGACAGGAGTGGGGCGATGCTGCAGGCCCTGGGCTCTAATAAGATGTCGGCGCCGGTGAGCAGAGTCCCCTTTCCTATAGATTGCCCTGCAGTAGGCTTTGGGAAAATGGCTGCTGGAGGTGACGCATGCGCAGATTGAGATCTCGGGAGATGCATGCGCCGCCTCAAGCGTTCATTTTCCCAAAGCCCACTGCAAGGCAATAAATGGGAAAAGCTACTCTGCTCACCGGCGCCGACATCTTATGAGAGTCCAGGGACCGCCGACACCGGCCTCCTGTGACCGCGCTCCACCGCAACCACCCCTCGGTAAGCTACACTCAGATATTGTATATTAGATTGTAAGCTCCTAGGACAGGGTGTGCATTATTCTGCATGCCCTCAGGAGCAGTCTGTATATTGTATATTAGATTGTAAGCTGCTAGGACAGGGTGTGCATTATTCTGCATGCCCTCAGGAGCAGTCTGTATACTGTATATTAGATTGTAAGCTCCTAGGACAGGGTGTACATTATTCTGCATGCCCTCAGGAGCAGTCTGTATATTGTATATTAGATTGTAAGCTCCTAGGATAGGATGTGCATTATTCTGCATGCCCTCAGGAGCAGTCTGTATATTGTATATTAGATTGTAAGCTCCTAGGACAGGATGTGCATTATTCTGCATGCCCTCAGGAGCAGTCTGTATATTGTATATTAGATTGTAAGCTCCTAGGACAGGGTGTACATTATTCTGCATGCTCTCAGGAGCAGTCTGTATATTGTATATTAGATTGTAAGCTCCTAGGACAGGGTGCACATTATTCTGCATGCCCTCAGGAGCAGTCTGTATACTGTATATTAGATTGTAAGCTCCTAGGACAGGGTGTGCATTATTCTGCATGCCCTCAGGAGCAGTCTGTATATTGTATATTAGATTGTAAGCTCCTAGGACAGGGTGTACATTATTCTACATGCCCTCAGGAGCAGTCTGTATATTGTATATTTGATTGTAAGCTCCTAGGACAGGGTGTGCATTATTCTGCATGCCCTCAGGAGCAGTCTGTATATTGTATATTAGATTGTAAGCTCCTAGGACAGGGTGTACATTATTCTGCATGTCCTCAGGATCAGCCTGTATATTGTATATTAGATTGTAAGCTCCTAGGACAGGGTGTGCATTATTCTGCATGCCCTCAGGAGCAGTCTGTATATTGTATATTAGATTGTAAGCTCCTAAAACAGGGTGTACATTATTCTGCATGTCCTCAGGATCAGCCTGTATATTGTATATTAGATTGTAAGCTCCTAGGACAGGGTGTGCATTATTCTGCATGCCCTCAGGAGCAGTCTGTATATTGTATATTAGATTGTAAGCTCCTAGGACAGGATGTGCATTATTCTGCATGCCCTCAGGAGCAGTCTGTATATTGTATATTAGATTGTAAGCTCCTAGGACAGGATGTGCATTATTCTGCATGTCCTCAGGAGCAGCCTGTATATTGTATATTAGATTGTAAGCTCCTAGGACAGGGTGTGCATTATTCTGCATGCCCTCAGGAGCAGCCTGTATATTGTATATTAGATTGTAAGCTCCTAGGACAGGGTGCACATTATTCTGCATGCCCTCAGGAGCAGTCTGTATACTGTATATTAGATTGTAAGCTCCTAGGACAGGGTGTACATTATTCTGCATGCCCTCAGGAGCAGTCTGTATATTGTATATTAGATTGTAAGCTCCTAGGACAGGATGTGCATTATTCTGCATGCCCTCAGGAGCAGTCTGTATATTGTATATTAGATTGTAAGCTCCTAGGACAGGGTGTGCATTATTCTGCATGCCCTCAGGAGCAGTCTGTATATTGTATATTAGATTGTAAGCTCCTAGGACAGGGTGCACATTATTCTGCATGCCCTCAGGAGCAGTCTGTATACTGTATATTAGATTGTAAGCTCCTAGGACAGGGTGTACATTATTCTGCATGCCCTCAGGAGCAGTCTGTATATTGTATATTAGATTGTAAGCTCCTAGGACAGGGTGTACATTATTCTGCATGCCCTCAGGAGCAGTCTGTATATTGTATATTAGATTGTAAGCTCCTAGGACAGGGTGTGCATTATTCTGCATGCCCTCAGGGGCAGTCTGTATATTGTATATTAGATTGTAAGCTCCTAGGACAGGATGTGCATTATTCTGCATGCCCTCAGGAGCAGTCTGTATATTGTATATTAGATTGTAAGCTCCTAGGACAGGATGTGCATTATTCTGCATGCCCTCAGGAGCAGTCTGTATATTGTATATTAGATTGTAAGCTCCTAGGACAGGGTGTGTATTATTCTGCATGCCCTCAGGAGCAGCCTGTATATTGTATATTAGATTGTAAGCTCCTAGGACAGGGTGCACATTATTCTGCATGCCCTCAGGAGCAGTCTGTATACTGTATATTAGATTGTAAGCTCCTAGGACAGGGTGCACATTATTCTGCATGCCCTCAGGAGCAGTCTGTATATTGTATATTAGATTGTAAGCTCCTAGGACAGGGTGTACATTATTCTGCATGCCCTCAGGAGCAGTCTGTATACTGTATATTCGATTGTAAGCTCCTAGGACAGGGTGTACATTATTCTGCATGCCCTCAGGAGCAGTCTGTATATTGTATATTAGATTGTAAGCTCCTAGGATAGGGTGTACATTATTCTGCATGCCCTCAGTAGCAGCCTGTATATTGTATATTAGATTGTAAGCTCCTAGGACAGGGTGTACATTATTCTGCATGCCCTCAGGAGCAGCCTGTATACTGTATATTAGATTGTAAGCTCCTAGGACAGGGTGTGCATTATTCTGCATGCCCTCAGGAGCAGTCTGTATATTGTATATTAGATTGTAAGCTGCTAGGACAGGGTGTACATTATTCTGCATGCCCTCAGGAGGAGCCTGTATATTGTATATTAGATTGTAAGCTCCTAGGACAGGGTGTGCATTATTCTGCATGCCCTCAGGAGCAGTCTGTATATTGTATATTAGATTGTAAGCTCCTAGGACAGGGTGTGCATTATTCTGCATGCCCTCAGGAGCAGCCTGTATACTGTATATTAGATTGTAAGCTCCTAGGACAGGGTGTACATTATTCTGCATGCCCTCAGGAGGAGCCTGTATATTGTATATTAGATTGTAAGCTCCTAGGACAGGGTGTACATTATTCTGCATGCCCTCAGGAGCAGCCTGTATATTGTATATTAGATTGTAAGCTTCTAGGACAGGGTGTACATTATTCTGCATGCCCTCAGGAGCAGTCTGTATACTGTATATTAGATTGTAAGCTCCTAGGACAGGGTGTACATTATTCTGCATGCCCTCAGGAGCAGTCTGTATACTGTATATTAGATTGTAAGCTCCTAGGACAGGGTGTACATTATTCTGCATGCCCTCAGGAGCAGCCTGTATACTGTATATTAGATTGTAAGCTCCTAGGACAGGGTGTACATTATTCTGCATGCCCTCAGGAGCAGCCTGTATACTGTATATTAGATTGTAAGCTCCTAGGACAGGGTGTACATTATTCTGCATGCCCTCAGGAGCAGTCTGTATACTGTATATTAGATTGTAAGCTCCTAGGACAGGGTGTGCATTATTCTGCATGTCCTCAGGAGCAGTCTGTATATTGTATATTAGATTGTAAGCTCCTAGGACAGGGTGTACATTATTCTGCATGCCCTCAGGAGCAGTCTGTATACTGTATATTAGATTGTAAGCTCCCAGGACAGGGTGTACATTATTCTGCATGCCCTCAGGAGCAGTCTGTATACTGTATATTAGATTGTAAGCTCCTAGGACAGGGTGTACATTATTCTGCATGCCCTCAGGAGCAGTCTGTATATTGTATATTAGATTGTAAGCTCCTAGGACAGGGTGTGCATTATTCTGCACGCCCTCAAGAGCAGCCTGTATTTTGTATATTAGATGGTAAGCTCCTAGGACAGGGTGTACATTATTCTGCATGCCCTCAGGAGCAGTCTGTATACTGTATATTAGATTGTAAGCTCCTAGGACAGGGTGTGCATTATTCTGCATGTCCTCAGGAGCAGTCTGTATATTGTATATTAGATTGTAAGCTCCTAGGACAGGGTGTACATTATTCTGCATGCCCTCAGGAGCAGCCTGTATACTGTATATTAGATTGTAAGCTCCTAGTGCAGGGTGTACATTATTCTGCATGCCCTCAGGAGCAGTCTGTATACTGTATATTAGATTGTAAGCTCCTAGTGCAGGGTGTACATTATTCTGCATGCCCTCAGGAGCAGCCTGTATACTGTATATTAGATTGTAAGCTCCTAGTGCAGGGTGTACATTATTCTGCATGCTCTCAGGAGCAGCCTGTATATTGTATATTAGATTGTAAGCTCCTAGTGCAGGGTGTACATTATTCTGCACGCCCTCAAGAGCAGCCTGTATATTGTATATTAGATTGTAAGCTCCTAGGACAGGGTGTACATTATTCTGCATGCTCTCAGGAGCAGTCTGTATACTGTATATTAGATGGTAAGCTCCTAGGACAGGGTGTACATTATTCTGCATGCCCTCAGGAGCAGTCTGTATATTGTATATTAGATTGTAAGCTCCTACGACAGGGTGTGCATTATTCTGCATTCCCTCAGGAGCAGCCTGTATATTGTATATTAGATTGTAAGCTCCTAGGACAGGGTGTGCATTATTCTGCATGCCCTCAGGAGCAGCCTATATATTGTATATTAGATTGTAAGCTCCTAGGACAGGGTGTACATTATTCTGCATGCCCTCAGGAGCAGTCTGTATATTGTATATTAGATTGTAAGCTCCTAGGACAGGGTGTACATTATTCTGCATGCCCTCAGGAGCAGTCTGTATATTGTATATTAGATTGTAAGCTCCTAGGACAGGGTGTGCATTATTCTGCATGCCCTCAGGAGCAGTCTGTATAATATAATAATAATAATCTTTATTTATATAGCGCCAACATATTCCGCAGCTCTTAACAAAACACAGGTTCATAAACAACAGTCATAAGTAACATAGCTAAAGATAATACAATAATTACAGCAAAAATAATGGCAACCCTGCTCGTAAGAGCTTACAATCTACAATGAGGTGGGGGTGACACAAAGTACAATAGCTTATTTACAAGGATGGTCCAGCCATCTTGAGGGGATGAGGGATAGATAAAGGCTGCATGAGCTCATCACCAGCCAGTATTTCTGGTGCTTTTTGGTTCGGTGGAGAGCTGTGTGGAGAAATAAGGGATGGGTTATAAGAAGATAAAAGGACTTCGATTAGGGAAGGTGATAGGCTGCCCTAAACAGGTGTGTTTTAGGAAGCGCCTAAAACTGTGTAAATTGTGGTTCATCCTAATTTCTTGGGGTAGAGCATTCCAAAGAATAGGTGCAGCTCAGGAGAAGTTTTGAAGCAGGGAGTGGGAGGTACGAATTAGTGTGGATGTTAGTCGAAAGTCGCTTGCGGAGCGTAGAGAACGGGTAGGCCGATAAACAGAAATGAGGGAAGAGATGTAGGGTGGTGCCGCACTGTGGAGAGCTTTGTGGGTGAGAACAAGCAATTTAAATTGGATCCTATAATTCATGGGCAGCCAGTGCAATGACTGGCACAGAGCAGAGGAGTCTGAGTAACGGTTAGCCAAATAGATGACCCTGGCAGCAGCATTAAAGATGGACTGGAGGGGGGAAAGTCGAGTGAGGGGGAGGCCAATTAATAGAGAGTTACAGTAGTCGAGGCGGGAGTGGATCAGGGCAACAGTGAGGGTTTTTGTTGTTTTCAAGGTGAGAAAGTGGCGGATTCTAGAGATGTTCTTCAGGTGCAAGCGACAAGAGTGGGCAAGAGATTGTATGTGGAAGGTGAAGGAGAGATTGGTGTCAAACACAAGGCCCAGACAACGTGCCTGCTGGCTCGGCATTATTGTGGTGCCACACACGGAGAGAGAGATGTCAGATTTAGAGAGGTGAGTAGACGGCGGGAGTAGAAGAAGTTCAGTTTTGGAAAGGTTGAGTTTCAGGTAGAGAGCGGACATGATGTTAGAAACTGCAGCCAGACAGTCACTGGTGTTCTGTAGTACAGCGGGGGTAAGGTCAGGGGATGAGGTGTATAGTTGTGTGTCATCAGCATAAAGATGGTACTGAAAACCAAGTTTGCTGATGGTCTGTCCAACTGGGGCTGTGTAGAGAGAGAATAGAAGAGGGCCAAGGACTGAACCCTGAGGAACCCCAATAGTGAGAGGAAGAGGGGAAGAAGTGGAGCCAGCGAACGATACACTGAAAGAGCGGTCAGATAGGTAGGAGGAGAACCAGGAGAGAGCAGTGTCCTTAATGCCGATTGAGTGGAGCGTAGAGAGTAGGAGGTTGTGGTCAACGGTGTCAAAGGCTGCAGAGAGGTCAAGAAGAATGAGGGTCACCATTACATTTTGCTGTCAGAAGGTCATTGGTTACTTTGATGAGTGCAGTTTCTGTAGAATATAGGGGATGGAAGCCGAACTGTGATGGGTCTAGAAGAGAGTGAGTGGAGAGGTAACTGGTAAGGCGGGAGTAGACCAGGCGCTCCAAGAGTTTAGAGATGAAGGGAAGATTGGAGACTGGTCTGTAGTTGTTTGTGCAGGAAAGGTCAAGAGAGGGCTTTTTTAATAATGGAGTAATGATGGAGTGTTTGAAGTAGGAGGGGAAGATACCAGAAGAGAGGGAGAGGTTGAAGATTTTAGTTAGGCGAGTAGTGACGACTGAAGAAAGAGACTGGAGTAGATGTGAGGGGATGGGGTCAGTGGTGCATGTAGTGGGATGGGAAGAAGAGAGGACTTCGTCTTCTGTGACTGGGTCATATGTGGAGAGTGATGCAGAGGGGATGTGGGGAGGGATGGGAGTCACGGCTCTTGGTGGCTGGGAGTTGATTTCCTGATGGATGGTGTCTAATTTCTCTGTAAAGTAGGAGGCCAAGTACTCGGCACAAATGTCCGTGATGGGGGCCTGCGCTTTGAAGGGCAGAGTTATATGTTTTTAACATAAATTTGTAGAGGATAAAGTCTTCTAGTCTCTGAGTTTTCCTCCATAGGCGTTCGGCACTTCTAGAGCAATGCTGGAGAAATCGGCTTTGCGGTGTGAGCCAGGGCTGTTTTGCTCTGTGTTTAGAGGTTCTGAGGGTGATGGGCGCTACTTGGTGCAGCGTGCTTCTGAGGGTGTCATTGTAGTGGTTTACAGCCACATCAGGACAGGAAAAAGAGGAGATTGGGGACAGTGATGAGTGAAGGGAGTCTGTAAGTGTATGAGGGTTAATGGCTTGTAGAATTCTGAATGTGTGATAGGTAGGAGTGTGCTGGGGCAGGCGAGGATTTGTGAGTGTGACGGAGAGAATGTTATGATCAGAGAGGGGAGTTATTTAGGTGGGGGATTGAACTAAGCCGGACAAAGACCAGATCAAGGGTGTTTCCATCTTTGTGTGTCTCAGAAGTTGAAAGCTGTGAGAGGCCAAGAGAAGTGGTTAAAGATAGAAGCTGGGATGCGGATGAGGAGGTGGGGCTGTTTATGGGGATGTTGAAGTCTCCCAGGATAAGGGTTGGTAAATCTGAGCACATGAAGTGCGGCAGCCAGGCAGAAAAATGGTCAAGGAACTGGGTGGGTGAGCCTGGGGAATGGTATACAATCGCTACTCTGAGGGAGAGAGGATGGAAGAGCCTGATTGTGTGGACCTCAAAAGAAGGGAATGAGAGTGATGGTACTGGGGGGGATGACCTGGAAGGTTAAATGTGGGGACAGGAGTATGCCGACCCCACCAACAAGTCTGTTTGCAGGTCTCGGGGAATGGGAAAAATGCACGCCGCCATGAGAAATAGCAACAGGGAAGACAGTGTCAGAATCCTGGATCCAGGTTTCAGTGAGGGCCAGCAGATTGAAAGCATTGGTCAGAAAGTAATTCTGCAGGAAAGGAAGCTTGTTGCATATAGACCGTGGATTCCTCAGTGCGCAATTGAAGGAAGTAGATGAAGGAGTACAGCTGATGTTAATAAGGTTAGCAGGGTTTCGATGTGAGGTAAGGGAGAGGTTGAGGTTGGTGGAGGGTGGTCCGGGGCTAGAAGAGATATCCCCTGAAATGAGTAGTAGCAGTTAAAAGAGAAAGAGCAGATAGTTTTTGGATTTGTGACATGATTTCCTGTGCAATACCTTTGGATAAGATAGAGTGAGATTTTTCAGGAAGTTCAAAAGAGCATGGGAGCTGTACATAGGAGAGGGAAGGAGAGAGGGGCAGATATGGTGATGGAGGGGGGATAGGGCGGTCAATGTGGATGAAAAAAAGGACACAGGAATATGGATGCAGGAGTAAAGTACATAGTTAGAAGAGAGTATAAAGTGTCGGTTACCTGACTCCTGTCCTGAATGACTGCCATTGAAATGACTGTCAAACACTTGTTGAACAGAACACTTTGCTGAAGAGGACACGTGCGTGCACCCCTTATGATGCATCTAGATTTATAGGAAGGACTATAGCATCAGGTGAGAGGGATTGTGGGAGCTGCTTGTGACTAAATTGGCAGCTGCTCAGCTCACCAGGGAGTGGAGAGCTGATCAAAGACACAGACCTAACACACTATGCCTGACACAGTATAACATCTTTCACCATCAGATAAAGTCTACAATGATGGAAGGACAGACAGTGACTATTGAATACATTGCATCAAATAACAGAGCACAGACACAGCAAGCAGACACATTATACCATAGAAATGATTTCAAGATGAGAGGTCAGCAGATGACATAGATCCTGCAAGCAGAGATGTTATACCATAGAAATGGTTTCAAGATGAGAGTTCAGCAGATGACATAGATCCAGCAAGCAGAGATGTTATACCATAGAAATGGTTTCAAGATGAGAGTTCAGCAGATGACACAGATCCAGCAAGCAGAGATGTTATACCATAGAAATGGTTTCAAGATGAGAGTTCAGCAGATGACATAGATCCGGCAAGCAGAAATGTTATACCATATAAATGGTTTCGAGATGAGAGTTCAGCAGATGACATAGATCCAGCAAGCAGAGATGTTATACCATAGAAATGGTTTCAAGATGAGAGTTCAGCTGATGACATAGATCCAGCAAGCAGAGATATTATACCATAGAAATGGTTTCAAGATGAGAGTTCAGCAGATGACATAGATCCAGCAAGCAGAGATATTATACCATAGAAATGGTTTCAAGATGAGAGTTAAGCAGATGACATAGATCCAGCTAGCAGAGATGTTATACCATAGAAATGGTTTCAAGATGAGAGTTCAGCTGATGACATAGATCCAGCAAGCAGAGATGTTATACCATAGAAATGGTTTCAAGATGAGCATTCAGCTGATGACATAGATCCAGCAAGCAGAGATTTTATACCATAAAAATGGTTTCAAGATGAGAGATCAGCAGATGACTTAGATCCAGCAAGCAGAGATGTTATACCATAGAAATGGTTTCAAAATGAGAGTTCAGCAGATGACATAGATCCAGCAAGCAGAGATGTTATACCATAGAAATGGTTTCAAGATGAGAGTTCAGCAGATGCCATAGATCCAGCAAGCAGAGATATTATACCATATAAATGGTTTCAAGATGAGAGTTCAGTAGATGACATAGATCCAGCAAGCAGAGGTGTAATACCATAGAAACGGTTTCAAGATGCGAGTTTAGCAGATGACATAGATCCAGCAAGCAGAGATATTATGCCATAGAAATGGTTTCAAGATGAGAGTTCAGCAGATGACATAGATCCCGCAAGCAGAGATGTTATACCATAGAAATGGTTTCAAGATGAGAGTTCAGCAGATGACATAGGTCTTGCAAGCAGAGATATTATACCATAGAAATGGTTTCAAGATGAGAGTTCAGCAGATGACATAGATCCGGCAAGCAGAGATGTTATACCATAGAAATGGTTTCAAGATGAGAGTTCAGCAGATGACATAGGTCTTGCAAGCAGAGATGTTAAACCATAAAAATGGTTTCAAGATGAGAGTTGAGCAGATGACATAGATCCTGCAAGCAGAGATGTTATACCATAGAAATGGTTTCAAGAGAAGAATTCAGCAGATGCCATAGATCCAGCAAGCAGAGATGTTATACCATAGAAATGGTTTCAAGAGGAGAGTTCAGCAGATGACATAGATCCAGCAAGCAGAGATGTTATACCATAGAAATGGTTTCAAGATAAGAGTTCAGCAGATGACATAGATCCAGCAAGGAGAGATGCTATACCACAGAAATGGTTTCAAGAGGAGTGTTCAGCTGATGACATAGATCCAGCAAGCAGAGATGTTATACCATAGAAATGGTTTCAAGAGGAGAGTTCAGCAGATGACATAGATCCAGCAAGCAGAGATAATATACCATAGAAATGGTTTCAAGATGAGAGTTCAGCTGATGACCTAGATCCAGCAAGCAGAGATGTTATACCATAGAAATGGTTTCAAGAGGAGAGTTCAGCAGATGACATTGATCCAGCAACGAGAGATGCTGTACCACAGAAATGGTTTCAAGAGGAGAGTTCAGCTGATGACATAGATCCAGCAAGCAGAGATGTTATACCATAGAAATGGTTTCAAGATGAGAGTTCAGCTGATGACATAGATACAGCAAGCAGAGATGTTATACCATAGAAATGGTTTCAAGATGAGAGTTCAGCAGATGACATAGATACAGCAAGCAGAGATGTTATACCATAGAAATGGTTTCAAGATGAGAGTTCAGCAGATGACATAGATACAGCAAGCAGAGATGTTATACCATAGAAATGGTTTCAAGATGAGAGTTCAGCAGATGATATAGATCCAGGAAGCAAAGGTGTTATACCACAGAAATGGTTTCAAGATGAGAGTTCATCAGATGACATAGATACAGCAAGCAGAGATGTTATACCATAGAAATGGTTTCAAGATGAGAGTTCAGCAGATGATATAGATCTTGCAAGCAGAGATGTTATACCATAGAAATGGTTTCAAGATGAGAGTTCAGCAGATGATATAGATCCTGCAAGCAGAGATGTTATACCATAGAAATGGTTTCAAGATGAGCATTCAGCTGATGACATAGATCCAGCAAGCAGAGATGTTATACCATAAAAATGGTTTCAAGATGAGAGTTCAGCAGATGACATAGATCCAGCAAGCAGAGATGTTATACCATAGAAATGGTTTCAAAATGAGAGTTCAGCAGATGACATAGATCCAGCAAGCAGAGATGTTATAGCATAGAAATGGTTTCAAAATGAGAGTTCAGCAGATGACATAGATCCAGCAAGCAGAGATGTTATACCATAGAAATGGTTTCAAAATGAGAGTTCAGCAGATGACATAGATCCAGCAAGCAGAGATGTTATACCATAGAAATGGTTTCAAAATGAGAGTTCAGCAGATGACATAGATCCAGCAAGCAGAGATGTTATACCATAGAAATGGTTTCAAGATGAGAGTTCAGCAGATGCCATAGATCCAGCAAGCAGAGATATTATACCATATAAATGGTTTCAAGATGAGAGTTCAGTAGATGACATAGATCCAGCAAGCAGAGGTGTAATACCATAGAAACGGTTTCAAGATGAGAGTTTAGCAGATGACATAGATCCAGCAAGCAGAGATATTATGCCATAGAAATGGTTTCAAGATGAGAGTTCAGCAGATGACATAGATCCCGCAAGCAGAGATGTTATACCATAGAAATGGTTTCAAGATGAGAGTTCAGCAGATGACATAGGTCTTGCAAGCAGAGATATTATACCATAGAAATGGTTTCAAGATGAGAGTTCAGCAGATGACATAGATCCGGCAAGCAGAGATGTTATACCATAGAAATGGTTTCAAGATGAGAGTTCAGCAGATGACATAGGTCTTGCAAGCAGAGATGTTAAACCATAAAAATGGTTTCAAGATGAGAGTTGAGCAGATGACATAGATCCTGCAAGCAGAGATGTTATACCATAGAAATGGTTTCAAGAGAAGAATTCAGCAGATGCCATAGATCCAGCAAGCAGAGATGTTGTACCATAGAAATGGTTTCAAGAGGAGAATTCAGCAGATGACATAGATCCAGCAAGCAGAGATGTTATACCATAGAAATGGTTTCAAGATAAGAGTTCAGCAGATGACATAGATCCAGCAAGGAGAGATGCTATACCACAGAAATGGTTTCAAGAGGAGTGTTCAGCTGATGACATAGATCCAGCAAGCAGAGATGTTATACCATAGAAATGGTTTCAAGATGAGAGTTCAGCTGATGACATAGATCCAGCAAGCAGAGATGTTATACCATAGAAATGGTTTCAAGAGGAGAGTTCAGCAGATGACATAGATCCAGCAAGCAGAGATAATATACCATAGAAATGGTTTCAAGATGAGAGTTCAGCTGATGACCTAGATCCAGCAAGCAGAGATGTTATACCATAGAAATGGTTTCAAGAGGAGAGTTCAGCAGATGACATTGATCCAGCAAGGAGAGATGCTATACCACAGAAATGGTTTCAAGAGGAGAGTTCAGCTGATGACATAGATCCAGCAAGCAGAGATGTTATACCATAGAAATGGTTTCAAGATGAGAGTTCAGCTGATGACATAGATACAGCAAGCAGAGATGTTATACCATAGAAATGGTTTCAAGATGAGAGTTCAGCAGATGACATAGATACAGCAAGCAGAGATGTTATACCATAGAAATGGTTTCAAGATGAGAGTTCAGCAGATGACATAGATACAGCAAGCAGAGATGTTATACCATAGAAATGGTTTCAAGATGAGAGTTCAGCAGATGATATAGATCCAGGAAGCAAAGGTGTTATACCACAGAAATGGTTTCAAGATGAGAGTTCATCAGATGACATAGATACAGCAAGCAGAGATGTTATACCATAGAAATGGTTTCAAGATGAGAGTTCAGCAGATGATATAGATCTTGCAAGCAGAGATGTTATACCATAGAAATGGTTTCAAGATGAGAGTTCAGCAGATGATATAGATCCTGCAAGCAGAGATGTTATACCATAGAAATGGTTTCAAGATGAGCATTCAGCTGATGACATAGATCCAGCAAGCAGAGATGTTATACCATAAAAATGGTTTCAAGATGAGAGTTCAGCAGATGACATAGATCCAGCAAGCAGAGATGTTATACCATAGAAATGGTTTCAAAATGAGAGTTCAGCAGATGACATAGATCCAGCAAGCAGAGATGTTATAGCATAGAAATGGTTTCAAGATGAGAGTTCAGCAGATGCCATAGATCGAGCAAGCAGAGATATTATACCATATAAATGGTTTCAAGATGAGAGTTCAGTAGATGACATAGATCCAGCAAGCAGAGATGTTATACCATAGAAATGGTTTCAAGATGAGAGTTCAGTAGATGACATAGATCCAGCAAGCAGAGATGTTATACCATAAAAATGGTTTCAAGATGAGAGTTCAGCAGATGACATAGATCCAGCAAGCAGAGATG
This sequence comes from Phyllobates terribilis, assembly GCF_046119375.1. NCBI lineage: Eukaryota > Metazoa > Chordata > Amphibia > Anura > Dendrobatidae > Phyllobates > Phyllobates terribilis. Next base: position 596,478 of record NW_027363425.1, read on the forward strand.
TTATACCATAGAAATGGTTTCAAAATGAGAGTTCAGCAGATGACATAGATCCAGCAAGCAGAGATGTTATACCATAGAAATGGTTTCAAGTTGAGAGTTCAGCTGATGACATATATCCAGCAAGCAGAGATGTTATACCATAGAAATGGTTTCAAGATGAGAGTTCAGCAGATGCCATAGATCCAGCAAGCAGAGATATTATACCATAGAAATGGTTTCAAGATGAGACTTCAGCAGATGACATAGATCCAGCAACCAGAGATGTTATAACATAGAAATTGTTTCAAGATGAGAGTTCAGCAGATGACATAGGTCCGGCAAGCAGAGATATTATACCATAGAAATGGTTTCAAGATGAGAGTTCAGCAGATGACATACGTCTTGCAAGCAGAGATATTATACCATAGAAATGGTTTCAAGATGAGAGTTCAGCAGATGACATAGATCCGGCAAGCAGAGATGTTATACCATAGAAATGGTTTCAAGATGAGTGTTCAGCAGATGACATAGGTCTTTCAAGCAGAGATGTTAAACCATAAAAATGGTTTCAAGATGAGAGTTGAGCAGATGACATAGATCCTGCAAGCAGAGATGTTATACCATAGAAATGGTTTCAAGAGAAGAGTTCAGCAGATGCCATAGATCCAGCAAGCAGAGATGTTATACCATAGAAATGGTTTCAAGAGGAGAGTTCAGCATATGACATAGATCCAGCAAGCAGAGATGTTATACCATAGAAATGGTTTCAAGAGAAGAGTTCAGCTGATGACATAGATCCAGCAAGTAGAGATGTTATACCATAGAAATGGTTTCAAGAGGAGAGTTCAGCAGATGACATAGTTCCAGCAAGGAGAGATGCTATACAACAGAAATGGTTTCAAGAGGAGAGTTCAGCTGATGACATAGATCCAGCAAGCAGAGATATTATACCATAGAAATGGTTTCAAGATGAGAGTTCAGCTGATGACATATATACGGCAAGCAGAGATGTTATACCATAGAAATGGTTTCAAGATGAGAGTTCAGCTGATGACATAGATCCAGCAAGCAGAGATTTTATACCATAGAAATGGTTTCAAGAGGAGAGTTCAGCAGATGACATAGATCCAGCAAGCAGAGATGCTATACCACAGAAATGGTTTCTAGAGGAGAGTTCAGCTGATGACATAGATCCAGCAAGCATAGATAATATACCATAGAAATGGTTTGAAGATGAGAGTTCAGCTGATGACCTAGATCCAGCAAGCAGAGATGTTATACCATAGAAATGGTTTCAAGAGGAGAGTTCAGCAGATGACATAGATCCAGCAAGGAGAGATGCTATACCACAGAATTGGTTTCAAGAGGAGAGTTCAGCTGATGACATAGATCCAGCAAGCAGAGATGTTATACCATAGAAATGGTTTCAAGAGGAGTGTTCAGCAGATGACATAGATCCAGCAAGCAGAGATGCTATACCATAGAAATGGTTTCAAGATGAGAGTTCAGCAGATGACATAGATCCAGCAAGCAGAGATGTTATACCATAGAAATGGTTTCAAGATGAGAGTTCAGCTGATGACATAGATCCAGCAAGCAGAGATGTTTTACCATAGAAATGGTTTCAATAGGAGTGTTCAGCAGATGACATAGATCCAGCAAGCAGAAATGCTATACCATAGAAATGGTTTCAAGATGAGAGTTCAGCAGATGACATAGATCCAGCAAGCAGAGATGTTATACCATAGAAAGGGTTTCAAGATGAGAGTTCAGCAGATGACATAGATACAGAAAGCAGAGATGTTATACCATAGAAATGATTTCAAGATGAGAGTTCAGCAGATGACATAGATACAGCAAGCAGAGATGTTATACCATATAAATGGTTTCAAGATGAGAGTTCAGCAGATGATATAGATCCAGGAAGCAGAGATATTATACCACAGAAATGGTTTCAAGATGAGAGTTCATCAGATGACATAGATACAGCAAGCAGAGATATTATACCATAGAAATGGTTTCAAGATGAGAGTTCAGCAGATGACATAGATCCAGCAAGCAGAGATGTTATACCATAGAAATGGTTTCAAGAGGAGAATTCAGCAGATGACATAGATCCAGCAAGCAGAGATGTTATACCATAGAAATGGTTTCAAGATAAGAGTTCAGCAGATGACATAGATCCAGCAAGGAGAGATGCTATACCACAGAAATGGTTTCAAGAGGAGTGTTCAGCTGATGACATAGATCCAGCAAGCAGAGATGTTATACCATAGAAATGGTTTCAAGAGGAGAGTTCAGCAGATGACATAGATCCAGCAAGCAGAGATAATATACCATAGAAATGGTTTCAAGATGAGAGTTCAGCTGATGACCTAGATCCAGCAAGCAGAGATGTTATACCATAGAAATGGTTTCAAGAGGAGAGTTCAGCAGATGACATTGATCCAGCAACGAGAGATGCTGTACCACAGAAATGGTTTCAAGAGGAGAGTTCAGCTGATGACATAGATCCAGCAAGCAGAGATGTTATACCATAGAAATGGTTTCAAGATGAGAGTTCAGCTGATGACATAGATACAGCAAGCAGAGATGTTATACCATAGAAATGGTTTCAAGATGAGAGTTCAGCAGATGACATAGATACAGCAAGCAGAGATGTTATACCATAGAAATGGTTTCAAGATGAGAGTTCAGCAGATGACATAGATACAGCAAGCAGAGATGTTATACCATAGAAATGGTTTCAAGATGAGAGTTCAGCAGATGATATAGATCCAGGAAGCAAAGGTGTTATACCACAGAAATGGTTTCAAGATGAGAGTTCATCAGATGACATAGATACAGCAAGCAGAGATGTTATACCATAGAAATGGTTTCAAGATGAGAGTTCAGCAGATGATATAGATCTTGCAAGCAGAGATGTTATACCATAGAAATGGTTTCAAGATGAGAGTTCAGCAGATGATATAGATCCTGCAAGCAGAGATGTTATACCCTAGAAATGGTTTCAAGATGAGCATTCAGCTGATGACATAGATCCAGCAAGCAGAGATGTTATACCATAAAAATGGTTTCAAGATGAGAGTTCAGCAGATGACATAGATCCAGCAAGCAGAGATGTTATACCATAGAAATGGTTTCAAAATGAGAGTTCAGCAGATGACATAGATCCAGCAAGCAGAGATGTTATAGCATAGAAATGGTTTCAAAATGAGAGTTCAGCAGATGACATAGATCCAGCAAGCAGAGGTGTAATACCATAGAAACGGTTTCAAGATGAGAGTTTAGCAGATGACATAGATCCAGCAAGCAGAGATATTATGCCATAGAAATGGTTTCAAGATGAGAGTTCAGCAGATGACATAGATCCCGCAAGCAGAGATGTTATACCATAGAAATGGTTTCAAGATGAGAGTTCAGCAGATGACATAGGTCTTGCAAGCAGAGATATTATACCATAGAAATGGTTTCAAGATGAGAGTTCAGCAGATGACATAGATCCGGCAAGCAGAGATGTTATACCATAGAAATGGTTTCAAGATGAGAGTTCAGCAGATGACATAGGTCTTGCAAGCAGAGATGTTAAACCATAAAAATGGTTTCAAGATGAGAGTTGAGCAGATGACATAGATCCTGCAAGCAGAGATGTTATACCATAGAAATGGTTTCAAGAGAAGAATTCAGCAGATGCCATAGATCCAGCAAGCAGAGATGTTGTACCATAGAAATGGTTTCAAGAGGAGAATTCAGCAGATGACATAGATCCAGCAAGCAGAGATGTTATACCATAGAAATGGTTTCAAGATAAGAGTTCAGCAGATGACATAGATCCAGCAAGGAGAGATGCTATACCACAGAAATGGTTTCAAGAGGAGTGTTCAGCTGATGACATAGATCCAGCAAGCAGAGATGTTATACCATAGAAATGGTTTCAAGATGAGAGTTCAGCTGATGACATAGATCCAGCAAGCAGAGATGTTATACCATAGAAATGGTTTCAAGAGGAGAGTTCAGCAGATGACATAGATCCAGCAAGCAGAGATAATATACCATAGAAATGGTTTCAAGATGAGAGTTCAGCTGATGACCTAGATCCAGCAAGCAGAGATGTTATACCATAGAAATGGTTTCAAGAGGAGAGTTCAGCAGATGACATTGATCCAGCAAGGAGAGATGCTATACCACAGAAATGGTTTCAAGAGGAGAGTTCAGCTGATGACATAGATCCAGCAAGCAGAGATGTTATACCATAGAAATGGTTTCAAGATGAGAGTTCAGCTGATGACATAGATACAGCAAGCAGAGATGTTATACCATAGAAATGGTTTCAAGATGAGAGTTCAGCAGATGACATAGATACAGCAAGCAGAGATGTTATACCATAGAAATGGTTTCAAGATGAGAGTTCAGCAGATGACATAGATACAGCAAGCAGAGATGTTATACCATAGAAATGGTTTCAAGATGAGAGTTCAGCAGATGATATAGATCCAGGAAGCAAAGGTGTTATACCACAGAAATGGTTTCAAGATGAGAGTTCATCAGATGACATAGATACAGCAAGCAGAGATGTTATACCATAGAAATGGTTTCAAGATGAGAGTTCAGCAGATGATATAGATCTTGCAAGCAGAGATGTTATACCATAGAAATGGTTTCAAGATGAGAGTTCAGCAGATGATATAGATCCTGCAAGCAGAGATGTTATACCATAGAAATGGTTTCAAGATGAGCATTCAGCTGATGACATAGATCCAGCAAGCAGAGATGTTATACCATAAAAATGGTTTCAAGATGAGAGTTCAGCAGATGACATAGATCCAGCAAGCAGAGATGTTATACCATAGAAATGGTTTCAAAATGAGAGTTCAGCAGATGACATAGATCCAGCAAGCAGAGATGTTATAGCATAGAAATGGTTTCAAGATGAGAGTTCAGCAGATGCCATAGATCCAGCAAGCAGAGATATTATACCATATAAATGGTTTCAAGATGAGAGTTCAGTAGATGACATAGATCCAGCAAGCAGAGATGTTATACCATAGAAATGGTTTCAAGATGAGAGTTCAGTAGATGACATAGATCCAGCAAGCAGAGATGTTATACCATAAAAATGGTTTCAAGATGAGAGTTCAGCAGATGACATAGATCCAGCAAGCAGAGATGTTATACCATAGAAATGGTTTCAAAATGAGAGTTCAGCAGATGACATAGATCCAGCAAGCAGAGATGTTATACCATAGAAATGGTTTCAAGTTGAGAGTTCAGCTGATGACATATATCCAGCAAGCAGAGATGTTATACCATAGAAATGGTTTCAAGATGAGAGTTCAGCAGATGCCATAGATCCAGCAAGCAGAGATATTATACCATAGAAATGGTTTCAAGATGAGACTTCAGCAGATGACATAGATCCAGCAACCAGAGATGTTATAACATAGAAATTGTTTCAAGATGAGAGTTCAGCAGATGACATAGGTCCGGCAAGCAGAGATATTATACCATAGAAATGGTTTCAAGATGAGAGTTCAGCAGATGACATACGTCTTGCAAGCAGAGATATTATACCATAGAAATGGTTTCAAGATGAGAGTTCAGCAGATGACATAGATCCGGCAAGCAGAGATGTTATACCATAGAAATGGTTTCAAGATGAGTGTTCAGCAGATGACATAGGTCTTTCAAGCAGAGATGTTAAACCATAAAAATGGTTTCAAGATGAGAGTTGAGCAGATGACATAGATCCTGCAAGCAGAGATGTTATACCATAGAAATGGTTTCAAGAGAAGAGTTCAGCAGATGCCATAGATCCAGCAAGCAGAGATGTTATACCATAGAAATGGTTTCAAGAGGAGAGTTCAGCATATGACATAGATCCAGCAAGCAGAGATGTTATACCATAGAAATGGTTTCAAGAGAAGAGTTCAGCTGATGACATAGATCCAGCAAGTAGAGATGTTATACCATAGAAATGGTTTCAAGAGGAGAGTTCAGCAGATGACATAGTTCCAGCAAGGAGAGATGCTATACAACAGAAATGGTTTCAAGAGGAGAGTTCAGCTGATGACATAGATCCAGCAAGCAGAGATATTATACCATAGAAATGGTTTCAAGATGAGAGTTCAGCTGATGACATATATACGGCAAGCAGAGATGTTATACCATAGAAATGGTTTCAAGATGAGAGTTCAGCTGATGACATAGATCCAGCAAGCAGAGATTTTATACCATAGAAATGGTTTCAAGAGGAGAGTTCAGCAGATGACATAGATCCAGCAAGCAGAGATGCTATACCACAGAAATGGTTTCTAGAGGAGAGTTCAGCTGATGACATAGATCCAGCAAGCATAGATAATATACCATAGAAATGGTTTGAAGATGAGAGTTCAGCTGATGACCTAGATCCAGCAAGCAGAGATGTTATACCATAGAAATGGTTTCAAGAGGAGAGTTCAGCAGATGACATAGATCCAGCAAGGAGAGATGCTATACCACAGAATTGGTTTCAAGAGGAGAGTTCAGCTGATGACATAGATCCAGCAAGCAGAGATGTTATACCATAGAAATGGTTTCAAGAGGAGTGTTCAGCAGATGACATAGATCCAGCAAGCAGAGATGCTATACCATAGAAATGGTTTCAAGATGAGAGTTCAGCAGATGACATAGATCCAGCAAGCAGAGATGTTATACCATAGAAATGGTTTCAAGATGAGAGTTCAGCTGATGACATAGATCCAGCAAGCAGAGATGTTTTACCATAGAAATGGTTTCAATAGGAGTGTTCAGCAGATGACATAGATCCAGCAAGCAGAGATGCTATACCATAGAAATGGTTTCAAGATGAGAGTTCAGCAGATGACATAGATCCAGCAAGCAGAAATGTTATACCATAGAAAGGGTTTCAAGATGAGAGTTCAGCAGATGACATAGATACAGCAAGCAGAGATGTTATACCATAGAAATGATTTCAAGATGAGAGTTCAGCAGATGACATAGATACAGCAAGCAGAGATGTTATACCATATAAATGGTTTCAAGATGAGAGTTCAGCAGATGATATAGATCCAGGAAGCAGAGATATTATACCACAGAAATGGTTTCAAGATGAGAGTTCATCAGATGACATAGATACAGCAAGCAGAGATATTATACCATAGAAATGGTTTCAAGATGAGAGTTCAGCAGATGACATAGATCCAGCAAGCAGAGATGTTATACCATAGAAATGGTTTCAAGAGGAGAATTCAGCAGATGACATAGATCCAGTAAGCAGAGATGTTATACCACAGAAATGGTTTCAAGATGAGAGTTCAGCAGATGGCATAGATCCAGCAAGCAGATTTGTTAAACCATAGAAATGGTTTCAAGATGAGAGTTCAGCAGATGACACAGATCCAGCAAGCAGAGATGTTATACCATAGAAATGGTTTCAAGAGTAGAGTTCAGCAGATGACATAGATCCAGCAAGCAGAGATGTTATACCATAGAAATGGTTTCAAGAGGAGAGTTCAGCAGATGACATAGATCCTGCAAGCAGAGATGCTATACCATAGAAATGGTTTCAAGATGAGAGTTCAGCAGATAACATAGATCCTGCAAGCAGAGATTTTATACCATAGAAATGGTTTCAAGATGAGAGTTCAGCTGATGACATAGATCCAGCAAGCAGAGATGTTATACCATAGAAATGGATTCAAGATGAGAGTTCAGCAGATGACATAGATCCAGCAAGCAGAGATGTTATACCATAGAAATGGTTTCAAGATGAGAGTTCAGCAGATGACATAGATCCAGCAAGCAGAGATGTTATCCATAGAAATGGTTTCAAGAGGAGAGTTCAGCAGATGACATAGATACAGCAAGCAGAGATGTTATACCATAGAAATGGTTTCAAGATGAGAGTTCAGCAGATGACATAGATCCAGCAAGCAGAGGTTATACCATAGAAATGATTTCAAGATGAGAGTTCAGCATATGACATAGATCCAGTAAGCAGAGATGTTATACCATAGAAATGGTTTCAAGATGAGAGTTCAGCAGATTACATAGATCCAGGAAGCAGAGATGTTATACCATAGAAATGGTTTCAAGATGAGAGTTCAGCAGATGACATAGATCCAGTAAGCAGAGATGTTATACCATAGAAATGGTTTCAAGATGAGTGTTCAGCAGATGACATAGATCCAGCAAGCAGAGATGTTATACCATAGAAATGGTTTCAAGATGAGAGTTCAGCAGATGACATAGATCCAGCAAGCAGAGATGTTATACCATAGAAATGGTTTCAAGATAAGAGTTCAGCAGAGGACATAGATCCAGCAAGCAGAAATGTTATACCATAGAAATTGTTTCAAGATGAGAGTTCAGCAGATGACATAGATCCGGCAAGCAGAGATGTTATACCATAGAAATGGTTTCAAGATGAGAGTTCAGCAGATGACATAGGTCTTGCAAGCAGAGATGTTAAACCATAAAAATGGTTTCAAGATGAGTGTTGAGCAGATGACATAGATCCTGCAAGCAGAGATGTTATACCATAGAAATGGTTTCAAGAGGAGAGTTCAGCAGATGACATAGATCCAGCAAGCAGAGATGTTATACCATAGAAATGGTTTCAAGATAAGAGTTCAGCAGATGACATAGATCCAGCAAGGAGAGATGCTATACCACAGAAATGGTTTCAAGAGGAGTGTTCAGCTGATGACATAGATCCAGCAAGCAGAGATGTTATACCATAGCAATGGTTTCAAGATGAGAGTTCAGCTGATGACATAGATCCAGCAAGCAGAGATGTTATACCATAGAAATGGTTTCAAGAGGAGAGTTCAGCAGATGACATAGATCCAGCAAGCAGAGATAATATACCATAGAAATGGTTTCAAGATGAGAGTTCAGCTGATGACCTAGATCCAGCAAGCAGAGATGTTATACCATAGAAATGGTTTCAAGAGGAGAGTTCAGCAGATAACATTGATCCAGCAAGGAGAGATGCTATACCACAGAAATGGTTTCAAGAGGAGAGTTCAGCTGATGACATAGATCCAGCAAGCAGAGATGTTATACCATAGAAATGGTTTCAAGATGAGAGTTCAGCTGATGACATAGATACAGCAAGCAGAGATGTTATACCATAGAAATGGTTTCAAGATGAGAGTTCAGCAGATGACATAGATACAGCAAGCAGAGATGTTATACCATAGAAATGGTTTCAAGATGAGAGTTCAGCAGATGACATAGATACAGCAAGCAGAGATGTTATACCATAGAAATGGTTTCAAGATGAGAGTTCAGCAGATGCCATAGATCCAGCAAGCAGAGATGTTATACCATAGAAATGGTTTCAAGAGGAGAGTTCAGCAGATGCCATAGATCCAGCAAGCAGAGATGTTATACCATAGAAATGGTTTCAAGAGGAGAGTTCAGCAGATGACATAGATCCAGCAAGCAGAGATGTTATACCATAGAAATGGTTTCAAGATAAAAGTTCAGCAGATGACATAGATCCAGCAAGGAGAGATGCTATACCACAGAAATGGTTTCAAGAGGAGTGTTCAGCTGATGACATAGATCCAGCAAGCAGAGATGTTATACCATAGAAATGGTTTCAAGATGAGAGTTCAGCTGATGACATAGATCCAGCAAGCAGAGATGTTATACCATAGAAATGGTTTCAAGAGGAGAGTTCAGCAGATGACATAGATCCAGCAAGCAGAGATGTTATACCATAGAAATGGTTTCAAGATGAGAGTTCATCAGACGACATAGATACAGCAAGCAGAGATGTTATACCATAGAAATGGTTTCAAGATGAGAGTTCAGCAGATGATATAGATCCTGCAAGCAGAGATGTTATACCATAGAAATGGTTTCAAGATGAGAGTTCAGCAGATGATATAGATCCTGCAAGCAGAGATGTTATACCATAGAAATGGTTTCAAGATGAGCATTCAGCTGATGACATAGATCCAGCAAGCAGAGATGTTATACCATAAAAATGGTTTCAAGATGAGAGTTCAGCAGATGACATAGATCCAGCAAGCAGAGATGTTATACCATAGAAATGGTTTCAAAATGAGAGTTCAGCAGATGACATAGATCCAGCAAGCAGAGATGTTATAGCATAGAAATGGTTTCAAGATGAGAGTTCAGCAGATGCCATAGATCCAGCAAGCAGAGATATTATACCATATAAATGGTTTCAAGATGAGAGTTCAGTAGATGACATAGATCCAGCAAGCAGAGATGTTATACCATAAAAATGGTTTCAAGATGAGAGTTCAGTAGATGACATAGATCCAGCAAGCAGAGATGTTATACCATAAAAATGGTTTCAAGATGAGAGTTCAGCAGATGACATAGATCCAGCAAGCAGAGATGTTATACCATAGAAATGGTTTCAAAATGAGAGTTCAGCAGATGACATAGATCCAGCAAGCAGAGATGTTATACCATAGAAATGGTTTCAAGTTGAGAGTTCAGCTGATGACATATATCCAGCAAGCAGAGATGTTATACCATAGAAATGGTTTCAAGATGAGAGTTCAGCAGATGCCATAGATCCAGCAAGCAGAGATATTATACCATAGAAATGGTTTCAAGATGAGAGTTCAGCAGATGACATAGATCCAGCAACCAGAGATGTTATACCATAGAAATTGTTTCAAGATGAGAGTTCAGTAGATGACATAGATCCGGCAAGCAGAGATGTTATACCATAGAAATGGTTTCAAGATGAGAGTTCAGCAGATGACATACGTCTTGCAAGCAGAGATATTATACCATAGAAATGGTTTCAAGATGAGAGTTCAGCAGATGACATAGATCCGGCAAGCAGAGATGTTATACCATAGAAATGGTTTCAAGATGAGTGTTCAGCAGATGGCATAGGTCTTTCAAGCAGAGATGTTAAACCATAAAAATGGTTTCAAGATGAGAGTTGAGCAGATGACATAGATCCTGCAAGCAGAGATGTTATACCATAGAAATGGTTTCAAGAGAAGAGTTCAGCAGATGCCATAGATCCAGCAAGCAGAGATGTTATACCATAGAAATGGTTTCAAGAGGAGAGTTCAGCATATGACATAGATCCAGCAAGCAGAGATGTTATACCATAGAAATGGTTTCAAGAGAAGAGTTCAGCTGATGACATAGATCCAGCAAGCAGAGATGTTATACCATAGAAATGGTTTCAAGAGGAGAGTTCAGCAGATGACATAGTTCCAGTAAGGAGAGATGCTATACAACAGAAATGGTTTCAAGAGGAGAGTTCAGCTGATGACATAGATCCAGCAAGCAGAGATATTATACCATAGAAATGGTTTCAAGATGAGAGTTCAGCTGATGACATATATACAGCAAGCAGAGATGTTATACCATAGAAATGGTTTCAAGATGAGAGTTCAGCTGATGACATAGATCCAGCAAGCAGAGATTTTATACCATAGAAATGGTTTCAAGAGGAGAGTTCAGCAGATGACATAGATCCAGCAAGCAGAGATGCTATACCAGAGAAACGGTTTCTAGAGGAGAGTTTAGCTGATGACATAGATCCAGCAAGCATAGATAATATACCATAGAAATGGTTTGAAGATGCGAGTTCAGCTGATGACATAGATCCAGCAAGAGAGATGCTATACCACAGAATTGGTTTCAAGAGGAGAGTTCAGCTGATGACATAGATCCAGCAAGCAGAGATGTTATACCATAGAAATGGTTTCAAGAGGAGTGTTCAGCAGATGACATAGATCCAGCAAGCAGAGATGCTATACCATAGAAATGGTTTCAAGATGAGAGTTCAGCTGATGACATAGATCCAGCAAGCAGAGATGTTTTACCATAGAAATGGTTTCAATAGGAGTGTTCAGCAGATGACATAGATCCAGCAAGCAGACATGCTATACCATAGAAATGGTTTCAAGATGAGAGTTCAGCAGATGACATAGATCCAGCAAGCAGAGATGTTATACCATAGAAATGGTTTCAAGATGAGAGTTCAGCAGATGACATAGATACAGCAAGCAGAGATGTTATACCATAGAAATGATTTCAAGATGAGAGTTCAGCAGATGACATAGATACAGCAAGCAGAGATGTTATACCATATAAATGGTTTCAAGATGAGAGTTCAGCAGATGATATAGATCCAGGAAGCAGAGATATTATACCACAGAAATGGTTTCAAGATGAGAGTTCATCAGATGACATAGATACAGCAAGCAGAGATATTATACCATAGAAATGGTTTCAAGATGAGAGTTCAGCAGATGACATAGATCCAGCAAGCAGCGATGTTATACCATAGAAATGCTTTCAAGATTAGAGTTCAGCAGATGACATAGATCCAGCAAGCAGAGATGTTATACCATAGAAATGGTTTCAAGATGAGAGTTCAGCAGATGACATAGATCCAGCAAGCAGAGATGTTATACCATAGAAATGGTTTCAAGAGGAAAGTTCAGCAGATGACATAGATCCTGCAAGCAGAGATGCTATACCATAGAAATGGTTTCAAGATGAGAGTTCAGCAGATAACATAGATCCTGCAAGCAGAGATGTTATACCATAGAAATGGTTTCAAGATGAGAGTTCAGCAGGTGACATAGATCCTGCAAGCAGAGATGTTATACCATAGAAATGGTTTCAAGAGGAGAATTCAGCAGATGACATAGATCCAGTAAGCAGAGATGTTATACCACAGAAATGGTTTCAAGATGAGAGTTCAGCAGATGGCATAGATCCAGCAAGCAGATTTGTTAAACCATAGAAATGGTTTCAAGATGAGAGTTCAGCAGATGACACAGATCCAGCAAGCAGAGATGTTATACCATAGAAATGGTTTCAAGAGGAGAGTTCAGCAGATGACATAGATCCAGCAAGCAGAGATGTTATACCATAGAAATGGTTTCAAGAGGAGAGTTCAGCAGATGACATCGATCCTGCAAGCAGAGATGCTATACCATAGAAATGGTTTCAAGATGAGAGTTCAGCAGATGACATAGATCCAGCAAGCAGAGATGTTATCCATAGAAATGGTTTCAAGAGGAGAGTTCAGCAGATGACATAGATACAGCAAGCAGAGATGTTATACCATAGAAATGGTTTCAAGATGAGAGTTCAGCAGATGACATAGATCCAGCAAGCAGAGGTTATACCATAGAAATGATTTCAAGATGAGAGTTCAGCATATGACATAGATCCAGCAAGCAGAGATGTTATACCATAGAAATGGTTTCAAGATGAGAGTTCAGCAGATTACATAGATCCAGGAAGCAGAGATGTTATACCATAGAAATGGTTTCAAGATGAGAGTTCAGCAGATGACATAGATCCAGTAAGCAGAGATGTTATACCATAGAAATGGTTTCAAGATGAGTGTTCAGCAGATGACATAGATCCAGCAAGCAGAGATGTTATACCATAGAAATGGTTTCAAGATGAGAGTTCAGCAGATGACATAGATCCAGCAAGCAGAGATGTTATACCATAGAAATGGTTTCAAGATGAGAGTTCAGCAGAGGACATAGATCCAGCAAGCAGAAATGTTATACCATAGAAATTGTTTCAAGATGAGAGTTCAGCAGATGACATAGATCCAGCAAGCAGAGATGTTATACCATAGAAATTGTTTCAAGATGAGAGTTCAGCATATGACATAGATACAGCAAGCAGAGATGTTATACCTTTGTGAAGATAGAAGAGATGGATGGACGTTAGTCGCTTGCCATTGAAATTACTGTCAGACACTTGTCGAACAGGACACTTTGCTGAAGAGGACACGTGCGTGCATTCCACACTGTATTAGATTGTAAGCTCCTAGGACAGGGTGTACATTATTCTGCATGCCCTCAGGAGCAGTCTGTATACTGTGTATTAGATGGTAAGCTCCTCGGACAGGGTGTGCATTATTCTGCATGCCCTCAGGAGCAGTCTATATATTGTATATTAGATTGTAAGCTCCTAGGACAGGGTGTGCATTATTCTGCATGCCCTCAGGAGCAGTCTGTATACTGTATATTAGGCTTTAAGCTCCTAGGACAGGGTGTGCGTTATTCTGCATGCCCTCAGGAGCAGTCTGTATACTGTATATTAGATTGTAAGCTCCTCGGACAGGGTGTCCATTATTCTGCATGCCCTCAGGAGCAGCTTGTATATTAGATTGTAAGCTCCTCTTCAGCAGGGTGTATTTGTCTTTTCCTTTGCCTTAGCTTATAATACATGTAGATATACAGCAATATGCAGCAGGACAGACATGATCCAGGGAAATATCCGATCGCCACCACTGGGGTCAGGAAGGAATTTTTTTCCCCCCTGAGGCAGAGCTCTCCGGGGGGTTTCTTCGCCTTCCTCTGGATCTCTGGCTTCAATGGCTCTCAGCCAGTCCTCAATGACCACAGCCAGTTCTGTGGTCTCTATGGAGTCTGATCTGAGAGTCATTGTGATCAGAGTTTAATTTCTTAAGGGGCCAGTAATATTTTTATTACAATGTTGCTTATTGCTATTCCAATAAAAAAATAAAAAGAAAGAAAATAAAAGTGTCATGTGAGTTTTTTTGTCTTGACTTTTTTTTATTTAAACAGTTACAATGATGGAAGTGACCATTACTACCCTCAATATTCCTGAAGTAGAACCAGGAATTATGGGGGCGCCATTTACAGACGGCAGACCACGTCTATCTCCACCCATTGTGGTATCATAATGTCAGCTCCTGTCCCAAGTTACATTACAAGTGTTATGGGGGTCGATCTCTGTGATGGGGGCAGGGCACTAAAATAGTATATGTCCTACACAACAAACTACCTGATCGAAGACTGAAGACCGGACACAGAGCCGCCGAGTACAAGAGACACAAGCAGAGTCTGACTGTGGTGCCAAGTGGCCCCCCACTATCCAACTCCAGGGCCCCACGTTTCAGCTTCATGCAAATATGACGTTATTCTCAATTACAAATATATATAACAATGAACGGGGTAGATTGGTAAATGAATAAGATTCTGTCTTTGTCTCTACATAGTGAGTCAATTATATTGTGCCAAGTGCTGCTCATATAAGAGGGTGGTGGACACTCTTGCAGGGCCGGCTCCAGGTTTTTCTGGGCCCCGGGCGAAAGAGTCTCAGTGGCCCCTTTAACACATACTACGATTCATGATGCACAGATACCGCAGAGAATATATATATATATATATATATATATATATATATATATATATATATATATATATAGTACAATGCCAAAGATTTCACTTCTTACATTACATGAGTGATATCTATTGTAAATTCAACAATAGCTCAGAAACCGGCGAATCGCTCCACACAGAATACTGGCCCCCATATAAGGCCCCATACAGGATACTGGCCCCATATAACGCTCCATACAGAATACTGACCCCCATATAACGCTCCATGCAGGCTGTTCCCACCACATAATGCCTAATGCAGGCTGTTCCCCCCACATAATGCCCCACACAGGCTGTTCTCCCCTTATAATGCCCCATGCAGGCTGTTCCCCCCCTTATAATGCCCCATGCAGGATGTCACCCACCCTTATAATGCCCCATGCAGGATGTCACCCCCCTTATAATGCCCCATGAAGGATGTCGTCCCCCTTATAATGCCCCATGCAGGATGTCACCCCCCTTATAATACCCCATGAAGGATGTCGCCCCCTTATAATGCCCCATGCATTATGTCACCCCCCCTTATAATGCCCCATGCATGATGTCACACCCCCGCCCCTTATAATGCCCCATGCAGGATGTCACTACCCCCCCATATAATGCCCCATGCAGGATGTCACACACACCCTCCCTTATAATGCCCCATGCAGGATGTCACTCCCCCCCTTATAATGCCCCATGCAGGATGTCACTCCCCCCCTTTAATGCCCCATGCAGGATGTCACCCCCCTCCCTTATAATGCCCCATGCAGCCATACATTTTAAAAAAATGAAATACTCACCACACTTCTCACCTGCTGCCACTGCTCCAGACCCCTCACCCGCGTCGCCGGCGTCTTCCTTCTCTGCGCTGTGACGGCTCAGGAGAGAGCGCGGTGGAAAGCGGTCACCACGCCCTCTGACCTGAGACATCACAGTCAGAGGACGCAGAAGAGACAGGAGCTGCTGCAGAGGCTTGGGAAGAGGTAAGTATTGTGACGCCGGCTGCCGGGGCCCTGAGCACGCGAGGGGGAGCGTGCACTGACACCGCTCTCCTCCGCTCACGGGTCCCATAGCGCAGCAGGGTGCCCGACAGCGAGTGGCCCCCCCGCCTGCTCAGGGCCCCGGCACTTGCCGGGGTGCGCCAGGTGCTGACGCCGACCCTGCACTCTTGCACAAGGGCCTACCGGAGGATTCTCCTGTTCTCCTGTGGGCCAGTCCAAGCCTGACTGTGCTATATATAATAAGGCTACATTCCTGCATTGAGCATGTCCTATTCTGATCCTCAAAATCAGATCACAACTGGACATTCTCTGACCCTCACAGATCTTATTCTCAGATCCATGATTTTCATGGATTTGTGAATGGACCTATAAAACTCTACGAGTCTGTGGACCATCCAATAAAAAAATCTTTCAACACATGGACATTTCACACAAATGTGAGAATGCAGCCTAAGGGATTTTACAGATAACATTATCACTCCAAGTCACACAGTGCAGATACAGAATAATATTTACATCCAGGCACTTACCGCTGTCGTCTCATCTGATCAGAGTCGGTTTCTGCTGCTTCTTCTCCATCTGGTCAGACCTTCATGTCAACATCTCCCAGCCACGACTCGTCTTGTCATGATGATCTCCAGTCTAGAAGATAACAAGGTCACATATATTGTATATATACACGTGTTTCCCCCACACTGCGCCCCTGAATACAGATATGTAGACCCCCCCCCCCATTAATATACTAGTAGCCACTTAGTAATCAAAATATAAAGTGATAAGCAGCACTGTGTCCCCCATTAACTATAATCTCCACCGGCCAATAGTATAAATTATTCAGTCTCTGTGACTCTCCCCAATTAACTGTAAGGCTATGTGCACACGGAAAATATACCAGGTTTTACAGTACAAGCAATGTGAGACCCCCATCACTGCTCTCTCCCAGCACCCCCATCATTGCTCTCCCCCAGCACACCCATCACTGCTCTCTCCCAGCACCCCCATCATTGCTCTCCCCCAGCACACTCATCACTGCTCTCTCCCAGTACCCCCGTCATTGCTCTTTCCGGGCACCTCCATCATTGCTCTCTCCCAGCACCCCCATCATTGCTCTCTCCCAGCACCCCCATCACTACTCTCCCCAAGTACTCCCATCATTGCTCTTTCCGAGCACCTCCATCATTGCTCTCTCCCATCACCCCCATCATTGCTCTCTCCCAGCACCCCCATCACTGCTCTCCCCAAGTACTCCAGTCATTACTCTTTCCAAGCACCCCCATCATTGCTCTTTCTGAGCACCCCATCATTGCTTTTTCCCAACACCCCCATCATTGTTCTCTCTCAGCACCCCTGTCATTGCTCTCTCCCAGCACCCCCATCATTGCTCTTTCCCAGCACCCCATCATTGTTCTCTCCCAGCACCCCCATCATTGCTCTCCCAGCACCCCCATCATTGCTCTCTCCCAGTACCCCATCATTGCTCTCTTCCAGCACTGCACCCCATCATTGCTCTCTCCCAGCAACCCCCATCTTTGCTCTCCCCAGCACCATCATTGCTCTCCCAATCCCCACCATTCTCAC
This sequence comes from Phyllobates terribilis, assembly GCF_046119375.1. Taxonomy (NCBI): domain Eukaryota; kingdom Metazoa; phylum Chordata; class Amphibia; order Anura; family Dendrobatidae; genus Phyllobates; species Phyllobates terribilis. The sequence goes on from NW_027363425.1 coordinate 614,194, forward strand.
CATCCCCATTATTGCTCTACCCATCCCCACCATCCCCATCATTGCTCTCCCCTTCTCCACTATCCTCATCATTGCTCTCCCATCCCCACCATCCTCATCATTGCTCTCCCCATCCCCACCATCCCCATCATTGCTCTCCCCATCCCCACTATCCTCATCATTGCTTTCCCCGTCCCCATCATTGCTCTGCTCATCCCCACTGTCCCCATCATAGCTCTGCCCATCATTTCTCTCCCCATCATTGCTTTGCCGATCACTGCTCTGCCCATCATTGCTCTCCCATCATTGCTCTCCCCATCATTGCTCTGCCCATCACTGCTCTGCTCATCACTGCTCTTCCCATCACTGATCAGCCCATCATTGCTCTGCCCATCACTGCTCTGCTCATCACTGCTCTGCCCATCACTGCTCTCCCCCCACTTCCCCTCATTCTCCTGTTCCTCTCCCCAGTGTATCAGTACAAAAAAAACAACAAAAAAAACCACAACTTACCTCTCAGCACACTCCCGCAGCATCCTCCTTGTTGCCGGAAACTTCCTCCCTTACACAGGCCCGAGCTTCTTGATGACGTCATCAAGCTGTACGAGCCTGTGTCAGGGAGGAAGTGCCGGGCAGGAAGCAGAGGACAGATCCCTCAGCTCCACTGCCATTTTCCTTCTGTCAGCAGCGGAGCTGGAGGGATCGCTTGCTGCTCGCCGCACATGAGAGGGCAATCTGGCTATGGGCCCCCCCAGAGCCTGGGGCTCCGAGAAGCAGGCCAGATTGCCCTCAATATTAACCGTCCGGTAAGGGTCCCCCTGCACCCTTGCACGGCAAGGCTCCGGTGCAGCTGCACCAGCGGTAGGTCCGCCCCTGTCTCTGAACTAATCTGCTGATATCTCCCACCATGTAATCTCAGGTCCTCCCAAGACCTCCTTCTCTCCTCCACAATCGTACGTTCGTCATCCAATCGCCTGCAAGACTTCTCCCGAGTATTCCCCATCCTGTAGAATTCTGTGGCCCAACACATCTGATTATTCCCTCATTTGGAACTTTCAAGCGGAACTTGAAAACCCATTTCTTCAAAACAGCTTACAGCCTGCAATGACCCCACTGCCACCTTACCAACAGCAGAGCTGTTGCACCCCCCAATACTACTATCCTTCCCCATTATCCTGTAGAATGTAAGGCCGCAATGGTAGGGTCCTCTCCCCTTTGTACTTGTCCGTCACTATTAGTTTGTTCATTGCAATTTCTATTTGTGTTTGTATCTAAGTCCTCCTCATGTACAGCACCATAGAATCAATGGTGCTCTAAAAATAAATAATAACAATAATCCCCCACATGATGTTCCCCCCAGTCTTCACCCCTGCCCTCCATGCCGGTGTGCACACTGCAGGAAGCTGCAGCAGCAGTTGGCACAGTGTTTCATCGTCAGCATCATCAGAGATGTGCTGCAGCGGTCTGCTGACCGTTTACACTACCCATCCCACGTACTCATCCTCCAACAAAACAAGTGGTTGGGCATCAGTGCACTCAATCTCTTCCAACTGTTGGCCAGGGCCAGATGGATGGCCCACGGAACCACAGCCAGCAGTCATCAAAAAGCAGAAGACACCGCTGCATGACTTGGGGCTCAGACTGCTTGCCTGGGGGTGAGGTGGAAGACAGATGCCCATGAGCCGCAGGTGCCAAATCTGCGCTTTCAGCAGGGGATTAGGTGGAAGACAAAGCAATGGGACTGAAGGCACTCTCAGCCAACCAACCTAAAACCACTTCTACTTGTTCTGGCCTCACCATTCACCCAACGATACTCGGGCCTACGAAATTACACAGAGCATCCTGTCGCCTACTTGCAGCAAAGGAAGGTGTTTCATTTGGGCACATAGCCGACACAGATCGACCACGGCCTTTCTCTCCCTGCAGCAGCTACATTCACCACCACCAGCAAAACAGACACATCTATTTGATGCTCTCCGCTTTGTTTTCAACCCAAAAAATTGCAGAATATTACACGGCCTGTATTCAGAGAGAGAGTGGCTCGCAGATTATTACACTGCCTGTTTTCAGAGTACCCCCTAAAAAAACAAAACCAAAAAATACAGTTTTGGCTACCTACTCCTCCTCCACTTTTTCCACCTACACCTACACCTCCACCTCCTCCTCCTCCTCAACCTCCTGCTTCACTTGGACCTCTGCCTCCTGGTTCAAGATTATAATTGTTTCTTTTTTTTTATTATGTTATTTTAAGTCATTTTCCTATCAACATTTGTTTTCAGGGCAATTGTCCTGCACTTACCCCCATTTGGCTTCCTTTTGCAGCCCCTTAGCCCTTACTATGAACATTTTACAGCCCTTTTTAAGCACTGAAGTTAGGGTCCCTATTGACTTCTATTGGGTTCAGGGTCAAGTTCGGTCCAAAACCAAACTTTTAACTGTAGCTTGGTAGAATCTGCTGAACCTGAACATCCATGGATCCACACATCCCTATCAGTAACACATCATTGTCTGCACATAGACGGTCATTTTTCTTGACATCTCTTGCTTACAGGACGATATAATTCTGAGAATGATTCTTTTTAAGCTTAAAGAGGTGGTCCGCTACATTCTATAATGCCCCCTTCCATCCAGTATCGGTCCAAAATCAAGCGCGCGCTTTCCCTCTCTCCTCTGCTTTCATCGGCCGCAAGCGCTCTCTGGATTTTGGGATGTTCACGATTACAATAATTGTCCTGCCCCCAGCTATAGAGCGAGGGGCCGGTGGAAGGGCGCTGCAGACCCCACAATCACTAGAGGATAGAAACTTCCACCGCACACTCAGGAGATCCAATGCAAAAGATTTAATGATATTTAGAAAAACCTGCAAGTGGCGACAAAAAACAGTTCTTTAGTTTAGAGGCGACTTTTACGTTTCGGTCCGCTCCTGGGCCTTGCTCACATAGTCGCTCTGAGTAAGGCTGTGATGGTCCAAACCATATGAGAGAGATCCCAGTGGGGATGCATATTCAGTGGAGTCCTTATGGGGAATGGCAGTAAGGGCGCTCCTGCACTTCCTGTGTGAAGGCCTTTTGGGATGTGACGTGCGGTGAAACGCCGTTCACAACCCAGTCAATCATGGCGGGGGGGCTTAGTGCGTGCGACTGGGTCATGCCTAGGTGAATCCAAGAAATCCGGAAGTTGAGGTGACATCAGCCGAGGTCACGTGATGTGGACTGAGCAAGAAGGGATAGCGCCACCCACAGGCACATCTGGCTACATAAGGTATTTCCAAAAATAGTTAGTTAAAAGGTGTAAATGGATGGGGGCATTTTACAATGTGGCGGACCACCTCTTTACACTTGTTCATTGGGTGATTGGCAGCAGTTTACACTGCACAGTTATTGGGAAACATAAGAGTATGTGATGAATGATTAGTGCCGGTCGTCATGGTGACTGTCTGTGACAATAAACCATAGGGAGCAGCGAGCATGGTGAATGGCATAGAATGGATGATAGCTGACAATGATGTTACTATGGTAATAAACTGGGGGGGATGGTATGGATGATTACTGCAATCATTACACTGCTTATAATCTGGAGGGGAGATGATGAAGGATTCCTGCAATATTTACTGTAATGACGTATGTGCTTTATTCACAGCGGCCTGCTGATATATATTTATGTACCGTATATAGTCTTTTAATTGCTAGATGAAAGCAGAGGAGAGGGAGAGCGCGCGGTGGATGCTGGGCTGTGACAGGAGGTGGCGCCACTGGGTCACGCCGGCATGAATCTGGAATGTGACATGACCTCAGCGGGGTCAGAGCCGGCTGTAGCCGGGGTCAGAGACGCCCAATGAGCCGTCAGCGATAGCGCCCCTCACAGACCCTTATAACAACCAAAGGGAATCACAAAAAAACTTTTTTCCACATTGAAATGGATGGGGGCATTATTGATTGCAGAGGACGACCTCTTTAATAAACCGTCCTGATATTTAGTAACAATTCTTTATAAAGGGACAGTGAACACTTCTGACTAATTGTAACTTATAATTTGTGGGGTCCTGTAAATGAAGAGGTTCCTGCACACGGCCCCCGCTCAGCAGACAGCAGACGGGTCACTCACCAGCACCTTTAGGAAGGCAGCTTTTCTAAGAAAAATAAAAGTAGCATGCCAAAAATGTATATAGAAATCCATGTAGCAGCCTTATGGCAGCTTTACATTCTAGCTGTAATTCCGGCTTATCTCGTCTTTTGGGTTTTATTTTGATTTTTCTACTTTTCTCTTTTCTACAACTACAAATCTGTCGGCTTTCTAATATCGGCTCGTGGACCTGTTGGTTCAACCACATTCACCGTCTCCTATTACTAAATCAGGATCATCACAGTCCAACGTTGTATTAAAATAATTTAATGTCGTCAAACAATAATGAGAATTGCATGAACAGGATGTGGAGAGGAGAGTTTCAGAATCGGGTGGATTCAGTCCTCTCTTCCTAGACTTAGACCCGGCGATATAACACAAGAAGCAGAATCATTAGAGCTGCGTCACTTACACGGCAGACAGGAAGTGTGATATAACACAATCATTAGAGCTGCGTCACTTACACGGCAGACAGGAAGTGCGATATAACACAATCATTAGAGCTGCGTCATTTACACGGCAGACAGGAAGTGCGATATAACACAATCATTAGAGCTGCGCTCACTTACACCGCAGACAGGAAGTGCGATATAACACAATCATTAGAGCTGCGTCACTTACACGGCAGACAGGAAGTGCGATATAACACAATCATTAGAGCTGCGCTCACTTACACAGCAGACAGGAAGTGCGATATAACACAATTATTAGAGCTGCGTCACTTACACGGCAGACAGGAAGTGCGATATAACACAATCATTAGAGCTGCGCTCACTTACACGGCAGACAGGAAGTGCGATATAACACAATCATTAGAGCTGCGCTCACTTACACGGCAGACAGGAAGTGCGATATAACACAATCATTAGAGCTACGCTCACTTACACCGCAGACAGGAAGTGCGATATAACACAATCATTAGAGCTGCGTCACTTACACGGCAGACAGGAAGTGCGATATAACACAATCATTAGAGCTGCGCTCACTTACACAGCAGACAGGAAGTGCGATATAACACAATCATTAGAGCTGCGTCACTTACACGGCAGACAGGAAGTGCGATATAACACAATCATTAGAGCTGCGCTCACTTACACGACAGACAGGAAGTGCGATATAACACAATCATTAGAGCTGCGTCACTTACACGGCAGACAGGAAGTGCGATATAACACAATCATTAGAGCTGCGCTCACTTACACCGCAGACAGGAAGTGCGATATAACACAATCATTAGAGCTGCGCTCACTTACACGGCAGACAGGAAGTGTGATATAACACAATCATTAGAGCTGCGTCACTTACACGGCAGACAGGAAGTGCGATATAACACAATCATCAGAGCTGTGCTCACTTACACGGCAGACAGGAAGTGCGATATAACACAATCACTAGAGCTGCGTCACTTACACGGCAGACAGGAAGTGCGATATTCCTTTAAACATTTAAAGCTGCTTAGATTAAAAAGGTTATTCCAAAAATCGTAATTTATTCCCTATGGGACTGTAGGGAATAGTCGGGGCTGTAATCTGACAGTCTTATAGACAATGAATAAAGTTGTGGTCTAGCATGTACACCTCCACTCCATTCACTACAGGGCTATGCAGAGCCTGGTTCCTGGGATCTAGGGACCCATTGTCTGGATTGCTAAGGGGGCCAGTGGTTGGACCCTAAACGATTAGTAAGTTTTATTATTCATATGGGACAACTTAGAATTTGGGGAAAAACCCTTTAGTTTTGTAAGAGTTAAGGCTGTGTGGCACCCCAGAGGGTCTGGCTGCCACAGTGGTAGTAATACCATGTCTGGGAGCAAAACAGGGGTTTCCTGGTCAGGAACACAGTACCAGCAACACCTCCTGCCCCAGACCAGAAAGGGGAGGATCCTGCCCTTTATAACTGGGTCTGGAGGCGGGGTTAGAGCAGTCTAGTCTAGGCAGTCTAGTCTAGTGTGAGGAGTCGAGTGGGACACGCAGGGGCAAGAAGCCAGGGACTGGAGCTGGAGATAGCTCGTCCTGGACGGTTTACACAGAGGACCGGACACTGGAGTCCGAGGCTGTGGGGATTGCATACCCAGCAGCAGATACCGCAGGGCAGGAGATTGCAGGTCTCCTGGCCCCATCAGAAGCCCGGAGGCTCAGCCACACGAAAGGACCAATACCGCCACAAAGGAGCGAGGAATACACAAGGCCCGAGTCGCCAGCCATACGGGTGAGCAGAGCACGTTACACTCAGGGACATGGGCCACAACGCGACTATAAGCGGGATAGCCAAAGAGTACAGTCAGAACGGCAGGCCTACAACTCCACCTGGCCAGGAGAACTCTAGGATTGCTCCCAGACTGATCAGGCCTTTATCACTAGCCGGTACTCCCGTTGAGGCCCATATAATTGCCAATAGTAAAGACCCTGGGACTGCACTGCAAAAACTCCGTGTTGTCATTACTGATACTTTGCACTACTACCATCATCATCCACACACACTGCCCTGAAGCAACACTCTTCCTGTGGGGAGTTATACTACCCTGCTGCCAAACCATCAGCTTCAGAGGACTGTTTCGCACCGGCGGTCTCTATTGACTGCACCTGGGTCACGGACCGGGTCACCGCCACGGTGACTACAACCCCCAGCATCTACAGGCCCTGCTCCGGGTACCCCACAGCCCAGGGGCGCGTTAGCTGTATGTATATATATATATATGGATTAGAATGTATATAAGTGGATTACATGAAGTGATAACATTCTATAATATATATATATACACAGTATAGACACATATATATATATAATTAAATCCTCTTATATTTAGTGAAATACTTTTCCACAATTAGACGTCAGAAGCAGAAGCCGTTGTATCATTTCAGTTTCTATTGTTCTTCTCTTTATGACTCTTTACATTCTTATCGGCATATATGTATCAGTACATTACAGCTGGAGATGATTTATTGCCGTTCATGTGATACAAATTAGGCAATGTCTGGAATCCCACTAATGGTTGGACTAGGACGGCCATTATATTAGTGGTCTGCAGGTTCTGAGCCTATAACTCAGATACAACCAGGGGGGAGTACGGGATTTCCAGGGGGGCCGCAGGCAGAACACTTGTATTTCTTACAATATATGATAAACTGTTCTCCGCTGTTTCAGCGCAGTAATAGCCGGGTATTATAGAAAGCCGACTGCTGACTGACACACAAGGTGACATCAATGGTCTCAAGGATTGAAAGTTGATCGTTCCATTCTCAGGGGGTCTTGTGTGTAAGGCTATGTTCACACATCATGTTATTTTCTGCAGCAAAACCTGATCTCTTGCCAGATGTTTGTTCAGGATTTTTCTTGCTGTTTTGCTTATTTTTTGGTGCATTTTTGCTGCGTTTTTTTCACTGTCCTTTTGTCTCTTATATGTTTGTACTTAACGTTCAGTGAAAAAAAGATAAAAATTTCTGGTTTTGGCGCAAAAAACATTGAAAAAAAACACTGAAAAACCTGACACCTGCATTTTTGGTGCGTTTTTCAGCGTTTTTTTCACCACTCATTACTTTCAATGGGTAAAAAAACACTGAAAAAAACGCTGAAAGAAGTGACATGCTCTATTTTGCAAAAAAAACCATGATGTGTGCAGGAGATTTCTGGAATCTCATAGACTTTGCGGGTACTGCAAAACGCAGCTGAAAATTTGCATAAAAAAACGCATTAAAAAAAGCGCTGAAAAAAAACATGATGTGTGAACATAGCCTAAAGGTTGGTAAACACTTAAACATAATGCAATGAAGACTCGTCTGATCCTCACAGTCCTCCACTTCTGAGATTTGTAGAATCTCATTCACACCTTCACTCAAGTGTAGGTACAAAACAGGGATCCAGGTCTCTAATAAATCCACACCTCATCCACCATGAAACTCCAGCTGCCTTCCGTCCAGCACCGGACTGGGGAGTCTGGGGCCCACCAGGGACATTGACTCCAGGGCAGGGCCGGCTCCAGGTTTTTCTGGGCCCCGGGAGAAAGAGTCTCAGTGGCCCCTTTAATACATACCACGATTCATGATGCACAGATACCGCAGAGAAAAATATATATATATATATATATAGTACAAGGCCGAAGATTTCACTTCTTACATTACATGAGTGATATCTATTGTAAATTCCACAATAGCTCAGAAACCAGCGAATCGCTCCACACAGAATACTGGCCCCCATAAAATGCTCCATACAGAATACTGGCCCCCATATAATGCTCCATACAGGATACTGGTCCCCATATAACTCTCCATACAGGATACTGGTCCCCATATAACTCTCCATACAGAATACTGACCCCCATATAACACTCCATACAGGATACTGGCCCCCATATAATGCTCCATACAGGATACTGACCCCCATATAACACTCCATACAGGATACTGGCCCCCATATAATGCTCCATACAGGATACTGACCCCCATATAACACTCCATACAGGATACTGGCCCCCATATAATGCTCCATACAGAATACTGGCCCCCATATAACTCTCCATACAGAATACTGACCCCCATATAACACTCCATACAGGATACTGGCCCCCATATAATGCTCCATACAGAATACTGGCCCCCATATAACTCTCTATACAGAATACTGGCCCCCATATAATGCTCCACACAGAATACTGGCCCCCATAAAATGCTCCATACAGAATACTGGCCCCATAAAATGTTCCATACAGAATACTGGCCCCCATATAAGGCTCCATACGGAATACTGGCCCCCATATAAGGCTACATACGGAATACTGGCCCCCATATAAGGCCCCATACGGAATACTGGCCCCCATATAAGGCTCCATACGGAATACTGGCCCCCATATAAGGCCCCATACAGAATACTGGCCCCCATATAAGGCCCCATACGGAATACTGGCCCCCATATAAGGCTCCATACGGAATACTGGCCCCCATATAAGGCCCCATACGGAATACTGGCCCCTATATAAGGCTCCATACGGAATACTGGCCCCCCCATATAAGGCCCCATACAGAATACTGGCCCCCATATAAGGCCCCATACGGAATACTGGCCCCCATATAAGGCCCCATACAGAATACTGGCCCCCATATAAGGCCCCATACGGAATAGTGGCCCCCATATAAGGCCCCATACGGAATACTGGCTTCCATATAAGGCTGCATACGGAATACTGGCCCCCATATAAGGCTCCATACGGAATACTGGCCCCCATATAAGGCTCCATACGGAATACTGGCCCCCATATAAGGCTCCATACAGAATACTGGCCCCCATATAAGGCCCCATACGGAATAGTGGCCCCCATATAAGGCCCCATACGGAATACTGGCTTCCATATAAGGCTGCATACGGAATACTGGCCCCCATATAAGGCTCCATACGGAATACTGGCCCCCATATAAGGCTCCATACGGAATACTGGCCCCCATATAAGGCCCCATACGGAATACTGGCCCCCATATAAGGCTCCATACGGAATACTGGCCCCCATATAAGGCCCCATACAGAATACTGGCCCCCATATAAGGCCCCATACGGAATACTGGCCCCCATATAAGGCTCCATACGGAATACTGGCCCCCATATAAGGCCCCATACGGAATACTGGCCCCTATATAAGGCTCCATACGGAATACTGGCCCCCATATAAGGCCCCATACAGAATACTGGCCCCCATATAAGGCCCCATACGGAATACTGGCCCCCATATAAGGCCCCATACAGAATACTGGCCCCCATATAAGGCCCCATACGGAATAGTGGCCCCCATATAAGGCCCCATACGGAATACTGGCTTCCATATAAGGCTGCATACGGAATACTGGCCCCCATATAAGGCTCCATACGGAATACTGGCCCCCATATAAGGCTCCATACGGAATACTGGCCCCCATATAAGGCTCCATACAGAATACTGGCCCCCATATAAGGCCCCATACGGAATAGTGGCCCCCATATAAGGCCCCATACGGAATACTGGCTTCCATATAAGGCTGCATACGGAATACTGGCCCCCATATAAGGCTCCATACGGAATACTGGCCCCCATATAAGGCTCCATACGGAATACTGGCCCCCATATAAGGCTCCATACGGAATACTGGCCCCCATATAAGGCTCCATACGGAATACTGGTCTCCATATAAGGCTCCATACGGAATACTGGCCCCCATATAAGGCTCCATATGGAATACTGGCCCCCATATAACGCTCCATACAGGATACTGGTCCCCTTATAATGCTCCATACAGGATACTGGCCCCCATATAATGCTGCATGCAGGCTGTTACCCCCCACATAATGCCCCATACAGGCTGTCCCCCACCTTATAATGCTCCATGCAGGCTGTTCCCCCCACATAGTGCACTATGCAGGCTGTCCCCCCCCCTTATAATGCCCCATGCAGGCTGTCACCCCTCCTCTTTATAAGGCCCCATGCAGGATGTCACCCCCTCTGTTTATAATGCCCCATGCAGGATGTCATCCCCCTCTCTTTATAATGCCCCATGCAGGATGTCACCCCCCTCTTTATAATGCCCCATGCAGAATGTCACCCCCCCTCTCTTTATAATGCCCCATGCAGGATGTCATCCCCCCTCTCTTTATAATGCTCCATGCAGGATGTCACACCTCCCTATCTTTATAATGCCCCATGCAGGATGTACCCCCCTCTTTATAAGGCCCCATGCTGGCTGTCACCCCCCCTCTCTCTATAATGCCCCATGAAGGATGTCACCCCCTCTCTCTATAATGCTCCATGCAGGATGTCACCCCCTCTCTCTATAATACCCCATGCAGGATGTCACCCCCTCTCTCTATAATGCCCCATGCAGGATGTCACCCCCCCTCTCTTTATAATGCCCCATGCAGGATGTCACCCCCATATTATGCCCCATGCCAGGCTCCATACATTAAAAAAATAAAAATAAAAAAAAATCAAATACTCACCTCCCTCCTCCTCACCTGCTGCCCGCTGCTCGGGTCCAGACTCCAGCGTTGCCGGCGTCTTCCCGCTATGCGCTCCCTGTGATGGCTCACCGCGCTCTCTGACCTGAGACGTCACAGGGAGCGCAGAGCAGGAAGACAGCGGATCTGCGGAGGCATGGGGAGAGGTAAGTATCCGGCTGCCGGGGCCCTGAGCAAGCGGGGAAGAAGGGCGGGCGCTGACACCCCTCTCCTCCGCCCATAGCCCAGCGGGGTGCGCGACCGCCAGTGGGCCCCCCTGCCTGCTCAGGGCCCCGGCACTTGCCCGGGTGCGCCGGGTGCTGACGCCGGCCCTGCTCCAGGGGCCCACCCACCCGGGCCAACCCACCCTTCAGCTATTTGCAAATACCTGTTAGCCGTTATCCCCATTATATTGGCGGCTCCTGCCCATCACTGTGCGCTCACCAGAAATGCCACGTACAATTACTGGAGTTTGCATTAAAGGGTTTTTATTGGTGAAGTTCTCAGCGATGCACAGGTTGGGAAGGGGATCACTTATTTATTGGTGGAATCTGCACTGTCAGGAGATTGTGGCACTAAGAGTATTTGGTGAGATTTTTACCTCAGTATTTATAAGACAAATCCAGGAGTGGAGCGATCTGAGGTCATGTTTTATGCATTTCTCACCCACTCCTGGTTTTGTCTTATAAATACAGAGGTGAAAATCTCACCAAATGCCAACTTGCTTTCTCTGGTGAACCACTGTAACTGCATCTCTGCTGCTGTGTAATAGTCACAGGACAGGGAGGGGTTAAACATCCTAGTATTTAATATCTATTGGAAATAAAGAGGTTTCCCCTTATTGATATCAGATAAAACAAATGACCAACCACAATCCACTCTGCCAAGACCAATATTACCAGATAGAAGGCAGAAATACCACCACACCGTGACCAGATCACATATTACCACCACATAGTGCCCAAATAATGCCACATACAAGGCACAAATACCGCCACACCATGACCAAAGCACATAATACCACCACATAGTGATCAAATGCTACCAGATACAAGGTATAAATATTGACACACCATGAGACCACATACTACCACCACATAGTGACCGAATAATACCACATACAAGGGACAAATATCGTCATGTCATGACCAAAGCACATAATGCCACCACATGACAAATAATACTAAAATAATAAAAAAAGCTCTGTATATTGGGTCAGTATACAGTGATCACCAGTGACATTATACACAGGAGCTCTGTATATAGTGTATAGTGTACAGGTGATACAGTGATCACCAGTGACATTATACACAGGAGCTCTGTATATCGTGTCAGTGTACAGGTAATACAGTGATCACCAGTGACATTATACACAGGAGCTCTGTATATAGTGTATAGTATACAGGTAATACAGTGATCACCAGTGACATTATACACAGGAGCACTGTATATAGTGTCAGTGTACAGGTAATGCAATGATCACCATTGATATTATACACAGGAGCTCTGTATATAGTGTGAGTGTACAGGTAATACAGTGAACACCAGTGACATTATACACAGAAGCTCTGTATATAGTGTCAGTGTACAGGTAATACAGTGATCACAATTGATATTATACACAGGAGCTCTGTATATAGTGTCAGTGTACAGGTAATGCAATGATCACCAGTGACATTATACACAGAAGCTCTGTATATAGTGTCAGTGTACAGGTAATGCAATGATCACCAGTGACATTATACACAGAAGCTCTGTATATAGTGTCAGTGTACTGGTAATACAGTGATCACCAGTGACATTATACACAGCAGCTCTGTATATAGTGTATAGTGTACAGGTAATACAGTGATCACCAGTGACATTATACACAGGAGCTCTGTATATAGTGTCAGTGTACAGGTAATACAGTGATCACCAGTGACATTATACACAGGAGCTCTGTATATAGTGTATAGTGTACAGGTAATACAATGATCACCAGTGACATTATACACAGGAGCTCTGTATATAGTGTCAGTGTGCGTGTATAGGTAATACACATACTCACAGGTTCTTTATCTGCCGCTGACCGATATATCACATCTTCTATGCAGGACTTATCTCTGCAGGAAATAACATAGTTAGCTATAACTGATCACTTCCAGAGCACAATACACACTTTTCCCAAGATTTCTATACTACATGAAATGACAAAAAAGCAACATATTGCGGCACTCCACAGTAACAGTGCTCCAGTGTCATTCTGTGCCGGCTCATCTGTCAGCAGACATACTCGTCTGATGGCGAAGATGTAGCAGAGCTGAAGACAGAAGATCCGTGGATTACGTTGGAGTGAGGATTTTTCTTTATTAAAGATGGAGTCCCTAAATGTGTTTTATTTTTAATAAAAAAAAAAAATTCTGTCTTTTTTTTTCTTTCTGTTTACTAGAAATTCATGGTGGCTATGTCTAATTTGGCGTGACACCATGAATTTCAGGCTTAGTACCAGCTGATAATACAAAGCTGGCCTGGTACTAACCCTATTATTACCCAGAGTGCCACTCACTACCAGGGCCGCTGGAAGAGCCGGGTAAAGCACCTGGAAATGGTGCTATGATGAATGCGCCATTTTCAGGGGTGGCTGCGGGCTGCAGTCTTCAGCGTGGGGGGCCAGGAACGCTTGGGCCTTACCATGCTGTGAATCCCAGCCCCCAGCTGCCTTGTTTTATCTGGCTGGCGATCAGCATATGGCGGGAGCCCACGCATTTAAAAAAAAATAAATGTTAAATAAGTTTAAAACAAATATTCGGCTTCTCTGTCTTTTGATCGCCAGCCAAGGTAAAGCCGGGCAGCAGGGGGGGGGCAGGCCGTAGCTGTCTGCTTTATCTGCGCTGAGAATCAAAAATTCTGCGGAGCGCTACATCGTTTTAAAAATTTCTTTTCACACTTCTATATGTGACAGACCCAACAGCCAATCGCAGATGCTGTCAAAGTGGATGAGCGTCTGTGATTGGCTGTTCGAGTAATGTACAATTAGCCCATATATTCTAGTATGCTACTATGTATGGGCTGCTTTCAGGTTGCTCAAGCAGCCAATCACAGACGCTCATTCTCTGTGTCAGCGTCTGTGATTGGCTGTTGGGACTGTCACACATATAGAAGTGTGAAAATAAATAAATAATAAAACAAAAATGACATAGCGCTCCGCAGAATTTTTGATTCTCAGCGCAGCTAAAGCAGACAGCTACGGGCTGCCACCTCCAGCTGCCTGGCTTTACCGTGGCTGCTGATCAAAAGTCAGGAAAGCCCTAAGGTTTTTTTTTTATTTAAAAAAATAATTAAAAAAAAAATGCATGGGCTCCCGCCATGTTTTGATCCCCAGCCAGGCAAAACCAGGCAGCTGGGGGCTAGGATTCGCGTCCAGATGAGCTGCAGGCCTGCGCTGCCTGGGGCGACGCCGGGTCCGTCCTCCACAGTGCGCAGAGGAAGCAGTCCCAGGGCGATGACCCCATCACCCTGAGACTGACCTCCTGCGCACGTGTGGCGCCCCTGAGGGTTCGGTCGCCACAGAGGTATTGCACCTCAACCAGAGGTGTGGTATCTCACTCTCAGGTAAGGAAGGAGTACAGCCCAGGACCCTAACACTATATCCACTACACCACATTTACGGGGGACAGGGCGAGATTGCTCCTACGGGAGAGCACAGTCCCTGATCCCTGTCTGGAGTGGGGAGGAACCACTTAGAGAGGGGGAACTATGTAGTGGATGGGTGGAGGACGTAGATCCTGGGAGCACTGTGGTAGGAGGTATAATAGGAAGGAACCATCTTGGTTCAGTCAGTCAGTGGGGAAGTTCCAGTCAGTCAGACTGAGGTGCAGGCAGGGGGCAGAGCCTCTGTATGAGCTCTGCTCCATAGGCAGGCCCTGCCAAGAGGCCTGAGCCTGGAAAGAGAGAAGAGAGGAAAGGGGAGCAGGAAGGCTCCAGGAACGAGGAGAGAAGGGACCCTAGGGGTACAGGCCATGAAGCAAGCCACCCGTACGCCCGCTGCTGCCAGGAGGTAGGGGGGTCAGGCCAAAGAAGTGGAACCGGGTCCCCCAACCAGCAGAGACAACAAGGCTCAACTGGGAACCGGAGGCTGCAGCACTTCAAGTACAGCAGGCCGCCCACACCAGCCACCAGGAAAGTAGCCACATAGGGCCAGGGGATGGAACACAAGTCGCCCGCCAAGGCCCGAGGACACTGGACAGAGGTGCCGCTAGGTGTGAGGTTCAAGGAGAGAGGCCAGAGAGGACACACAGAAGGGGGTCCTGCTAAGTGCTCCAGAGCTACCTGGGAGTCGACTGAGCCCCTCACTCGGTGAACACAGGACGACGCGGGAAGTTATAAACCTGCAGTGATAACGTGGAGTGAAAGAACTGTGAGTAAAGACCCTGAGACTGCATTGCAAAGACTCCGCGTTGTCACTACTGATTCCCTGCACTATCTCCACCATCATCTCTACACGCTGCCCTGAAGCTACACTCCACCTGTGGGGAGTCACATCACCTAGCTGCACATACCACCAGCCTCAGCGGACTACCAATAACCGCAATCCACAGGTGGCGTAGTCGGACATTGACATTAGTGCACATAGACTACTACCCTGGTTTGACCGCCCTGGGTCACGGACCGGGTCACCACCATGGTGACTACAACCCCCAGCATCTACAAGGCCCGGCTCCGGGTGTGCCCAAGGCCCAGGGGGCGCATCACACGCGCCGGCAGTATCGTGCTGCACAGAGGAGGCAGAGGGGCACTGCAGCAGCAGGCAGAGCAGGGAGATCGCTCTCCCTGCTTTGCCGCTGCAGAGGGCCCATCACTAATCATATCAGCAGTGCTGCCGATATGATTAGCGAACCGGGGGGGCCCTCTGTTCTCTGTACAGGTCCCAGGGGGGTAGGGGGTGGGGCTTGGGGGCGTGACCATTTGGACCCGGGGCCCACTGGGGGTTTTTCCGATCCTCCGGTGGGCCAGTCCGCCCCTGCTTCCGTCTCACCTACCACAAAATGATATAGCAGGAAGACATGTGCTCCCAATAGTGAAGCTCTGTGGAAAGCTTCTCTTATACTTACAGAATAAAGCCTTTTTTACCTAGCCTACTAGAACTCCTGTTTTGCAATGAGGGTCAAATACCCTAAGATATGTGTTATTTCATCAAATCAAGGAGTGTAAGTATAAAATGATGTCATATTAAGATTCAATTGATTCTTTAATAAGTTATTTCTAGAGTACCTCTGTTTAATATATTCATGAATTTATTTAATTTCTATTTATACTTCTTAATTCTATTAGTTTTATTACAATTTTTGAATGAGATTCCTATGACTGAAGTAGTGGCGGAATTTTTTTTTTTAAATAATATTTTTTATTGATTTTAACATATAACATAAGTATGTAAATGTACATTCCAATGCATTATTCTTAGCTTAAGTATTCATCATTTCAGTTTTGATTATCACCTTACTAATTGTATGGTCTAAGTACAAAGTAAACATTGAAGAAAAAAAACAAAACCCCTCCCCATTGCCGTCCCTCTTCCCCAACATGCAGGAAACACTTGTATATTTCTTGTGTGCACCTCTCCTTTCTTTTCGTCTTCTTCTTAATCCCTTAAACATTATTGAATATTTAGTCTGTATCCATATTTTATACTACATCTTAACCTGTATCCCTTCCACCTTTTCCATCAACATTCAGATCAACTATTTTCCACTTCCCCAATGTTCCACCCAAGTCTTCCAGTATGGACCAACTGGTCTGTTCAAAGGGTTTCATAATTCCCTGAAGTTCTTGGTTTGTGTAATGTCTAAGTAAGAAGCTTTTCCATTTCATTATGAGCGATTTTATACTCTTTTCCTTGTTACGCTCGGCTTCCAACCATTCTAAGTGAAACAAAGTTTTCATTTGTGCCATTATAACTTTCCGATTTGGAAAGGAATCGCTCAACCAATCCTTTAATAGGCTTCTTTTGGCTATCATACAAATTAAGTGGAACATTGGAGTTAATGTGTCCTTTCCTTTTTGTTGTGGGGCTTCTTCTCCTTTCCAGTAATGGAAGAGGAACGGTAATGGGTGCAATGATATGTTCCCAATACCTATATTTTCCATCATATGTTTTATATCTTCCCAGAATTCCTGTACTTTAGGGCATCCCCAGAGTCCATATAACAGATCAGATTTTCCGAGTTTGCATTTTGGACAATGTACCAGACGATCCCTCATTGTTCTAGATACTGGTATGTTGAAGGCCAGTACAGCTCTGTGCAAAATCCTAAATTGTGTGTCTCTCCAGACCTCACTTAAGATGTTTTTCCGTACTGCCTGCCAACCCGCCAGCATTTTTTTCCCGATTTCCTCACCCTCTATTTGTTTGGCCCAGGATCTGAATGTTTTCTCTATGTCTATTTTTCCAAGGATGCCTTTCAGATTTCTGTATATTGCGGATATATCGCATGTACCTGTTCGGTCAAATAATAGATTATCCATTGCATTCCTTCTCGTCTCTTCACTCACATTTATCAAATGCGTCATAATTGTCCCTTTTATTTGTCCGAATTGTAGGAATTGTTGTTCACTTAGCTTGAATTTTAATATTACCTCTTCCCTACTCAGCCACCTATTTTCTTCTTCATGTAGTAGATTAGCTATTTTATGGATCCCCCTCACCCTCCATTCCTGAAATAGTTTGTTCTCTGCTATTTGTTGGAACACAGGATTTCCCCCTATGGGTAAATCTCTCGATATTCTCCATGAGAATTTAAGTTTTCTCCTAAGTTCCTTCCATGTAGCTATTGTATCCCGAAACACTATTGAGTTTTTTATTTTTTTAGGCATTAGGCTTTGTGGCGTGTGTAATAAGGCGATTAAGTTCCACGGGTACGCATACGATTTTTCCAGGACCGTATCAGAGAACCCACTAGTGTCTTTAAACCAATCTACTATGTGACGGGAAATACACGCTAGATTATATCCTCTTATGTCTGGCAAGTTTACCCCTCCCTCTTCCCTGGAAGCCATCAGTGTATTCAGTTTTATACGAGGTCTTCGACCTCTCCATATAAATTTCCTAATAGCCGAGTATACTTTCTGCACATCTACATGTTTTAGGAGAACAGGAATGGTCTGCAGTGGATACATGAGTTTCGGAAAACTCATCATTTTTAAAAGGTGAATCCTGCCCAATAGACTCAAAGGCAAATTTTGCCACCGTTCTAATTCCTGTTGAATTTTGGAGATGACTGGAGGAAAGTTTAAGTTATATATCGACTCTGGTTTTCTCCCCAGCTTGATACCCAGATATGTTATATGTGTTTTGGATATTGGAATACTGCACATTTCCTTTTCCACCATACTACTTCTGCCTCTATTTGTTAAGTGGAGAATTTCGCATTTGCTTTTATTTAGAGTGAATCCCGAATACCTACCAAAATTTTCCATAAGATCCAGGACCCCTGGCAGATCTCTTGCCACCTCAGCCATGTAAAGTATGATATCGTCTGCGAAATACGAGGCCTTAAGCTTCATGCCCCCTATTGGTATCCCTTCATACACTTCATGTTGTTCTAGGTATCGCGCAAGGGGTTCTAATGCCAGATCAAACATTAGCGGGGACAAAGGACATCCCTGACGTGTTCCCTTTTCAAGAGGGAAATTTGCCGATAAATGACCTGGGGTTTGAATTCTTGCTGCGGGGTTAGCATATAGGGCTTTTATAACATTTCTGAAGTTTCCCACAAGCCCAATTTGTCCAAAACTTGACCTACCCAGCTCCACTTCACCTTATCAAAGGCCTTCTCTGCGTCTAGTGTAACCAGAGCCGGCTTACCTCGACTGTTTTCTTCTTTATTTATTGCATCTATGGCTAACAATGTACGTCTTACATTTGTAACTGCACTCCTACCTTTCACAAAGCCCACCTGTGCGGGTGTTACTAATGTTGGGACTATCTCTGCTAATCTGTTTGCCATGAGTTTGGATATTATTTTAACATCTTGATTTATCAAGGATATAGGTCTATAAGATGCTGGGTCCTCCACATTTTTCCCTTCTTTTGGTATTAAGCTAATATGAGCCACATTAGTGCCCACCAACAGATCCCCCCCCTGTAACAATTCGTTATACCATGCAGTCAAAGTAGGGGGTATTTGTTGGGACATGACCTTATAAAAATCGCCCGTGAACCCATCCGGCCCAGGTGCTTTTCCAGCTGGCAATCCCCCAATGGTACTCTTCACTTCCCCCTCTGTAATGGGAGCATTTAGCATATTGAACTGTGGCTCTGAGACACAAGGTATGTTCATTTTTTTTAGAAAGTCCTCACCCTACTTGTGCCCTTGGCCTCTTCTAAATATAAGTTATCATAATACTCCCGCAGGGTTGAGTTTATTTCCCTAGGGTTATCCACCATTAAACCATCTCTTGTCTTAAGCTTTAAGATATTACTCTTTCCCTTCTTGCCCTTTGCCAAGTTTGCTAATAGCTTTCCTGCTTTATCTCCAAATCTCCTCAACTCTATTTCCATTTGCGTCTTTCTAAATAATTCTCTTTTTTCCGCCCATATGTCAAAATCCCTTTTGGCCTCCCTTCATTCATCCCTATTTTTAGCTGTTTTTTGTTGTTGAAAGTGCAAGCATTTCTCCCTTCATTTCCTACTAAATTCCTCATATTTAGTGTTGGTTGGTTTTTGTAATGTATGCACATACGCTATTAGTTGCCCTCTCAGGACCGCCTTTCCTGCTTCCCAGTATGTTTGTGGTTTCAGACCATCCACCGAATTGTGGTAAGAATACTCCTCCCACCATTGCTGTAATATCACTTTAAATCGCTCGTCTCCAAGAAGAAACGATGGGAATCTCCATATGTAGTCCGTTCCCCTTGGATATTGCTCAATTAAATTTAGAGAGATTGGCGCATGATCCGAAATCACCATTTCCTCAATTTTTGACTTTTTGCATCTGTCTAGTAGCCCTCTACTCACCAATATATAGTCAATTCTAGACCAAGTTTGATGTGGGTGGGAAAAGTGTGTAAATTCTCGTTAATTGGGTGATTCCAACCTCCAAATATCCGACAAATCTGTGTCCTCTATGAACTCTGCCAATAGAGTTGATTTCCCACTAGCTTTCCCCCTCTTGTCCTCACGTGACTCAGTCGATCTTCCTCTATAGACTGTGTGTTGTTGTAATCTCCTCCTACTATCATGTTCTTTGTTGTGTTTTGTAATATCTTAAAACGTAGTTGTTAAAAAAAGTTTTTTGCTCTGTGTTGGGCGCATATATATTGATTACACCAATTTCGTCCTCATTTCTTTCTAGCTTTAGCATTATGTACCTTCCATCTGTATCCCGTTCTACCTGCGTTACTTTGTACGGTAGATTTTTGTGCAGCCATATTAGAACACCTGCCTTTCTTCCCACCCCCTCTGAACCATACACCTCTCCCACCCACAATTTTTTCATCCTAAACATATCTTCATTTCTCAAATGCGTTTCCTGCAATAATGCAATATCTGCTTCTAGTTTCTTTACATGTCGCAGAACCATCATTCTTTTAGTCGGGGCTCTAAGCCCCTTTACACTCCATGATACAATGTGCATACTATGATATTTTCATTTTTGATTATATGTTGGCTGCTCACACCAAATAATCACAATTTTGCTCTGACTTACATTGTGTTCCTGCATGTCTCCCCTTTGAACAAAAAACAAGTTAACAACCAACAACAAACAATCACTCAATAGCATTTTTCTGTGACTTCCTTTTTCTGGCTTATTCCCCCACAAGCTCCTCCCCGGCAATATTTCTTTCGTTAAACCACCTCTAAGTTCTTTAAGTGGTCACCCCCTCAAGTGACTACAAATAGGAGAGTCCTTGGGTCGCCAGTCTTATTAAAGTGTCCTTCTCCCTGCTTTATCCCCTCCATAGTGTATTACTTATCTGCTTCAATATCCACTTCCTGGATTATCTTGTGATGTCTGGGTGTTCTTTGCCTTTGGGTCTGTGGGCTCATCCTCCAATTTTCGGATTCCTCTTCTCCCTCTGTACTTTGTTCTGCTTTTCTCCCCTGCTTCGGCGATGTTCCGACCTCTGTTTCATCTTGTCCGTTTTTCCTCAGCAGCTTCGATATGTACTCTTCTGCATCCTTCGGATTTTGAAGGCTTTTTGTTGAGCCATCTGTGTGCCTTACTTTCAATATGGCCGGGTACAGTAATTGGAACTGTATATGATTTTTAAATAGTCTGGAACAACAGTCACTGAACATTCTGCGCCGTTTATTAACCTCCACAGAATAGTCATTGAAAATGATAATTTTGTGTCCTTGAAAAGTTAACGGCTCTCTTCGACGTCTAAACGCTCGCAGAATGTTTTCCTTATTGTTAAAGTCCAAGTACTTGGCTATTGCTTGCCTTGGTCTCTGGTTTGTCTCTGGCGTATTGTTCGGTCTTTGAGGGCCTATTCGGTGCGCCCTTTCTACCCTCCTGTGAGAGGTTATTCCCAGAGCCTCTGGTAAATCATCTTCAAATATTCTCTGAAGTTGTCTGGGCTTGATAGTCTCCGGGAGTCCAACGACCCTTAAATTATTCCTACGTGATCTGTTTTCAAGATCTTCAATGCGATCTACCAAAATATGAACTTGCTTCTGCAGTAAACTGATGTCTTTATCAGCCTGTTCATTTATATCCTCCAGGCGCCCAATTCTGCCTTCTGCCTCCTCTATTCTCACTTCATGTTGTGAGATGTCTTCTTTAAGACCCATCAGCGTCTGTTTCATTACATTCTCAAGGGAAACTCTTATCTGTGGGGTGAGGTGTTCGATTACTGATTCAGTAAGTTCTTTGTAGTTTATACTGCTGAAGTCTGCCTGCGTCTCTCCCATTAGCTGGCCAGACTCTCTCTGTCCTCTCCCATCTTCTCTCACCCCCATCTCCTGCTGGGAGTCTGTACACAATTCCTCCCCTCTTGGCTTCTGTGCTGGCTTCTGTGATAAGGGCAAGGCACACTGAGAATCTTCATTGGTGGCCATTTTGGATGTCTCCTGAATCTCCCCTGTCATACCACTCACCGGGGTTTTACTGCTGCGGAGGAGATAACGTTCCATCGGCTGGTTAATCTGCTTCTCACTGTTCTGTGCTTTTGATCCTATGTTTTCTTAACAGTTTTTACTGCTTTGAGGGGGTGAAATCTGCCGGGGCTGCGGAGGTATTTCTTCTTATCGCCTCTCAGCCAGGGCCTGACCCGGAAGTCAAAGTCGAGTTATATTTTATCGTCCACCGGTTTTCGCATGGATCCGGCAAAAATTCAGGAGGTACTGGATTGGAAGCGTCCTGAGGATTTAAAGGCGTTACAAAGGTTTTTGGGTTTCGCCAACTACTACCGCAAGTTCATCAAAAACTTTTCTGTAGTAGCCAAACTTCTGACGGATAGGACCAGGAAAGGGACAGACTATTCTAAATGGTCCAGTCCAGCCAGGGAGACATTTAATACCCTAAAGGAGTGTTCTGCATCTGCGCCGATTCGCATATGGCCTGACGTCACTCAGCCATTCATTGTAGAAGTTGACGCGTCTGAAGTGGTGGTGGGGGCTGTTTTGTCGCAGGGTGCGTGTCCTGGTAAATGACATCGCCCGCTGAGAGAAATTATGACATTGGTAACAGAGAACTGTTGGCAATCAAGTGGGCTTCTGAGGAGTGGCGTCATTTTTTGGAGGGGACATTTCATCCGGTTATGGTAATCACGGATCATAAGAATCTGGTATATCTAGGGTCTGCAAAACGTCTAACGCCCAGACAAGCAAGATGGGCGTTATTCTTTACTAGGTTTAACTTTTTTGTCACTGTCACGTAAAGGCTGGGGAACAAGGGCATTAAGGCGGATGCCTTATCTCAATGTTTTCCTGGAGGTGGAGATAATTGTGAACCGGTTCCTATACTTCAAAAAGGGGTTGTGGTTGCATCTACAGGTGCTTCTCAGAAAATTAGAATATCATCAGAAAGTAAATTTATTTCAGTTCTTCAATACAAAAAGTAAAACTCATATATTATATAGTCATTACAAACAGAGGGATCTATTTCAAGTGTTTATTTCTATTAATGTTGATGATTATGGCTTACAGCCAATGAAAACACAAAAGTCATTATCTCAATAAATTAAAATAATTAACAAAAAACACCTGCAAAGGTTTCCTAAGCGTATAAAATGTCCCTTAGTCTGTTTCAGTAGGCTCCACGATCATGGGGAAGACTGCTGACTTGACAGATGTCCAGAAGGCAGTCACTGACACACTCAAGGAGGGTAAGCCACAAAAAGTCATTGCTAAAGAAGCTGGCTGTTCAATGTTCATAGAGTGCTGTATCCAAGCATATTAATGGAAAGTTGAGTGGAAGGAAAAAGTGTGGTAGGAAAAGGTGCACAAGCAACCGGGATAACCGCAGCCTTGAAATGACTGTTAAGAAAAGGCCATTCAAAAATGTGGGGGAGATTCACAAGGAGTGGACTGCTGCTGGAGTCATTGCTTCAAGAGCCACCACACACAGAGGTATCCAGGACATGGGCTACAAGTGTCACATTCCTTGTGTCATGCCACTCATGACCAATAGACAACACCAGAAGCGTCTTACCTGGGCCAAGGAGAAAAAGACCTGGACTCATGCTCAGTGGTCCAACGTGTTGTTTTCAGATGAAAGTAAATTTTGCATTTTATTTGGAAATCAATGTCCCAGAGTCTGGAGGAAGAGTGAAGAGGCCAAAATCCAAGCTGCTGGAGGTCTAGTGTGAAGTCTCCACAATCAGTGATGGTTTGGGGAGCCATGTCATCTGTCGGTGTAGGTCCACTGTGTTTTATCAAGACCAAAGTCAGCGCCGCCGTCTACCAGGACATTTTGCAGCCCTTCATGCTTCCCTCTGCCAACAAGCTTTTTGGAGATGGAAATTTCATTCTCCAGCAGGACTTGGCCCCTGTCCACACGACCAAAAGTACCAATACCTGGTTTACACACAACAGTATCACTGTGCTTGATTGGCAGCAAACTCGCCTGACCTTAACCCCATAAAGAATCTATGGGGTATTATCAAGAGGAAGATGAGAGACCCCAGAGCCAACAATGCAGACGAGCTGAAGGCTGCTATCAAAGCCACCTGGGCTTCCATAACACCTCAGCAGGGCCATAGGCTGATCCCTCCATGCCACAGGCTGATCGCCTCCATGCCACATTGCCGCATTGATGCACAAGGAGCCCCGACCAAGTATTGAGGGCATTTGCTGAACAGACATTTCAGTAGGACAACATTTCGGATTTTAAAATCATTTTTCAAGCTGTTGTTATAAAGTATTCTAATTTACTGAGATAATGACTTGTGTGTTTTCATTGGCTGTAAGCCATAACCATCAACATTAACAGAAATAAACACGTGAAATTGATCACTCTGTGTGTAATGACTCTATATAATAGATCCTTCTGTGTGTAATGACTCTATATAATAGATCACTCTGTGTGTAATGACTCTATATAATAGATCCCTCTGTGTGTAATGACTCTATATAATAGATCACTCTGTGTGTAATGACTCTATATAATAGATCCCTCTGTGTGTAATGACTCTATATAATAGATCACTCTGTGTGTAATGACTCTATATAATAGATCCTTCTGTGTAATGACTCTATATAATAGATCCCTCTGTGTGTAATGACTCTATATAATAGATCCCTCTGTGTGTAATGACTCTATATAATAGATCACTCTGTGTGTAATGACTCTATATAATAGATCCCTCTGTGTGTAATGACTCTATATAATAGATCCCTCTGTGTGTAATGACTCTATATAATAGATCCCTCTGTGTGTAATGACTCTATATAATATATGAGTTTCACTTTTGTATTGAAGAACTGAAATAAATTACCAGATTTTTCGGACTATAAGACGCACTTTTTTCCACCAGAATTTTGGAGGAAAGTGGGGGGGTGCGTCTTATAGACCGATATACATAAATACTGTTGCTGTGGGTGGTGGGGTATGTAGGGGAAGCGACAGCGGCGGAGTAGTGAGGCACAGGAGGCAGCAGCCTGCAGCAGCCTACACTGTGCCCGCTACTAAAGAAAATGAATATTCAGGAGCAGTGAACATTCATTTTCCTTAATAGCCGGAACACTGTGCCTGTAGTGCGACTCCTGGTATGTATGGCCCCCCTCATCCTGGTATGCTTGGCACCCTGTGATCCTCGTAGCACTTCACAGAAAAAAAATAAACAATTACACTCACCTCCTCTCTCCTCCAGCGCTGTGTCCCACTCTGTCCTGGAATAGTCACTGCTCCCCATGAGAGAATATTTTGTGTGCCTGGAGTTTTCTGTTTATCCCTGTCTGTGCTGCCCTGTTTGTCGGGTGGGTGTACTTCGGTGCACAGTAGCGCCCCTCTTCCCTGAGTGGGGGAGAACAAGCGGAGGGCTAACTCAGGAGTTAGAGCGAGGGTGGAGGCCTCGGCATCCTCACCTTCAGAGGTATCCCGGGGAATAGGGTGAGCTAGGGTGCCCCCTAGTGTTAGGGTCAGGATAGGAGCCCCTGATCCCTGGTCACCTGACAGCTGTGTCGTGACATGGATCCTTTAACTAAGGCTCTGATCACATCGACAAAATGACACCAACCACGACTGATGGATCCTGTAACTAAGGCTCTGATCACATCTACAAGACGTCACCGGCCATGACCGATGGATCCTGTAACTAAGGCTCCGATCACATCTACAAGACGTCACCAACCACGAGCGATGGATCCTGTAACTAAGGCTCCGATCACATCTACAAGTTATCACCGACCACGAGCGATGGATCCTGTAACTAAGGCTCCGATCACATCTACAAGACGTCACCGACCACGACCGATGGATCCTGTAACTAAGGCTCCGATCACATCTACAAGACGTCACCGACCACGACCGATGGATCCTGTAACTAAGGCTCCGATCACATCTACAAGACGTCACCGATCACGACCGATGGATCCTGTAACTAAGGCTCCGATCACATCTACAAGACGTCACCGATCACGACCGATGGATCCTGTAACTAAGGCTCTGATCACATCTACAAGACGTCACCGGCCATGACCGATGGATCCTGTAACTAAGGCTCCGATCACATCTACAAGACGTCACCGACCACGACCGATGGATCCTGTAACTAAGGCTCCGATCACATCTACAAGACGTCACCAACCACGACCGATGGATCCTGTAACTAAGGCTCCGATCACATCTACAAGACGTCACCGACCACGACCGATGGATCCTGTAACTAAAACTCCGATCACATCTACAAGACGTCACCAACCACGAGCGATGGATCCTGTAACTAAGGCTCCGATCACATCTACAAGTTATCACCGACCACGAGCGATGGATCCTGTAACTAAGGCTCCGATCACATCTACAAGACGTCACCGACCACGACCGATGGATCCTGTAACTAAGGCTCCGATCACATCTACAAGACGTCACCGACCACGACCGATGGATCCTGTAACTAAGGCTCCGATCACATCTACAAGACGTCACCGATCACGACCGATGGATCCTGTAACTAAGGCTCCGATCACATCTACAAGACGTCACCGATCACGACCGATGGATCCTGTAACGAAGACTCTGATCACATCTACTAGACATCATAAAATCACTAGTTTATAAAGGATTACACCTCGGAAGTGACATCATATGTAAAACAAAAAAACGACCTACCCAATAAAATTCTTTATGCATAAATCTCGTATAACATAATTAAAAAATACATAAAACAAAACTATATATATATTTTAGATTATTCACAGCTACATAGATATTATTGCATTAAATACAATTAATCAAAGCTATATTAATGAATCATATACTACTATACAGAAAGTTTTTTTCCTTAGAATATAATAGTGCATCAAATCTATTCTATTAGTTCTTTTTAAATTAATCCTCCTCTATTAGATAAAATTTCATATAATGCCATAAGTCCCCACAGTCCCTCTTCATATCTACTCAACTCTCCTCCTCCAAAACCAGCTTCTCCGCCATCACAGAAGATCAACTTTCCTCTCCAAGTAACATCTCACCACCTGTGAACTTGACCCAATCCCGTTCCACCTCATCCCAAACCTGCAGTCTTCATCCCAACCCTAACCCACCTCTTCAACCTGTCACTAGCAACTGGTGTCTTCCCCTCATGCTCCAAACATGCCTCGATCACACCCATCCTCAAAAATCCATCCCTTGACCCACCCTCTCTGTCTAGCTATCGTCCCATATCACTTCTCCCCTATGCCTCAAAACTACTGGAACAACACGTCCATCTTGAGGTGTCCTCCCACCTCTCCTCCTGCTCCCTCTTTCACCGCCTCCAATCTGGCTTCCGACCGCACAATTCTACTGAAACGGCCCTGACTTACGTCACCAACGACCTACTGACCGCCAAATCCAAGCGACACTACTCTGCCCTTCTCTTTCTGGACCTGTCATCTGCCTTTGACCCAGTAGACCATTCCCTCCTACCAGGGGTGGATTAAGAGTAGTCAGGGCCCCGGGCAGTTTAGAAGGCGTGGGTCCCCCCGGGCACCTGATGTATCACGTGACATGTCACATGATCCCTTTTGATAGATCATGTGATAGGTCATGTGAGTAACACACAGTTGCTTTGATCACATCTGTAGACGGAAAATTACGGAATTTTTTTCCATTATGTACAGCACTATACATAACATAGCGCTATACAGAATAGAGCAGCAGTGGTAGATTATTTTTCCCAAGGGGCCACAAGAGAGACCATGACTGTTGTGGAAGCCGAACCAATAGGCTGAAATTAATTCTGCTCCATATTAATAATATTAATAAAATAATAAAAAATAATATTAATTGTATGACATAATATTGAGCAGTTTTAAGTATGCTGACATCCCCCTATATACTGTATGAGCCCCCATATAGCTTCCTAGATACAGTATGAGCCCCTACACAGCCGTATACATACATTTTGAGCCAACACACAGCCCCCTACACACAGTATGAGCCCCCGTACTGCCACCTACATACAGTATGAGCCCCCACATAGCCTCCTAGATACAGTATGAGCCCCCACATAGCCCTCTATATACAGTAAGAGCCCGCACATAGCTCCCTATATACAATAGGAGCCCGCACATAGCTCCCTTTATACAGTATGAGCCCCCACATAGCTCCCTATATACAGTAAGAGCCCGCACATAGCTCCCTATATACAGTAAGAGCCCGCACATAGCTCCCTATATACAATAAGTGCCCGCACATAGCTCCCTATATACAGTATGAGCCCCCACACAGCCTCCTAGATACAGTAAGAGCCCGCACATAGCTCCCTATATACAATAGGAGCCCGCACATAGCTGCCTTTATACAGTATGAGCCCCCACATAGCTCCCTATATACAATAGGAGCCCGCACATAGCTCCCTATATACAGTATGAGCCCCCACATAGCCCTCTATATACAGTAAGAGCCCGCACATAGCTCCCTATGTACAATAGGAGCCCGCACATAGCTCCCTTTATACAGTATGAGCCCCCACATAGCTCCCTATATACAGTAAGAGCCCGCACATAGTTCCCTATATACAATAGGAGCCCGCACATAGCTCCCTATATACAATAAGTGCCCGCACATAGCTCCCTTTATACAGTATGAGCTCCCACATAGCTCCCTATATACAGTAAGAGCCCGTACATAGCTCCCTATATACAGTAAGAGCCCACACATAGCTCCCTATATACAGTAAGTGCCCGCACATAGCTCCCTATATACAGTATGAGCCCCCACATAGCCCTCTATATACAGTAAGAGCCCGCACATAGCTCCCTATATACAATAAGTGCCCGCACATAGCTCCCTATATACAATAAGTGCCCACACATAGCTCCCTATATACAATAAGTGCCCGCACATAGCTCCCTATATACAATAAGTGCCCGCACATAGCTCCCTATATACAATAAGTGCCCGCACATAGCTCCCTATATACAATAAGTGCCCGCACATAGCTCCCTATATACAATAAGTGCCCGCACATAGCTCCCTATATACAATAAGTGCCCGCACATAGCTCCCTTTATACAGTATGAGCCCCCACATAGCCCTCTATATACAGTAAGAGCCCGCACATAGCTCCCTATATACAATAAGTGCCCGCACATAGCTCCCTATATACAATAAGTGCCCACACATAGCTCCCTATATACAATAAGTGCCCGCACATAGCTCCCTATATACAATAAGTGCCCGCACATAGCTCCCTATATACAATAAGTGCCCGCACATAGCTCCCTATATACAATAAGTGCCCGCACATAGCTCCCTATATACAATAAGTGCCCACACATAGCTCCCTATATACAATAAGAGCCCGCACATAGCTCCCTATATACAATAAGTGCCCACACATAGCTCCCTATATACAATAAGTGCCCGCACATAGCTCCCTATATACAATAAGTGCCCGCACATAGCTCCCTATATACAATAAGTGCCCGCACATAGCTCCCTATATACAATAAGTGCCCGCACATAGCTCCCTATATACAATAAGTGCCCGCACATAGCTCCCTATATACAATAAGTGCCCGCACATAGCTCCCTTTATACAGTATGAGCCCCCACATAGCCCTCTATATACAGTAAGAGCCCGCACATAGCTCCCTATATACAATAAGTGCCCGCACATAGCTCCCTATATACAATAAGTGCCCACACATAGCTCCCTATATACAATAAGTGCCCGCACATAGCTCCCTATATACAATAAGTGCCCGCACATAGCTCCCTATATACAATAAGTGCCCGCACATAGCTCCCTATATACAATAAGTGCCCGCACATAGCTCCCTATATACAATAAGTGCCCACACATAGCTCCCTATATACAATAAGAGCCCGCACATAGCTCCCTATATACAATAAGTGCCCGCACATAGCTCCCTATATACAATAAGTGCCCGCACATAGCTCCCTATATACAATAAGTGCCCGCACATAGCTCCCTTTATACAGTATGAGCCCCCACATAGCTCCCTATATACAGTATGAGCCCGTACATAGCTCCCTATATACAGTAAGAGCCCATACATAGCTCCCTATATACAGTAAGAGCCCGCACATAGCTCCCTATATACAATAAGTGCCCATACATAGCTCCCTATATACAGTAAGAGCCCGCACATAGCTCCCTATATACAGTAAGAGCCCATACATAGCTCCCTATATACAGTAAGAGCCCGCACATAGCTCCCTATATACAATAAGTGCCCGCACATAGCTCCCTATATACAATAAGTGCCCGCACATAGCTCCCTATATACAGTAAGAGCCCGCACATAGCTCCCTATATACAATAAGTGCCCACACATAGCTCCCTATATACAATAAGTGCCCGCACATAGCTCCCTATATACAATAAGTGCCCGCACATAGCTCCCTATATACAATAAGTGCCCGCACATAGCTCCCTATATACAATAAGAACCTGCACATAGCTCCCTATATACAATAAGTGCCCGCACATAGCTCCCTTTATACAGTAAGAGCCCGCACATAGCTCCCTATATACAGTAAGAGCCCATACATAGCTCCCTATATACAGTAAGAGCCCGCACATAGCTCCCTATATACAATAAGTGCCCGCACATAGCTCCCTATATACAATAAGTGCCCGCACATAGCTCCCTATATACAGTAAGAGCCCGCACATAGCTCCCTATATACAATAAGTGCCCACACATAGCTCCCTATATACAATAAGTGCCCGCACATAGCTCCCTATATACAATAAGTGCCCGCACATAGCTCCCTATATACAATAAGTGCCCGCACATAGCTCCCTATATACAATAAGAACCTGCACATAGCTCCCTATATACAATAAGTGCCCGCACATAGCTCCCTATATACAGTAAGAGCCCGCACATAGCTCCCTATATACAATAAGTGCCCACACATAGCTCCCTATATACAATAAGTGCCCGCACATAGCTCCCTATATACAATAAGTGCCCGCACATAGCTCCCTATATACAATAAGAACCTGCACATAGCTCCCTATATACAATAAGTGCCCGCACATAGCTCCCTATATACAGTATGAGCCCCCACATAGCTCCCTATATACAATAAGTGCCCGCACATAGCTCCCTATATACAATAAGTGCCCGCACATAGCTCCCTATATACAATAAGTGCCCGCACATAGCTCCCTATATACAATAAGTGCCCGCACATAGCTCCCTATATACAATAAGTGCCCGCACATAGCTCCCTTTATACAGTATGAGCCCCCACATAGCTCCCTATATACAGTATGAGCCCGTACATAGCTCCCTACTCTGATCGACTGTCAGTTCCACAGCCAGCTCAGAGAATGGTCGAATGCAAAATGCAGCTGCCTGGGAGACACCTCTGACCGTCGCATGAGGTGGCCCGAAGGCGCCCCCCTGACGAATGTACCCAGGTCACGTGCCCCCCCGATTCCCCTAGGTATGGCCCTGTACAGTCTATATGACAATACATGACTGGTATCTATAGTACAATCAGGGAAGTTTCCTTCTGTCAGAAGCCTCTATAGACTGCGCAAGTGCAATACCTGCACAGTCCGGCCGCAGACAGAAAGACGCATCCACATCCCAGACAGGGATGAGGAGTGCGGAGCCAGAGATCGCGGTATGCATAAGCACTGAGCGCATACCGCGATCTCCAGCACCATAAACACATACTTGTTCGGTCCGGTCATCTCTGGAGAGGCCGGGGGAAGAGTGTGGCGCCAAAATCGGCGCCTGCGCATAGCGCGATTTTTGGCGGCATTTTAGTGAAGACAAATATGCACAGTGTCTTCAACAAAATGGACAGCGTGGCATGCGCATGCGCGTAGTCTGGCGGCATTTTGTTGAATACACTCTGCACAATTGTATTCATTAAAATTAAAACGGATATCGCGCTATGCGTGGGCGCCGATTCCGGTGCAATTGTTATTGAAATAGCGCAGGCGATGCGCTGCAGTGGAGAGGTGGAAAAGCAAGTAGGAGCCTTTTTTTTTTTTCATTTATTTATGGATGGGGGAGTACATATCAGGATGGGTGACTAGGATGGGGGAGCATATACCAGGATGAAGGGGGGGCATGGACCCGAATGGGGGAGCATATACCAGGATGAGGAAGCATACACTAGAATGGAGGAGTATATACCAGGATGGGGGAGCAGGCTTGGGGAGCATATACCAGGATGGGGAACCAGGATAAGGGGGGGGCCATGGACCAGGATGGGGTAGTATATACCAGGATAAAGGAGTATATACCAGGATGGGGAGGGGGGCATAGACCAGGATGGGGTAGTATACACTGTGTTCCAAATTATTATGCAAATAATATTTTCTCAGATTTTCCCAAATTACCTATATGAATTGTAGTCATTGTAATTTTCCAGTCAAATAACTATTAGAGTACAATTGAAAGGTTTTTGTACAAACTGCCTATGAGAACAGTATATTTTTAAAAAATAAAAAACTCAAACTGCACTCAAAATGCATGTTCCAAATTATTATGTACAGCAGAGTTTTCAACCTTTTCATTTTAATAAAAAACAAAAAAATGGTCATTTTTGAAATTATAAGCATTAGCAGGTTATTACACACTGAAATCAAACAGTTTTCAACTCAAAACTTTATTCTAGGTGATGCTACATTTGCACATAGGACCGCTTGTTCGAAAGGAGCTTCTGAACTCTCTCGCCCATTGAATTTGTCAGGTTTTGGATGGTTTCTGCTTTAATTGTTTTGCATGAGGACAGAATACCCTCCCAGAGCTGTTGCTTAGATGTGAACTGCCTCCCGCCATCATAGACACTCCTTTTGATGATGCTCCAGAGGTTCTCAATGGGGTTGAGGTCAGGGGAGCATGGGTGCCACACCATAAGTTTGTCCCCTTTTATGCCCATAGCAGCCAGAGATGCAGATGTGTTATGCGCAGCATGAGACGGGGCATTGTCTCCCTGATGCGGCCGGTTTCTAAGGCACAGTGCGGTCCCCCGCTGCTGAAAACATTATGAGGGCAAATTGGCCATGGGCCCCCTGGAGGCCCGGGCCCCGGGTGGTAGCCCAGATTGCCCTTATTATAATCCACCTATGCCTCCTACTACAGACTCTCTCATCTCTTGGCATCACAAACTTGGCCCTATCTTGTATCTCCTTATACCTAACAGACTGGACATTCAGCGTCTCCCACTCCCACACCACCTCCTCACCTCGCCCCCTATCTGTCAGTGTTCCCCAAGGCTCAGTTCTAAGACCCCTGCTCTTTTCCATCTACACCTTCAGCCTGGGACAGCTCATAAAGTCTCACGGCTTTCAGTATCACCTCTATGCCGATGACACACAGATCTACCTTTCTGGACCTGATATCACCTACTTACTAACCAGAATCCCCCAATGTGTGTCTGCTATTTCATCTTTCTTCTCTAGATTTCTAAAACTTAATATGGATAAAACTGAATTCATCATCTTTCCACCATCTCACTCAACCCCCCATCTATCAAAGTCAATGGCTGCCCACTCTCCCCAGTCCCGCAAGCTCGCTGCCTCGGGGTAACCCTTGACTCTGATCTCTCCTTCAAACCTCATATCCAAGCCCTTTCCACTTCCTACTGACTCCAACTCAAAAATATTTCCCAGATCCGCACATTCCTGAACCACGAATCTGCAAAAACACAAGTGCATGCCCTCATCATCTCCCGCCTCGACTACTGCAACCTCCTGCTCTGTAGCCTCCCTTCTGCCACTCTAATCTATCCTAAACTCTGCTGCCCGACTAATCCACCTGTCCCCTCGCTATTCCCCGGCCTCTCCTCTCTGTCAATCCCTTCACTGGCTCCCCATTGCCCAGAGACTCCAGTTCAAAACCCTAACCATGGCATAAAAAGCCATCCACAACCTGTCTCCTCCATATATCTCTGACCTAGTCTCCCGGTACATACCTGCACGCAACCTCTGATCCTCACATGATCTCCTTCTCTACTCCCCTCTTATGTCCTCTTCCCACAATCGCATCGTGGAAATCTTCAAAAGGAGCCTGAAGACCTACCTGTTCCGAAAAGACTACAATCTGCAGTAACCCTTGCTCCACCACACTGCTGCACGATCAGCTCTACCCTCACCTACTGTATCCTCACCCATCCCTTGTAGATTGTGAGCCCTCGCGTGCAGGGTCCTCTCTCCTCCTGTACCAGTCGCTGACTTGTTTTTGTTCCAATTATTGTACTTGTTGTTTGCTATGTATACCCCTTTTAAACATGTAAATTAATGGTGCTATAATAACAAATAATAATAATGCGACTTATCTAATCTAATCTAATTTAATATAAACTAGTGATTGTATGATGACTGCATTGTTGAAAAAAAGCCTGGGACAGGCTGAAACATCCTTTGGAATTGGCAATGAAATAAAAGAGCAATTATTCACTGAACACGTGAGTGCTGGGAATTACTTCCTTTCTGCATATTCTACTCCACGTGCACCACCACCACCGATCCACCATCCCTGTATTCATATTGGGATACGAGCACACATTTTTCACCATCGCTGCAACAAGTCGGATTTTCAATTAGGAAGAAGCCGCTGGAATTATAGCGCAATCCACAATATGAACAGATTTCCTGAAAATCCCAACAAGTGAGTTCAAAAGATGGGACTTTGAGAGGGGAAACTAAGAGGTTGATTTCATATGAGTTGCATGCTGAAACACTTGTAGAATATTATCGAGAAAAGAAAATACAGCAGGACTTAAGGGTTTAACCTACGCTCGACGCTGTTTTCAGAAGATAATATATTCTGCGATGATTTTGAGCAAGTGCTTAATAAATGCTCTATGGATTTGATGTTACTAACTATTGACAGATTGCATAAAGCCATCGCTGACCTTAAAGTTCAGAGTGCTAATATTGAAGAGCAATTAACCTCCTGTTTGAAATCTGATGAACTTTCCATTATGAAGGAATCTTTGTAATTCTGTTCTGGATATTCATTGAAAGGATTTACAAGAGAGAAAAAGAAGGAAATTTACTCGTGACACTGAAGACTGTCTTTCTAATAAAGTTTATAGATGGCGAGAGCAAACTTTCAATAGGATTAGAAATCCCAGACAATGTTTTAGGAATGATTTTTATTCATCTGATTCTAGCAGCGAGTTCTCAGGATCCTGAAGGAATCCACGTCCTTTTTCCGCGAGAACAAAGAAGCAGAACATCACAAGAAGAGGAGGAGAGCAGGTCGCCATCACCGACACAGCTACACCTGCGATGCAAACAAGATCTCAGGTCCCTTGTTATAAACATTTCATCAAAAACTTTTTTTGCAATTCAGATGCAAGTATTGCAGAAAGGACTTTCATTTGTTGTTATGTCCAAACTTAATACATTTCAACTTGATTTGGACATTAAGTTTCTCCGTAATGTCAGATTAAAACGTATTTTTCAAATGTGATTACACCTGCGCGCACTTTACCTGTATTACAGGTGAAATGCTTTACTGCATCTGAACTGGGATTAAGACAAAGAAGCTTTTTCTCTCCACCCAAAATTCACGTATGCAGATAGACAAAGTGGTCCTTATCCAAGAATGAATTTGGGTTTTAGAGAGAGACAAGCATTGACTTCTTTAAGGCATGACGATTCGATCGAAATTAATCCGGCAGCCAAGGGTGGTTCAGTGGTGGTAATGGATCGTTACAAATATTAAAAAAAGAAATCTTGCGACAATTGTCAGATCAGACGACCTATGTACCACTGAGCCATGATCCCTTGCCCAAAATTCAGAGGAAAATTTCCAACATGATTGATAAATATAAAAACCTGGGTATTATTGATGATAAATTAGCGGAGTTTTTGGTGAAGACGGATCCCCTTACATCTGTATTTTATAAACTGCCAAAGGTGCATACAACCTTAATTGATCCTCCGGGCAAGGCCAATTGTGGCATCAACTAACTCGGTATTATCCCCGTTATCAATCATGTTGGTAGGATCCTCCTCAATTAAATAATAAAAACAAAAGCATTTCTTCTGGATACTAAAGATTTTTTTGAAAAAAATTAAAATGATTGATGATAGTGGAGATGATACTATATTAGTTACCATTGATGGAGCTAATTTATACCCTTCTAGAGGACATCACAAGGGACTTGAGGCGATCCATTGGATTTTGAATTGAAATGAATTTACACACTTCCAAATTGATTGCATTATCGTTTTTTTGACTCTAGTCCTCAATGAGAACTATTTTCTCTTTCAGGACACTTTCTATTGTCAACGGAGGGGTTTGGCGATGGGTGCTAATGTGGCCCCCCCATATGCTAATGCATATATGGCATTCTTTGAAGAACGATTTATATACAAACATACTTTATTTCAAACACACGTGAAAACATGGTATAGATATATTGACGATGTCATTTGCATATGGGAGGGGCCACACTAGAGGCAATGCAAGATTTTGAAAAATATCTGAATAATATTTGGGATGAATTAAAATTTACCACGACAAACGATTTGCGCAGAATTAAATTTTTTAAGATACATCAATTATTAAAAATGATAATAGTCTGGATACAGATTTATATAGAAAAAAAAACGGACAAAAATTGTGTTTTATACTTTGAAAGTGCGCACTCTTATTCTCTTAAGAGGGCTATCCCTAAATCACAGTTACAAAGGATACGCAGAATTGTGTCCGAACCATCTCTTTGTGAACAGAGACTTACTGAAATGCGACATGATTTTATGGCGAGAGGTTATCCACGCCACCTGTTAGAGAAAGTTAAAGAGGATTCTCTGTCTAATAAAAGATCTAGAAGTGCATTATCACACAGGATACCTTTTGTCAGGGATTATCATCCAATCAATTTAAAAGTTGATCATATTGTTAAAAAACATCGGCATATCTGACATCATGCGTATCCTCAGATATCACAGTTTGAGAATCTCCCATTGATTTGTAACAAAAAGTTGACTAATATTAAAGATAAATTAGTGCGTGCGGACCTAGGTAGTGAAAAGAGAGAATCTAAACAAACCTTTATTTCTAGTAGGAAAAAACGGTACATATCCATGTTTGGGATGTTTCCAATGTAATAATGTTGCTAAAGGAGGAGAATTTTTTTTTATGACTCTCAAACCGGACAACAACGAAAAAGAAAAGTTTTTTTTTACTTACCTCTTCAATAACGTGATTTATATGATAAAATGTCCCTGTGGTTTAGCTTATAGTGGAGAAACCACGCAATCAGTTGGTACAAAGATTAATAAGCACAAATCCACAATAAGGTGCGGAGATATTACCTTTATTGGTATTGCCATTACCTCTTCCAGCACATTTTCTGGAAAAAAAAACACACATATTATCGCACAATTAAAATACGAAGTGCTGGAACAGGTGATAATTCCTAGAATTCCTAGGAGGGGTGGTAATATAAAGACAATGCTCCTCCGAAGTGAGGCGTATTGGATACATAATGTAAAAACGTTATCCCCGAATGTATTAATAAAGGTTATGAAATGAGTCGCAATATATGAAATTTTATCTTTTATTTTTACCTTAAATTTGTTTGTGATTAAAAAATATACCGTATTTTTTCGGACTATAAGACGCCCTTTTTTCCTCCAAAATTTTGGAGGAAAGTGGGGGTGTCTTATAGTCCGAACTGTGCCCCGTACTATATACCTTTGGCTGTGGGTGGTGAGGGGAGCGGCGGCGGGGCACAAGAGGCAGGAGCCGCCTGCTGCAGCCTACACTGTGCCCGCTGCTAAAGAAAATGAATATTCACTGCTCCACACGCCCATGGGCGTGGAGAACAATGAATATTAATTTTCCTCAAAAGCGCGCACACTGTAGCCGCAGTGCGGCTCCTGCTGCCGCTGTCCGGTTTACGTTCCCGCTATTAAAGACCATGAATATTCACTACAATCCACTCCCATGGGTTGTAGTAAATATTCATGGTCTTTAATAGTGGGCACAAAGACCGCCGTCCGCAGCAGGAGCTGTGCTGCAGGTACTGTGTGAGTTAATGGTCACTGCTCCACACACACAGTTCTGGCGCAGGGAGCAGTAACTA
Source organism: Phyllobates terribilis (assembly GCF_046119375.1). NCBI lineage: Eukaryota > Metazoa > Chordata > Amphibia > Anura > Dendrobatidae > Phyllobates > Phyllobates terribilis. The sequence goes on from NW_027363425.1 coordinate 652,419, forward strand.
TTCCAGAACAGCATCTCACACTGTGTGAGGGCGCATGGCAGGGACGTCATGCACGTCTTTCATAGTGAGTGTCGACAGCAGA